>NC_049228.1:69643076-70268076 GCF_011100685.1 Canis lupus familiaris
ATGCCTGTAGAAAGTGAGCTTGAATAAATCAGTCTCAACCGTGTAATTGTTATCCCTCACTATCTAAGCTATACACTTGGGTTTTTTGCTTATAAAAAACCAGATGAACTTGAAGGTCAAGGCCCCCTGTGCTCCCCGCAGCTAAAGAGGGGCTCCTCTGGGGGATGCTTAAACTTCACATCTCATCAGCAGCTGCCCGAGCTAACGAGATTGCTTGCTCACTACACAGCTCACAGCAGATGCAGCTCTAAGGACTCTCGGGTTCCCAGGCAACAACAGCCCCAACATAAAACCGATCACACACTGAAAGCTGAGATCATCGCAGAAAAGCAGGAATCTTCCCATGGAGAGCACGTTCCGTTCCAAGGAAGCCCAGGCATGCTGCTCCTTTATCAGCAGCCACAGAAACCTCTAGGACACAAGACCCTTAGCTTCCCACAGGCTCTGCTCATCGGGTTGGTAAAATCTGTTGGCCAATCAAGTGCCCCCAGGGAGGCAAGACCCCCTAGAGCCCCAGGGAAAGATGCGCATCAGAGAAACTAGTTTCCTGAGCCTGAACTCAAGCCACTGGATACCGTGATGCTATAAAAATGCTGAGTTTCCAGGAATGCTTGCAAATGAGATAACACAATGGCTGCTGGACACTTCAGAGAAGGGCCTTCTTTCTCCTTCCCCTGCTCCAGGTAGGGAGACATGACCACGAATTGCAGGTTTGCAGTTTTAGGACTTCAAAATCTGGATCTCTGTCTAGGAGTTGGCGTGGGGAGGGCATTCTCTTTCCTTGTTTCTACAGCTGGGGAATCGGCTAAAGGTGACTGTCCTACAAATGACTCATGGAAAAACCCAACGCAGTGGTGCATTTTCAGGAAAACCCAGTTGGCACATGCACATACTTTCACCCTCTCTGCTTCACACCCCCCCCCAACAATCTCTTACAAGTGCCAAAGGGGACAAAAGCTCAACAGCTGGAAAGGCAGGGTCCACAGGCCTGAAGCTACGTGCCGAGCACTTAGGTACCAGGACAGGACTTCTCAAAGGCACTGTTGCCAAGAAAAAGGTCAAGGCATGCACTTATGCAGAGACAGGACTGGGTCATTTTTTTCTCCCCCACACAGAACATTAACAAATGGCCTCATTTAAATGATGAACAGAGGGATGCCTGGGTGGCTCAGTGGTTGGGCATCTGCCTTTGGCTCAGGGTGTGATCCTGGAAACCTGGGATCGAGTCCCACATCGGGCTCCGTGCAGGGAGCCTGCTTCTCCTCTCTCTGCCTCTCTGTGTGTCTCATGAATAAATAAATAAAATCTTTAAAAAAAAAATAAAAATAAAAAAATAAAATAAAAATAAATGAACAGAATAATACCACCAGCACTAAAAAATGCAAATCAGTGCATACTGCATTTGCAGTTCATTCCATGGTAGTGCATTAATCTAGCTTTCTCAGTGGCCCTATCATCTTCAGTCCTGTGGTTTCTCACGACTGAAATTTGAGTGTTTATGATTAGTGTTATGATTAGAGTCCATGCTTGCAGATCTAAAACATGGCTTCATGTACATCTGCACCCACTTTCTGGACATGTTACCTTCTTCCCCTACACTGTCCGATCAAAGAAGGAAACAGGCAGGCTACAGCCTTAGCTGCAGGGATGAGCCCTCGCGGCGCCACTGCAAGCTGGCCCCTCTACAGTCAACTGCCCTCTGAGCGCATCTTTCTGTTCCCTAAGTACACCCCAAGGAGCGCGGTCCCTCACGCTGCTCACATCCAGGCAAAGCAGCACAACATGGAAAGCTTTCCCTACTGGAAGGCAGGCTCTCAAGAAGGGCTCTGGGATTCCCGTCCAGCATATGCTGCGTCTGGTAGAGTCCGGCAATCCGAGGGGAAAAGATACTCATTTAAATAGCATGTGGAGTGTGGTTTTTGATTCAAGATCACTTTGAGTCTCCGAGGCTGCTGAGAGCATCAGAACTGCTAGGTGGTACTCACCTGGAGGGAGGGTTTAAGGAAAGGGGGCGGTGGCAACAGCTCTGAGCAGGCCTCCCAGGGGTTGAGGCCTGAATGGCTGAGGGGGTGTGGGGACCCAGCCTAGAGCGTGCAGCGAGAACACCCCAGGAATCACTATGTATGAATGAATCACTCTCTGGCAGAGCCTACAAAGCAAGAGAGGTTCGTTCCCGTGGGTACTGCCTCACTTTTGGAATCAGGTTTTATGAAAACAAGCACCAAAAAGAAGTCCTTTCTGTAGACGAATGTAAGTGTCAGCAAAGATCAAAATGCTAATTTATGGAAATTACCAATTTCTGGCAAGAGTACAGAGACGATGGTTCAAATGTCCTCTAAAGGAAGGAGTCAAATGCATTCGGTTTACGTTTGTTTATTGTTATAACATCTTGTTTTGAACATCAAACACCGCACCAAAATATGAGCCATTTATCTCAGGGTAACGGTCTTTGCCATGACCAAGAGTACCGTATGGATGTTCACAATTCCTGACAACTTAAAACTTATTAGTGGCATTGCTAAGAATCGAATACTTCATCATAGGCTAACTGTAATTATTAAATTAAAACAACAAAGTTCCCCCCCTCCCTTTCTTACCGTCAAATCAAACCAAAAAAGTAGTTTTCACCTGGAAAGAGCACTTAAACAAAAACTCAACTTTTAACCAGTTTCATTAAACACAGCATGTTCTAAAATAGGAAAACAAGGCTTCCCAGAGTAAACAAGATACTTAAAAAGATGCTAAAATTCCCTGGAAGAGGCTGTTTTCACCAACTAGCAGAAGGAGAAAGCATTTACTATCTGTTTGTAAAGGTCCTGCCTGCACCTTCAGGAACAGACCCCGGAAGGGCCACACATGTGCCTCCCGGACACAGGCACCTTCTGGTTGTGTCGCTGGCTATGGGTCCTCAGCTGTTCTCCCTGCGACTGTCAGCAGCTTTCATTTTAGGACATCACCCTGTAACTTTTTTCTTTTCCAGCTGAAAACTATGTAGATGGTTCTGAGCACAGCAAACAGTTCTCACACGGGGGCTAAGTGTGCATGCTTCCGGGCCTGCATGTGCACGTCCCAACGCCTGCCGGAGATGCAGACATTGGCGCCAGGGCCACACAAGCTTCAGCACAGGGGTATCAAGGCATATACTCAAGTCGGGCTGAACTGGAGAGTGGGAAAGGGGCCAAGGCCACTGCAGCAGTAGACCAACCAAAACAATGACTCTGAAAAGCCCAATCCGCCGGCGATCACCCCACGAGACCGCCGATCACCGAAAGCAGCACGAGGCTCGGGTTCCTTCAGTAACTCACCATGGGAAGGGTCGGTGTACAAACACACTTGAGGGTAACTCTCTTTCACAGAAAGAACAAATGTCATTTGTACCAAATGGCAATGGGTTTCAGCACAAACTTAATACTTTTGTAACACTAGAGTGATAGTAATCATCTACTTTCAGCAAGAGGGACTCCTTTAAATAAGGAAAAAGACTCACATTAATTAGCGAAGGTACCCACTGGATCAACCTGCAGCAACAAAAATGACAAAGTCTAGTGCTTATGGACACAGGGCCGGGGGGTCAGCTGCCCTGGGCAGGGGCTGGCAGGCTGGGCTCCTGGGCGGGACCTTTACGAGGCCCATGTGTCCACAGAGAAGAGTTCATCAAGGAAAAGAAACTGTCTCATCAAAAACTCTTTAAAGGACAGCCTATAGAGGACTACAGAAGTCAAGAAGATTCCTGTACCGCAGCATGCAGAGAAGCCCTGGCAGCTGAGGTTCAGCACAAAAGCTCAGGCTCCTCCTGTGCAACCAACGTGGAGAGTCTGGGAGGCCCGCACCGCTGCTCTGCCAGCACCTGAATTCACTAACTGGGCACAACTTCCTCTAAGCATAACCTAGTTTGCCTAACCTACTGTACATAAACTATTTCAATGACTAGTCCTTGTACTGTAAAAGGTGGGGGGTGCGCGCTGGAAGCAGCACCTGTCGCTCCTCTTTTGGAGTATGTGCTGCCATGTTCAGCCGCTGAGAACTGTGTTCAGAGGGCTGGGCCATCACCTCCGCATCCACTAGGACAGATGGCCGGACTAAAAGGGCTTCCAACTCTCCAGTCTGGAAAAATAACCATCCCCCTTCTGCATCTCTAGGTCAGTATTACCCGAGTGGGGCGGACTGGAATGAGGAGTGCGAGGAGAGCACCACAGCGGGGGGCGGGCAAGCAGAGGTGGACAGGAAGCCGCCCCCAGGGGCGTCTGGACCCGCAGCTCCCGCTCTCTGCCCTGGACTTGGCTGACCGTGGCCGAGGCCTGTGTGCATGTGTGCCTCCTCTCCAGTAGTCCTCTGGATTCCAACACGGAGGTGGCCCTCACCACCCAGGCTCTCAGTCCTGGAGGGGCTGACAGGGTGGGCCCACCCCTGGTGGGGTCTGCTCGGACTGCTGACTCATCACACCCAGGCTGGGAGAGAGTTGCAGGCAGAGGGACACGGAAAAAGGCTCTTCCAAGACCCCACAGGAGTGCAGATCTGCATTGCTAAGGCCTCTCTGAAAACCGAGCTGTAGCTTATCCAATCAATGTCTGCCATCAGTGCTCTTCTTACAGGCACCAAGCAGACAGCAAGACCTGTTCGCCTAGCCAGGTCCAAGACAACTTCCGGGCTAGTCACAGTTGAGAAGGCAATGAACTAAGGGGCTCTTCTTCTCCAGAAGCCCCCATCTGGGGGACTGGGACTCATGACCTGGGCCCCATTGGGAGCAGCCCACCCAAGCAGATGTCCTGTTTCCCTGTGGTACGGAAGAAAGAGCCCACGGCAGAAATGTGCACAGGTGGTTTGAACCATGTCACTAACTGGACCTGAAGCAGCTCAGTGGACCCTGATCGCCTGAAGAAAGCCCTGGTTGTAGAGAGAAACACTCTCAACTGCCCAGTGGAAATTATAACACTTTACTGTATACATGTTTTGGTCCCCTCTCAGCTTCTTTCTTCCTTTTAAATCATTCAGTTAAAGGAGCACCAGCACACACCTGACACAGCACGTGTATGAGGACCACAGCGCTAGGAGCCCAGGCCTCCGACCGCAGGTCCAAGCTCCTCCACTGTCCCCTTCCCCCCCCCCAACCCTGCCCAGGGCACTGGGTCACAGCCCTACCAGGCCTGGGAAGGGGAAGGAGGACCATGGTTGCAGCTCCAGGACTCTCCCAGTGCAGTGCCTGCTGGTGCCCGGCCATCCACATGGGTCTCGTCCTGCACCTGTGGCTTGCAGGGTTGCCCAATGTCCTCTGCCCAGCAGAAGTGCTGGTCACCTTCCCTTGCTGTGAGGTGAGGGACTGAGGACCTCCCCCTGGAGGTGTCACCTCACGCCAGATCATCCAGGTCCACTTTGGGGATCGGGTCCCGCCAGTAGCAGAAGGAGCTGAACTCTGGGCAGGGAAAGGCAGAGTTCTGTTCCTTACTGAGAAGTGGGAACACGTGCTCCACGAGTTCGCTCAGCCTGTGGTACCTAGGAGAAGGGATTGGGGAGAAATGCATAAACTGCCCCTCTGAAGCAGGTGAGGGCACAAGACTGAAGGCTGGGAAGCAGTTACTGAGGCTCCTCAGAGCAGTGGCACCTGAGAAGCCAGCCATCCCTTCCCAGTGCATGGCCCTCCTCTTCAGAGTCTAGGATTGTAGCGATCCTATTATACCTGCTATTACAGACAAGAAAACACCCAGGCAAAGAGGAAAGCCTCCCAAAGGCAGGTATAGCTCCGATATTTCGAGTGGGGCCGGATCCTCAGATTCTCCATCCCCAACTTCACCCTGGCTGCAGGGTGGTGAACTGAGAAATAAGAACACACTTACGAGGACTTGTTTCCTTTGGTCCTTTCTTGTATTAATTCACCCTTGGGGTTCACGGTGAATATTCTGCAGTCTGGAACTCCAACTTGTGTGTAAGCATAGACATCCTGGACAAGAAAACATTAAATAGGGTTATTATGAGAGAAGAAATTAGGAGAGGCTTCTCTGGTTCCTTGTGAGCCAGAGAATTGCACAGATGACTGTCTACAGAAAACATGTGGAGTTGGCACAGTGCAGCTCTGCCACTGAAACTGAGCTTTAAACAAACCCAAACTGAAGAGTGGAGCCCAATGCAAGGGCGCTCAAAGTCAGTAAAGTGGGTGCTGAGCAGAGGCCAGGGGCCCTGGAGAAGGAGATGCCTGCTGCCTGCCAGAGGCCAGAGAGCAACACCCTCTGGAAATGGAGGGCCCCGTGTGTGGGGAAGCAGGTTTGGGAAGCATTAGTGAAGGCTGAGCACTCTGTGGGGTGGATCTAAGGACACAGCTTAGAACCACTTAGAACATGAGTCAGAGCTACCTGAGGAGATGAATCAAATCTAGAGAAACAAGGTGCCCTTTTTCTTTCACCAAAACTCTAGGGCAGGCATCCACCTATAAGACCGCCCCACAATGGCAGAAATTTGGAACAGATAAATGAAAACCCATTTAGCAGAACATTCATTTCACTTATACACTTGGTTTGAGAATGAGGACATGGCTATACCCTAAAAACTACAGTCCTCTGAATTTTTCCCTCATCAGAATGTGAAGTTCAGAGGAGACACTTACATTTGGACGGTTTCCAAAGGCAGCATAAAAGGGCTGCTTAGATGGGGCAAACAGATTCTTGATATCGTTTAGACACTCAATTTTGAACTTCTCTGGCTTCTTTTCTATCACTTCCCTAAGGGGGAAAAAAATACAAATACAATGAGCAAATAGAAATGGCAGCTTTCCCTGGTGTGCGATCCTGAAAAGAGGTCAGTCCTCACAATCATTTAAAAAAACCTTTTCTAACTGGTATCTCTCTCTCTCCTTCTGTGCCAGTTAAGACAGACTAAGATTCCGAGTGTAGGGGTTTAGGGATAGAGAAAGCTTGACAGTTCGACTTTTTTGGATGGTGTCTGACACAGACTGGGTGAGCTCAGGGTTATAGTGCCCTGGGGGAGCCAAGAACCAAGAGATGCAGAAGCTCAGAATCAGATACAAACCCTTACAGTGAGCTTGACCTTTCACCTCCCCATTCAGGCCCCTCCCCCCCCCGGGGAGTGGACATACAAGTGTGCATGCAGGAGAGGTACCTGTGGAAGGCAGAGAACAGGCTGCTGGGGGACAACATGAGAGGGCCCCGAGGCAAGATGGTACCCTTGTCATTGACCCAGTGCAGGTAACCACGGGTCATGTCAGCCATGCCAATGGCACGTGCGGAGCAGTATAGGAACTTGTAGCCATTCCTGAAACACAACATGTCCTGTTTAGAAGCATCCTTTCGTCAAAGGAAAAAAAAAAAAAAGCACTATTCTTTTAAGAGATCCAAATACAGTTCTTTTCATTTATTGTGAAAATCAAATTCTTGAATTTAATAAGGAAAGCAGTTAAGATTACAAAGATATCATGGAAAACACCACAGGGAAGCAGGGAGGTATATACAACCAGGCATTTGCTAAATTCGTAAGTATTGATGTATCTTTAGCATCTAGTCCACAAGTCAAGTCACAGAACAAAAATCTTGGACTACCTTTAAACTATCTGCCATAAAGGAAAGTTGCAAAGGATCTTATTTATAAAGACAATTTGTAAAATGCAAACCATTCTGTAAAAAAAGGAACAAAATCATCCCTGGAGAACAGATACACAATTTTCCTATTATGGGCATTCTCATCTAATGGTAAGACACTGAATTTTCCAATCAACTTAACTCATATGTATCATGGTCCACAAAAGCCACAGCACTGTCTTCCTGTTGCCCCAACAGAGAGGACCACATGGACAAAATGTCTCCCCCATGCATGCATGTATTACCTACTCAATGAAATAGGTTTTTAAAAAACCCAATTAATAAAACCAAAATGAAAACTGGCTCTCCTGTTAAGTTAAAGCTAAGCCCCTAAAGGATAACTAGAACTGTAGAAGCACGTGGTGCCTCCAACTCTTAACGCTGTGAGGTGGAAAGGAGACGGGTGAGACGTGTAACACGGCAACTGCTTCATGAATGGTGGCTGGCACTTTTCTTTGTGAGGCTACTCAAGCACATGGGACATGTGGGACAAGGCACCTACTCGTTGATGGAGTGGTAGAGCTTTGCTATACCCTGATGAGTCCAGTCTTTACCCAGCTGTGGAAGAATCTGGCCCAAAGCATCAGATCTGAGAGGGGAGAAATATGAAAAAGTATCAGGAATGAAGCACATAGAGCCTAGTTCAATACCAGCTGCTAAAAACCATAGGATAGCAGCAGGGTTGGGGGAACGATCCAATCTACAAGGGCAACTTTGTTATGGCTTATGCAACAGTGCAGCAGTTCCCTGCAAACCCACCCTCCGAGGAACTTCAAAAAGTAGAAGCCAGATGTTCCTTTTCAGAGATAATTTATAACCACACATCTTCTTTTCTTCCTCCCTAATTGCAACATCTTCTTACTTTAAATTTTTTAATGCTGGAACTTGGGGACCACATAACTGAATCTTTCCAAAAGTTACCCTCAATCCTAATTTGTATGGCTCCACTCATCTTCTCTAACCACAGAATGGCCCTGTACATGACCATGTGTGATCTCAGCATGTGAGTCTCAGTGTGTATAGTTTACAAACCTTCCTGACACGGAGGGATCCCTCACCCTCAACCCTCACTGCAACGGGGTCCCTCACCTCACCCATGGCCGTCCACCACAGGCTCGTGCTTACTTGGTTATTGTCCCATCAATATCAGAAATGATGATCTTGTCATTCCAGTTCCACAGGTAAATGGTCCCTGCACAGCGGCAGGTACCTTGATACTGGGTTGTAATACTAAACACGACATCATTTGGGCCATCTTGGAGCTTCAGTTTTGCCTTTTATTAAAAGTAAAAGAATAAGAAAATCATAGAGCAATGATTTTGAAAATTAACGGTATGTCATTTTGATGAAATTACATAAAACAGATAAAAGTCAGTTTCCAATAGTCATTGAGAGATTGCTAAGATATAATGTTAAGTGCAAAAGGACCCTAATCTCTAAAGTATGTACGTGTGTGTACGTGTGTGTGTGTGTGGAGGGGGATATATAAAGAATGGAAATACATAATCAGATTATTGTAATAAAATAAAATCAGCTAAAGACATACAGCCATACAGCTTGCAAGAGAGTCTGAATATTTACAAAATCCCCACCAGTGTTTCAGGGCCTCAGCTCAAGGCAGGATGGTTTCTGTTATGCTGGCACACAGCCAGCCAGTGCTGCACATACAGCTTGCTCACAAGAAGCTGAGGGAGCCATTGCCTGAATGATGTTCTCGAATTCTAAGAGATTTTTTCTGGTTCCACCTAAAAAACCAAATGTCTCTGGCTCTTCCTCCAACCAGACTGCCCTAGGGGCAAGACCATCTCAAACTGAAAACAGAGGAAGAGGAGTGACAAATAAACAGGAAAGAGGAAACTGGATCTAAATAAGAAAATGTCATTTTTCTCTGTTATAGATCCTAAAAGACAGTATATGGCTCAGAAATGGGCTGGCTGTGTAAGAGTCATCTAGGAAACAGGTTAAAATACAGATCCCTTGGTTCATTCTGAGAGACTGAAGTGGAAATCTAGGGTGGAGAAAGAAGCCATGTCCCAGGTTCCCCAGGTGGTCCCCAGTGGTGGGAGATGCCGTCCTACTTTATGTGAGTGTTTATACAATCACACACCACCATGTCTTGCGTGCAGGGCTTGGGATAGTGTGGACAGAAGAGGAAGCATGTCCAATTAAACAGTTACTAAAACAAGCTGACTGGATCCACATGTATCACACACGACTCACAATCTGGTCCGAAGAGAGTCGAAGAGACTTCTTATAGGAGGTTGTGCTGCCATGGCTTGGGGGCTCTGTGGGAACAGGGTCCACTTTGATGGACTCTTCGAGCTCCTGTGACCCCTCATCACTCGATGAGTCATCCTCAGTCAGCCTATTCAAGAGCAATCCAGTTACTCAAGAGGCAGCAGACCGTTTTTACTGAGAAGAGCTTTTCATGTAGGATCAAGACAAGATCCCACATCCATTCTAGGGATGGGAAAAGTTCTTGTTTCCTGAGTACTCCTATCGTGAAGTGAGAAGGACACCTTCCTCCTCACTCTCGTGATTAACCCTGCAGTTACAGTCTGACCATGACCAACTATTTTCTGCTAAGACCAGTAAATGCTCTTAAGTCTACTGACTCCTGCTAAAAAAGATACATATGTTTCAAAAAATGCAAACTGCAGAAAATATAATGGCTTACACTGATTTTTAAAACTAAAAAGAAAGATTTGATCTTTCTTTAAAAAAAGAGAGTAGAGAGCAAGGAAATGAATGCTCAGGCTTAGACCAACTGCTAAATTACAGAGTTAGAACAGGAGAAAGAATCTGGCTGGAGAAGTCCAAGAACAGCAGGAAGGATGGGGTACATGGTGGCACCTCCTTTCAGGGTTAGCCAAAACAAATATCCAGAGGGGTGCTACTCCTTCTAAGAAATGAAATGGACCCACACCAATTTTTGATTTTTTAAAAAAATTTAAAGTAATCTCTATACCCAATGGGGGACTGGAACTCATGACCCTGAGATCAAGAGTCACATGCTCTGAGCCAGCCAGGCACCCTCTGAAATTCTTTTCCATCTCCCTGTGCGCCTGACAGGACACCAGAGACAGCACATCTCAAGACTCCTTAAGATCTCCTTCCCACAGGCCTCCATTTCACAGGCATCTGATTCCACAGCTCCAGGATGGGAGCAAGGCATTGAAAAAGCAGTGATGGGTACCTTCAGTCCTCTCAGCTGATTATTATTTTTAAGAAAAGCAGAAGTTATCATCTGCTAATGGAGAGGCACCAACATGCCGTTTACTGTCATGGTTGTCCGTAAGACATTTTTGACTAAAAATTAAACAAAACTGTCAAAATCAATTTGAATACAATGGCTAAAAAGCAGAGGTAGCCCAAGTACTGTGAGCCCAGAGGAAGGACAGGGCACCCCACCTGCCACTGGCTGGCTCCTTTGCGCTCGATGGCAGATCACTGGTTGGTGGCACCTCGGATTTCCCTTCCTTGGCCTCTGGCAGCTAAAACAAGATAATAATGGCAATGTACAATTTTTCCCTCCCAACGACTGACAGGTAAAAATTTATCAGCAGCCCTTTCTAGGAATGAGTAAAATGGTTTTCTGAATCCACAACTTAAAAATGCTTAAGCAGATTTTCTCTACTTTGAGCCAAAGGATAGAAATCAGAGACAGAGGTCATGTGCTGCTATGCAAAAAGCTGTCACTGCAAAGTCACAAGTAAAAATTTTCAAAGGGCACCATTTCAAGTCACAGAATAGAATACAACCAGCCCACACTGATTAGGTCTTTGCAGGGACATCTATAGTACAGAACAGAAGTCACTGAGGTCACTGCCACCAGGGTCTCCTGCTTGGCAGGAGGACAAGTTCTCGCTTCTATCTGGAAGGTAATGCAGTAAGCAAAGCAGAAAGAGCACAGGCTTTGGAGCTTGATTCATGGCCAAACCCCAGCTCCACCCCTCAGCAGTTACGTGTCCTTGGTCAGGCTACATTACCTCTCTGTGCCCATTACTTTGGTGGAAAGTGGGAGCTCAAACATCTATACTGTTAGGCTGCAGCAAAGAGAGGCAAATAAAGCATCTAGCACGGTTCCTACACATCTAACTGTTCAAAATGGTGACCATTATTATTGCAGGAGAGTATTCTATAGCCCAAATTCACTTTCCTGTGCTTGGCAAAAAGGTTTTTTGAACAAATTAAAGATTCACTTCTTTTCAGTCTACAGAAAAAAATTACCCCCCCTCCAGGTCAGTTACCTGTTTGGTCATGCTCTCTCTCTTACGCCAAAACCACCAGCGACCAGATTTCTTTGGCATCTTATCTTTGACCCAGGACTCAACTGTGGCCTGGAAACAATTGACTTGGGTCAGTCTAGCCATTTGTCACAAAGCACCCAACTACTTTCCACCAGCAGTCTGCAGGATGCTGCCTCATTATGGAATGTGAGCAGCATTCTCCCCACCTCCCAAACTCCTCTAGAGTCTGTAACACCTCTGAAAGGTAGGCAGTCCTCTTTTGTAGTAGCATAGCTTTGTGGCAGTTCTGTGGTAAGAGACCAGGTGGTCTGGCTATTTAGGAGCAGGGGGCTGGCAGGTCAGCTGATCTCATTTCTTTATCCTTGGAAAACATTTTCTCTGAGAGACTCCTAACTCTGGGAAACGAACAAGGGGTGGTAGAAAGGGAGGTGGGCAGCGGATGGGGAGACTGGGTGACAGGCACTGAGGGGGCCACTTGATGGAATGAGCACTGGGTGTTATGCTATATTTTGGCAAATCGAACTCCAATAAAAAAAATACACACACACAAAAAAAAACCCAAAACCAAAACAGAAAAGAAACATGTTCTTATGAGTTATGAGGACCAATTAGGCTCACAGACAGATTTGGAACAAACCTTCAGATTCTACATAACACGCTTATTGGCCACAACTTGACCCAATCACCCTGATGTCATACTTCTGGTGGCCACATCAACATCTTCTTGCTGCTGCTTTCCATATTAATGAGATGAAATTTTTTTTTTTGTTCATTCTGTACTTAACTAACAATGAAAAAAATCTCAACTTTTATACCTAGTCAAAAACCAATATAAATATCTAATAAAAATGACAAAGACAATGGCAGCCCAGCAAATTTCCTAGATTTTGGGTGTGAGATAATTTGAGTGGGCATGTAGAACTCTTTGGATCATCTAGAATATTAAATTAATTTTAAACCAAACTCTGAATAGTACCCAGTTTAGAAATGTGCACATATGGATGTTTCTAAATATCGTATGCTGTAATATTTTTAAAAAGGAAAACAAATCGTGGATCATCTCACCTTCGGCAGACTCTTCTGGAATACTTGCAAGCTAAGGATCATGGGAGCAGCCAAAGCCCAGTTATAATAACTGTGTGAAATAAAAATTGGGCAAAACCGTTACACGAAGAAGGGAGGGAGTAGAGAAAGGGGTAGAAAGGAAGGGAGAAAGAAAAGAGGATGAACATAGAAAAACATAAAATTCCTAATTCTTCTCAATGAAGCAATGTTCAACTAAATTTTTTTTTGTCACATGAATGACCTTTGCTTCAAGCCAAACTTCTCTAAGCAGACAAGCAGTAAAACATCTAAGAATAACATTTCATTGCTTCATTGAAAAATAAGGCTGAGGTTTCTCTTTCACTTCAAAGTCACTGCCCACTAGTTCATTTATAGGAGATGGCACATTTGATAGCAAGAAAATGATAAGAGTTAAAAACACCACTTTGAAAAAAAACTCTCCAAGAGTATTTAGCAATTATAAAAACAAGAGTATTTACCGGTTATATATCCGTATTACAAGGTTAGGATTATCTATGAGTCCAGGGTTTTCTGCAAATTCATGATAAGTAATGATATGCTCCATGAATTTTTCTGCAATGTAAAATAACAACGATCCTTTGGTTAGAGATTACATAAATTCCTAAATGAGATTATAATACTCTACGTTGAAGGAACTATATATAGAATAAAATGAGTCCTTTAAAAAACAAAACTTTTTTATATTCATCAAAAGCAAAATATACTTTTTTAAATCCAGGATAAGAAAGAACACTTCCTTTTTCTATCATCCTTCCCCTATTCCACCACTCCTCCTGCAGTTAAAAAAAAAAAAAAAAAAAGAAAAAAGAAAGAAGAAAAACAACCACTCAAAACCACAACAACGAAAAAACACAAGAGGGATATAGCAGAGACTTTTAGGAAAATAGATTACAGATGTGGAGGGGGGTGGAGGAAGACACAAAGACACACATGTGCACATTCTCTGGAACTAATGAAAACGGCAGCTTCATCCTTAACACAAACTTAACTGGCAGGCAACCGCCTAACTAGGGAATATTTATGGGGATCTCACAGCTTTAAGTGCATGCTACATTAGAAAAATAATCAAAACATTTTACTATTGCTTGGAGGAAAAAAACTAATAAACACATACCAGAATTTGGTTTAGGGTCTGTCAAGAAATAAATTCCAAGTTCTTGAGAAATGAATGAGGATTCTGCATGAATTTGTATGCTCAGTTTCTAAACCTGCACTCTAGAAGATGCAGGTTAACAGAGAATTTCGTCACCAGGATTGTTCCTCCTGGCAAGATGTATATTAATCACTTTTACTTGCCATCTGCCTCCTCCAATAATAAATTCTACCTAAGTTACCCAGATTTTTTAAGTATAAATTTTATAGTTTATATTATTGTGTATTTTCCATTCCACTTCCCACATATATAGAGTTTTTAAAGTGAAGGTTTATGAGGATTAAGAGCTATCTGGCCACAGTAGACTCTGGATTTCTTACAAATAATAAAACACATAGAATAAAGAGATGGAGAAGAAAGAGGCATAATGAGCACCCTGTGACCTTTAAAAAAGAGCAAAGATTAAGCAAAACATAACTGTAACACTCAGGGCACCCAGTCTACTCAATACAGGACTTCAGGTGCTTTGAGGGGGGAGAGAAGACAAATGATGATACTAGTCGTGGAAGGAAAATCTTTCCTTAGGGGAAAATCAATCAGGGGCCATCAGCCAAACTGAGAAAATATTAAGAAGAATTTAGGTTACAAAGGAAGGTAAAACCAGAAAGGCCAAGAACTTGGGAAGACACACGAGTGCTCAACCTACCTCAGAGTCATCTGAATTGGCTCCACTAAGCTTCTTCCTTTCTCTGGAACAACTGTACTTTCCGAGGCCAAGTCTCAAGACTGAGACAGAAAGTAACCCCTTCTACTTTTTGACAGAAAGACTATTTCCTCAACCGACAATTTTCCACAACTTCAGGCTTTACTCTCATGTCTCAGGCCCAGTGCTTTCTAAGAGGCTGCTGGGCCACAGTCCACACATGTTAACATCAAAGACAAGAAAATGGACACAGTGTGATCTGACCCTGGCCACTCTGTAAACAGGGCAGCCTGAGCATTCTCCGTCTTCAAGTGACATGAGCATCTTCAAGACATTCTTACTCACCCAAGCCATTTATATGTAAGGTCACTCCATAGGAGGTACCTTAAATGAGGGACTAAAGGTCTGACATTAGGGAGATACCTGTTACCTGCACAAGGTCATTAAAGAATTTAATACCCTGAAGTGGCTAATCAGCAGGTTTTCTATCAAGTGATGACCAGATTGCTTTCTCCAGTGAAGACATGGCATGACTACCCAACGTACCTTTGGAAATTTCTCCGTTTTCACTGAGACCCCCACAAAGGGAGAGGGTGACATCAGGCAAGTCCATAGCAGAATCTGAGAGGCACTCGGTGCCACTATCTGCAGCTGCACTTCCCACAGACTGTGGGGACTGGGAGCCAGAGAGCGTGTCAGACTCGGGCCACTGCCGGGAGCCAGGGTCCGATTCACTGTGGGCAGGGGATGGGGAGAAAAGGATTTGACTTATTTCAACTTTCTGCATTCCTACCTTACTACATGGTACTCTAGGGGCTTGAATCAAATCATATAATTCCCTTAAAAAAAGGAACAGACCAACCTACAGACAGAAACTTTTCTTAGATAAAGCTTAGAATCCGCCATTAAAAATAACCCAATAGCACTGCTGCAGAATTAACTGTGAGTATAGTAAATATGTCACATAAAAATCACCACAGGCATTCCCAGTAAGACAAACTTTTCAACTATAGCCTTTCTGATTTTAATTAAAGGAGTAAAAGAGTTATAACCATTTATTTACATCTCCATGATGAAAATGACAGAGTAATTAAGAAAAATCTGATGTTTGGAAACCTTTGATCCTAATTTCCTAGAAAAAGCTGTGGTACTATATACATCCTGTAGAAAATTACTATAGTTCAGAGTTGTCTAGGCTTTTCTAAATTCATCTGTTACTTTGCAAAGTAGAACAAAGAAATTAAGAAGGAGAAAATTCTCAGGAAGTAGACGAACCTTGAAAAGAAATATTTTGAGAAATAAACTAGAAATAAACTATTCTTACACTAGTGAGGTTCAGGACTAAAGGTTAAGTTATTCAATATTTTCATTTTTCCAGAGGGTAAAGGCACAGAAGCCGGGATTTAGAAGATGATCCTGAGGGTAACTTTGTAACAGAGCATAAACCTGAATAAAAAGGAACAAGGAAATAGTACCTTAAGTTTCTTATTCATATTTTTACTGCTCCACGCCCTCTGAATGGACATTTAATGTCACAGTGAGAAACTGTTCTAGAAGTTTCAAATTCTTTTATTTTATTCAAAAAAACAATATACTTAAATGTATGTGATCCAGTGAAGCTTTATGATCTTTTTTGGGGGGGGGGGGGGGATTCCTCAAATTTGAGCAGTAGGTGGCAACAGAGTATGGATAGGCCATAAATAGAAAGCAGTTTCCAAAGCTATTATGCTTTGCATTTGAACCAACAAAAGATTTAGGTTTCTGGAAATTTTCTTTCTTAATAGCAATGCACACCTATACCGCGATATTGAGATTAGATCAACAAAATATTCTTTTCACTGGAAATAGTGAAAATGCCAAAGCCAATATAAAGCAACAAAACCTGCTATGTTGGAGTCAGAGGGCAAAGCTGACCCCTGGGTAAAACACAAACAGAAAACTGTAATGTGTTTCCACTTTCTCCTGGGCCCATGGCTAGATCCCCTTGTAGTTAGGTGTGATCATATAACCGAGTTTTCAGATGTGGACTAAAGGGGCGTTCCATACCCTTCCTAAGCCTGGCTCCTGAAAACTCCCCTATGTGAGCCTTTCTTTCCCTACAGAGGCCCGAAGGGAACAGTGGAGACTCAAGATGGAAGAAAAGCTTGTGTTCTTGAATCCCTGTGTGCAAGGTGCCTCACACCAAACACCAGCACTGGAATATCATGTGAGCAAGAGATCAACTTCTATTGTGGTAAGCCACTGAAGTCCTATGTTTGTCAGAGCAGCTAGTGTTATCCTAACCAATGTAACCTCTAAATACATGGAGGACGCCATCTGACTCCACATGCTGCCAAATCCACTAGTGATGTGATGTATATTAAAGTTTAACTATAATTAAAAATACTGGATACTCAGTCAAGATGACATGGATCATGAAAGTTAACAAATGTTTGTAAGCATTACAACAGTTTTACTACCTTTAGTTATAAAATGTCTCAAGACATAATTTGTTCAGGAGGGAATAAACTAACTTGGTAAATATGCAATGACCCTATGCAGTAAGGTCCTGTTGCATTAGTTCCTCTCCTTTTTTAATAAAATCAATCCACTCCTCCCCTTTTCTTAAAAGGGAAACTAAGACATCAATCCTTGGAACACTAATAAATAAGGACTGGGAATTCTGAAAGTGATAATTCTAAGACAGCTACATTTTCACTTTCTCACTGAAAAAAAAAAAAAAAAAAAAAGGAGGACTTCTAGTTCTTTCACCTTAAAAACGAACTATGACTTTATGTGAAGAAGATATTTTAAGACAAATTTAGGGCAGAGAGGTAGGAAGGAGCTTTGAGAACCTTCCAAAAATATCTATAAAAATTTTTAAACATCATTCAATCTCCATCTTTCCATTTTAAATAAACACTTAATAGATTTTTCAATAATTTATTTAGAAGTGTTTAATTATGTGTGCCTATAGCTCAGTATATTCAAACCATACTTTCTGTGAGGAAAAAGTAAACTGTTTTTTTGTAATCACAGAATCTTCTAATGGAATTTCCCTAAGGATAGACATGAACTTTGGACAACAGTACAAATACACTATATCTGAGGTTTTAGAGTTCTTCAAAGAGGGAAAAGGAAGGAGGGTGACAAACGGTGACAGCTCTAGAGAAAATGTGGGGCACACAGACTAGCTGGTGCCCCACATTGGTGGTGTCTCACTGGGCCCAGCCCAAGTTCAGAAAAAGCCTGGGAGCTCAGACTCACTGAAGGAGTGGAGACATTCTTTATAAACTGTTTTTGAATAAAGACATATTACCTTTAAAATACATAATAAATGAAATAATGTTAATGAATTTTCCCAAACATGTTGAGTTTATATTAATGACTGTAATTAATCTGAAGTTATAACCATTGGTGGTATAACCTTACATAGGTTTAACTAGTATACCTCTTCTCATTATATTGAGAATTTCTCCCTAAATAGGTAAATTATTAGTTTCAAATCACTATAGTCCAAACAAAACACAATTTCTGAATTCCCCAAAATCTGAAGCAATCATCCAACTTAGCTAACGCTCACCATAACCTTGCTCTTTTTTCTTAGAATGTTTTGCTTTAGAAACAGCCATTATATTTCACAGCTGTTTACCCTTCAACATGTAAGAAATACACTACCTTTTAGGAAAATAGAGCGCTGCAACTTCAGGTTCTAGAGCCTTTAGGTCATCCAGGTAAATATCATCAGGTCCCTGGTGCTGGCTTCTTTTGTGGACGCCTATTTTTATAAGAAAAACACATCAGTGGTAAAAACTTGTTATTTATAACTCTGCAAAAAAACACAAAAAGGTTTGCAAACAAAACCAACCATAATTCAAACTCCATTTTATTTTTAAAGATGTCAACTAACCATTCACTTGTGTTGGTTCTTAACCATCCACACCAATGGAAGAGAAATTCGGTGTTACGCACATAACAGTTGTACAATAAACATGTGCTAACTTATTCTTTCATTTGTTGTTACATGCATAATCTTAGTCCTAAATCATTTATATTTGATGATAAAGTTTTCTTATGGTATGAAGAAGCATGACGAAACCTGATGAAATCACTGGCACTGAGAAAGAGGCCAGTATTCTAAAACTGTGAGGGAAGGGTTGCTAGAAACAGGACAAGTCACATGGTGTCCAAGTATCACCAATAATTACTTTCTGACCACAAAAGGATAAAAATCTTTTTACAATGGAGAAATCTGGCAGACAACACTTTAAACAAATGGTTGCATTAAGAATCATGAGTAGTGGGACATTAGGAGATGCTGTATGAAATACTCAATATATCCCACAGGTAATCTTCAACTCAAAAAATAATGTTTAACCCAAATCTAATTAACCCTCCAGATTTGTACTGCCCACTATAGTCAGTCACCAGTGTCCTAATCTGAAGGAAGCTGTATAAAATGTGTTTAAAAATGTGTAAAACACATACCAGGTTTCTAAGACTTAGTATAAAAAATGTAAAGTAGTTCAATTTTTATATTGATCACATGTTAAAATAATAAATGCGGACTTACTAGCTCAGAATATATTACTAACTTAATTTCACTTATTTTTAATGTGAGAAGATTTAAAATAACATACACAGCCACTGCATTTCTACTAGGGAGTGTTATCCTAAAGCTAACTTCCAGTTTAAGGAAATATGGAGATGTCACCTTGAAAAAAACTATCAGATACATCCAGAATGTGAGAAAGCATGCATGAGAATCGGCTGGGCTCTTGAAGAGGTCAGTATCACGGGGAAAGAGGGGGAAAGAGGTGTAGTGGTGTGTGTGTATGAGAGTGAGGGAGTTTGTATGTGGGGGAGGGCTGTTCCCTAAAAAGTTAAACACAAGAACCAAATGCAATAGTAAACCTTGATGAGATCTTGGTTGGGGGAGGGGGATGCGTGGACTGTTAAAAAGCCTTTCTTGGCACATTTGGGGAAATATGAATATGAATTACTTAAGATGATCATGGTCCTGTGGTTATGAAGACAACGTTCTTATTCTTTGAAGGTGTATCTTACGGTATTTAAGGGTAAATGTCATGATGCCTGCAAACTGTTTTCAAATGGTTTAGAATAAAAAGAGAGAGTGAGAGAGGAACAAAGCAAATATGCATTAACACTTTCTAGTAAAAAGCTGGGGGGAGAAAGAATCAGGCCAAATGAATGGTAGAAACTACTCGGCGTTCCTATCTCTAGTCAGTTCCTACGTTATGTGCTAAGAATAGGGGCCATTATTTTCTAGACTAAAACAAAACATTCACCCTGAAAATTGGATTTTCCTTCCTTAACAGTTCTCAGAGGAGAACACATGGGTATGGGCCTTTGGTTGCCGAAGTACTGAGTTATGAAATAGCATGAACCAAGTTAAGCTGGATCATCAGCTGGATGTATTTGGCCACAAATACCCAAATTCTTTTATTTTAAATAAGTTCTTTTTTAAAAATTTACATTAAATTAACATATAGTGTATTAGTTTCAGAGGTAGAATTTAGTGATCCATCCGTTGCATATAACACCCTACGCTCATTCCACCATGTGCCCTCCTTAATGTCCATCACTCAGTTACCCTGTCATCCTACCCACCTCCCCTCCAGTAACCCTCAGTTTGTTTCCTATAGTTAAGAGTCTTTTATGGCTCACCTGTTTTCGTCTTTTTATTTTTCATTTCCTTCCCCTATGTTCATCTGTTTTGTTTCTTAAATTCCACATGTGAGTGAAATATGATATTCGCCTTTCTCTGACTAAGTAAGTTATTTCTGAGTGACTCTGAAGGTCAATACTTCAGGTGGTTATTTATTAAGTTAGTTTGTGATTATCTAACCTTTGTGTTAAAATTTTTTAAAAAGTGAAGTAGATATTTGGCTATTATGTGATAGTAGCTATTTTTAACTTTCAGGTAAAGTTTTACTTCCCTAAAAATAGGATCCAGGGCCAGTGCTCAGACAGTGAGTATGTTCTGACTCTTACTGTACTAATAAGTGTCAACGGCCAACTTTGTATTTTTAAATAGTAAAAATGTTCTGATTTATTTAACTTGTATTCCAAAGTGAGTTGTTGAAGAGTCAGACCCAATCTTTTATATGCTTCAGAAGGCAATAATGAAAGAATAGAACACATACTAGTCATTAGTGCATTTATTTATATCCCATGTTACTGAAAAAAAGAAAAAAAAGGTACTTAATTTGGTCTCACCTAATCAGATGTTTCAGGTGAAAACATTTTTCTCTCATCCATTTTTTTTTTCTTTTTGAACACATAATTTTTGAGGACTCCACTTTATTGACATACTTTGTCAAAGTATTGACATACTTTGTCAATAAAGTGGTTAATTTTATGCATTAACTGATTTGAACATGCTCATTAATTTTTTTTCTCAATAAATGCTTCCCAAGGATATACTGAGTAGGAGCAGTCCAGAGAGAGCAGAGAAGTAGAGTCCTCCTGCAGGGGAATGTGTAGTGCAGTGGAGAAGCCCTATTGCACAAACAATCCTAACAGTTTGTGATAGGTTCTGATCAGGGAATACAAATACAAAGGTAGCCACATATCATTTAAAACACTGAAATAATTTATCATCTAAATTTACAGTACTTGATGCCAAATCAAACAAATGATTACCTTTCTTCTTTGATGGTGAGTCTACTTTCACTGCAGGTTTTGATTCTGAGGGGGTCTCCACTAATGATGGGTTAGGAAGGTGCTCTGCATCTAACATAGATGAAATCTGAGGAGGTTCCAGGGGAGGTTCGAGAAGTTCTGCAGCAGAAGTTGCATCGCTCATCTGCTTACACAGGGCTCTGGGTTTGGGTTTCACTATGGTACAGACTGTTTCTCCCATAGAAACATCTTTTTCAACTGCATTTATGAGGTTGTCATCACTGGGAATTACCCGAAAGTGAGTATTTTCTGAGGGTGTAATCGTAGCTGTCCTAGGATGATGGTCAGATCGCTCTCTTTTGCTGACCTAAAAAAAGTTGAATTGTTTAAAAATTATAACGAATGCCTTTGAAAGTAGTTTAATCTATTTCTTAAGCTAGATGCAGGTAAATGCATTCATTTTATTTATAACAACACATCTGGTAAATACTGTGATTTTACGTGAGATAGTTCATAATTAGGAACTGGGAAAAATTAACCACATTTTGTTCAGTTATCATAATATTTACAAGAGTTCTATTTCTAACTGCTATACTATGAAGTGTTAAACACCGGAGAAGACTAAGGAACTAGGACAATTTTTGGATGCTAAGATGGAGAATATTCATTTTCAGGGGGAAAAACTTGAGTGCTATGTGAAAATTTAGCCCTGCATGGACTTATCTCAAGGCTCTGTTAAAATAGCATTAAAAGTGGGTAGTCAAGTCTCAGTGCTTTGCTTTTACATATAAGCAAAATATGTAATGAAAAAAAAACAAATTTAGAGGGTCTAAATATTCTTTCTCTCAAGTAATGTATCTTTCCAATTCTTTCATTATGAGCTGGGAAAAAAGCTTTCATCATCAATTTCCTATGTAAAACTTAAGTGTGGAAATTCTAGTTTCCTTTAGGTGTCTTTTAATTTTCCTTCTTAAAATGTTAATTGACATTATTTACTAAATAGAAACACACAAAAGAACACTGGATTCTCCGTCGCAGTTACGAAAAATGTTAATTTTTGTTTCCTCACATGACCACATGAGGGCACTATCATCACTTATATTCACGTTTGCTGGCTCAGAAATCACTCCTCCCCCCTTCACTAAAGGACAGAGACATCTCATGGGTTTTTATCTAGACATATTCCACAGGCAAGTAAAGAGTACCTTGGTGGACTCTGGGAACCCTCCCCACGTCCACTCCATGTGGGACTCAGATCTGAGCAGGCTCTCGGCAGGTTTCACCTCCAACTCTGAATCACTCTTAGGACATACTGCTGCTGGGGAATAGGGGCTATAAATAAACACAGGACAAAGAAATGTGATGCCTTTAAAGTCAGGAACTTCAGTTTTGTTGAGTTGGACAGATTAAAAGAAATATGTTTGAATATTTCATCTTTATCCTGACACTATAAAGACTCTATTGAAGGGAACATCAATTATTTCTTCCATTTGAGTTCTTTAATAATAAAGACACCACCAACCAGTATCTACTGAGGACTTGCTGGGTTCGCTGTAAATACTTTATATGCATTACCCCATGGATTCTCACAAGAAATCAACGAGAAAGGCAATTTTATAGGAGATGAAATGCACAGATAGGTTAAAATAATTAGTATGTGAGAGAAACTGGATTGGGACATAGAACAAAGTCTGACTGCATGTTTCTTCACATTATCTAGTTACGGTTAATAGCTGACACTTTAATATTAGAATTTAAGAATTGTAGAAGGCCACATTCTATGCTGATTATGCAGACCTACACTGACCAACACAGTGAGGATAAGTCAGATTAAGTTTAGGAGCAAAATAATTATTCAAGAGGAAAGGTCCATATTCATGTTAAAAGCACTTATTCATTCAGTTCTCCTGTATGAGAGAAATATTACTACTACCAAATAACAGAAAAGCTATTTAATATATTTTTCCTCAAAGAAAATAAATTTTGAAAATACTTACTTGTCTAAAGGGGACCAGTCTCCATCAGATAAGGGGTAGTGATCCCCAGAATGGAAGAGCAAAGGCTCCTTATATTCATCTTCCTTTAAGGAAGCATTTGAAGATCCTCTGTGAAAGAAAAAAAACAAAGTGAGGAACAATGATATTATGTCAGCTTAAAAATATCCCCAAATCTACTGATAACATTGTCTAGATGATACAAATGAAGACAGCCAAATAAGTAATAACTAATCCTCATAAGAGGAAAATATGAAGGAGAAGGGAGATTACTGATGCCACCCATCATACACTAATGCAATCACTACTGAAGTATGGGATAAACAGGAAGAACAGAAAAGATGTGATTAAAAATTCCCTTAGGGCCCTTCAGGGTAATTGATTCAAAGGCTAGAAGGGGAAAACGAAGGCTTTATGTATATTTCATTCAATCCTTACAAATCTGAGGTAAGAATAACCTATCTTAGATATTAAATAATCAAGGATCCAGAGAAGTTTAGTAATCTACCCAAAATCAAAGAGCTAGTAAGTGGCTGAATTCAAAACAAGTAAGCCCTTGTTCTTTCACTATACTCCCCTGTATATGACAGAAAACATAAGACTATGAGCTGACGATGAGCTGTAGTTCAAAATTTCAAAAACACCCTAAAAACTTAAAACATGCAGAACTTATTTTTTCTTTTTGTTTGGGCCAAGAATTACCTGAGAACTTTATCCTTATTTAGAATCTACAAGATGTGGGGATATGAGGAAAATGATACAAAAATAAATGCTTTTAAGATTCATACAGAGACTTCAGAACAATAGGAGGATGAACTGATGCTGATAAGCTTTTAATTAATTTACCCTTTGGTTTTCTTAAATTTTCAGTTAACGTAACTAACTTGCCATATAACCTTGAAAACATCCCTCAGAAGCACCATGGGCCCCAGTTTTTCATCTTCTTTGGAAATTTATCACTTGTTCTATTTCAGAGTCTATATGAGATTTATGAAGTATATTATATGTTGGGAACTCTGAAAAGTATAAAGAAAAGTACAAATAAAAACTCTGAAAAGTATAAAGCACTATAACTTTCCAGTTCAAGAGCTTCTTATAGAAAATTCTACATTCTACCAGGACAGATATTCTATGTAAAATGAGAATATCCGTATGACTTAATTTGGTAGACTAAAAACGGAGAAATCAGTTGATTAATTTTTAATATTACCTTTCTTCCTTTGTATCATTTAATGTGCTCTGCTTTACCACTATGTCTGCTTTGTCATAGTTTTTCCATATAGCTGCGTCATCTAACTTAACGTTTTCCTAATCTTCTTTCTCTCAAAAGAATTAAACTCTGACACAATACCTCATTCAAGGGAAGAAAAATATACTTGAAAAAGGCAGACATCTAGGTAAAAATACTCTATTTATTAAAAAATGAAACTCAAATGATAAAAACTGTAAAAAGGAAAGCCAGATGCTTATCAACAGTCCTCACTTGACAAATTTGAAAGCATAAGACAGCCTGACCCATCACTATTCATGTATTTGAAAGCGGTTTGAAAAGAACAATGTAAAAGTCATAAACTTAATTAAAAATATTTTATATTTTGAAACCTATTTTGCTGCAGTATAAAAGGTAAGACCAGAAGAGTTCAGCGGATTTAGTAAAATACCCAGAGAGACAGAAAGAGAGAGAGAGAGAGAGAGAGAGAGATTAGAAATTAACAACTTCAGGGAAGATATGAAATGGTCTTCTCTGGGGATAGCTTGACAAAAATAAAGCCCATTAGTTCAGACCCATTAGATGATGGAAAAGGTTGCTGATGTTGAGGTTCCCTTCAGTCCTATGACTCATTAACTAAACCAAGACTTCTAAAAACTTGCTAAGTGCTTTTCAAAATGGCATATATGCCTGAGAGCATTCGACAGTGTAGGCAGACCACAAGAGAGTAACATAAATGAAATACATGATATAAAGATAAAAGGTAGTGTAAATATTGGAATGTGAAGACAACAGTGTGAACACTGGCTATATGTCAAGATACAGGACCAATACACACATTAACGCTGAACAGCAGAGAATTTGCAGTAAACAGTTTAACACTGAGTCAAGGTTGGGGGAAGTGGGAGGTTCAGTTGCTAAAGTTCATACTAAATGTATATAATAGAGCAATTCAGCATTCACAGATGCATTTAACAAGGCTTCAAATTTAATACCATTTTATAAACCAATTATCTTTCCTATTCAAAAGCCAACAGAGGTTACATGATACAACTGTCAAAATTCACTCGACTGCATATTTAAGTTCTATGGATATTACTGCATGTAAATTAAACCTCAATTTTTTTTTAAAAGCAACGGGGAAAATCAAAAGGAAGCTAAAATAAATGAAAGATTAAATCAATTTTCATCTATTTAATTGGTGGTATATAAGAGATAAATGGGGTTGCTAACTACCATGACCAAAGATCACTAACTCTGTAAACAATGTCTATCCTCAGCCTTACCACAGTATTGGTCAATTAATTTCAGTATGGCTAATGGTCTCAGTTTGCTTTTGGATATAGGGCATTTCCCATAGAAGATAACATGGTAGGACTGAAAGGAGCCCTAAAATGTTTCTCTGTCTACAGTGTCAGAAATAAAGGGGAGGTGGTGCCTGAGTGATCAGTTGGCTAAGGGTCTATTGACCTCAGCTCAGGTCTTGAACTTAGAGTTGTGAGTTCAGGCCCCACACTGAGCTCCATGCTGGGTGTGCAGCCTACTTTAAAAAAAGAAAAGAAACGAAAAAGAAATGAAGGGGAGAAAACGCAGACTGTAAGATTCCTGTCACCAAAGAAGAACATGGAGGGTTCTCCAGAAGCCAGTTATTGATCAGGAGATGAAGTATGCAGCCTCAGGGCAACAGATGCTGTTTATAAAAAGTCTTATGCTCCCTGTACCTAGTTTCCAGATATAACTTACAAACATGTCTGCTTTGGGGGATTAAAAAAGAGACTCCTTTCTGATGATGTAGTCTTAATTCTCCATTTTTAACAGTGCTGGGATTGTGCTAGAGCACCATCCAATTTGACAAGTCTCTTCCCTCCAAAAGACTACTCAGCCTAGGTGCAATGTTTTTAATACACATACACTAATATAGTCATTCCATCTTCTGGAAGGACAAACAAGGCTTCTATGCTATATACAAGCCAAAGTCTATCTTGAGGGAGAGACTTAATAGGTATAGTTTACACAAAGCTCAGTATAGTTTCAGGCTCTCCAATTTTCACCAATGTGTCTCTTTTAGCTGTGCAATAGCAATCTGCTTTAAAGAATGATTTCATCTCTCACCTGCTTCCTTCAAGGAGCCTCAATTAACCTTAATTCTATTCCATCGAAATTCTTGAAAAGCAGAGAGAATGCTATTTAAATAGAATGTTATTTATTAAATTAAAATAAAAACCAATTTAAGAGGGCACCTGGATGGGTCAGGTGGTTAAGCGGCTGCCTTCAGCTCAGGTCATGATCTCAGGGTCCTGGGATTGAACCAGCAAGTCTGGCTCCCTGCTTAGTAAGGAGTCTTCTCCCTCTCACTTCTGCCCTCATCTCCCTACCCCCTGGCTCATGCCCTCTCTCTCAAATAAGTAAACAAATAAAATCTTTAAAAAACAAAACAAAACCAATTTTAGATGTTTCTCTGGAAACACAATTTTTTTTAAGTGTAGGGGCCCGAGCAGGGGAAGATATTTGAAAGTTGTAAACTTCCCAACCCCACCTAATTTCTAGGTTGCACAACTGCAAAAGCAGTTGACTTTCCATTCTTTTTTCTCTGATTCTTTAACCTGTTTAATGTACTGTTAACACTTCTGATCCTAAGTATCTCCCCCCACCAGTTATTTTAGAATCTAGATACTGAGCTGGAAGGGGCCTTGCTAACCGTGTAGTTGAACTCTTATTTTATAGATTAAGAAATAAAGGCCCAGGATGCCTGGGTGGCTCAGGTGATTAAACATTTGACTCCATTTCAGCTGAGGTCATGATCTTAGGGTCATAAGACTTGAGCCTGTGCTCAGTGGGGAAATCTGCTTCTCCTCCCTCTGCATGCTTGCTCTTTCAAATAAATAAATAAATAAATCTTACAAGAAACAAGGGCCCAGACCAGAGTTACAAAGTAACTGCTGTTCTACAATCCAAAACATAATGGGCCTCATCTTCTAGCTTTCAGCTCAGAGCTTACTTCAGTATACATCTGACCTGAATTCCCTTAACTGTTCTATTTTGTCCTTTTTTTAAAGTCCTGATTTCTGTTGGCTACATAATTAAGCAGATCCTGTTTTAAAGAAATTTTAGGAAAGAGCTCCTCCAAGTGGCAGTACCGATGATCCATGGTAATCTAAAGAAAAAGCAAACCACCAAGCTCCTGAAAATTATTACAATGCCCTAGTTCTAAGTGCATTCAGACATGCCTGCTTACCAAGCAAGCAAGGTTCTGGCTCAAAGAGAAAGTGGACAACCATTTGTAACTGTCAACCAAATCAGTACTCTGACAGATTTGGCTAACTCAGCCTTTTGTACAATCTGGAAAAGTATGGCATGCACTAATATTTTTGTGATGCATTCACTTACAACACTCATTTATAAAATTCCTTTAGAATAATGATTCTTGTGCATTTAGTAGGCAATTGAATATGTTTTAGAAATATTTTAACTTCCTAAATTGAAGCTGCAGATTGTTCCAGAATTCTAAACTTTGTTCAACTGTGTTATAATAAAGGATACATGTCATTAAACTTTGAAGGCAAAGAGTTACTTCAGGTCCTTTCTGGTGGATCTTGGAAGAACTGCAAGTAGAACTTTAGGGTCACTTGTGGGCAGCAACTTCTTGTCCAATGCTCATCAATAAAGTAAACCACCCTGCCGACACACACATGATCCTCTTCCAATGCCAGAGCAACCACTGAACAGGTCTAAGTTAACCTTTTAAAAATCAAAATCTTGAACAAAAAAATATATGTTTTAGCCCCAACTTATACCTTTTAAACCTTAGGCACTGCTGACTTGAAAACTGCCATATATTTTCAAGTTCTTCTACTGAGCTGGTAAATAAGAAGTAATCAAGATTTCTCACTTAATGACAAAAAGCCTCCATTCCTCTTCAACTTACTAGGAACATTTTTGTGATAAACTCAAAATAACTCTAAACTTCTCAGAAATAGGTGAGATACCAAGACCAGGACCCCACCGAGTGGAGATATACACTTAAGGGAGCCCCAGGGCCAAGTCACTAATTCAGATCTTCTTTGTGACCTGTAATTCATTTGGCTTTTGGAAACCTACTGGATGGAAAGATATGCACTGCTGGTCTGCTCCAAGTGACATTTTATACCACAGCAGGATGTCTGATGGCAAATTTTATAGAATAGCAGAAAAGAGAAAGGAAAATGCCTCTTGCACTGATTCCACAATAAACTGACCTGGGGAAAAACAAATCCAAACTTCACCCTGAGGATCCATGGAAGAAACAGCAACTTGCCATACCTGAGCTCTGCCCAAGCTCCTGCATAAAGCACACACAGATGCCCCGCACTTGCACAAAGAGCCCTACCTTGCTGACTGGGCCGCCTTGTCATCATCAGAGCTCATTTCCACATCCACAGTATCCTCTGCAGCAGGGGAGGCAGGGGAAGCATTTTGGTCTTCCTTCTTACTATCCTGTTTGCATTTCTTTCTCCTTCGTTTTTTCTTTTTCACAGAACTTGAAGTGAAAACTGTTTCTGTTTCCAAGATGTGTGAGATATCTGAACTCTGAGATGGTCTTTCATTTCCACCAGATTTCACCAAAGGAGCATCCATATCTTTAAAGAACTGGTCTTCAGTAGGAATTGGTGAGGTGGCAAGGTAGGCAGGAAGTTTTTCCTTAAAGAGAACATGGAAAAAGAAAAGTCCACAACAAGTGGACAAAGAACCAAAAACAATAATGAACTCTTTGTGTATCTAAATTCACAGTGGCAGAAAGAATACACAGTCCCTAAGTAAGAAGAGTGTCTTATACTGAACTATGGCACTGCCCAGTCTACTCTGAATAGGCCTTTACCCTGGTACACACAAATAGTTCGTTTGGTCCATCTAACTGAATGTATTTGAAGGAATCGATATACCAAATTAGCACAAACCCACAACAACTGTAATTAAAGCACAGCCAAGTAAACTCTCTGTAAAGGGAAGTTCAAAGCGGCAGCAGCATTCTACAGAGGCAATACAAAGCATTCTGTCAAGAACTTACGAAGAACAGTAGTAACAGGGAAATAAGAAGGCAGGGATCTGGAACATCCCATCAGATGGGGGCAGCAGGACAGGTAAGTGAAGTGAGAATCTATGGTAAAATCTGTGTTTGCTAAATTAAATGAGGGTGGAGGAAGGTGAGTAAAATAGACAATACTCTGTTAACAAATGAAATTAGTGGATTTTAAAATTGCAATGTATTTAAGACAGACAGACTTTTAGGAATTCAAATGACGAAAATAAGACCCAAACTCATGGGATGCCTGGGTGGCTCAGTCGGCTAAGCATCCCGCTCTTGATTTCAGCTCAGGTTATGATCTCAGCATCCTGGGATCGAAATCCACACTGGGCTCTATGATCAGCAGGGACTGTGCTTGAGATTCTCCCTCCCTCTTTCTCTGTTCCATGCCGCTAGCTTGTGTGTGCACACACACTAATTAATAAATATATCTTTAAAAATAAATTAAGTAATTAAACTTGTAGTTTAATATCAAATAAATAAATGATCATTTGGTGTTCAGAAAATTAACTTCTTAGTCACTGACTTCATCCCTTTGTATCATGGGGAAATGGAAGATATGTAATAGAGGTATAAATTAACCTCAAATAACTTAAAATTTTCCAAAGTTTTTACATAATCCTGAAAATGAGTGAGTTTCCATAATTGTTCTAAATCAAGCTTTTGAATTTGGCTTTGGTAGACATATTACACCAAAGCCAAAATTTTGTTTATCCAAGCAAAATTTACGTTCACCAGCAATATATACTTACAGAGAAACTGTGACAATAGGATATTATTCAGCATGCCCCCACGGCACCCAAGTGAGGGGCTGTGGTCTCTGACTTTTGGGGCCTTTTAATTCAATGGTCCTTGTTATAAATAAAGTTTACTGGTGCTTCTTAAAAGTTATGTGGTCTCTGGTGGTGTTTCCTAGTTCTGTTATAGCCCTGTTTGTAATGTGTGGGGTGGGCGGATGAAACAACCTAAATCTCTGTAAGCATTAGATGGTTAAACCATTAGATGGTGCCTTCATACTATGGATGACTGGGCAACTACCAAAAGGACAGGGATAGATCTAGAACTACTGGCTTGAAAAGGATGCTGACAATATACAGTTTAGATGAGCAAAGTTTAAGAGAAATAAAAATGTAAATAAATGGAAGCCAGATGAGTTTTGGTAATGTCTATTCCCTTTAAACTATAAACTCTTGTAGGTTATTTTGATTAAAAAAAAAAAAAAAAACTATAAACTCCTAGAGGGTGGGGGCATGTTATATTCAATAGTACATGACATCGAGTAGTAATTTCAATGCTGTTGGTGAATTAACTTTTTTTCATTTTAAGGAGAAGTACACTATTCTAAAGAGAATGTGAACAATTTGATGATACATGAATAGAAAAAAGAGGCTAGAAAGTTGACACTCTTCAAGTTAACCTTGCTAAGTATAGTTATAAATGGAATCATCAGAACTAACCACGAGAACCAGATAACAAATGATCAATAACCCAGTCCTCTCACTTGTTTATATAAAACCTAATCAATCACTGCTCTGAAATACACGATTTTAAGGAACAGATCAAAACACATCAAAAATATTTATTCTTGTGATAACTCATTTACTGTTTCATTCTGCCTTTTGCTTCAGTCTCTATCCAGGTAAAACTTTGCTCAGGCCAAGTAAACACAAACAAGGTAATATAAAAACAAGTAATTAAGGTACTGGAAAAAATACTGGTCTGGAAAGGTTCCCTTTCATAATCAAATTTTGTAATGCTGCTCTACATATTGACATATAAATTGTTGGCTTCTCTCTAAATTAAAAATGATGAAGGATCTCATTCTGCTATTTTTTTGTGACATTTTTTTCTTTGTGAATTTTATGACATCCAACGAGCAGTTCCATCTTCAAAACCCCCAAAAGTAATCCTGTATCCTTAATAACTTGAAGGCTGTCATTTTTGCTAAGATTTTAATCTTTGTGCTAAAAGCTGTAACGAAGCCTCTTCTAAGATCCACGTTAACTCCATTAAGAACTGTTTACCACCATTCACATCAGTAGATGGGGGTGGGTAAACAAACTGCTCTTTAACCGAAAGAAGCCAAACATGTAATAATCATTTAAAAAGATATAGGCCAATTAATTCAAATCTTTTGAGACCATAATAAACTAACTCACAAGACTATTCAAGGTTAGAGATCCAACATCCCTAAACAAAATGGTAAATACGTTTTCCAAGTTTAAAGGTCACATGTACAAATACACAGCCTGTAGAGATACACCTTCATTATTTAGGTGGAACTGAGAGTATTCAAGTCAAGGTGTAAACTCTAATAAATACTAAATAAGAAAGCTCACTAAATACAGAAAAAGAGCAAGTGCAAAGGTCTTCTACATGCTCTCTGTACCCTGACACTTGGTGTGAAGAAAAGTTCCTCACTCCTCTAGCTCCTTTCTGACAACTTAGCACTTCAGTCTAAAACTAAAACTTGTTTAACCTGCAACAATCATTTCTGTAACCATGAAAACTGCTGAACATTATTTCTGTTTTGGGACAGGTCCTGGAGGCCTGAATACAATCTGCAAAGTGGATGTAACCCACTAGACTTACATATTCCTCTTCAGTCTCCTCCACAAAGAAAGCTTCCCCATTGTCACCCAATTTCATGTGAAGATCCACTGCATCGCCATTGATTTCTATATCAATCTAAGAGGACAAATAAAGTGTGATTTAGTATTAAAACTTTCATTGAAGCTAAACCAAACCAAAATTCTGGGTTCTCAAGCCAAACTTAGTACTGAGGTTCCTAGACTGACAGTCCCAGAGAAAACACTGCTACTCGCCCTAAATACCATCCTACCCTAAAGAACTAACCAGACCCTGGGGCAGGAAGGGGATGGATTAACAGGGTATCGAAAGAAAATGTCTTATCATCTATTTTTAGAACATAAAATGTTTTACTTAATTTCCCAAATGGCATAAAATAGGGGAAATATTATCAATAAGCATTTGAGCACTTTCAGAGTTCTAGCACAGACAGGCCTTACCTGGCATGGCTCAGAAAAACTTACACATTTCAGTTACTGTGGTATGTTAACTGTAACTTTCTGTAACTGCAGAAAGTACAAACTTCACTGCCTGCTCTTTTGTCTACAAATCACTAAATAAAAACAGATGCCCATCATGATCGGTAATCTATCATATCACTTTTCAAAGTCTGTTGGTTCTATTGGTGACTAGTCAAAGCATATATGTTATTTGATTCAGACACAGACAGCAAAGCTTATAGTTCTAGTTGTCTTCTTGTCTCCCACTGAAAAACCCATGTGACATTTTATAAAAATGGATAATTAAGAGGAAACTAGCCAAGATCAAAGTGCAACCTAATGAAAAGTAATATTACTAGAAGTAAAATAGAATAGCTGACTTAGGAATGGTGACCCTGCTACCATTGGAAAGTCTCAAAATGTACAACCAGAGAATGTAGTAAAAGTTAGCTTATCCACACAAAGGAGGAAAGTGGCTGTGACAAAAGGATGAAGATGGCTTAGAGGAAGTGATACAGGAAAAAAACTTCACATTGAAGGAACTCTCAGATATACTTCATGACATCAAATGTTCCAAAGAGGAAAACCTGAAAGCTGATCCAAACTATATGATAATCTGCCAAAACAAAGAAAAGATGCTTGTTCCATATCTTAAGTTTTACATTAAGAAGATAAACATTGTTCAAACCAACTAATCTTGGTAAGTTATTTTATAAAGAAATACGACACTTTAGTTCTCCAAGTTTCTAATGTTTTAAATTGTGACATAGTAAACATCATTTTACTATTTTTCATTCTTATATATTTATAACCGACAGAAATGTTTAAAGGTTTGTAAAAATCATAGAAACACCCTAATTTTTCTCAATTATTAAGTTTGCTTTGCATGGTTTCAGCTTGCTCAGTCATGTCAATGATTTGTACTACCATGCAAAGAACTGTTTATATAGAATATTAACTACTTATCACTTAAAAATAATGTAATTTATTCATCTGTAGATTGTGAATATCTTTAAATACTTTATAATAAATGAATATTAACTTCCAAACTTTTTTTAGAATTTTTCTTTTTTTTTTTGTATGAGAAAGAGAGAATACACAAAAGCACTCAAGGATGAGCAGGGGAGAGTCAGAGGGAGAAACATACTCCTTGCTGAGCATGGAACCTGACATGAGGCTCAATCCCAGGACTCTGAGATTATGACCTGAGCCGAAGGTAAATGCTTAAATAACTGAGCTACCTAGGCGGTCCCCAACTTTCAAAACTCTTACAGATAAACTTGTAAACTCCAGTTAAGACTGGTTCAGGGGACATAAAAACTAAAATACAGAAAAATCTAATATAGATATAAATAGAGCAGTCCACAATCTAAGTGTACTTAGCTTTGCAAGGCCCCTATGGTGAGAACAACTGCATGGTCTGTTGGGTTTTTCCCAGTGAGGACCAATTATCCCTTCTGACACTGAGTGTTGGGTCACATCAGGTCATTGGAGGTCATTAGTTGACATATGTTGTTGAAATACTTGTTATAAAAATCCTATATATATATAACCACACTGAAGGGTAAGGAATATAACCACACTGAAGGATAAGGAAGAAAACTAATCTAAGTGGAAAATGGTATTTTGACTAAATATTCTAAGTCTAAAGACAAAAAGAAGTACAAACCAATCCTGTAGTAATTTTTTTAAACAAATCAGAGGTAAGGGTTAGCAGTTCTGAAACTATTTTATGTGTATTCTAGGACTTAATAAGTAAACATATTGTAGATAACAAGAGGCATGTTTCTCATTGTCAGAGAAATAAGGTACGAATAAGGAGATGAAGAGGAACCTTCTGGTGATAAATTGGAATCAGTGGGAACTCATGATTTTTACAGATGAAGGTGTGTATATCTCTGTTTGTAGATTTTTCCAGCTCTGCCCAATGACAAGTCCTAGGAGCAATGACACCTTAATTAATAATGAGCACATCTAGTGACTAGATTCTTTGTTTCTAGATAGTATTCTCTATTAAGAGGAACCACCATTCCTCAGAGAAACAATATAACTACAGGTAAAGTAGATTCTTCTGGAATAGCTTATGGTGTCAAAAAATAAGGAACTGCTTAAAAAATGACAAGAGCATTTCAAAAAACTCAATTTGAAGAACCAAACCCAGGACAATGTGAGCAACTAAATAATGATAATAACAGATTATAACTCACAGAGTAAAATTAACATTCAGAAGTTCATACTGATTTAAATAATTGAATAAACAAGAGAGAAGGAAAACTTTTTGATACAGTAGTATTTCAATTAATAAATGCACTAGGAAGGATGGAAACAGAAAATGATTTGGTAAACACCACAGTAATAATAATTTAGCAAACACCCCAGTAATAATTGTTGCCTGCTGATTCATCAGTGTATGGTAAAATTCTTGGGTGGAAGTATGATAGAAAACCGGGTGCAAGTCTCCCAAATTTCTTCCCACAAAGAAATTCATAGTGGAGAATCCCAGCACACACTATCGACGTAGGGACCAACGTTGTTAACGTCACCAGTAATCAGACATGGCACCATGACTGGTTTCCTGAGATGATGCACTGAGAAGGGCATACTATCACTCTGTTATTCTTCCCCAAATGAAAAAACATCAGACAAACTGAGGGATAATCTACATAATAACTATCTGTATTCTTCTGTACTCTTCAAAAATCAAGGTTGTAAGTAAAGACAGAATGGTTAGAGAATATAGGTGAAAGCAATGAGAGACCCTGGATAGGATCACAGACAAAAAGACGACAGCAGTGGAAATCTGGCATACTCATTTTGATGTACTACTCCTTGTAACTTGGTATCTAAAACAATACTCTCATCTATATAGTCATATTTCCTACCCTGTAGCTTAAAGTTGTTCAACATATATGACTGAGATGTTGAAACAGAATTGATTTACTTTTTAGAATTACTGGCTTGTAGGAGTGCCTGGGTGGCTTAAGAGGTTAAGTTGCCAACTCTTGATTTCAGCTTACATCATGATCTCAGGGTCCTGGAATGGGGCCCCACTTTGGGCTCCATGCTCAGTGGGGAGTCAGTCTGAGATGGTCTCTCCCCCTCTGTCTCTCCCTCTGCCAGTGCTCTCTCTCTAAAATAAATAAAATTTCAAAAAGAAAAGAAAAACAATACTGGCTGTAGCAGGCCCGTTCTGGCATGCCATTCTTCAGGTAAGGGGAGTTCTCTGGGAATCTAGTCATCCTCTATTTCAGACCATCTGTTTCAGGTGAGGCTTCACAGTAAGGAGGTTGGGCTGCTGTCTAAGCCAAGCCAATCAGTATATTCCACCCCAGCTATAGTGACTGCTCTGCAAGATATATGTGACCCAAGTCTGACAGGGAGGCTAAAGACTGACACTTCTGTAGGAAGAAATGGGTCTCTACTAGGTTGCTGAGTTCCTGGGAAGTAAGTCTGCAGGTATTGTGGCATCTTGCATCAGAGAGCGTATGTGCGTGTGCGCGCGCACACACACACACGCGCGCGCGCGCGCGCGCACACACACACACACACAAAGGGAGGGAGGGCTGAGAGGTGGGAGGAATAAGAGTTCTGGTAACACCCTCAGATTCTAAATAAAGCCCTGATAACTTCAAATGCTCCTAGACTTTAGTTATGCAAGCCAATAAATTCCCTTTTTTGCTTAAGCTAATTGCAAGGTGGACTTTTGTCACCTACAGTGGAAACTTCCTGTCTAATACACTGGGTTATTTAACTTCAGTAAGTAAGTAAATCATTAGTTTTGTGTTAAATCAACAAAATTAATATTTAAAAAGTATCAACTGCAGGTTTACCTTCTGAAATTCAATTCCTGAGTTACGAAGTATACTGGGAATATTGTGTCCTATTTGATAGAACAGATCAATGGCAGTGGGAAAATTAGTATATTCTTAACTCCCTAACCAGAGGCTTTAAGGTGATTATGATTCCAAGTCCAAGTCTACCACTTCATAGGTGTCACCATAATCGGGGTCTTAGTTTAAAATCAATGAATAGCTTGCCGTAATCCAAACTGACCTAAAATAAGATTTAATCCAAATTGCCTCAGTATCTCAAGGGAGACAAGGTTTCAGTTTTACTGTCATAGGAAAGCTGTGTTTTGGTTAAATAGCCAAATTTCCTCCCAAATATATCCTTTTGGATTTCTGGGATACTATTGCCAAGAAGTAATTTTCTCTTTTCCCATGTCTTATGGATAGATTCCTATTAAAACAAGGTTTTTGGTTTTTAAAATTTGTTTATTCATGAGAGACACAGAAAGAGATGCAGAGACATAGGCTGAGGGAGCAGGCTCCCTGTAGGGAGCCCAATGTGGGACTCGATCCCAGGACCCTGGGAGCACGATTTGAGCCAAGGCAGACACTCAACTTCTGGGCCACCCAGACATCTCTAAAATCCAAGAGTTTGATAAGGCATTTAACCCAATCATTTGGGCAGCCTTGTACAGACACTGTACCTCTTAATTAGAGGCAAAAATCATGTAGAAAGAGGTTTGTCTGTCCAGATACTATTTACAGATACACAAATGCTCACATATACGTTAGCCTGCAGATTCCATTCTGAAAGGCCAGAAGACTTAACTAATCTGCTGATCAAAAAAACTCAGATCACAGAAAAACAAAAGTGCCATATCAGCCATTTTATGAATCAATCTTTGCACAGCTCATGGCAAGTTTCAGTGCATAAACAGTCTGGTACAGATTCTCCTAGAGCATATAAAGTCTGAAAGTACTACAGGTTAGTGTTACTGGCAAGAAATAAAAAATTCCAAGAAGCTAACCTGTGGCTGAACACTCTTTTGCAATGGAATGTTTCCAAGTTACTAAAAGAACTGCAACTGGTTTTGGTTTCCAAAGGGTGACTGAACACAGGCCAGACCTCACAAACCCTGCCACCTGGCAACGTGGCTCTCCAGTGGAAAACTGATTTATAACACCTAAAAGAAAAAGATGTGTTTTGGCAGCGGGGAGGATAACTAGCTGTGTGAAAATTCATGAACATTTTCTTCCATTCGCAAATAACCTAAGTTTAATTAAAATAGAGAGAAACTTCTATTTTAAAGAATAAGATTGCCTATGTAAAATAGCCAAAATCTGAAAATAGATGTTTCCAACTTATGCCAGTGGTCCTCTAACATATAGTTCTATGCTCCAATATGGTGTGGATCTTTCATCGTGCTTTAAAATCCTGACAAAATCTCCCTATATTGTTCAGGTAGATCATGTGGGGTAGGAGTAGAAAGAAAACTACTACTATGTACCCGCAAGGTTTTATTATACCAGCTCAGAATTCTATTTATTTATTTATTTTTTATTTATTTATGATAGTCACAGAGAGAGAGAGAGAGACAGAGACAGAGACATAGGCGAGGGAGAAGCAGGCTCCATGCACCGGGAGCCCGACGTGGGATTGGATCCCGGGTCTCCAGGATCACGCCCTGGGCCAAAGGCAGGTGCTAAACCGCTGTGCCACCTAGGGATCCCCAGCTCAGAATTCTAATTCGACTGACAGCAAATACATTAACAAGTCTTCCCATTGCTGCATTACTTGAAGGAGAGAGGATGTAGGAAAAAGGCAAACCAACACAAATTATTTTCTTTCTGAATGAATTTTCCCCATAGTAAATAAAAGCCAATAAGCCTATGGCCTGTAGGTTTGCATTTAGTAAGATACAGAGACAAGTCCTGGTATCACTAACAAAATTTAGATACAAATAAGATTTAACAGCTTTGTCAAAACAAATTTGGCATTAATTTTGTTTAAATAAATGTAATGTGTTCCTGATTACATCAGTCTATTCCATTCACAAATGGTACAAAGGCACTGCCCTAAATACTTTAAAGTGCTGTATAAGATAAAGAAATTTTCTAAAGACATCTAACCTTTCCCATTTATAATCTCAGTTTCTCTATTTTGTTCTTCTGAGTTGCAACAGATAAGATTATCAAGATAATTTTCAGCCTTTCTCCCTCTTGGAGAGACTTTCTATAGTAAGGCTTATATTCAGCAGCAATTTCAAAACAATACATAAAGGTTGACTTCTCAGACCATTACCTTCAACATCATACAGGGCACCTCCCCTTCCACCCAAAAAAAGCCCAGAGAGCACAAAAGAACAATTTATTATTTTATTATGTAATCTTTCACCCTCCTTGAGAACAAGTTGTCCTCTGCACTTACCACTTTCTCTTTGGATCTCAGGACCCCCAGCTTCCCAAACCGAACGTGGAAAGGTGAACACTGATAGGTGCCATCCTGCTGCCGCACCACAATGACATCGATGCACCCAGACAAAGTGGCTTGGTTAATGCCCTTGTAGAGTTCCTTCACAGTGACAATCACCTGCCCAGCCAGCTGTCCTACATAATTCATGGTTTGAAACTATAACGACAAGAAAAAAAAATTAGGTAAGATAGTAACAATGAATGTGAATCTAATGACAGAGAAAAAACACTAATACTTGAAAGTATATTGCACATTTATCATATTACATATTATTATTAACCTTGCTGATTTCGAACCAATTAGTCTCACGCTACCACTGTTTTTACACATTTCTATGCAAAGAACAAAATCAGATGTGGTCCTCTTTTGTATCTTGAGAGGCTGTCCCAGCCAGGGCCCTCACACATGCGTAAGTTCCTTTTACTTTTCCATCATCACGGATCCTGCCAGCTGCCAGTATGGGAAATTTCCCCCTAAAGTTTAGAATCTGCACAGAACCACCAAAGAACACAGACTACCACCACTGCCCTCTTGCCCAAGAGCCCTGGGAACGTGGGGCAACTGCATTCACCTTGACCACAGCAGCCAAGCAGAAAAAATGACCAATGACCACCTCCAGAAGAAATCGGAGAACAGGCTGTTTCTACTGAAGACAAATAAGTGAAATGCATTTTTCTATGAAACTATTAATAGAATATGGTTCAGAGACGGGTTAGGTTAAATAAACCCTGGGTGGGGGGGAAAAAAAAAAAAAACCCTGGGTGAGGTAGATTAGCCTAACCTATTTATAACATTACTTTTATCAAAAATTCCCTCAATACTTGAACACAACTCACTGGAACATTTTCATGTTCTATAAAGCACAAAAAAGGCTCAACCATAATTAACTAGTCAAAATCAGAACCACTAGGCTATGAAGAACTCCTCCTTTGAAAGGGTCAAAGAAAGACAGGAGTGTGCACCTGACCAGGGCTGAGGGACAAGAGGAAACACTTCCTCTGTGCCCCACAGTCATGTGGCTATAGCCAGGACTGTTTTTTTGTTTTTTTTTTTTTTACCTGACCAACAAGTTGGGGAGCCCACCATATAGTATGTGTTGAGGATTAGTGGGGAAGTCTCCTTGAATCTCTCAACTCTTTTACTAATTAGAAAAAAAAACAGGTCTTCTCCAATCTTAAGGTTGTAAAATCTTATCTCCAGTTATCAAATACCACACCATATTTCATTCACCAGACACTGATACCCTTAGTATTATGTCAAAGCACAATTCAGCAAGTCATTCTCCTGGGGACAGGAGGGACAAAGACCAAACAAGAGATCCTCCACAGCTCTGGCTAATCCAGAAGCCAACTTTTACTCAGAGAACAGACAGATTATTCCCCAGGTCATTCATCACAAGTACGGTTGTCTCTTTAAACTCAGTTTTTCAGGAACCTTAAGCTCAAAGTCACATGCTCAGAAAAGTAACTCAGAAAAGAGCTCATATTCATCATATTCTGTGTTGTCAGAAGTCCAAAGCCAAACTGAGAGAAAGAATGTTACTTCATCAGGAAAACTCTGGGGCCTTCCAGGACATCTGCCTCCAGAGAAATTCCCCCATCTCCTTAAAGATGAGTGAGTGCCTGCTGGCAGTACCCAGATTCCACTCAACATTTTTTCTCCTCTTATACAGAGATGAACATGTCATCAAGACCTATCCGTTTTACACCATTAAGCACAGCCACAATAATTTTAACCTAGAAAAAAACTTTTGAATATTTTAAAGCTAATGTTATCGTGGCCTCAAAATGTATCTACAGAAGAGATGACTTTGAGGATGTAAACTAGCAGCAAACCTTACTACTAAATGAGGTAGTATCCTTTACAAAACAGTTACAAGTTGGTGTGATTTTGGTTTTAGAGTAATTCTTTTTTTTTTTTTTAAGATTTTATTTATTTATTCATGAGAGACACACAGAGAGAGAGAGGGGCAGAGAAACAGGCAGAGGGAGAAGCAGGCTCCATGCAGGGAGCCCAACGTGGGACTCGATCCAGGGGCTCTAGGATCAGGCCCTGGGCTGAAGGTGGCACTGAACCGCTGAGCCACCTGGGCTGCCCTAGAGTAATTCATTTTATAAGGCTAAATTAAGCAAGTGTTCAATAATGATTTCTTCAGTGAATAAAGGAATCATGATCAAGTGAACCATCAATAATAAGGGAAAAAAAGAAATGTGTAGGGAGGAAATATTGTTTCATCAGAATATTCATATTACAACTCATTTTTAAAAATTAACTTTTTATTTTGCAGTGACTGCAGACTCCCATGCATGTAGTTTTAAGAAATAATAGAAAGAGATCCCATGTATCCTTTAAACCAACTTCCCCCAATGGCAACACCTCGCAAAATTCTAGTGCAATATCACAATCAGGATATCAACACTGATTCAGTTAAAATGCAAAACATTTCCATCATCACAAAGATTTATCCTACTGGACTTTTTAAGCCACACCCAGCCACTTCCATCACTCTCTCCTTAATCCCTGGTAATCACTTATTGGTTCTTCATTTCTGTTACTTTTGTCATTTTTAAGAAAGTTATACAAATGGAATCATATGGTATATAATCTTTTGTGATTGCCTTTTCCCACTTATATTGCTATGGAGATTCATCCAGGTTGTTGCATGTATTACGTTCATATTCTTTTAGTAATATATGTTCACAACATGCTTTTGGCTTGTTACAACATGTATGTTAATCAGCACAACAAATATAGCCAATCTTTGTATTACTGCTTGACAGACTGGTAGCAATTAAAGAGTTTTATTACAAATTTTTAAAAACCATAACTTATAATTACACATATTCTTTTCTTAAAAGAAACCAAAAAATGGTAACTTCAAGCATCTCCAATTCAGCCATAAAACAAGTCTCATAAACTAATCATGTAATGAGCTTACATCAACTAGAGGCTTTAATAAGATCCATAATTAAGTATAACTATTATCTATTCAAAATTATTTTAATTACCATGGTTAAAAGATATGCTGTTATACAAGAAAGCCTATTGTGTACATGCCAGTTGCTAAATGTAGAAAAATATAGGTTATCAAATGATTGGTTTCCTCTTAGCAGATATAAAATAATTCTGTTTATATTATGAAGGCTGGGAAAACCAAAGTAAAGGGAGTCCTGCTGCTGTAACATTCACTAACCTGGGAATGAGGGGCATACTTCCACAATGAGGGGCATTCTAACCTGGGGGACAGGGCTCCCTCATGGTTAGGTTTGGAGGAAAAGCAGCTAATTGTTTTATGTATGATAACATTAAACAGCCTTTTTTTTTTTTTTTTTTTTTTTTTTTAATTAATGAGGGACACAGAGAGAGAGGCAGAGACCTAGGCAGAGGGAGAAGCAGGCTCCCTGAGAGGAGCCCGATGCGGAACTCAATCCAGGGACTCCGGGATCACACCCTGAGTCAGAGGCAGATGCTCAACCGCTGAGCCACCCAGGCATCCCTAAACAACTTCTTTTTAAAGCATTATCTAGCACCACAAAACTTCACTCCTACATGTCCACCCCAGCACTACCCATAATAAAGCCAAGAACAAATTCAGGCCTCTGATACCTGTCCGGTTCAACACCTGGGAAAGCAGGACAGGGGCAGAAAGATAATCAAGTAACCCAGTCACATGTCGAGGATACACCTCACTGAAGACAATACCGTTTGAAATAAAACAAAGATTTAAAAATATAGCAAAATAATATACACTGTAAATTATTCATTATAGTCAGTGGTGAGAAAAAAAAACAGAAGAGAAAATAAATTCAAGAACAGACAGGGACCGAGAACAAGACAGAGGGACGCAGAAAGAGACAGATGAAAATTCAGAAAAAAAGCAAAGACAGAATAAGAATACATACATAATCAGAAAGCAGAAGGACATAAAGATGCCTATACAGAAAAAACAATGTGGAACTGAAGGATGTTCACAGAGCAGCATCCCTATCTTCAGGCTCACAAGCACAAATCAAATCATTAACTGATTCTTAGAACTGAAAATATTTACTGAGTAGAGACTTTCAACAAATACCAAAAGCACTTCTGGCACATCCCTGAAATATGTTAATCATCACAGTACCAGCATCTAATTTTTTGAGAACTTAGTATGTACCAAATTCTTAATTCTTTTTAAAGGCATAGGAAGAGGAAATGCAGAGAGAGAGAATCTCAAGCAGAGCGAGAGCTCCATCTCAGGATCCTGAGATCATGACCTGCGCCGTAATCAAGAGTAAGATGCTTACCAACTGAGCCATCCATGTGCCCCACCATATACCAAATTCTTAAGCATATACACATGCATTATCTCAGAACCACCTTATGAATCAGTAAATATTATTTCTATTTTTAAAGATAATAAAATTAGGGCTTAAAAAGGTTACGTATTGTGATGGACTGTTTGTGTCTCTTCCTCAAATTCATATATTGAAGCCTCAAAGTGATGGTATTTGGGGGTGGAGCCTTTGGGAGGTAATCGGGTTTAGATGAGGTCAAGAGGGTGGGACCTCCATGATGGGATTAAATGTTCTCATAAGAAGAGAGACTTGGGGATCCCTGGGTGGCGCAGCGGTTTGGCGCCTGCCTTTGGCCCGGGGCGCGATCCTGGAGACCCGGGATCGAATCCCACATCAGGCTCCCGGTGCATGGAGCCTGCTTCTCCCTCTGCCTGTGTCTCTGCCCCTCTCTCTCTGTGTGTGACTATCATAAATAAAAAAAAAAAAATTAAAAAAAAAAAAAAAAAAAAAAAAAAAGAAGAGAGACTTAAGAGGGCAGCCCCAGTGGCTCAGCAGTTTGGCACCGCCTTCGGCCCAGGGTGTGATCCTGACAATCTGGGATCGAGTCCCATGTCCGGCTCCCTGCATGGAATCTGCTTTTCTGCCTGCCTCCCCCCACCCCCTTTCTGTATCTCTCATGAATAAATAAATAAAATCTTTAAAATAAAAAAAAAAAAAAAAAGAGAGACTAGAGCTCATGTTTTCACCTACTACGGGAGGAAACAGAGAGAAAGTGGTTGTGTTCAAGCCATGAAGAGGGCCCTCATTAGGAATTAAATTGGCCAGCACCTTATCTCAGACTTCCAGCCCCTAAAACTGAGAAATAAATATTTAAACCACCCAGTCTGTGGTATTTTGTTATAGCAGCCTGAGCTAAGACAAGTATCTTCTCAAACATAATTGCCATACTGTTTTTCAATGTTGGAATACTTCACTCACTTCTTCCACCAAGTTCGTAACTGTATCAGACAGCCCCAGTTACTCTGTCCACTAGAACTCACAATGAATATGTGCCACTCTCTTCTAAATGATACCATTATACACCAAAGAGTTTGTTGTACAATTGTAACTAGGTCTTATCTATTCTGGGCTAAGCATTTTTCTTCCTTAAAATATCTAAAATGACTGGGTTTACTTTCACTTTTATGACAAACTGGAGAACTTTCTTTTAATGGAAGATCCAAAACTAGACACAGTGGCACAGGCTGGCCTAACTGACGGTATATACAATATATAGTTTGTTTAGGTGCAGGCACTGGCTCCCATGGGCTATGTTAAATGCTGGGAGCTCCCAAGACAGGGAGGCACTTACTGATCACTAAACTAAAAATGGAAGGAATCAAAAGACAGTAATTAACTAAGATACTTATTAGAAACCAATTGGCCCCTATGCACAAAATTCAACAGACTAAATTAGTCTTTCATAAATGAAATTCAATAGTGTCCACTATCCAATTTTTCTTATCAAATATTTTAAAGTAAATATACACTAGTATCTGGAATCAATGAATAGCTTTCAAGATTCAATTATTTACCCAAAGTTTAAAGATTTGCTCAGCAGCTTTTCCTGAGCATCAAGGAAACTAAATAAACCATCATGATATATAATAGAGATTTATTAAATGGAATCCATCAGTAAATCAGTTCAGGTAGAGATCCTCTTCCTATAAAAACTGCCCCAAGTTATTTAAAGGTGTTATGTTCAATCAAAAATAATTTTTGCTAAGGAAAACATATAGGAACTATTAAAATACAATTTCTAAATTTTTATCAATAGAAAAATGGATACATTCCAAACCACTCATATATATCATCAAAATCTATTTCTTAAGTATCTATTCAATACATACTGTTATTACTAGTTAGCAGTACTACTAATAACAAACACTACAGTTATTATAATTATTATAATGTCCATTATATGCCAAGTGCTATGTAAACCTGTACATTAGCTCCATTTTCACCAGTATCTGGAGTTTAGTATCAATATCCCCATTTATATGAGGAAACAGGTTCAGCAGTGTTCAATGTCACCACACTAAGTGGTGAAGCTGACATTAAACTCAAGTCTGATTCTAGAGCCTATGTCCTTAACTGCATCTCTAAGGGACAGAAATGCTCTAAGCACTGATCCTAAAAGCACTGATGAGACTCCTCAGATTTCTTTTTACAAGTGAGCTGCTTTTAGCAACTGGAATATTATTTTTACTTAATGCTAAGTGGTCCTTCCAAGTCTCCTCTGCACGCTATCACAAGAGGTAGCAATGACTACTAACTCTCTCCTGTTAGGTCTGTATTTCAAGATTAGGAAGTGGACTTCCTGGGAGATCACGTGTGGTCAGGGCTTGTGGAGAGAGATGAACAGCTTTTAACCAAGAACCTGACCTTAATATTTTGTCTAACCTTCTGCTCACAGATGTGAACAGAAACTTCTAGATACTTCAAGAAACAAACACCAGAATACTGTTGCCTTGTACAAACTCCAGCTTACACCTATGCTCCTAGACCAAACTCTTTCAGGCATCCAAGCTTATATTCTGCCCTAAGTAGCATTTAGTATTTTCCAAGAACCTTCTCAAACATACTTCATTTGATCTACAAAAAGAGAATTTAGGTTATGTAAGGCAGACATTTTTGCTTTCATTTTACACTTAGACTGAGACAAAAGGTATTTACTTTTGTCCCTTACTATTCACCAGAACCCAGCTGTACTGTGACTCAGGGTCCCAACCTTCTTGCTACTTCCCACAGTACCTTAAATCATGGCGCTCTCAAGGTCAACTGGTAGCTCTAAGGGCAAGAGATCTCAGGTCTAAACTCTAGTTGTACTTGAGACCCTACAGTTCTCCAGGAATTCCAGAGTCTCTTAAAGGTAGCCAAACATGAACCTGGAGGGCACCATCAGCTGAGAACTTTTACTTCTTTTAAAGTAGGAGATGAAAGGCAGCAATGGCAGACACAGTAGCACCTGCTGCAAGCTGCTCCCTGGTCTGGGAGGTCAGACATATGCAAAAAAGTCCCCCAGAGGACTTGCCCACATCCTGTCAAGACATTTTCTAAAACATTTACTCTATGCCCAGCAGACACAATGGAGATCACAAAGAACTAAATGAGGTTACAACTTCACTAGACATATGTACTGGAAAACTATACAAAATAGTGCTATCTCTGAGTGACAATAGACAACTGACACTAAGCCTAACAACCTCAGTCTTCCTGGAGAAGCCACTCTTGGTTGGTCATTTAAATTCAAATAAATAAAAAAAATAAAAATAAAAAAAAAAATAAATTCAAATAAATGCCTTATTTTGTACCACTCAGCCTTTTATCCTCCATCATAACAAAATGCTAATTTGTTTTCCTTATTTTATAATTAGTTGCCTATTAACTGATTTATAAAATAAACAGGAAATAGCCACAGTGCAAGGAACAGCCCCTGCCCTGGGTGAGGGAAGAGCCTTACCCCAGAGCTCCAAAATAGCTAGTTCACTAAGGCTCATTTGATTTCCCTGAAACTGAAGTCCATGAGGAAATGCTGACAGCTGCGCATCTAAAATACACTGCCCTGAAGTCTCAAGATCATAGCAGGTCCCCTTCTTTCCTGCAGCTACTGAAACAGGACTCTCCTTCATTTCTAGGACCATTTAGTGCACGGTACAGAATCTGTAAACTAAAATCCAGTGTTTCTGTGCTGTACAAACTGTACAAACAATTCAAACAAGGGACAGCACAGCTCTAAAGGCAGAAGAAGTGCAGAGGAAACAGAATCAGCAGGATTTGTGACAGACCCAAGGCGATGCTAAGGGAAAGGAAGCAGCTGGCTAGGATCACACCACAATTTCTAGACAGAGGTAGAAATATATCTGGCACACAGTTGGGATTCAGTAAATATTGCTGAATGAATGGATAAACCAACTTACATATGGAAACAGAAAGCGCTGACTTGGGGAACTTTCTATTAAGGTTGAACTTTAAGAATTTTTACTTATTGCATTGGTTTAAGATTTTGTGTTATGAAAATTATCCTTAACAGTTTTTTTAAATGCACATCTTCTTGAAGTTTAATAATTGATTATGAAGATGAGCCAGGTTAGGGAAGCATAGTTCCATGGAAAAGCAAGAGATCCTATGATAAAATTCCATGCCCATTTTTGCTACCTCTAAAATCAGTCTGTCATAAAATGAACTACAAGAAGGCTTAAAGTCTTGGATGCTGTCTTGCAATCTTTCTTCAGATAAGATATACAGGGGAATTCTAGAAATCTTTCTGAGCTCGTGTCTAGCTCAGAAGATTCTTTCCTGAGACAAAGATTTATCCAGAATGAGGTTTTCTTTGGAGGATCTGGGGTTCTAGTCAGTTATCTATTATGAGCTTGCTTCTTTTTTTTTTTTTTTAAAGATTTTATTTATTTATTCATGAGAGAGACAGAGAGAGAGGCAGAGACACAGGCAGAGGGAGAAGCAGGCTCCCCATGGGGAGCCCAATGCAGGACTTGATACTAGAACCTCAGGATCATGACCTGAGCCTAAGGCAGACGCTCAACCACTGAGCCATCAGGTGCCCCATGAGCTGTTTTTTTAAAGAAGAACCCTACCATTTTCACTGTTTGAAGGCACAGTCAGGGACCATTTTAGATCTAACCAACTTTTTTCCTGCTAAGTGAAGAAAATTGCCAAGGACCACACTATAGGTTAGTATTTCCAAAGAGTAGTCCTATGAGCATCTATAATAGAATCAAGTTTCGGTGCTTAAGAATGTACATTCTCAGACCTCTCAATTCAGACATAGAACACTGGAAGTGAGGTCTTAAGGACTGGTTATCCATGATTCTGATAGGCATCCAGGTTTGGGAACTAACTCAGTCTCATTTGTCTTCCCAGTCTTGATTCAGCTTGAGAAAACCTCAGTTGTTACAGGCTGAAGTATGTATCCTGACCTTTAAGGTATACCTATTATTACCTTGACATGTAACACAAATTAAATAGACCTTGAATTTCATACATTTTAATAAACAGCTGACCTGATCATTTTATAAAACTTAAATTCTAGGACTGGCAGCAGTTCTGTCAACATTTTTAAAAGATTTTTAAGTAATCTCTACACCCAACATGGGGCTCGAACTCAAGACCCTGAGATCAAGAGTTGCATGCTCTGCCAACTGAGCCAGCCAGGCACCCCTCATTTATAAAAAAATTCTGATCTGGGAAGATTGCTCTCCTAGCAGTTCATTCCCTAATTACAACCTAATACTATGCAATATCACCCTTCAGGATAGATAGGTGAAAAGATGAAATTTTCTGATCCAATATTCTGATTTTGGAATTTGAACAGACCATGATGCTATATCAGAGGGTAATAATAAGGCTAAATCAGAGGGTAATAATAAGGCTCCCTGCATCACAATGATTTCATCTCTAACTCCCCCCCGCCCACCCCCCCCCAAAAAAAAGGGTTAACTCTCTAGTAACCATATCTGTGCTTTGGGACTCAGGCCTTAGCACCAGCTGACTGATGGGGTAGGGAGATCTCTGACCCAGATAGATATTCTTGAAGTGTGTATGGAGAGCCAAAGCGACAAGAAATTAGCTGGGCTGAGTTACTTGAGCAATAATCTAGAAGACCTACCACCTCAAGACACTGAGATGCCACACAGCCCCAGCGCCTTGCCCTCTCATCACTTCTCTGACTCATGAGTGATCATAAGTTTCTCTGTTTGCTTGGCAGGTTCAGAGTCCATTTCTGATGTTTATCAATAAATGACTTAAATACAGATAGGCTGATACTGATTCTAACCTGATAAAGCCATCTCTCTATAACCCACCACAACCCCCAACCCCCAAAAACACCCTGAGAAAACTAGTGAAAGCCTCCTCCCCTGAACTCAGACTTTTTTTTTAATGGACAGTCCACACACAATGTTAATTTCAAGTGTGCAACATAGTGATTTGACAATTAAGCTTGGCTGGTGAGTCGATAAATTCAGATTTCTAATCTCACAACATATTCTCTTCAAGGAAGTTTGCAAGCACAGATTTCTGCTTACAGGGCTCACTTCTCTATGATTTCATCATGCTCACTATCTCCAAAGTGGATGAATAATTATCTTGGCCTGAGTAAGGTTGAAAAAAGGGAAGACAACTTTGCCACCACAGCAAAATACATAATTTTTTCCCTGAGTGGTGGCCCCAAATTTTAATCAAACATCTGCTTTGGCTTTTCAGCAGGTACAACTGAAGGAAGGACTGTAATACCTATCTCATCTTCAAAAATAATCAATTCCCCACTTTTCACCCCAGTCACTGACCTAATAATTTTCAGAACATCCTCCAAAATCCAATCTAAGTTTTCTTCTCAATCTATCCAACTAATATTGTTGGCTGTTAATCTAATATTTTATAAGAGGAACAAGGAAGTTTTAGTCTTCCTGGATGAAGGTGAGATGGGAATAAAGTATGCCCACAACAGATATGAACACAGGACAATGCAAAAGAAAATCAAAAAGAGATGGGGTGAGGAGGCATGGGCTCAATGGGTGAGAAGAAAGCAGAAAAGTAACAAGGTCTGTGGCTATGTGCATCCAAGTCACCTCATCCTGCCCTTTCTCTACCACAGCACATAAGGACCCATCACACTTCAGGCATTTGTTTATCCACCTCCAAGCTCTAAGTTCTGACAGAGAAAGAAGTGTTGTAGGCTTCACCGTCTCCCCAAAGCCCAGCCCAGTGCCTAGCAATGAGATGTTCTTACTAAGCATTTTTGGATCCATGAATGTATGAATCGATGAATGCAAGATCTAGTGAACAGAATCAGCAAGGAGACGGAGAAATATACACTATGTTTTGTACTGTAACCTAAATAAATTCAAAATGTAAGTGAAGATATATGTGTATAAATATTCACACAGCCACACATTAAGAAAAATGCCCAGAAAGGTGAGGGCAACCCAATGTTCCAAAACCAATGCTCAGGTATTCTGAAACCAATGCTTTTCTCCAGATGCTGGTTAAGACTTCACAGAGAAAAACTTGCATAAATCTAGTGCATGTGACTGACAATTAAAAATGACACACACCTCCGATGGATAAACAAAAACATATCCTTCCAAGAATAAATGACATCTGTGCAGATCGCTCTGAAGAACACTGAGCAGCCCTAGAGCAACTTATAGAAGAGACCACTTGCTGGTCTATCAGGGAGAGTCAGTGTGGGGAAGTCAGCTGAGGCAGAGGTGAGGTGTAATCTGACAATGATCATACCATGACCAAAGACTATTACAGAAAACAGCATGAAACAGAACTTAGGTTATCATTTCCTAATAGTGACTCTACTTACAGGAAAATACCCAACATTAGAATTCTATAATGCACAGCCTTCAAAGTAAACAGCTGGTAGCAATAGTTTCATTTTTCTAGTGCTCAGCAATGTAACAAAATATTCACTTTTGTAAGCAACAGAATTGGCATAGAGCAAGGAAAACTAAATGTTCAATTTTACACATCTTTAGATTTCACTATGCATAATGAAGTATGTTCCTTGAGTAGATCCTAAAGTGGCTAAGCAGCACACTAGGTAAAGTGGGCCCTACCTACTTACCTCATCCTGCATCTCACTCCTGTGACCAAAATCATTTCAAACTATGGCAGCTCTATAAAATTAACAGTTCTTATATTTCTCTTTGTCATTCCTCCCTTCACTTCCCGAATTACAGGATAATGCCTTGAAACTAAAGGCAATTCTGATAATTTAGTTCATATTTTTTCCTGTCATGCCTAAAACATGCCCAGTTACTCTACTGGCACATAAGGTGACATATTATGTTACAGGGGACATATAAACTGGAGACTAGAAAGAAACATAGAAGTGAAATCATTAAGAAGTGTAATGCATTTAAGATTCTATTTATAGTTAATCAGGAAAGACATTCAACTATTAGTCAACATCAGTCTAATGGTTATGCCTATCAGCATATAAAAACTTCTGGCTAAATGCTCATGCCAAGTCCACTGTGAAATGCAATTTTAAAATTTCAAACAGCTTTACCTTGAACTATTCAAAATCAATTCTTTTCTTAAAAAATGAAGGTGTACTTTACATGGACTAAAATTAACCCTTTTCTAGGGTATAGTTTTAACCATACAATCATGTAATGACCACCATAATTAAAACATAGAACTAGATCCTTTCCCAAGATGCCCCCATACCTCTTTGTAGTCCATTTCACTATGCATAATGAAGTCTTTGTAGTCTTTGTAGTCTTTCCCCCCATCCCCTGCCAACCACCGATCTATTTTCTGTTCTATAATTTTTGCCTTTTCCAGAATGTCACATAAGTGAAACTAGATAGCATATAGTCTTTTGACTTGGCTTCTTTTACTTAGCATAATAATGTATTTGAGACTAATCGATATTGTTTGAGGTATCAGCATTTTGTCTCGTGGTGTTAAGTACATAGTATCCTACAACATGAATATTCCAAAGTTCCTTTATCCATCTACCAGCTGAAAGATACCTCGGTTGTTTCCATTTTTTGGCAATTAAAAATAAAGCCACCAAAAACGTTTGTGTACAGGCTTTTGTGTGAACATAGTTTCATTTCATTTGGGTAAATAACTTAGGAGTGGGACTGCTTTAAATCTATTTTTGCAAGGTTGCTTTGCAGCTACTGTTTTTAAAGTTTCTTCAGTATATTCAGAAGAGTTTGCTATTAAAATAAATCCCTCTTTAAATTATTTTACAAAGTGGCAATAATTTAATTGTTTTAGAAGTCTGGATTTTTCTATGTGGGAGTTGCTTAAAATAGAGATTCACTTACACTGGTGGAAATTCAAACTCTTTACTCACACTGTAACTTTTTAAACTATGCATATCCTTGAAAAAAAACACATACACCCTAACCTACAATTCAGATGTTTTATTCCATATTCTTCCTAGTGTTAGCCATGGGAAAATGAGGAAAAAAGAGGAGAGGGCAATAACATTTATCCCTTCCAAATGACACTGTATATACCTCATCTCATTTAATCCTCACCATCAGCTGAGGTAAATGCCGTGTGCACTGTACTGGCAAGAACACTGGGCTCACACAAGACAAGCAATTTATACGGAGCCAACAGTTAGCCGGTGACACACGGACACAAGCTCAGGTATGTCTGCCCCCAAAAGCCCAAGCTCTTTACTGTATCTTGGGACCATAAGCTCCTAAAAACACTAATGCTAAGTTTATGTAATGTTCAGGGCCATGTGTAAGTAGGAATTTCCCAAGTGCTTTTAGAAGGCCATGATGACTCTTCCACATGCTATCTATCATACGTGAAAAATGGTAAGCTTTTTATTATGAGTAGTCCTGAAGGTATGACTACATTATAGTCATAAACATATGTTTTAAGGAACATGTTTTCATCCTACACCTTACAGGGTAAGACAACTCTGTGGCTAACCTATTTTGGTAGTGATCTCTGATAATCATAAGCAACTATAACATAAAATAGGAAATCTGTTTGGCTCACTTTCACATATGAAAGGCACACAATCTGAACAGGTTTCTACGGAAACCATGTTATTCTTCCAATGATGACTATCACTTTAGTCCACCCATTGGTAGGATACAATTTCCTCTGAAACATTCTGACTTTATTTGAAGTTCTTTCTATTTATTCACTGACCTAGATGTCAGGAATTGACATCATAACTCTGGCAGTTGAAGTAATAGCCGTGAGACTGGGAACAAATAAACATGTTCCTCTAGTTTGTAGATCTAGGGAAAGACATGTTAAACTTAATTTATCTTCCTCTCATGCCCCTCCCCAAAACCTCAGTTAATATCACAGATGAATTAAGTTGACAATTTGAAATTCCCTCAAATCTCCATTATATACTTAAATTACATACTTAACCCTGGTTAAGTTCAGGTAGGAACATCCCAGATGAATTAGTCCAGTAGGATGTGAAGGTCACTGCACCTACTTTAATTTTACAGCTACTAACTTAACAAGCACCTGCAGGCCTCAAGTTCACAGTCTAAACATCCTCAACAACTAAAGGCTGAAAGGTTTATTATCAAGTTTGATAGACCAAGTACCTACCTTAGAAAGAATACTGTGCTTTAGAAAAAGAATGCAGACTGCCTTATCAAAAAGAAGATAACTCAAGGATTAAAATAAATTTGGCTTTAGTGAAATTGTGAACCTTTTGTCATTTGAGTGGGTTGTGTATATACTAATATACACATGGCCTCCCTGTGCATTCAAACCACTAAACATTCCCGCAAGTGTGCTCAATTTCTCTGACAAATTTTTGTAAAAATGCTGGCCATGAAACTGGACTGGTTTCCACTCCACCAGAAAACTGGAGACTTTCTCTCCTAAGCTGACTGAGTTTCCTTAGTTAGAAGGGGTAGGAGTGACATAAAAATTCTTTTCAGTGGGCAGCCCGGGTGGCTCAGCGGTTTAGTGCCACCTTGGGTCCAGGGCCTGATCCTGGAGACCCGGGATCAAGTCCCACGTCAGGCTCCCTGCACAGAGCCTGCTTCTCCCTCTGCCTGTGTCTCTGCATCTCTCTCTGTGTCTCTCATGAATAAATAAATAAAATCTTTTAAAAAAAATTAAAAAAAAAATTCTTTTCAGTGTAAGAAGAAGAAACAATCACTAACCCAGGCATGGAAAACGATGATTCAATAACAAAAGAAGTATTCATCAATGAAGACTATTTACTTAATAAAGCCACAAGAAAAAAAAAAAAAAGTCACAAGAGCCTTCAGGTCCACAGTCTACCTAATAGATATATATCCCAAAACTACTGTTTCCCAAGCCTGATCAATCATAAATACCTGGGAAGCTTCTAAAAATACAATTTCCCAGAGAGAAGGCTAAAATGAACCCTGTGGTATTGGACTAGAATCGAAGTCTCCATGGACAAATATAGATGTGCTTATGCCTAGGCTAGAATGCATATTTAGCATCCTAGCTTTCTCTGTTAAGAAGATATAGAATCAAGGACAGTATAGAAGCAACAAGCACACCTAGAGGCCAGATCTTGGGTTTCTAAATACCATTCTCTATTAAAAAGAACCAGGACTCCTTGGAGTAGTTAATTCCAGGGCTGGAGTAAAGGAAAAACAAGTTGAGGCTGGAACATCTAATAGTGCCAGAAAGTAGGAAATGGTTAAAAATCAAAAGAATAGTCATATGTTGAAGGAACACAGGAGCTAATGTGAATGATCTCCCAATGGCTAAAGCTAACACAACTTGGGCAACTAAATAATGATAGCATTTGACTACAACCTACAGAATAAAATACTCATGAATCTACATTGACATAAGTTAATAAATAAGCAGGGAGAAGAAGGGGCAGCTTTCTCTTAAAGAGGAATCCCCATTAATATCACTATTAGACCCCCACAGTAATAACTGTGGCATGCAATGGATGTTAAAAATAGAGGACAAAAGTTTGAGGAGAAACAGGTTGTTTATATATTCTCAAAGTCTCTCCTAGGATATATATTCATTACAAAAGGAAAAAAAGTTTACAGTGGAGAAACCTGGCAGATACCATCTTAAGCAAATTAGATAAACTTCACCAGTAATAAAACATATTACCATCAGGGAACTCCCGATAGGACATCATGTCTGTGGTATTCTAGCCAAGAATACATGACCTCCATCTAATTAGGAGACAATATCAGACAAACTCAAATTGAGGGAAATTCTACAAAATATCTGACCAGTACTCATCGAAAGGGTTAAAGCCACAAAAGACAACAACAGACTGAGAAATTGTTACTGGCAGACTACAGTGACTTTTCCAAATGCAAGTCTGGGATTTTGGATTTGATCCTGAAACAGAAAAGGACTTTAGTGGAAAAAAATATGAATAAAGTCTATAGTTTAGTGGCCTTTTTAATGATTTGAGAGAGAGACCAAGTGAGAGCAGTGGACATCAGGGGCAGAAGCAGAGAGAGAGAGAGAGAGAAATCCCCAGCAGGCTTCCTGCTGAGCACGGGGCCAGATGGGGGCTCAATTCCAGGACCCTGAGATCATGACCTGCGCTGAAATTAGAAGTCAGATGCTCAACCAGCTAAGTCAGCCCCTGTAGTTTAGTTTTAAAAACAAAAAAATTCCGGATGCCTGGGTGGCTCAGTGGTTGAGTGTTTGCCTTCAGCTCAGGGTGTGATCCCAGGGTCCAGGGATCGAGTTCCACATCAGGATCCTTGCATGGAGCCTACTTCTCCCTCTGCCTGTGTCTCTGCCTCTCTCTCATGAATAAATAAATAAAATCTTTAAAAAAAATTCCTAGGCTCCACTATATCCTTTATTGTCTAAGAAATCTATTTTGTTTTGTTTTTCCTTTTGGTGTGTATTTAAAGTTCAGAAGAGGTTCACTGTCCTTGGCTGCCACTAGAATCAATGAGGAGCTCTGAGGAACCTCTGATGATTAGGCCACTGACCCTAGATTATAAGAACAAGTACTTTTTAAAGCTCCAAGAGACCCCAAAATGGCAGTTTATCAAGCTGCGTCTGAGGCAAGGTGATCAATGCCCAGTTCCCTCTTGAAAATACCTTGCTGCATGGGGTTGTGAACAGAACCGAAGGGTGTACTTCCTATTCCTCTCTTGTCTCACTTCCCCTAAAGGAATTATTTTTCTAATAAGTTCTGAATATCAGTCTATAATGGTTATGACTTCATGCTTTGTAAGAATATAAAAGATGACAAATGATTTTTATAATCTTAACTACTGCCCCTTGACCTCTAACTTACCATAGCCTCTCTATTTGCAGTTCAAGTGGAGTTCAGAGAAGTCTCAGAGAATGCAATAAAACTCTAGAGATTACACAGCTCTCTCTTCCTGTTTTCCTGGGATTCACCATAGGAGAATTTCTGAGGAAGGTCTTTTCTACATAGACACAGCTAGGAGTAAGATAGTATGACACCAAGGGCACACAAAGTTCTAAACATGATTTTATCACAGAATTAAAATGGTACTCTAATGAAATAAGATGAGCATATTACTACTTCCACCCTTTCACAAATACCTTCCCTAAGTACCTTAGGTTAAAGCAAAGAGAGCTCAAATAATGATTTTAGATTATGTAACGGATTTCAAAGAAGGGACAAATTAAAAAAATATATCTCTAGAAAGAGTGAAAAATAACCAATAAAAATTATTTTCCCTTTCAATTAGATAATAATGTGCAACACAAAAATTATCTACTCTAGAATTTTTTCTACAATTTTTTTCTTCAAATGGGTTGATTTTGAGTATTTAATACCTAAAACGTGAGTGTAAAACATTATATAAAAAGATAAGTGTTTTTTCCAAGAGAGGTAAGATTTTTATTTAGATCCTTTCAGACAGTTGTGTCCAAGTCCTTTAGACTAGACCATAATGGGATTACGACTTATTTTTCCTATGTACATTTCCTGACCAGCATCTGGATCAAATTGGCAAAACTGGGATTATCCTAATAAACGAGGTGAAACAGTTGAGCTAACTGAGAGGATGTAATCCACAAAATTCCTGAGGTCATCTGTGTCTTCAGGATTAAAGAGGCAAATGAGTTGTGAAAAGCAAAGATTCTAGAATTTATTCCCCCCAAAACTGCCTACCTAGTAATACCACCACATTTCTGTGAGGAAATAAAATTCAATGCAACTAGTATTTAGGTTTATGAACACTCTCCATGCTGGATTGGAGGAAAATGTTTGGTTTTAGACCCATTCACCCAGTGCTATTCTAGGATTTCGGGCAGCAGGAAGTAATGAAAAAATGTGCTACGGGTAAGGGGACTGAGGGGAGGCTTCTCCATCCTCCACCAAATATTTCCTAACTCCGTGTAAAACACTGCCCCAAGCCACATGCCCCGCCTACCAGGTGACTTGCTATCTTCTACCACCGGTGTAGTTTACAGTAAATCTTGCTATCAATAACACACATAAAATTCTCTCCCACAACAATAAGCTTTTTGGATTCAACCACACTAGTGCCCATGTCCTCTGATAGAGCACAGAGGGACAAGGATGGAGAAGCAGTGCACTCTTGCTTCCTGGAGTTCCCTGCAGCTGGTGAGGACATGAAGACAGAGATCCAGTTCACACTTCTACCCCATGAGCGTGTCTCACAGCCCTCTGTGCATGGGATTCTCAACTCTAATAAGAATGGCCAGATGCCATCTGGAGTCTCCACAGAAAGGCTTGATTCTAGAAGCATTTCCTAGGATTACAAATTTGGCTGAGAACTCCTGTAGTACATGCTGCCCTAATTTAAAAATGCAGTCAAGGTAGTTTAAAATAAGTGATGGAAAACAAGGCCAGCAGATTATTTTGGAACTTCAAGGTATTTAAATATGAAATAATTTGGCCATTTCCTTACCAACTAAAGGAATTATCCTCATCTATTTAAAAATTATGGAAACTATTTTTCCAATTCCTAATTTCTAACAAAGCACAAAAGTCTTCTTCTGGTTTTTTAAAATCATGAGATTTATACATTTATGTTCCAAACCCACAAAATCATCTCAAGATAGAGACATTCACCCAGGCAGTATATGAAAAGTAAGGAGTGTCAGGGTCACTGAGGGCCTGGACCCCTGAAAACTAGGTTTTTCCCTCTCCCTCTTGCCACACACACACACCCAAGTTACAAAGTCTAACTATTACATCATCAGTACAGCTTATTAAGCAGATATCAAATCTAGTGTCCCAAACAGGAGCCATTCAGAAAATCAAAGTATCTCTTGGGGCAGGGAGGTGATTCATGGGACTTAAATGTTCTAACATTAATATAAAAGGGAACTGTTAATAAAATGCAATCTAATCAAATACCTGTTAACCTCTCTCTAGAAAACACCAGTAGTAGGAAGCATAAGAACTTTGTCCCAAGATAGGTGGTTTGTGTGTTATTACTATTCACTAAAAGAATTTTTTAAATATTTCATAAAGATTCAGCTATGTTCACTACTGTCCCCTCTGACCTCAACAAATATGCATGAATCCATATATACATATACACCATAATATTAAAAAGGAAATTTCAGAAGTAAACTGCTTCTCTCCCTATACTTGACTTCCATTCACATGCAAACAATGTTCAGTTCCATTAGTTCCTAAGAACCCTGAACAAGTACACTTTCATCAAGAAATCCAAAAAGCAAAAAAAGCACACAAACATGGTAATATTTTTAAAGGTAACAAAAATTTATATAACTTTAAAATCAACATGATTATGAACCACAGATTTTAGAAATTATGTTTTTTTTTACTCTTTTTCATAAACACATACATCCTTAATTTTCTAAGAAATACCTTTCTTTAGTTAATGGTAAAAACCTCAGATTATTTTTAAAGGAAAAGGTTTCACAGGGTTAAATTATATTGTCCTTAATTTACCTGATTTTATTTCCTTAATGCTGACTTCTAGAACTTACACTTATATATGATTTATTTTGGATCTTGTCTAGATTAAAAAAAAAAAAAAAGAACTCAATTGCATTTTCGTCACATGTCAAGCTTACAATATTTTTTTGTTTCCAATCATAGGAGAGGGAAATACTGCAATCACTCTTTTGTATTATGTATCAGAATAAAATGCTAGTTTCAAAATACTAGTTTAGTTTTCAAAAAATTTTGGCTAGGACAATAAAAACCATAAAACTTTTAAATGCTTTTTATTCAACTACTGCACTTACCTGCAAAGAATGTGAAACCATGTATGTTTAATCTGAAACCTAGTTTTAAAAAATTCTGTTTAAAGCAGCAACCTCATTTTTTTCTCGGCAGAAAGTTATTTGTTAAATAATAAACAGAAAAAAGTAGAAAGATGATGTAGCATGACTGAGGGAGAGCAGGTACCAAATATTTCAGCTAAATGTAATACTAAATTTAATAAAATCCAGTAGGGTGCTACATTTTCCAAAGAAAAGGCATTAACCCTCTTCTCTCAGTACTACCCAGATTGAGCAAGCAAGCGAAGGGAACAGGACATCAGTGCATGTAACTCACCAGGATGCCAGCAGGGGCCTTTCCATGGTAAACACCTCCAGTTTTACTTAATGAGCCTTCATGAACCTTCTCCTCCTCCTCCTCATCTTTACTATCTTCTTCTAAATAAAACATCTTAAAACTGAGCTAGCTCATCAAGCATGGTTTTTTCCCCAGAGAAAAAGCTACAGTTCTAAATTATCAAAACGGAAAGCCACTCTGCTGACAAACTGAATGCAAACTGTTTGCCGACCCAGTAATATGGTTAAAACCGAAAGGAAATGGTTCTTAAAAAAAAAAAAAAAAAAAAGCAATACATAAACGACTTTACCAATAAGATTTGCTCAAAACACCTCTCAACCCCTTCTCTCTGAAGGAGATAAGGAGGGGCATGGGACAGGCTATGCCATATGTTTACACTGATAGGTACCAAGACCTGCCCAATCACATGACGGTCACCGCAGCTTCCATCACACAGGACAGGGATTGAGTTAATGATTCTCTAAATCAATCACATCCTCATTTTTAGAAATAAAAACAACTATATATAAAGAGAAGTAATCTTATAAAAATTAATCATTTGAGGGAAAACAGTATATATGTATTTTGTAAGTATCAACAAGCTTCCCAAAGACAGCAGGTTATATATGCTCTATAGAACTCAGTAACAACTTTTTGCCCTATTGGCATGACTCAAAATATTTTCACAATTCCAGATGGAAGATAGTATGCTCAGCCCTGTAAATAATGAAAAAGTTTAATAATAAATTATGTTAATATATTAATTATATTTTTACATAATAATAACTGAACAATTTAAGAGTATGACACTGCAACACTATAAAATGCAAACATTCCTGGTATTTTCTATTTCTCCATAAATCAACATCTAGTAACTTCAAGTGAACTTTTCTAAAACTCAAAAACATACTTAATACATATGGACAAAATATAGTTTTTAATTAAAAATATACTATTTTCTTCAATACAGTGTGGTTATATTGTGGCTAGAACCAACTGAGATGTGCTGTAAGCATAAAATACAATAAAAATGAAGTGTGAAATAAATTCCTAATTTTTTCATATATACATGTTAAAATAACTTTTTGATATAGAGTTAAATAAGATATATTCTTTAAATTAAATTATCCTTTTTTTTTACTTTATGTAATTTAAAATTATGTATATAACTCCTATTATATATCTATTGGACAAAGCACCATCTTAGGGCCCAGAGACAATCTTGAGAACAAGGAGAGAAAAAGGACATTCAGCCAGAGTTCTACTAATGAAGAAATGAAGATAAAAGGATTTCTCATCATGCTATAAAAGTACCAAATTAATTCATCAACAATATACTAGCTGAGCCTCATATATTTAATGATGTTCAAATTATTAAACTTTTTCTTCTGCTGGTAATCACAAAAAGACAGTATTTCCAAATGTTTGATCAAGTAAAAGGAGGCTGATAATGTTTACTACAGCAATATACCACCAAGATACACAGAAGAGTATTAAATGGCTGAATTAAAAACAAAATTCACCAGTATGAGAAAGAGCAAAAATGTATCTTTCATTCAGTACGTTACACTGCCCGGTGCCCAGCCTACCCAACACTAATGTGAGCCTGGAGTACATGTAAGTGCCCATGGGTGCTTGTAGCCTAACTCAGTATACATCAGTTAACACAAATTCTTCCCTTTAAAAGAGAAGTGATTTTTTTTTTTTAATCTAAATATCACATAACATTTAACAAGTTAAACCTTTCCTTCCGTGTCTGGATCCCAAGCATCAGATGGTAGTAAGAAAAAAACTGGTATTGGGGTGCTGCCAATGGGAAAATAATAAAAGGAGAAATAAGACATCAGGGAGAAGGGGAAGTAAAAGAGAATGAGAAAGAAGAGTAAAGAGAAACTACATAACTACATAAGATGAGGAAGGAGGGAAAAAAAAAAAAGAGGAAATAAAACCGGAAGAGATGAGAAAATACATAGGTGGAATACTAGAAACTGTTAAGAAGAAGGGTATATGTGGGATAAAGAAACAGGCAAAAAGGAAAAACAAAAACTTTATCCATTTTAAAAGTGAGTCAACTAAGGGGCGCCTGGATGGCTCAGGCGGCTGAGTGTCCCACTCTTGGTTTCAGCTCAGGTCATGATCTCAAGGTGTTGTCAAACCCTGCATCAGGCTCTGCACTCAGCACAGAGTCTGCTTGAGATTCTTTTCCCACTCCCTCTCCTTCCCCAAACCCCGACTCCTGTGCTCTCTCTCTCTCAAATAAATAATTTTTTTTTTTAAGTGAGTAAATTGAGGCCCAGCAAGACATCAGGCAGTTAGGCCAAGGTCACCCACCTAGACCCAAGTTCTGGTTCAGTACTTTCTCCCATGATGCCAGGTTACAACCAGAAGAGAAAGTGCTGAACAAAGGAGAATGAAGTTCCACCAGAAGGAAAGACAGAGGGCTAACAAGAGAAGAAAGTCAAGAGCCAGAGGTTGGTGGGTATGAACTCTCCTCAAGCACACTTCACCTCAAAGGTTTCTTACACAACAACCAGGCCCTAGGCCAATCACTTCAGTTTCCTGCTAGTTTTGGTGTTGTTTCACTGTTTGGACTGATGACTCACAGAATGTTCTGACTGCAAGTGAGCACACACCATGGACCCAGACAGGGTGAGTTCATCTTCCAAACACTGACTCTGCAAGAGGCACCCACCTCCAGTTTTCCCCTGTGGTGACCTGTGGATCACCTGACTCCCAACTAGTACCCAACATTCTAGTTCTGGCCCATCATTTGAGTGGCGGCACTTGGACTTGGTCAATGAAAGTTAAAACTACAACCAACAGTTCCTAACATCTATATGATTTTTCAAAGAAAAACACTACTGTACTGCCAATTTTTTTCTCGAAAGCAAAGATAAATGGTTGAGTATCAAGTGAGACTGCTTTTTACTTTTACACAGCGTCTTTAATAACCTTTAAAAAATGCATAGAAATTGGAAGTTTTTCCTAGACTTCAATCTTTCCAGAAAAAGTCTAGCTTAAGGAAATAGAAACAAAGCTATAATGCTAATCAGGAGAGTCAGACTCTTTTCTTAGACTCCACAGATAATAATGATGCTAGTAAAATACACACTTTTTTTTTTAAACTACTAATCCCCAAAGTATATGAGACCAGGTATTAAAAGGCTTTTTAAGAAGACATAAGGATTTACTTAAAACTTCCTAATCTGAAACCTGCTTATCACAGGTTGAGCTAAATTGGTTCAATATAAGTAGTTACCCCACAAGTTATATTCAGACTTTAATTCAAAAAGTGAAAATAATCTACACCCTCCAGTGGTCAGACTGTGGAAGAGCAATTTATTTCTACTGAATTAACCAATGAAGAGATAAGAACACTAAAAAGTTCAGATAGATTAGTAGAAAATCATGATGAAAATATTTTTTAAAGCCTCAGTTACAATGAATTCATAATCTGTACCATAATTGTTTTACAGTAAAGGAATTAACTCAAGTACATTTCTATATTTTCAAGGGCACTCATGACAAAGAGACCCACATACAAAGGACCACAGTCCACCTGAAAGAGTTCCTTGAGCCAGATGGCTCTCTTATCATATATACCAATGCTACTTCTATATCTGATTAAGTACTTACAGACCAAGAATTCAACAATAATCTCTTGATATGTAGTTTCCTGGGGAAAGTGTAAAAATTCTAGCATATATAAAATCATATAAATAATAATAAATATGCTAGAACCTCAAGAGGTAAGTGTCTAAAAGGACATAACCAATTGACATTCCATATACGTAACTATCACAGACAATGAGAACCTACTCAAGTTTTACAGCTGCTAGATGGAGAAGTCAGGATATAATAAACCAAGGCCTGACTCCTGAGCCTTTGCTTTTAACTGTATCGCTGACATGTAATTTAAAATTTGCTTGCTATCATTTAGTAAGCTTAAAGAAAATAGCACCCAAGCAACTGGGACTATCATTTTAATAAGGAATCATCATAGGCACTGCTGAGAAAAGTCATCCTGGTAGGACAAACAGGTGAGAATATAAATTATCTATAGCCTTAAATGCCCCCCACCCCCAAACAGAATCTGGCAACCCTGTGATAGGCTCTCTTCCAATTTGTTTCTTTTTCAAACCTGCAAGTTTCTCAACTTGACTATGCCCACATCACCCTTCCCTCCCCATCAGAATATGCAGCATTTCATACTCTTGTATGCAGGTTCATTTATGTTCTTCAGGAAATGAATAGCAAAATGGCTAAGATACATTGCTATGACAATAACTTAAGGAATTTGCTTTTATGATATTAAGAAACATCTATCCTACATCTAATTCTCTTACCAGATTTTAATCAAATGCCTATATTCAAAGTAAAACAAAAATAATCAGAACTCTTAGATTGTCTTTCAGAAATCAATTCTGCCTACTTGAATCTAAAAGTCCCCTAAAATGCTTAAGAAAAAAAATACAGCATGGGTACCCAGATTTATATATGACAATAGTTATATTTCACACATAACAACAAATGCAATTCTAAGATGGCAGGATTAGTTGCATTTGGTAAAGCCTTAAGTCAGCTTTGCTACTCTTAGAGGTTAAATGCTAGTAATGTCTAAAATTTAACCTTGCAATGCCAGGACAATAGAGGATCCAAGAAAGCAAAGAAGCATCTCAGAGCAGCAAGTTTAAAAGAAAGATTTTTCCTCTTTTAAGGACATAGTACCACTGAAACAGAGACAGCATGTGACATTTTATAACTATCCCCCCCGTCCCATGCAACAAACTTCATAAAACTCTCTGAAGAATAGGTATTTAGTTTGTGTAAAAATCATTAGCCTTGGCAACAAATTAATTCTACTCAAGCTTTTTATATATATCTTTTAATCACAAAACTTCTGGATATAAAAAGAAATAAAGCAAACAAAGGTAATCTAAGCTAAATGTTCATGAGAAATTGTATGGCAAGCCAGTATTTATACTGAAACCATAGAAAAAAACACAATACGAGCAGCCTAGTACTAGTTATCTAGTATTTGAGTCATACTCTAGAGCTAGTCCTTTGCATATATTATCTTTGATCTACACTTCTGTGAAAGATTTGCTTTTATCCCTATGTGTTTGCAAATGAAGAAATAGAATAAGAGAGATTACATGATATAGTCAAGGTTATCAGCTAGTTTTTAGCAGTGCCAGAGCCAGGTTCAAACTCTAATCCACTTATTTCCAAATTTCAAGATGTCTTCTATAGTATTTTCTAGGACTTCATATTAGGTTGGAACACAGATTTAATGAGCTAGGTATTTTAAAAATCTCAAATACAAATGAATCTAAAAGAATAAAATATTTAGGAATAAAACTAATCATAATCAAAGAGATAAAAACTTGCATATTTAAAATTACAAAACATGGGATCCCTGGGTAGCTCAGGTGTTAAGCGCCTGCCTTGCACCCAGGGCGTTTTCCTGGAGTCCCGGGCTTGAATCCCACATCAGACTCCCTGCATGGAGCCTGTTTCTCCCTCTGCCTGTGTCTCTGCCTCTCTCTCTCTCTCTCTCATGAATAAATAAATAAATAAAAATCTTTAAAAAAATTACAAAACATTGCTCAAAGAAATTTAAAAGGACCTAAGTGAAAAAAGACATCATGTTCGTGGCACGAAGACTTAGTATTGTTAAAATGTCAATACCACTCAAATCTGCAATCTAGATTCAACACAATCCCTATCAAAACTTCAAAAGACTTTTTTGCAGAAATATAAAGCGAATCCCCAAACTGATATGGAATTATAAGGGGCCGAAAACAATCCTGAAAAGGAAGAACAAAGTTACTGATTTTAGCAGTTACTACAAAGCTACAGTAATCAAAATAGTGTGGTACTGGCACACAGACAGATATACAGACCAATAGAGTAGAACTCAGTCCAGAAATAAACCCAAACATCCATAGCTGGCCAATGACTTTTTTTTTTTTTTTTTTTTTGCCAATGACATTTTAAAAAGATTTTATTTATTTTGAGAGAGAGCAAGTGACCACATGTATGAGCAGGGGGAAGGACAGAGGCAGAGAATCCCAAACAGATTCCACACTGGGCACAGAGACCAATTCCAGACTCAATCTTACGACCCTGAGATCATGATCCAAGCCAAAATGAAAGAGTCAGATGCTCAACCAACTGAGCCACCCAAGTGCCTGACAGCCAATGATTTTTGACAAGGGTGCCAAGTCCATTCAATACGAAAAGAGTCTCTTTAATGTATGGTACCAAGAATGGGATTTCCACATACAAAGGAATGAAGTTGGAACCCTATCTCACATCACATAGAAAAATTAACTCAAAATGGACCAATGTCCTAAAATAAGGGCTAAAAACACACAAATTTTACAAGGAAACATGGAGTAAATATTCATGATTTTTTATTTGGCAAATGATTCTTAGATATGACATCAAAAGCATGAATAACAACAGAAAAACATAGATAAACTGGATTCCATCAAAATTTAAAACTTTTTTTTGTATCAAAGGACATTATCAAGGAAGTGAAAAGACAAACTACATCATGGGAGAAAAATACCTGCAAATCCCGTATCTAAATAAGCATTTAATATCTAGAATATATAAAGAATTTTTATCAAGACCATAAAGACAATCCAATTAAAATATACGCAAAAGGCCTAAGAAGCTCTCCAAAGAAGATATACAAATGGTCAATAAGTACATGAAAAGATGCTCAACATCATTAATCATTAAGGAAATGCAAATCAAAACCATAGTGAAATATCACTTCGTTTCCACTAGGATGGCTATAAAAATAAAACAAGAAAATAAGTGTTGCTGAAGATGTAGAAAATTTGAAATCTTTGTGCAACTGAAATCTGATGGGACTGTGAAATGGTGGTCATTGGGGAAAGTAATTTGGCAGTCCTCAAAAAGCTAAAGCTAGGGATCCCTGGGTGGCTCAGTGGTTTGGCACCTACCTTCAGCCCAGGGAGTGATCCTAGAGTCCCAGGATCGAGTCCCACGTTGGGCTCCTTGCATGGAGCCTGCTTCTCCCTCTGCCTTGTCTCTCTGTCTCTCATGAATAAATGAATAAAATCTTAAAAAAAAAAAAAAAAAGCTAAAGCTGGAGTTACCATATGATCCAGCAACTCGACTAGATACATATCCCAAGTAACTGAAAACAAGGACTTGTAAACCAATATTCACAGCAGCATTAGTCACAATAGCTAAAAGGTGGAACCCAAATAAGCTCTCAAGTATACCCTCTTTAGAGAAAATGTACACATCATTAGTAAATGTGTATATCCATGTAATTGTGAATCTAATTTTGGGGTTTGAGGAGCTGCTGGAACGTCTCAATGGCTCGTATGGAGAACCCAAGTAAAGAACCCCTGATTCTAATTCAAGCTGTTGTTTGAAAGACAAGAACATGCAGGAACTGAAAAATTAAATTGCTTCCCAGCTGAATTAGATAAAACATTCTCAATCTTTGTAATTTGAAGCCTTGCATCATGTAACAACCCTTAAAATGGAACAGTATAGAATATATGGAAATACATGCCATTCATTCCTTCAGAAGGGATGGTGCTGTGGAAATATTCATTTAACACATATTTTTCCAGTGTCTACTATATATGTCAGGCACCAGTACTGCCTTTATCCCTGGACAAAAGGAGTTCCTGCCCCAGGCCCTGCACTTTGCATGGCCCTCCATACCACAAACCCCAAATAAAAAGACAGCATTTATTTTATTACTTACTATTTTCATATTTTCAGATCTCTAGGCAAGGGTTTTTTTTGTTTTGTTTTTTACAATCTACCTCATGGAGGAGGGACGCACAAGCCAAACTGCTCCTACACTTGCCCCTCAAACCTCCCCAGCCTACATGTGCTAGTGCTCAGGCTGTGACAGGACGGGGCAATGCTGCGAAACAGCCAATGGTGGGAATGTTGGCCAGGCCAGGGACGTGACTGGATTCATAGCTTTAGTTAGACCAAGGTTTCTCAACCTTGGCATAGGCACACTGAAGTCAGATCATTTTTTCTAGGGTGTGAAGGGGCACACTATCCCTGATCTCCAACCACTAGATGCCAGTAGCACTCTCCCCAGTTGTGCCAAGCAAAAATGTCTCCAGTCATTGTTTTTTTTTTTTTTTTTAAAGAGTTTTATTTATTTATTCATGAGAGAGAGAGAGAGAGAGAGAGAGACTGAGAGAGGGAGAGGCTGAGACCCAGGCAGATGAAGAAGCAGGCTCCATGCAGGGAGCCTGATGTGGGACTTGATCCCGGGTCTCCAAGATCAGGCCCTGGACTGAAGGCGGCATTAAACTGCTGAGCCACCTGGGCTGCCCATAGCTTGGGCTTTTAGACAGATTGAGTTTTAAATTACATTTCTACTACTTACAATATCCCTAGTACTTATCCTTTCTTTGAGCTTCAGCTCAATTGGAGCTTCCTATGAACCCTCCATAGAGCTAAGGTCACCAAACCCACCATGCCGGACTGTTTTCAGGAATTCAGTGAGGTAGCACCTGGAAACTACTAGGCCTTAATAAATATTAGTCCTTTCTTTTCATTAAAAAGCAATGTACTAAATACCTTCAAGACCTCTGCCACACGGGTGCCTACAGATAGATGACTGATCGTTAGACTAGAATCCCTGCCACTGAGATGTCTGCTCACTATTTACTGAGGGACACAGGAAATAAATGACTTTTGATCTAATTCCCACTTTAATCAACAGCTCTTTTTTTCTTTGTTTTAGCTTTCCATACCATTTTCCCATTACCTAAGGTCTATCCAACTGAGGCCCATCCTTCAGCATGTTTGTTCAAATAATATAATTCAGATTCCATCCCCAAATGGCCAAAATAAGACTAACATGGGTCAAAAGAATCCAAGGGGTGTAGGAAATGGTCTTAAGAACTATTAGATCCAGCGACTCCCAGATCTACTATACACTTGGTCCAAATCAGATCAGTCTAAGTCATCTTCCTCAGTGTATTTCCTTTTTTCAAATTCTGGTGTAAAACTGTTTAATCACATTTACATTCTAACTCTATTTAACATGAAGGCTGTCTTTTAAACACTTCTAAAGGCTATAATAAATTGATCCTATTGATATGCCACTGTCCAACATGTTATTAGGACTCTTCTTTTTCTGAAAGATCCTCAAATAAAATTTCGGTACTACACAGGATAAAAATCACTATCATTACTATATGGTCACAACTCTTAAACAACAAAGAAGTAATTATTATTCATCTCTTTGACATGCATGATCCACCAGATGCTGCTCTAAAAGATTTCTGGCTATTCTGAAAAACCTAACATATCTTAAGGAATAAAGACCTTCCACCACTTAGCATAAAATATTTCAAGACTGAAAGCAAATTATAAAGAAAAGGGTGTTCCAAAATGTTTTAAGAATGACAGCGTCAAAAAAAAAAAAAAGGACAGCATCATTGAAATGTGTATATCACACTAAAGTGGGCAATGTACATTTATTTGATTGCATAAATTTTTAGTCACATTCCTTCATAGTTATATTTTTTATAGGAGTATCAACAGTTTCTTTATTATTCATTTATAATGGAATGCAAAACCGAAGAACTTGTATCAGATCTTATGGGTAAACTTTCAACTTCATAATGTTTAATCTTTTATTTAAACAACAGTATTTTTCATCGTGAATAATATCCATCAACTGTCATCATCTGTCACCTCCATCTCAATAGAAACTGCGAGGATCCAGGAAAGAAATGACTATTTGCTCACACTCCAGGACAGTTCTGTATGTATTTATCACATATCACATATCCCAGAACAACAGAACCACATCCATTTCTCCCCTCCCTACCACACACAGACCAACCACATCATTTGTTTTTACAGACCTTGCCAGAGGTACCAGCTTCTCTAAATTGCCTAGGAAACTCAAAGCAAATGTTACCTTTTGCATGAGAGATACCAGATTCAACACTTCGTGAATAATATGTATACTTCATCTTTGGAGCTTATATTTTTCTAAACTTAAATGAAATTCAAAGGGATATTAGTGAGGTCAAAGCTATAGCAATCTCCTATGGGACATCATCAGAACACCAAGACATTTCTTTATAACCCTTCAGGGTACCATGATGAAATCAAGACAGTGCTACAATTCTAGTTAAAAGTGACTCCTACTGGGCAGCCCGGGTGGCTCAGCAGTTTAGTGTCGCCTTCAGCCCTGGAGACCTGAGATCGAGTCCCATGTCAGGCTCCCTGCATGGAACCTGCTTCTCCCTCTGCCTGGGTCTATGCCTCTCTCTCTGTCTCTCATGAATAAATTTAAAAAAAAAAAAAAAGTGACTTCTACTGCAGAAACAGTTTGACCAACCTCACACACTGCATCAACCGTCTTTCAGTGACTCCTGTAGGTGAAGAGAAAGATCTTCCCTGATTACTGGTAGCATAGTAATAAAAAAACAAACAAGGTGGGGGGAGTGTCCATTCATTAGCTTCCTTAACTGATCAGAATTCCTCACCTCCAGTAACACATACTCATTTTTTAACACCTGCAGTGTCTCTTGCATTTAACTCTCAAGAATGCAGAATCCCCCTCCTTGTTTCCCAGAAAAATGTATTTTAGATCAGGAAGCACAAATTCACCACTTCTCCACTCTTCTCTTGGAAATGCCTGGGATCTCTGTCTCAATTACACAAAACACGGTGACCATGAGGCCAAGAAGCAGGGATGTGAATTCCTGTGTAGCCTGCAGAAATCCTGCTCCCAATTCCAGGCATCCCATACTGGTATCTGCAGAGGCTCCTGGGGAAACTGGTAGAGGCTGTGGAGATGATTAAGTCTTCCACTAGAAGCCAATTAAAACACAGCTTTCAAATTTCAGCTTTATTGTACACAGCTACTACTGGGACCCTAGTAGAATTTTCAGAATTGTTAGGAGGGGGACCCCCCCTCTCTCAGCCTGGGAGGACATCTGGGTGGATAAAGGGAGAAGCTGTGGAGACAGCAGCCATTGCCAACTGCACCGCTACTGTGAAAGCCACCCATAGCTCTAATTTGAGCTGTGTCCTAGTTTTACGTAGCTTTACAAAACAAACGCCAGGTAAGGCTGCATGGCTGTGTTATCACAAGCTGACTTGCACACTGAGCTACTGCAACGAGAGGACTTCCAAGAGCAACAACAACTTAGTGAAGCAACATTTGGAATGGGGGAAAATAAAGCTTGTTTCAACTCACTGACCTGTTTAAAAGCAGGGTTTAATGTGTTAGGCACTATTCTGCTCTGAGCTTAGATCAAGCAGTGAACCTGGCTGATGAGGTGCCGGCTCTCACAGCACTTAGATTCTAATAGAGGAAGGGACAGGAAATAAAAATAAAATTCCAGACTGGGCTAACTATTATAAAGGAAGTTAAAGAGAGTGATGCTGCTAGAAAGTAAGGGAGGAAGGGCTACTTTAGGTAAAAGGATTGAGGAGCCAAAACCAAGAAAATGTAGGACAGAATTTTTAAAAACAAAGTCAAACCAGAAAGGCTCAATCTGAAAAATAAAGAATGTAATTAACACAGAAGACAGAGCATGAGAACCCAGCTGATCATGTTCACATACCTATGTCATGATATATTTAGGATTTACTTTCTCACAAGACACTGCTACAGTCATGCTGCCAACCTTCAAAGTTACTTGAGAAACAAAGGGGAGAAAACGAGGTACCTCAGATACTAAGTGATTAAACATTCAGGAAACCAGCAGAAATTTAACAGAATGAATCAAAACAGAAATCTCCAATTGTAATCTAAAAATTACTTCCTGAGGGGATCCCTGGGTGGCTCAGCAGTTTAGCGCCTGCCTTTGGCCCAGGGCACGATCCCGGAGTCCCGGGATCGAGTCCTGCGTCGGGCTCCGGCATGGAGCCTGCTTATTCCTCTGCCTGTGTCTCTGCCTCTCTCTCTCTCTCTCTATCATAAATAAATAAATAAATAAATAAATAAATCTTTAAAAATAAAATAAAATAAAAATTACTTCCTGAGAGTTGCTTTCTGATCTTCTGCGAAGACAGATGTGGCTAAGAGTTTCTAATAATATTACGATAACTAGACAGTCTGTTAAACACAAAAGATGGCATATACTTGATCTTCATTCCCTCTTAAAACTCACCATTCGGGGGCACCTGGGTGGCTCAGTGGTTGAGCATCTGCCTTTGGCTCAGGTCGTGATCCCAGGGTCCTGGGATCAAGTCCCACATCAGGCTTGCTTCTCCCTCTGCCCATGTCTCTGCCTTTCTCTGTGTCTCATGAATAAATAAATACATAAAATCTTTAAAAACAAAACAAAACAAAACCCACCATTCAAAATTATACTGTGATCCCAAAAAACACTAAGTTGAAGTTCCAACCCTCCCTACCTCAGAATGTGATCTTTTGGAAACAGGATCATTGTGGAGGTAGTCATGTTAAAATGAGATCATCTGGGCAAGCCCTAAACCAATATCCCTAAACCACTATGACTGGCTTTCTTAGAAAATGAGGAAATTTGGACCAAAAGACAGACAGACACATATAGAATGCCATGTGACCATGAAGGTAGAAATCAGCATACTGTATCTACAAGCAAAGAAATGACAGAAATTACTATTAGTTAGGAGAGAGGCATGAACAGATTCTCCCTACAGGCTTCAGAAGGAACTAACCCTGCTGACACTTTGATTTCAGACTTCCAGCCTCCAAAACTGAGACAACAAATCTTTCCGTTGTTTAAAGACCAGGTTTGTGGTACTTTTTCGCAATTTATTTACTAACATGATAGTTAAGAAATATAAAAGGAGTAATCCAGAAGCACAAAGAGAATGTTTAGAGAAAATGAAAGAGGTTGTCAAGTTTCTGAAAGACCAAACATGGGAGAAAAAAAAAAAAAGAGGATCAAAAAGCAAGGCAGTGCTCAAGCTCAAAACCAGAGCCCACACTGGTGGAGGCATGCCAAAAACAAACAAACAAACAAAAAACATTACAAGACAATTTCCCCAGAGTCAAAAACATGATTTTCCAAGTTGAAAGTTCCTACCAAAAAAAAAAAAAAAAAGAAAGTTCCTACCAAGTAATCAGCACCAGGGTGGAGAGGTACCTGCACTGCAGTGGGCTCTACAAAGGCAGTCATGACAGAAAGATGCTACTAGACAATGTTAAAGGCTCCGCAGTTTCTTTATGGGCAAAGAACTCAAGAAATCACCACGTGGGCATGGCTCTACAAAGCAGGATGCACATCACACTCTCAATCAGAGAGTGCCCCAATGCCAGCTGCCTCCCAAACTTTTCTGAGGACATACAGCTGCAGATGCTTCTGCTTGTGGGGGTGAAGTCTCACCAGATCTAAGAAGCACCTGTATATTCTGAGTGTTTTTCTGTCCTTCTGATCTACAGAGACTGATAACATACTGCCCTCTAGCCGGGTTTGAGTGTACAAAAGCAAGGCCAAGAATGTGGGTTCACCATGAAGCCAGGTGTGGAAGGCACTTCCCAAGTGTCCTAGCCACTCCCTCCCTGTAAAGGGTACAGGAACCAAGCTGCAAATCACAAATAAAGGCACTTCACCAAAAGATGAGTAAAAGGAGAGAATTTAAAAAGAGATAAAACTGCTTTAAAAAAAAAAAAAACTGGAAGGGAAAGGATAGAAAGAGTGGGAAGGAGAGAGAAACAGAAATTAAAAAGCTTGGGATTTCTCAACAGTAAACAAATGCAAATTCTAAAAACTATTTCCATTCTAGCATTTAAGTATGAGGCTAGAATAAATTTTGAGACAGGTAAGGTCTCAGAATTGACCTCCTGTGAACCCCTTCTCAAAAAGCTACAGGAGGATGTGCCCATCAGAATGAGGAAGCAGGTTGACAGAGGACTATCTAGGAAAGAAGACCAACAAAGGTGAGAAACTAACAGGATGCAGGCGAGGTGTTCACTGCTCAGAGTCCTGTAGTTCAGTCAGAAACTGGGGACCTGGGCAGCCCGGGTGGCTCAGGGGTTTAGCACCGCCTTCAGCCCAGGGCCTGATCCTGGAGACCCGGTATCGAGTTCCACGTCAGGCTCCCTGCAAGGAGCCTGCTTCTCCCTCTGCCTGTGTCTCTGCCTCTCTCTCTCTCTCCCCAGGTCTCTCATGAATGAATAAATAAAAATCTTTAAAAAAAAAAAAAAAGAAAGAAATAAAGAAAAGAAACGGGGGACCTGAATTTGTGATTAATCCCAACAAAACAATGAACTCCAGCGAAAACAAAACTTTGAACTGGTGTAGAAATAAAATCACTGACGGGCTTAGTTTTAAACAGTGCTTGGCCATGAAAACATACATACCTACCATTGAGAAATTAAATTATGATACGATTACATGGGAAGGGTAAAAGGAAGAGTGTGTAAGAAGGGTTATGTAAGAGATGAATCCTCATCTAACACAGTCGGAAATCTACAGAGAATATCTAAAACTGAAAAACCAAGCTACAGTAGTTTAGGCACATATGCATAAAATTAAATCCCACAAGAAACAGGTAAGAGTTGAAAGAAGCTGCTTCTAGGAAGTAATCAGCAGTGGTATTCTTCACTATATATATCTCAAAGTACTATCTGAATTTTATATGAATTTTTAGACTTAAAAGATGAATAGAACTATCATGTGATGCAGTCCTATAATAAAGAAACATATGTATAAGGAATAAAAACTACTAGAGAAATGAAAAAACAAACACCAAGTAAATATGAGCACTGTGGGGTTTTGTTTTCAATTAGGAAAAACTCTTTTCTAGCTCTCCACATCAGCACTGAGCTTTAGATATATGTCTCATTAAGACAAAACAAATGAACAAGAAAATTTAAATATATAAAGTTCTTATTAAGTTATCTAGTTCATTCACCTGGGAATGGCAAATGTCCTAACAAGAAAGCCATTTTCTTTCTGTGTCAAAGATATTAGCAAAAGATTTAGCCAACATGGATAAGGATGACAGAAGATTTAAAAAAATTATCCACCATTAACAATACAGGCTTATGAGTATTTTTCAAATAGCAGAGAATAAAATACCATGTAGTTTTATAACCTAAGGAAACTTTAATGATAAGCAGTTATTAAAGTTTATAGAAAAATATTAAAGACTTTATGAACTAGTCAGCAAAAGTTTTTTGGTTTTTTGTTTTGTTTTTTAGTTAAGCACTCATCTGTAGTGTATATACTAGGTATACAGAACAGCTTTGCCTTCTAGATACATAGAAAAGGCTCCACTTACAGGCACAGACAACAAAATTCAGAGAGTAAGAGATGAAATGATGGCAAAAATCACTAGGCTTAAATTTACAGACATGTAGTGCATTAGGCTTAGATACAAAATTGCTAACATAAAAATAAGTTTTCCATTTTGATCGATAGAGATAAAAGTTCTGGGTCAAGAAAATATTAAGCAAGCACAAACATTTTCAACTAGACATCATATCCTTTTTTAAAAAAAGATTTATTTGAGAGAAATAGAGCGCTCGAGTGGGGTGAGAGGCAGAGACAGAAGCAGACTTCCTGCTGAGCAGGGAGCCCCATGCAGGGCTCAAACCTAGGACTCCAGGATCATGACCGGAGCTGAGGGCAGCTGCTTAACTGACTGAGCCACCCAGGCGCCCCTAAACATCATATCCTCATGCTAAAAACATTAGCACAGAAGCTCACACCAAGATACTTCCTTTGACTCACTCTCAATCACTCCCCTGTCTATCCCCCCTACCTGGTTTTATAAAATTCTGCTTGATATAGAGGTAGACCCACTTAATTCTCCTTCAAGACTATAAGGTACTTCAAAGCAAGAAGGATGTACTATTCACCTTTTTTCCTTTTGCCCCTGTGCCTCTCAAAACTGGCGCATCTTGTCTAGTGAGAAATCCTAGCCTGCCACCCTGCCTCTGGACCTCTAGGTGGCTTGTGGCTCTGGTTTAATACACAACCTCATCTGATCCTCAGAATAAGGCCATCAGTAGATATTGTTATCTACGTCTTACAGAGGAGACAACTGAGTAAGCTATATGCCAAGCACAAAATCACGAATTTGGGAATTCCTAAGGGCTATGAATGTTTCTGTTTAATGAGAAGTTATTCTGTATTGAAGAGTTAATACCAAATCATTGATTTATTCAATTACAGTGAGTAAAACACCATTAAAATTCCATCAGAGCAAATTCTATCTGTAGATAGTTGCCGAGTCAAATGATATACTGAAGAAAGTGCCAATTTATAAAAAACAAATCTGTTCAAAAATGCAAACTCAGATACTCAACAATATTAGGGGTTTCAGCTGGCTACCCACAATGTGATGGGACAAGTGTTCCTACATGAAGTAATAGGCTAGAAGCTCTGTCCAGCTCTGAAACGCTGTAACTCAGGGCTCCTATGCATAATCCAGTCCCACATAAAGCAAGGGTTATGGAGTTTACTTCTTGTATAAAAAACAGTCAAAATTACCAGGGAAAATCCTTCAAGAAGACATCATGTTGAATACAAACCACGTCTCAAAAAGTCCAACTGAGCCTATTTCTTCCTCCCAATACTAAAAAGAACTGACTTTCTGTCAAGCTGAGCCAGAGACCAAAATTCAGCTAGAGTTTAGGGGCTATGTGTTGTTGTTGTTGTTTTTTAAGATTTTATTTATTTATTCATGAGAAAGAGAGAGAGAAAGGCAGAGACACAGGCAGAGGGAGAAGCAGGCTCCATACAGGGAGCCTGACGTGGGACTTGATCCTCGGTCTCCAGGATCAGGCCCTGGGCTGAAGGCGGTGCTAAACCGCTGAGCCACCAGGGCTGCCTTAGTGGCCATGTTTTTAAACACCAGATTCCCAACTCAGCCCAGTTATATGCTCATGTTACAGAGGCAGGCAGAAGAGTATCAGCTTCATATCATCCAACTCATTCTAGACCCAGCACCACCAAGTGGGGTTAGCCAGGCCATCTCCTTTGCTTTATTGGTGGTTTTGCATCTATAAATGATTCAGAGAAACCCAGAGCTCCTATACAGTAGGTGCTATGCTTTCTATTAGCAGTTTATAGATGCTGAGGTTAAGAATAAGTTCTCCAGTTCTACCTAATAAAGTCAAAACAAAACTGTTCCCCCAAATTGGTTTTGGCATGTCAATCAGATTCACGAGAATTCTTATCGTCCTTGGGCAGTGTGGTGGCATGGGAGCAAGGGCAATGGAATGAGATCAAGGTCAGTACACAGTCACATGCCTTTGGCAAATCTTTCAGCTTCACAGTCTTCACCTAAAAAATGCAGCTACTATCTCTACCATGCATAGTTATTGTGCCTCTTAAGAGAGAATTTATGTAAAACATAATGCCTCACCCAAAGATGTTCAATAATGTAACTGTAATGACAATCTTTTACAAACATTAAACATCTCCTAGAAACAGTGTTCCTAAAAAGTAGCCATCAGCACCATTTTAAGGACTGAGTCTCAGTGAACAGAGTATATTAAAGACACCAAAACTCCAAATGTTTACTTTTCAAATACTGCTACTTAGGATATTTTGAATTCGTTGAACCAGTTAGAAAACCTTACAACAAAAAAATCACTCCTTTCTTATAAAGCATCTGTTTAATACACATTTTAAATTATAAAATAAAGAGCTTTCAGGGTGCCTGGGTGGTACAGTTAGTTAAGCATCCAACTCTTGGTTTCAGCTCAGGTCACGATCTCAGAGTCATGAGACCAAGCCCAAATCAAGCTTCGAGCTCAGCACATAGTCTGCTTGAGAGATTCTCTCCCTCTTTACTTCCCTTGCTCACTCTCTCTAAAGAAATAAAATCTTTTATTTTTAAAAAATAAGAGAGCTTTTTATTTAGAAAGTATGTATATGTATAAAAAAGAAAGTATTTATATACTTCTCTAGATAAGTCCTGTTCCTGTGTAGTTTGCATGTAAACAGATGTTATGGCTATAATTATAATGTCCATTAGCTAAGTATTATTCAAAAAATGTTGAGATTAAAGTAATTTAAAAAGATATGGACACTTGGGTGGCTCAGTGGTTGAGCATCTGCCTTTGGCTCAGGTCGTGACCTCAGGGTCCTAGAACGGAGTCCACATCAGGCTCCCAGTAGGGAGCCTGCCTCTGTGTCTCTCATGAATAAATAACTAATAAATAAATATACAGACTCAGCTGTTGGGGAAAGTAACATACCACAATTCAAAGAGCTCCAATTCAGAGTTCATAATTCATATCTACTATTTCATGGTTTTGCTGTCTGAGATTCCTATTTATTAAGTAGGCTCTATGCATGGGGCTTGAACTCACAACCCGGAGATCAAGACCTGTGCTGAAATCAACAGAATGAGCCACCCAGGTGCCCCAAAAGGCTAAATTTAATAAATTATGTCCAAATACCTGATAAGACCTATTCACATTCTGGATACTTCTCTTTTAGAATCAGTAAACACCAAGTCTCAAAAAAAAAAAAAAAAAAAGGCACCAAGTCTCTATTATAGCTGGACACATCTATCTTGCCAGGTGCAACACATGTCACATCATAATGCGCTGAAGAAAGTAGAGCCATCATGGAATTGTACAATTCCACTGTTTACTCAGGAGTATAAAGAAGGCTTTTAGGTAGGTTTCAATTCCAGATTAACCAATGAATTTATGATTCTTTCTATAAAAAAGAAAACATTTTGGGCAGCCCGGGTGGCTCGGTGGTTTAGCGCCGCCTTCAGCCCAGGGAATGATCCTGGAGACCTAGGATCGAGTCCCGCATTGGGCTCCCAGCATGGAGCCTGCTTCTCCCTCTGCCTGTGTCTCTGCCCCTCTTTCTCTCTATTTCTCATAAATAAATAAATAAAATCTTTAAAAAAGAAAACATTTTGCTACAGATCTAAAAACAGAGGTTTAAAAAGATATTTAAATCAATTATCCCATTATATTTCAGAAATAAGTAAAAGCAGAAACTCTGTCACTAAAATTACTTGGAACCATATGCCTATCTTTCTTCTGAGTAAAATCACTGAAGGACGCTTTTCCAATGCTCAGCTTCTCTTCATCTAACAATTACTTAGTTATGACCATCAAAACCAAATAATGTTTAAACCTAGATACTGGTACCCCTTCTTTTTTGAAATACTATGTCTTTAATCATGTTTCTTAAACTTTTCAAAACCATATCCCTTTACACTCCTTATAATGTAACTTAATATTTCAACTAAATTCACAAGTGACCCCAAAAGTTAAGAATCAAAACAATGGGAGACAGCACAACAAACCTTCAAAGAATTTCCACCACCCTGCAAATAAACAGGTCTGCACAGCCACTCCGCTCACTCTAGTGGATCTTTCTGCACATCAACCTATGAAGGTCTGTCCTTTCATCTTTCTCCATCGGTTAACTTTTAAAATCAACAGATCCTATCCTCAGGTGTTCAGGTTTGAACGTTCTTTCCTCCTCTCCTCAAATCCAACTTTCTCTACTACAATCTGACAAACCTTTCAGGCTAGCTTCTTATCACTTCTATTCAACAGTCCATCTCTCCCCTACTCCTTCTCTTAGTTACACATTTACAAAAAGGAGGCAAACTAGCACTGCCTGCAGGCCACACAGGGTGTTTGAAAATTAAGGAGACAGTAGTTATTTACTTTAATATCAACTAACAGCTAGAGGAATGCCACAGATGACTTAAGAGCAAATACAAAGTAACACAACAAGATCAATGTCTCTTACAGCTGAAGTTCATGGAGGAAAGTGAGTATTGAAAATAAGTAAATGTTTGGGGCAGGTGGAGACAGTAGGGAGCAAACTGATATGAGAGAACGGAGATGGGAAAAACACATTTGCTAAAACAGGTGAGAATGGATCACTGGAGATTCTTGAACAGGAAAGATTTAAAAAAAAAAAAATGCCAGGAGTTGAAAACAAGTTAAAATTTATAAATCACTTTATATTTTACTTATGCTTTGCCTGGCTGAAAAAAATAATTCGAGGCAGTTCAGGCAAATACACCTATTACTAAACAATAAAATAAAATTGGTACAAAAACAAAGAATATGAATTAAAGACAGGAAACTAGGTTACTATTCATAAAATCAACTACAGTAACTACAGAAGTAAAGATTTTTTCTAAACTGTTCAAATATGCCAACAAGTCAGATTAAGGCAATCCTCCAGCTACCTGAACATCATTAGGTAGGCTTTTCTACGAGCCGGTGTTCATCCTCCAAAGAAGGAGAAAAGTCTAATTTGGATGGTTCATGTTGAAAATACAGAACAATACAGATAAATATAAACACCACATAATAAAGTTCTAAATTCAAGGATTACAAAAATAGTTACATCGATCCTAAATGGATTTTTAAAAGAGCTCTATGAATCCCCCATTTTTCTAACACATTTATGTAGTCTCTCAACTTACATATTTGACCTGAATAAAAATAATTTTAGAAAACCGTACTTCTAACATATAACCCACCTTGTCTTTCAGCTGTATCCTCCTTGTACAGAGGTAAAATTTGGTAGCAAAAGGAGCTGATGCTGTAACCATTCTGTTATGCTTTACAGATTCAATGATTTCTGGCTCTTTCATTTTCTTGGTAATAATTTTAACACCAATTTAAATTGACAAAAATAGGAGGACAGAAATTCAGTATCCAGGGGCTTTACAGGAAAAAGAATCTAAATCGTAGTCAATGAATCAAATTTAAAAACTATCTTATCTTCATTCTAATCCTCAAAGTCACATTCAGAGCTTTATCTTGCATTGCCACACAGCTTATCTCCTAACAGATTCTTTTTTCCTTCTTCCTTATAGATAGGCTGAAAAGAGCAGAATCATCCAGTCAGAATTTCAAAGCAGAGGCAAGCCATATGGGCCAAGCTTTCTGTGGTTGGGCAGGATCAAGTTAGCCAGAGGTGAGGAGCACAGAGCTGGAATGGCCCCACCACACCCAGGTTGCCACGGACTCTCAGAGACACCTAAGCTGCTTCATTTGGACCTCAGCGGTGAGCGACTTTCTCTCACACATTTGTCTTCAAGAGTAAAGGAGCGTACACATGTAAAGCGTTTAGTGTTAGTAATAGTGCGCCAGTAAAAAGAATAAAGAATCAAATTGACAGCAGGGGAGGTAGATTCCAAAAAGTGCAGTTAACTGCCAGTAAAGCCACCAAGAAATCTTATTAGAAGGCCTTCTGATACAGCCATAAAGCTTACTACTCCAGCCTATAATAATTATCCTCAAAGTTTTTTTTTTTTTAATTTTTATTTATTTATGATAGTGACACACACACAGAGAGAGAGAGAGGCAGAGACACAGGCAGAGAGAGAAGCAGGCTCCATGCACCGGGAGCCCGACGTGGGATTCGATCCCGAGTCTCCAGGATCGCGCCCTGGGCCAAAGGCAGGCGCCAAACCACTGCGCCACCCAGGGACCCCTCCTCAAAGTTTTAATATGACAATCCATATTGGATTCTGTCAACTGGAGGCTCTCTGCCTATGAACCTGTGAGTTATTTTCGTTATGATGGCGGCAAATGACAGCTAAAAGACTCTGGGGCTAATAAAACAGATAAAAATGGGCTTTCAAAACAAACGTCCCAAACCACGGTCTAGCCATTCACTGGCAAGATAATAAGCACACACATACACACACACGCAATGACAGCTATCGGGTCAGAGCAAAAAGGGAAGGATTTAAATTAAAGGCAGGCAGGTGGACTTAAGTCAGACTTAAAGAAAAACCTTCTGACTTACATCACTAAGCACCTAAGGGAGGTGCTGAATCTATCTCCCCACAAGACAAAGCTTCCAGCTAAGTGTTACTGTGCTGCCTTATATGAGGAAATACTGTATACAAAACAGCATACCCAGGGGAAATAGCTGTTGACACAGAGCGCCAAGCTATCTTTAAACCAAATATTAATATTTAAAATAAGCATTGCAAAATCTTCCCTGTTAAGACTCATGAGCTTAATTTAACCTTTTACCACCTCTCATGCGTGGCACCATCAGGATTATTCAACCAAAGCTCACAGCTCAGGAAAGTTGAGTGAACTCCCTTCAGGAAGTGCCACCAGCTCTCAGGTCACTGGTAAGGACACATATACACACTGCTGCTTCCTACCTTTATTCAACAGACCTCCATGGAGGTTTTTCTAAAAGTTGGGTCTGCGTTTGGTACCAGGGAGCTACCAAAGTCTGGCCTCGGAGGACCTTCAGTCCAGTGCAGATGACAGTCCACTCAGTAAACCAAAAATTACAATACAGGGTGAGGAGTTCCTTCACTGCTACATTCTTGGGCTAATGAAGGACACAACGCCCAGCTGACTCTGTTAATTGTTTCTCAACAGTGGCTTTACTATAGAGTTGAATGGTTTTCAAATGTTCCCATTTCCAGTTCCTCTTAAACATAAAGCTTCTCTGTTGGTTCTCAACTCTGCCATCACGTGAGAACATTTCATTTCCAGCATTCCACAGCTCTACCAACATTTACTTACACTTCAGTCTGATAGATCACAATTAACCATACATTAGTTGTTAGAAGCCACCCACACTGGCCAGTGTAATTTCATGGATGGCCTTAGGCCTGCTTTTTATACTCAGGCTGGGACTGAGGTGGACTGCCCTTCAGGCAAAGTGAGGATGCTTCACTAGGCGAACACCAGAATCCTTCCCCTGCACCTTGTGGGCTCTGCCGCCCCCCCCCCACATCACCATGGGCCCCCCCACCTCCCACTCCACCTCACCCTCCCCTCCCACTCCAGCATCACCCACCACCTCGGCATAGCCTTCTTACCTCAGCATTCCCCCACCTCGGCATCACCCCCCTATCTCAGCACCCCCCCCCTCGGCATCGCCCCCCTACCTCAGCATCCCCCCCATACCAGCATCACCCCACCACCTCAGCATGGCCTTCTTACCTCAGCATTCCCCCCACCTCAGCATCACCCCTCTATCTCAGCATCCCCCCCCCCACCTCGGCATCGACCCCCCTTCCTCAGCATCCCCCCCACTCCAGCATCCTCACCTCGTCATCGGCCCCCTACCTCAGCACCCCCCCCACCTCAGCCTCACCTCCCACGCCAGCATCACCCCACCACCTCAGCACGGCCCCCACCTCAGTATCACCCCCCCTACCTCAGCAGCCCCCCCCACCTCCGTATCTCCCCTCACCCCACCCCAGCATCGCCCGCCACGCTTTTCATTCTTAAGCCACGAAACTCAGACCATCAACATACAAACCATATGGGCCACTAAATAATTTGTAAATATTTCAAATGTATCTCAAAACTGCATTGTCAAAGAATTATGAACCAGCCCGGCGAGATTTCAATAAACAGTTAACACAGGGCATCTCTACTGGGCAGAGCTGCAATAGGACCTGGCCTGACACCAAGACTCTCAAGAGACTCTTTTTCGGTCTAAGACAAACAGGTTTGGAAAAATCATCCCGAAATGCACAATTTAAAATTAGTAGAGCGGCTTAAGCAACCCTTCCTATAGCATTTTCAAATATTCAGACTTCCAGCACTTTCTGAAAGGAAGGGTGATCCTTCCGGTCCTGGTTCTTAAGTATGCCTTCAAAACGTCATACGGAATTCTCAAGGAGAATATTCTCAATCTGTTCAGAAGAGTGGAGAAAACGGTGACCCTCGGGGTTAAAAGTTGAGAGAGGGGCCCCCGCTCTGAGACTGGCTCTCAACACGTTCGCTACAGACTGAGAGGTGCCGAGGGGAACGGGGCTTCGAGAAGCGAGCGAGGACTCACACTCGGGGCCGGGTCCACAAGCCGGAGGCAGAGACGCGGGGCGAACGGCCGGCCGGGGACGGGGAACTGCAACTTCCCAGCCCGGCTCCGGGCGGCTCACGTGCGCCGGGCCCCCTCCCGCGGGGGCGGGGGCGGGGGCGGGGGCGGCTCGCGCGGCCTCCGGCCGGGCCCCCTCGCCGCGCGCCGCTCGGCCGCGCGTCACCCCGGCCTCCGCTCCGGCCTCCGCGCCAGCACCCCGCGAGCTGCGGGCGCCCTCAGTGACCGGCCCTCGGGCCGCGGCGCGCGGCACCCGGGACGCCTCAGGGTCTCCGCGTCCTCGTCCGCCCCCGCGGCCCCGCGCCCCCCCACCCGCGGCGCACCCCGCGCGCCGAGCGGCCTACGTGGACTGCGGGGGGGCCGGCCGGCGACGCGGGGGCAGGGGTCCCGGCCTCCCCCGAGCGCCGAGGCCGCGCCGCGACTGGGGGGCCCCCGCCCCGCTTACCTGCGGCGGCTCCGCTGCCGACCCGCGCCGGCGCCCGCGGGCGGCCGAGGGGAGGCGGCGGCTGGACGGCGCGCTCGCCGGGGGCCGAGGGGGCGGGGCCGGCCGAGGACGCGCGCGAGGCCCGGGCGCCCCGCCGCCGCCGCTGCCTCCGGAGCCGCCTGGGCCGCAGCCGAGCCGGGCGGCCCTCATGAATGGGACGCGGCGGCGGCGGCGGCGGCGGCGGCCGAGCGGCGGGCGGGCTGGCGGCGCGCAGGCCCCTCCCCGGCCACGTGACGCCGCGCTCGGCCGCCGCCTCCCGGCCGCGCGGCGCCTTAGCTGCCTCCCGCCCGGGCCCGGGCCCGCGCTCGCCCGGGGGCGGCGGCTGCGGCTGCTCCTCTCCTGCGCTGCAGGGCCCGGGGCCGCGGCCTCTAGCTCGGCGCAACGCCAGCCGTGCTTTTCTAAAAAAAAAAAGAAAGAAAAAAAAAAAAAGTTTCTGCTCGACCCCAAGGCAACGTTGCGGCGCGTCAGGTGGAACTTAGAGCCCGACCGCCAAAAAGAGAGACGGGCGCGCAGAGTATTAAAGTGTGAGAAAGGGCCGCCCGGGTGGCTCAGCGGTTTGGCGCCGCCTGCAGCCCAGGCCGTGATCCTGGAGACCCGGGGTCGAGTCCCACGTCGGGCTCCCTGCAGGGAGCCTGCTTCTCCCTCTGCCTCTCTCTGTCTCTCATGAATAAATAAATAAAATCTTAAAAAAAAATAAAGTGCAAAAAAAAAAGGTATACAGTCGAATAATGCTTTATAATCCACGTGTGACCACCAGGAGCCTGTCTGGGTACTCTCCACTGCTCCCCGATCCTATAAATACACTGTTTAAGGGAGGGATTGCCAAAAGCGTCTATGACTGCACGCTGGTTTTTATCTTTTTTGCGGCCTATTCTATTGTTAAGAGTTATGTATGGAAGTGCATGTCTTACTTCCAAATGTCACGTAATTTCTCAGTATGCATTCCGTGGATGATAATCCATATAACGTTGAGGATCTTGGAAAATAGGCATTTACATAAAGCTTCTGCCTAGGGAGCACGTTTCTTCCCACCGGCTTGGCTGTGCGGGACCCAGGAAACAGGCCGCCCGTCTCAGGGCCCCCGTGTGGTTCCGCAGAAGGAACGCGGCAACCACTTCCTCCTCTAAGTTCCTTGGCCTCTTTCGAATGCAGCCAAGCTTTGGCCCATCCTTAACCAAGGCCCTACTGAGACTACGTAGTTTCACGGCACAAGCCCACTAAGAATTGCCCTCTTTTCTCTTGGCTTGCAAGTGAAATGAAAATTTTAAAACACAAGAATTGGAATTCCTCTTCCAATATTCCAAGGCGTTTTAATCCTCTATGGAGAAGTGGAATTGAAGACAGAAAAAGAACTGGATCCTCACTTTCTACATCAATAAAATGGAAATAGTAATGCCTTTCTCACAGGATTGTTTTGCCTATAAAGTGCCTAATTTAGCTTGATGTTTAGAACCTGGAACATGCTGTTACTGTTTGCCTCTTTCCTTTCTTCCATTTTTTCCCACATAAGACTTTTTCCTGTTTCTCTCGGGCTATTTTTGCTACCTGCTGCCTTGGGAGGGAAATACTCTGCCAAGCTTCCTTCCTTCCTTTCATCATTCAGGAAGCCCTAGACATCCCCTCCCTTCCTCCAAACAACTTTAGATTTGTACCTCTGAATGATTCACATTTCTAATATTTCCTCATTCTCTGGTGTCTACCTAATTTACACCACGACTTAAGCAAAGTAGGGACTCATTAAATATTTGTTGCATGATATCCCTTCATTTCCTGCCCATGATGCCGAAGAAGTCTGCGGGGAACCACGGGGTGCCCACCTACTCCACTGGAATGTCAGAGGAAGGAATATCTTCCTTCACCTGCACCTGTCCTCTGGCCCCACCACCTTCCAGCTCCGTGGCGGACCTTCACTCTTCTTGTCTTCCCCACTTTCTCAACTCAGGATTCAATCCTTAGCTTTAGCAGGTTCAGACTTCTCCCACTACTTAAAGGAGGAGAAGGGGCAAGAGGAGGAGAGGGAAGGGAGGCTATCAACTTCTATCGCAGGTTCGCTCCCCAAGGCAGCCAAGCTACCTGGAAAGAGGAGTCTCTGCTTTTTCATTTCACCATCTCGTTCCGCTTCTGTTCCTCCTCAGCACCTGAAACTGGTCAGGCTAAAGTCAACAATGACCTTCTGGTTGCCAAATCGAGTGGATCTCTTTCAGTATTCTCTCTCACAATCTCTGCAGGGTAAGACACAGTTGACCACGGTTTCCTTCTTGAAACTCCCCCCTCCTCCAATCAGCCACCAACTCCTCTGAGAGCCTCATGCCTGTGCTTGGTGGCTTTAGACATCTTCACCAGCATGCCCACAGTGACATCCAATTCAGGCCCATCATGTTTGCTGCTTCAAACCTGCTCCTCCTGAATCTCCTATCCTGGCTAATTGCACCATCACCCATTTAGTCACCCTAGCCAGAAAAAAACATGGTAGGGAGTCTCATTTCCCTCTACTCTCATTCCACGTATATCAAATCTGTTCATTTCTACGCTAAGACTCTCTGTAGAACTGCCATGTTGGCCACCTGCAGGGTCCTCCACAGTTGCGTTGCACAACCACGTGGCCTCACCCCTTTAGCGCTGAGGCCCTTGCTGTGTGTCTTAGGACCCGTTGCAGACATATCTGAGCTGATCTTCTGCCCTCCAGTTCTCCACAATTCTAAGTAACCTCCACTCTGAATTGCAGATCTACCTATAGCACAAGCTATTGGCAATCCATGCCTGGAGGGAAAAAGTCCCAAGTTCTCTAGCATGGCATCTGGGTGTTCTTTTTCTCTCCAATTTTCTCTCCTACTCCTTCCGGCTGGTGTGCTTTAGCCATTCCTTTTGAAACAGGATAATTTTTGAAATACTAACTTCTATCTTTCTCCGTACATTTTTATTCTTTCTCCCTCCCACCCCCACCCCATTTTAACAATGTAGTCAGGCATTCTGATTGTCTCAAGGAACTTCTGGAAAGCAGAAGTGGCCTGCAAGACATATCCTTTATGTCTTTAATTTTTTTTTTTTCTCCTTTATGTCTTTAATTCCCAACCCTCTAAACTCATTGAGGAACAGATCTAGGTCAAGAGGGAGAGAGCCAGTGAAAAGGGTTCTCTTTAAGGGAACCCAGAAGTGGGGAGGATTTTTCCCTAGAATAAGAATCAAGTCTCCCCAGCTCAGAGTTGGAAGGGAGATCGTTTTATGCCCTCCCTCTGGCAGCTCCCATGGGAGGTGATTAAACCTTAGAGAAATAACTTTGTTGTTCCCAGCTTATGCATCTCTTCTCTGAGGACTGTCAATCCCAATGAAGAAGTGAAGTGATGCAAGCTCGAATTAACAAGAACTTGCTTTATCAGGAAATAACAGAGGAACAGCAATTTGGGAAATTCGTGCTGTAGCAAAAAAAAATAAGTCTCAGCTTTCTGTAAAAGAGGCATTTACAGGAAATCATTCTCTCAGATCTTAAGTTCAGTTCTGTGGGTGAATGAGCAAGATTCTCCATTTCATATCCTCTGGTACCATTATAGATCAAAATCCTTTTCACAGGACAAAGACTACTTAGCATTTTCTGAGCCATCAAAGTATGCTTGGTTCTTTTAGAAATCCCAACAACAAACCTATGAGGTATCTCTATCATTAACACCAATATATTAGTGAAGGAACTGAGGCACAGAGAGTTTGAGTGACTTGCCTCAAGGCTCACAGCTAGTAAGCAGTGACCCTGGGTTTTGTCCCCAGGCATACTCGACTCCCAAACCTGTATACTTAACCACCTGTTTTCACCACTGGTTAATTGCCTCTACCATCCTACCCCAATGACTCTTTTTCTCATGCTACTAGTTCACCTTGGATACAGATCAGAATTATAGCTTTTATTCCTCTCATAGTAGGTGCCCAATAAATATATGACGAAAAATAAAATAAGGATTTTCATTTCTAGTAAGATGCTGAGGGAAGTGTCTGGACTAACTCTTTCAATGAAAATGGCAACAAAAATACTGGGTAAAATATTAAAAATATATTTTGGCATCTATAAACTGGCAAGAAGTTGAACAGTAGCACCAGGATACAGTAAAAGCCAGAAACCAGTGAGTTAAAAAGAACCCAAAGTCAACTCTTGCCTGGAAGGTATTCACTGAATCTAGTGAATTTGAATATTGGTTTTCTGTCCAAGAAAACCTATCCCAAACCTTGGGAGTCTTGGGGACAGAGGTGAAAGCCTAGAGTCTGCTCTAAGCATGCAGTTTAAATACAAGTCTCAATAAAGTTGGGACTCCAAATGCAAGATCATAGAGTGAGAAAAAAAAATCAATTGTTTTTGAGCCCACCCAGAAACCTCACTAAAGTTGATCATAGATTGAGCCATATGGCAAGTTTCAACAAATTTTGAAATTTTTGCATATTGCACAGACCATATTTTCTTACTGCAATTAAGTCAAGAATCTTTTTTTTTTTTTTTTTAAGATAACTAGGGGGCACGGGGATGGCAAAGCCAGTTAAACATCAGTAATTCGGGATCCTTGGGTGGCTCAGCGGTTTGGCGCCTGCCTTTGGTCCAGGGCGTAATCCTGGAGTCCCGGGATCGAGTTCCACGTCGGGCTCCCGGCATGGAGCCTGCTTCTCCCTCCTCCTGTGTCTCTGCCTCTCTCTCTCTCTCTCTCTCTCTATGTCTATCATGAATAAATAAATAAATCTTTTAAAAAAATCAGTAATTCTTGATTTCAGCTCAGGTAAAAAAATCTCAGGGCTGTGAGATCAAGGCCCATTCTGCCCCCACCTAACCCATAGGGCTCTGTGTTCAGTGCAGAGTCTGCTTGTCCCTCTCCCTCCCCCTTTGCCATTCCCTCTTGCTGGCTCTTGTGCGCTCTCTATCTCTCTCAAATAAATAAATCTATTTAAAAAAATAAAAAGTAAAGATAACTAGATATACCCATTTGTTTGGAAACTCAAAGGTCAAAGAACAAATCATTCTGAAAATCTGACAATATTTAAATGCTACGTGTATTAAATAGTTGATACTATATGAAGAAAGTTGAGAGATAAAACTAAAGAAGTAAAGGGAAATTTCTAGACCTAAAAGCTTATAATAAAAGAAAAAACAGTTTGGGGTGCTTGGATGGCTCGGTTGGTTGAGCAACCAACTCTTGATCTCAGCTCAGGTTTTGATCTCAGGGTCCTGAATTCATGCACTGGGCTCCATGCTGGGCATGGAGCCTACCTAAAAAAAAAAAAGAAAGAAAGAAAGAAAGAGAGAAAGAAAGAAAGAAAAAGAAAAGAAAGAAGAGAAAATAGTTTGAAATATGAAGAGTGAAGGAGTTAGAAAAAGAATTGCAAAATAAAGTCAAATAAAATAGAAGAAATAATTTAAAAAGGAAGAAAATAATAAAATTGAAAGTAAACATACAATCGAAAGGACCAAATAAACCAATCATTGGGAAAGATTTAAAAATTTTACAAACCTTTGGTAAAAATGATCAAGAAAAAAGAGAAGTCACAACAAACAATGTGAGGAATAAAGAAAAAGTTATAATCACACATGATGCTAAAATTACAGATTAAAAAACTCTGTGAACATTTTTATGTGAATTAAATTTGAAAATTTAGATAAAGTGGAAAAATTCCAAGAAATAGAAATATAAAACAAGACTAGATTCATAACCATTCAAGAACTTGAATCTATCATTAAATATTTTCTGTAGAGAAAAATCAGGCTGAAATAATTTTACCTGTGACTTCTACCAAACATTCAAGGAATAAATGATGCTAATCTCACAGAAGCTATTCTAGAGTATAGAAAAAGAGAGATTATTCCTCAACTCATTTTATGAGGCTAGCATAACCTTATACCAAAATTTGACTTGGCGAATGTAAGAAACAGAAATATCAGGGCAATCTCACTCATGAATATAGACATAAAAGTCCTCAACAAAATTTCAATTTATGTTCAGCAAAATGATACATCATAATCAAATTGGTTCACCCAGGAATTTAAAGTTAGTTTCAGCTGAGAAAATCAATTAATGTAATTTATCACATTAAAGATTAAAGGAGAAAAATCGTATCATGATCTCAATAGATGCAAAAAAGCCTTTGATAAAATTCAATATCCACCTAGAAGAACTCGTAATAAACTAAGAATATTTTCCTTGATAAAGCATATTTACAAAAATCTACAGTAAACATCATAAGTAACCATTCCTTTTAAAATGAGGAATTAGAGGGGCACCTGGATTGTTAAGTCAGTTAAGTGTTTGACTCTTGATTTGGGGTCAGGTCATAATCTCAGGGTTGTGAGATGGAGCCCCATGCCAGGCTCCATGCTAAGTGTGGAGCCTACTTAAGAGTCTCTCTCTTCTTCTGCCCCTCCCCCCACTCACACTCTTTTTATCTCTCTATAAAATAAAAAATAATAAAATAAAATAAGGAACAATAAAAGTATGCTGCCATCTCAAGTATTGTACTAGATGACTGAAATAGTGGAGTAAGGCAAGAAAAAGAAATAAAATATATACAGACTAGAATGGAAGAATCACAATGACATGATAGTGTATGTAAGAAATTCAAAAGAATATGTTCATAACCTATAGAGATGAACATGAGAGTTTAGCAATGTTTTGACTTCTAGCAATGTATATTGACTTTTGTGGGTACAAAAATGACAAAAGTCATTTAGCATCTATATATACCAGCAATAAACAAATGAATTTTTTTAAATTTTTTTTAAATTTTTATTTATTTATGATAGTCACAGAGAGAGAAAGAGAGAGAGGCAGAGACATAGGCAGAGGGAGAAGCAGGCTCCATGCACCGGAAGCCCGATGTGGGATTCGATTCCAGGTCTCCAGGATCGCGCCCTGGGCCAAAGGCAGGCGCCAAACCGCTGCGCCACCCAGGGATCCCCAATAAACAAATGAATTTTTAAAAGATGACAAAGTTTACTATAATTACCACATACTACTTAACCTATCATATTTCTATATGATTGCCCATTCTTCATTGAACCTAGCATAAAAATACACGGGTCTAACTTGCTTCTTCAGTTTTTCATTTTCTTATGAAGACTCTCATGTCTTGTAAAAAATAAATTTGTATGGTTTTCTCCTGTATATCTGTCTTTGTCAGTTTAATTTTCAGACCCAGCCTGGGACCCTAAGAGGTTCAAGAAAAACTTTTTCTTCCTATATAGTATCAAAACACAAAACACAAAGTACTTAAGAATGAGCCTAACTAAACATATGCAAGACTTTTATAATGAGAATTATAAAACTTCATTGAAAAGCTATAAGGAATACCTAATTAAAGAAATATGAAAAAAGAGAAAAAAAGAAATATGATACTGGGCAGCCCAGGTGGCTCAGCGGTTTAGCACCACCTTCAGCTCAGGGCGTGATCCTGGAGACCCCGGATCAAGTCCCACGTCAGGCTCCCTGCATGGAGCCTGCTTCTCCCTCTGTCTGTGTCTCTGCCTCTCTCTCTCTCTCTCTCTTTCTCTCTCTCTGTGTCTCTCATGAATAAATACATAAACTTTTTAAAAAAAATATGATATTTGTGGATAGAAAGACCCAATCTCATAAAAATACTGATGTTCCACAAATTGACCTATAGATTCAATGCATTTCCATTCAAAACTGCAACAGAGTTCTCTTCTTGAAAAAGAACATAAAGGGAAGATTTACACTCTTATATAGCAAACCTATAGTAGTCAGTAAGGGTAATATTGGGACAGGGATAGACAAATAGATTAATCAAACAAAATAGAGAGCCTAGAAACAGGGCCAGTATATATAGTCATTTCATGTATGGTAGAGGTGGCAAGTCAGATCACTGGGGGAAAGGTGGACTTTGCAATAAATGGTGAAGAGGCAGTTGATAATCCACATGGAAAAGAATGTGGACTCTCTTCTTATGGCATATTCCCAAATCAGCCTTAGTTGGATTAAAGACACATACAAGAAAAACAAATTTGCTTTGTTGTCATCATTTCAAGGATATACTTCCTTTTTCATTTTGCCACTTCTGAAATTGTGATGTTTCTTACAATCAACAGCAACTTGTATTCAATGATATGTGATATATAACTTTTAGGAGACGGTATAGGAGAATATGTTAACAAATTCTGGGTAGGGAAGTTTTTCTTACATAAGATATAAAAAGCACTAACTGGAAAGAAAAAGATCGATAGATTTGATTAAAGTTAGAACTATTTAAAAAGATAAAATAGAGTAAAACAAAACAAAAATAAGCATTATTCTAGGAAAATATATTCACCACATATATAATCCACCAAATAGTTGGATCCAGAATATATGAAGAACTCCAATGAATCAATAAATAAGTCTAGCAATCTGTAGAAAAATTAGCAAAAGAAACAAAGGAATTACACACACAGAAAACATGAACCAATTATACATAAACATATGAAAAGATATTTAGTTCCATTAGTAACCAGGGAAAAGTAAATTAAAACTATAATGAGATGCAACTACCCACTCAACAGAACGGCAAAAACTTTGAAAGTTGTTCAATGCCAAGTGTTGACAAGGGTATAGATTGATCAACAGAGCTCAGACACACTGCTGGTTGGAATTCAAATGCATAACAACTTTAGAAAAAGGTTGGTATTACCTAGAAAGTTGAAATATACATACACAAAGATTCAGGAATTTCAATTTTATGTATATATACCCTCTAAAAATCCTTGCACAAATGTATTCAGAGACACATACAAGAATCTTTACAGCACCATTGCTCTAATTGTAAAGAGCAAGAATCCAAATGTTCACCAAAGGTGGAATAGATAATTAAATTGTTGTACAGACAAGGAATACTATACAATTATCATCAGCATGAATGAATCTCAAAAATAAAATGTTGAGTGAAAAAGCAACAAAATATTAAAGTATGATTCTACTTATTCTATTCCATAAACAGGCAATTCTAAACAAGATATCATTTAAAGATAAAAGCATAGGCAATAAAAACTAAAAGAAAAACAAGGAAGTGGGTAACAGAAATTTCAGGATAGGATTTGCTTTGGTAGAAAGAGAAACCAGGAGTCTGAGAGTGGCATACAGAGTATCATGGATAGAGTGTCTCGGGTGATGGGTATATAGGTGTTTGTGTGTATCTTTATTTTATGATAAAAATTAAAATAAATGGGGATCCCTGGGTGGCGCAGCGGTTTGGCGCCTGCCTTTGGCCCAGGGCGCGATCCTGGAGACCCGGGATCGAGTCCCGCGTCGGGCTCCCGGTGCATGGAGCCTGCTTCTCCCTCGGCCTGTGTCTCTGCCTCTCTCTCTCTCTCTCTGTGACTATCATAAATAAATAAAAGTTGAAAAAAAAAAAAAAAAAAAAAAAATTAAAATAAATGAAGGACAAATGAAATTGAATCAATAAATAAATACCTCTCTGTATTTTAAAAAAATGTTATGGTGTGCCTCCAAGCTCTGTAAGTTTATCTTCATGGCTTGCAAGACAAATTTGGTATGTCTTGCAACTTCCCTAACAAGCTGCAGGCAGTAAATTCTTTTCAATAGTGTGATACACAGCTTGTTTTGTAATAAATCCTTCTAAATGATGAGCAAGATGGACCAGAAGTGCAAAAAGAAATACCAGAAGTACAAGAGCTCTTCTAAGAAGTCACTCACAATATATCTGTCTCCAAATCATTGCAGTTAGGTTTGTTGGCATTCTTTTAAATCAGTGGTTATAATTCTTAATCCTGAGAACAAAGTCACCTAAAGATGGGCTTTCTTATTTTCATTGGTTGTGTGCTACTGGGATTATCAAACCAGGGACCTAGGAGGCAAATGTGTCTGACCTGCTGCGGGGTAGAAAACCCCTTAGGTCCTGTCGCTGCTTGAATCCTCCCAGTGGTGGGTAGTCCATCATGCTGGGGGCAGTTCATTCCATGATCAGGCACTAAGGATTTTGGCCCTACTCAGTAGGCAGAGCTATGTCTGGGAGACCTTCTCAGGATCACTCAGTGTCACCTAGGAGATGGACTTTGTCTGAAAATCATTCCCTTGTGAGAGTACCCACCACCTTCCATCGTTGGGCCGTTTAGAGAAAACATTAGGAAGGATCTGATTATTAGCACCTTGAGATTTTTCCTCTCATTTGTGGGGCCAAGTTTCATCAGCACATATTGTACATTGTAACCAAACAAATAATGGTAACAAAAATAATAATTTAGAAGTTATGGAGGGAGGAGAGATTTTAACCAGCCCAAGAAGGGCTCTGCCCCCAAGTATGTTAGAAAGCCCGCAGCGATTCACTGCCCTGTTAAGACTCTGCGGCAACCATTCTGACGCCAGTCTGGACAACTTTTTCTCTGTGAATATTAACTTTCCTGTGCTTCCAGATTGCTTGTTTCAGCAGCTCCTGTCCTTATTTCTTTCCAGAACAGCCACTAATTTGAATGGAATGTCTGGACAACCACAAACTATTCTTAAAGAATGTGTTTGCCAAGTACATCTGGTCTCTTTATCCTCTTCCAAAAGACTTCAAAAACCGTCCTTTGTTCCTCCTTGGTCTGGGGGTGTTAGTCCTACATCATGATCCTGATGATGTGTGCACTCCTTCCCTTCTTTTGCTTCTCCTCATTTTCTCCCTTATGAAAGCTCTTCACTAAATTAATTTTCTTGGCAACACAAAAGGTTTTTCCTCTCCTCCCCCCTCCCTCCCTCATATTTCTCTAAATGGCTTACGAATGCAAGACACATTTCTTCCAGTGTTAGAAAAGTCAGGGGGAAAGGGTATGGCCTTGTAGATTTTTTTTCTTGTTAGACCTCAGGCTTTGGTGTTTTTACTCAGGGAGTCTTTTGTTATTAAACACTAATCTCCAGAATTTATGAAATAAATGCTCAGCAAGCTTAGGGTGCTATGTAGTTATTAATTAATTAGCTAATCTCTGGAGCATCACCTTGAGTGGGTTAGTTACAATGTGCCTTCCACAGACTTCTGTGAGGAAAGAGACTACTTTTGAATGCAGGGATGGACCAAGTTTGTGAATATTACCTTCTGGGTGCAGAAGAATACAGCACGTGTCTCAGAGGGTACAGAGAGCAAGAAAAAGTAGAGCTGGAACGGGGATTCTCAAAAGTTTCATTGTTGAAACATGAGCCATTCCCAACTGTCCTTCATCCTCAGCCAACACATCCCACCCCCATTCCATCTTCCCCTTCATCACATAACACATGTTACTGAGACTTTCTGTTTTAGCTGGAGCAGAAAAGATAAAGGAAAGGTACAAACAGAGGAGTGGCAAGGAGGAAAATGATAAGAAGCCCAGGCCTCTGCACAAAATCAGAAATCAGCTTTAGTAACTGACTGTTATTAACAGAATTAGCTTTTTTTTTAATAAAAGTTTTATTGATTTATTCATGAGCGACACAGAGAGAGGCAGAGACACAGGCAGAGGGAGAAGGAGGCTTCCCGCCGTGAGCCCGATGAGAGACTCAATCCCAGGATCCCAGGATTCTGACCAGAGCTGAAGGCGGACACTTAACCACTGAGCTACCCAGGTGCCCCCGGAATTAACTTGTAATAACTGAGCAAGAGCAGTTTGGGGTGAGGGATAGAGGGTGCTATGGGAAAAAAATCTTCCCCATAGCTGATGTTAGCACCATCAAATAACAACCGTCCTTTCCAGATTTCTCATCTCCTCAAACTTTCCAGAATTGTTTTATGATCCTGCGCTAGAAAACGCAGCTCTGTATGTCTACAGCCTAGGAGCAATTGCAGCCTGGGAAGGGGGGCCTTTGAAAAGATCCTAAAAGAGGGGATCCCTGGGTGGCTCGGCAGTTTGGCGCCTGCCTTTGGCCCAAGGCACAATCCTGGGGTCCCAGGATCGAGTCCTGGGTCGGGCTCCTGGCATGGAGCCTGCTTCTCCCTCCTCCTGTGTCTCTGCCTCTCTCTCTCTCTGTGTCTATCATAATAAATAAATAAATAAATAAATAAATAAATAAATAAATAAATAAAAATAAATAAATAAATATTTAAAAACAATAGAAAGAAAGAAAAGATCCTAAAAGATAGTAAAGGAAATTCAAACTGGGGCTGTGGAATTTACAACGGAAACAAACACTTGATCTGCCCTCCTGTTCTCAGATTTGAGTCTAAATTTAGATCATGGTATAGAAGAGCCTGTGAAGCTTTTCTTCCTAGGCAGGCATCTCTTTACTTCTTCTAATTTAGCTTCAGAGAGAAAGTTTTACATTGTTATTGTTTTGGAGATAGAAGCTTCTCAAGAGGCCAGCCCCCTTGGCTTCAGAGAGTCTTATCAACTCACTTCTGAGTTGTACTCAAGGAAACATGGTAGTAATGTTTGCTACAACTTCTTTTCATATCGCCATTAGATAGGGAGACCTGGAGGATGTTTGCCTGGGTGTAACCGATATGGTTGTTAGGAGCCAACTATTCCCCAATTTAAAGTTTCAACAGATATCAATGCCCTAGGCCTTTTTTTTTTTTTTTTTTTTTTTTTTTTTTTTTTTTTTTTGCCCTAGGCCTTTAAATGCCTGACTGGTTTTAAGAGAAAAACCCAGCAACCTGGAAATATCCACAGCAACAACATTAATTACCCCTGTGGTCATTCCTCAGCTAGACAAATTAGTTTCTGACAGCTTTGGTCACATATACCATCTACTCCCCACCATTTCTTCCATCCACCCTCTGGTCTGAAGTGTTAACTAGATATGCCCCCTGTCCTGCCATGTATGTCCTCCCAACTTGGCTCAAATTGTTCCCTCTTTCTGGAATGTTCTCCTGCACCCTCCATTCTACTAATTCTGCCAAGTTCTGAGCAAGGGCTGCATCTGCATGAGTCTTTCCTAAGTTCATCAACTGGATGTAATTTTTCCTTTCATATTATTGAATGACAAAGCAATTTGCTTGTATTTCACATAATGCCCCATATTATGATTATTTATATGTAAATCCAATCTCTCTTTCCAGATTATTTGATACTTGATCACCTGATACATGGCTAGTTTATTATTGTCACTTCAATAACATCTAACACTGTGTGTAACATACTGCAGAAAAAGCTTAATAAATATCTGATGCACAAATGGATGAATGTGGCCTTTTAAGTAAGAGCAAAGATGTATCTACGCAATAGGTGGATTGTGCCATACAGCTAATGTCCTGTGGGAAAACCGTTGCAGGACAGTGAGCAGTTTCCCTAGGCCTGTCCCGGAATATTTGCCTCTACCAATCTCCAACTTGGTTTCCCTCTTCTTCCTTCTATGTACCAGTCACATTCATCTCCTCATCACTGCTGGAAAATGTTATGCTCATTCTCAGTCTGCAGCTTTTGTTACAGCATTTTTCCGATCTGAAATGCCTGGCTTCTCTGCTTCTAATTGTCTAAGTCTTGCCCTCCCTTCAGGCTGAACTTAAAGTCGTCTTCTGTTTTATAAAAAGATTCAAGACAGATTTCTAAAAGAATTAAACTTCACTTTAAAAAATTCCTTTCATGTTCAAAGTCTCAGGAGCATGGCAGCAATATTACACGAAGTGAAATGTATCTGTATTTCTCCCACACATGAAGTATTTAATTTTCAAAGATTGCTAAAGACTCTTATGTCTTCCAAATTTAGTGCACTTCTAATTAAATGTTTTCCTGTCTCATTTCATTGGGAAAAGCCATAAAATGGCAGGCAGATCAATGAACAGCAGTGATATTTCTTTCAAACTTAGCATCATAAATCACCTTGGCTTTAGAGAGCCATACACATGCTAAGGATTGGTTTATTGGATTTAGTGATTTCCTCTTTGCAAAAATCTCAAAGATTGATGAAGGTGGCAAAGCATAAAGCAGAGAGGTGTCTAGGTATGGATGTTTGTGTTCTGGTTGTGGTGTTTGTGTGCAAAATGTGTGTTAAAAGATAGGGATCCCTGGGTGGCTCAGTGGTTTAGCACCTGTCTTCGGCCCAGAGTGTGGTCCTGGAGTCCCAGGATCGAGTCCCACATCGGGCTCCCTGTGTGGAGCCTGCTTCTCCCTTTGCCTGTGTCTCTGCCTCTCTCTCTCTCTCTCTCTCTCTCTCTGCGTCTTTCATGAATAAATAAATAAATAAAATCTTTTTAAAAAAAAAGATGAAGTTGGCTTTTTCAACCTTGGATCACATATTTTAAAAGAGCTGGGTTGAAATATTTGGAGGGGACTGAAAAAGCAATTATGGGAGTCATGGGAAATTTTTCATTCACATTTCTCAAGAGGGGGGTAGGCAATGCATCTGTTTAAGAAAAAGAAAAATGGGAGCTGAATTTATAGAAGCCCCATAAAGGAGAGGAAAGTAAGAAATTTACAATTTAAAGCTTAAAAATGTGGTACCTATTAAACAAATTCCTAATTAAATAAAAGGGAAGATGGAAGAAGGAAAATTTCCTAAATGCTCAGAAACTGGAATTATGAAATTTGGACACCTGATAAAAAATTTATCTTAACTTTCACAATTGTATGAAGAATAAATTAATGTTTATAATAATATATAGCATAGAAAATTCTAGGAGTTCAACTAAACCAATCTAAAAACACTTATAATGGGATATGTATCTGTGAACTAAACATATCTTACCTTTTAGTATATGATAGACATACGATTTTATTTTTTTTTTTGACATACAATTTTATATGGATATTCCCAGCTAATTTTCATTCATTGATTAATCCTTATATCACTCCAGTTGGGTCCATGGCCTTGTTTATGTCTCATATATATGAATGCAGAAGCTACTAACTAACTGAGCAAGTTGTGTGACTTGCCCAAAGATACTCAGTTAATCACAGTGGAGCTACTTGTGAACAGAGAAAAACCTCTGACTCACCATGTAGCCTTTCCTGGTTGTGAAAATTTTCTTCCTGTTTATATTTTTAATTTAACCAGCATATACTGTGTACCCAGAAAGATTCTAAACATGGCACAAGGCAGAGGGAAAGAAGGCACAGTTTCTGGCTTTCCCTACCAAGATTCTTACAGTGGGGTTTTCCGTGAACATAGGAAAGGATTTTGGACATGGGGCAGGCACCACGTGATAAATGTCTACTGTCAGGCCAAAGCTTTAAGTAGAAGTTAGTTATAAAGTAAAGACAAACATTTTGCTTCCTAAAACTTGCTGTTTGGGCGCTCAGGTGGGTGGCTCAGTTGGTTAAGCATCTACTTAGTTAAGCATTTGCTTAACCACCCGTCTGAGTTGGTTAAGCCACGGCTCAGGTCGTGATCCTAGGGTCCTAGGACTGAGCCCCGCACTGGGCTCCCTTCTCCATAGGGAGCCTGCTTCTCCCTCTGTCTCTGCCTGCACTCTCCCTGCTTGTGTGCACTCTCTCTCTCTGTGTGTCAAATAAATAAATAAAATCCTAAAAAAAATGCTCTTCATTGAAAGTTGGTGCTAAACAAATGTTAGTTCTAGCTACTAACTCAATCTTGTTGTTTAGTATTTTGTGTCTGGACATTTTGCAACCTAAAACGAAACTGACTTTTTTATACCATAATAAAGATCATTTAAATATCACATTTTCACTTAAAAGATTAGATTTCTTCTAAGTATTCAAATGGACACAACCTCTAACCTTCTGTGGCTCCTCTAATACTACATAATCTATTGGACAAATGTAAAAGCATTGTCCTAATAAGTGTTTTACATGTATTATCAACTCTGTCCCTGCAACAACTCTAAGAGGTAGGCATTATTTATTATCTCCATGTTACAGATAAAATATGGATGCCCAAAATATTGAGTAACTTGCTTAAGATCACACAATTAGTAAGTGGCAATTGGCCTCAGACTGGCAGGCCCCAAAGCCACCACGATATGTAAGCACATGTGAGAAATAGACCATCAGACGTTTGACTTTATATGAAGTCTTTGCAAAATTTAGTTTTTCTCATACATTTTGTGCTCCCCCACCCACCTGATCCACCAAAATTTTAATTTAAAAAAATTTTTTAAAAAGATTTTATTTATTCATGATAGACACAGGGAGAGAGAGAGAAAGAGAAAGAGAGAGAGAGAGAGAGACAGGCAGAGGGAGAAGCAGGCTTCATGCAGGGAGCCCGACATGGGACTCGATCCCAGATCGACAGGATCACGCCCTGGGCCAAAGGCAGGTGCTAAACCACTGAGCCACCCAGGGATCCCCAAAGATTTTTTTTAAATTTATTCATGAGAGACAGAGAGAGAGAGAGAGGCAGAGTCACTGGCAGAGGGAGAAGCAGGCTCCACACAGGGAGCCCAACGTGAGACTCGATCCCGGGTCTCCAGGATCACGCCCTGGGCTGAAGGCAGCACTAAACCTCTAAGCCACCAGGGCTGCCCGATCCACTAAAATTTTATAAACCAGGAAAACAATGTAATCTCAATCATTAGAAGTACAGAACTAGGGAACTTTTAATGTCTGCACAAATCAATGTAAATGAAATCATGAAAAAGGTAAGAGAGAGAGAAAAAAAAAATCTTTTTAAAACTTTTTCAGACTCAGGGGCACCTGGATGGCTCAGTGGTTGAGCATCTGCCTTTGGCTCAGGTCATGATCCTGTAGTCCTGGGGTAGATAGAGTCTTGTATTGGGCTCCCTGCAGGAAGCCTGTTTCTCCCTCTGCCTATGTCTCTGCCTCTCTCTGTGTCTCTCATGAATAAATAAAATCTTGGGGGAAAAAAAAAACTTCTTCAGACTTAAGAGAATTACTAATTTAACCAATGTCCTTCACCTTTCAATCCTTAAGGTGATAGATTTTATTTCTTGGGAGATGGTCATTGTGTCTGTTTTTAACATCTCACAGCACCATAAAGAAACAAACTGACATGACAAAAACAAAAGATCCCACCAAGTCTGAATTTAAAATAAGACAAGAAAGCATAGGGCTTCTCAGAGGTAAACATTAAATAGATTGCCACTGAGCATGTATCTTTGCATTATGTAAATCAGAAACTCTAGAGAGTAATCAAGTCAAATTATGCCCATCACACCTTAGAGCAGCCATTTAGAAGCATCTCATGTTATTTCCTTCTTACTCCTAATTTCACCTGACATTCATTGCCCAAAGGTTATTTCCACAAAGCGTATTTCTGCACATATTTCCATGTGGTCTCCTTTATCACATGTCCTTAGGTCTTTTCTCCCCAACTCTTAATATTGAGCCTCATTTCTTTTTCAGGCCTTTGCAACTCAGTTCTTGCTTCACTGCATTTCAGTAATTCATGTTGTACAGCATTTGTTTTTCCCAGAGGTTCTAGTCTGAGCCATATAGAAAGATGCTCTCTTGATATCTGGTAAAGTGAGGTGGTCGTTATGTCAGGAGATCATTTGGGTGGGGTTTTCTCCACTGATTACCAACGATCATTTGGCTCTACAGATGTGGCATAACTAGAATCCTGAAACACCCGGCTCCCCTTGAAACACAGTCTCTAGTATGGACCCCAGATTTAGCATCAGGGGCCTTTGTTAAAATAAAATATGTTTTTCAAAAGGGATTAGAATTTCCAAGAGAAGTCCCATCACTCAGCTTAGAGGACGCTGAGGGAACAATGCTCAGGACAGGGATGTTGTGAAGGGGCTGGTTCTTGGGGCAGGTGGACTGTGGTGGGAGACTGGCCTGATGTGAGCATCACAGCCCAAGGGCTGGAAGTTTGACAGCCAAGAACCAGCATCAGATGAGTGGGCTGTAGGTGCACCGCACAGAGGGCAGATGTAAATACCAAATGGAAGAAGACAATTCCCCAGAGTGGGAGACTGCTCCAGACTAACTGATTAGTTACATGATACCAGGAATGCTTACTATTGGAGAAATGGATCTTAAGTCTTCCCCCTGCCTCCCCATCAAGCACAGAAAAACAATAAAACTCACTTCGCAGAAAGAAGTTTTCTTGTGCAAAGTGAATGGAGAAATTCGTGAGGTATTCTGGGGCTTTAGTTATTCCAATACTTGGAGCGAAAATATGCTCCTATATATTTATTTGCCTAAAACTTAACTCCAATTGTCACAACAAACCAAAGTGAAGAAGGAAGTAGGACTTGCAAACATATTTTATAGACAGCTGCCATCTGTCTTGAAATGGTGAAAGCCTCCTCAAGAACAGCTCTTGCCCTGATTCTTATCTCTTATTTATTTAATCCCCTCCCACTTTTTCTTGGTCCTTTCCATGGCAAAGTGTTCACTCTCTCCAATAATACAGAAATTGTCCTGGCTCTTTGGGCAGGGTCATGGGAAGCTGGATGTTTACACGGCGGTGTAATAGAGGAAATCCTTAGATGTTTGGGGCAACTGACATTTCTACCCCTCCTCCTTGTCAAGGACAGTGTTCTTTTCATACCCAAAAGTGAGTCAGGAACTCATCTAACAAAGGTGGCTTCTCACCTGGGGTTTTAGACCAGTACCTCAGTGCAGCTGAGGAGAGAAAGTCACAGGGCTGCAGTGTTAAGTTCCCACACTTACTTGTCACATGACCTTGAGAAAAGTACTGTCACTTCCCTGTTAGTTTACCCATCTATAAAATGGGGATCAAAGGCCTGACCTTGAACGGCCTCACCAGATTGTATTACCTCATGTATGTCCAAAGTGCTGTCTCATCTAGGAAGAACTTTAAAAACATATCTCATGCAGAATAGGTGATGTAAGAAAATTTCACAAAAATGAATTCCTGTTTCTATACATTTCGAATGATTTCTGTACTATGAACGGATACAGAAGCACTTCCATAATATGTTCTATTTGCCCTTTGAAAAGTTACCCTCAGGAAAACAAGGTAGGAACTAAAGGAGGGAAGTGGGAAGAGAAGCCCCTTGTTATTCACCTAATATGTGTCAGGTGCTTTCCTGGGCACTTTTTAAAGAAATGCACTCATTTAATCCTCACAAAATTGCCATATGGGAGAGAGTGCAATGTTCTTACCCCTGCTTTCCAGTATTGTGGGTGGGGAATGTAACTTCTACACAGTCAGAAAGTGGTGGATTTGAGGCCAATTCAGTCTAGCTCCATGATTCTTCCCCTGCACTAGAAGAATCCAACTCAACTCTATTGCTCAATGGTATTGCTAATCTACAAGGGAACAGTGATTACAGAGTCAACAGGGGAAAAATTTTATACACACAAAAGACTTGATTTTGTCCCAAATGGCCTTTAGTGAGTCAAACTTTTAGCACAAGACACAGAACTTTTGGTGGCAAGTAGCAAGACTCATTTGAATAGGTTTAGCTTAATGAGTTGAATAAGGCCCCATCACCACTGCAATATTTAATAAGATAGCATCTGAATGGTAGAAATTTAATAGGTTGCTTTCGATTCTAGTCAGCAGTGGTGGGTCCAGCTTTTTGACCCAATCTGGTAATTGATTCTATATTTTATGTGCTTATTTTTCCCAATTGTGATAGCAAGGATTCCTACTTAGGAAAGAAAGAAAATAATGACATATTTAGCTCTCAGGGATAAAGATCTCCTGAAAATGTTTGAAATATATATAAAATAGCCAGGGCTTCTATTCCAGATTTCTTTATATTACTGTCACAGTCCTCATAGCTTCACCCAGATTATCTCATGCACCTACCTCTTCAAAGGGCCTCCTATTGTGGAAAAGTAGTCTGTGAATTCCAGAAAATAGTTTTAAAAGGTCTGAGGATAATGAACAGCTCTGGTGTAGCTTCTGCTTGCTGAAATGGCTTAACTGTGCCGATGGGTCCCCATGGATGGGCTGGGGTTGGGTTGACAGGGAGAAGTGTTTACTCAAGACTAAGCAGGCCAATCCTGGTGGAAGGTAGCCAAGATCGAGCAAGGCAATACAGAGCACCCTGGGGAGTCCTGAGAGGGCAAAGGCTCCTTCTGTGAGGAGGAAGTGCCATGCCAGACGCAGGCTGGGCTGCACCAGTACCAGAATGCTTAAGGGTGCTTATTTCAAGGCCAGCTGAGAGTGAGGCAATGGAAGCCAAAAGGTAACCCAGGTTGCTGTAAAATGAGCAAGAGTTTGCATGATGAGGCCAAGGGATAGCAACAGGAAGCAGAAGCAGCAATTCCTCTATTCAGCAGGCTTTACGCTCCTCAAAGATAAACAACCACCACAAAATGCCCATCACATCTTGGTTTGTGTCCAATTCTGTAAACAGGCACTGGATATCTCTTCTGTGCGAAACACAAGACATGGTGCCAGATGCAAAGAAGAGGAGTGAACTCTGATAAAGTCGCACGCCAAAAGAGGACAGACATTAGTGAGGGAAATAAACCAAGAGGAACTTTCTGAGGAAGATTCTAACAACTGCCTGGATGGTCTCGGCCTCAAGTGACCTCTCTTCTATCTGTATTATCCAGGAGGCACTTTCTTGAGACCTTCTATCTTATATTCAGCTTGTTCACTTATGATGAAATATTTATGGAGAAGCTACTACATGCCAAGAGTTGAGAGATGTGATAAGGCATCAGACGCAGTGTCTGTCCTCAAGAAAATTTCCTCCCTTGCTTGGGTCCATTGGTTGGTCTGAGACATCTAAGGTCATAGGCTTTCTTTGCAGTTAAAGTGCTCTTTCTCTCTCTCTCTTTAAAGATTTATTTATTTTAAAGAAAGAGAGAGAGAGAGAGAAAGAGAGAGTAGGGGGAGGGGCAGAAGGAGAGGAGAGAGAGAATCCTCACGCAGGCTCCTGGATGAGCACAGAGCCAAATGTGGGGCTCCATCCCACCTCTGCAAGATCACAACATGAGCCTAAATCAAATCAAATCTGACACTCGACTGAGCCACCTAGGCACCCCTGCATCTAAGCTCTTACCATCACCCTGGACCCCTGAGTCCTGCATTTCTTAGCTGCCACACTGCCCACAAAACTGGACTACACATGAGATGCTCCTCCTCCCTACACCGCTCCTCCCCACCCCCCCCACTACTCCTGCCCAGGCCCAGAGCTGCTCCCCCCCACCTGCTGGTCTTTTATGCAGCTGTTCCAAATCTTTCCCACTCTCCTCCAGCCATAAATACATCCTTGTACTTTACTCCATCCATCACCTTAGCTCTCTAATTCCAGGAAACCTGCCCAAGTACATAAAAAAATGTACGACGTCTTCACGTTTTCTCTCACCTTTCCCTCTGGCCTCCTTTTCTTCCCTCTTGTCCCAGGGAAACCTCATCTGGCTTCTCCACAGCACCTTTCTCTCTGCTCCCAAGTAGATGGATACCATTCATTCTAAAAAGAAAAGCTTTCCTCCAGCAGGGCATCTCCTATCCTGCTTCAATCTGAGCTCTTCCTTCTTTTCAATGAGAATTTCCCAATGGAGGAAGGTGCATCTGTGCCTCTGGCAGCTTGTCTCTGTTTTCTCCTAGCCCACTTGTGCTGCTCCCCGCTCCCTGCGCCCCCTGCAGAGGTCACTGTGAATCTTGGAGCTCACCTTCTACAATTCCTGGTACATGCCACATTCCTGTTTCTCCTATTTTCTGACAGCCCTTTTTTCAGATCTTGTCCTGGTTCTCCCTTGTCTCCTGGAGATTAATTTAGGTCAACTCAGGCGCTAGCATTCTCTTACCCCATCCCTCTTTCTTGGGAGACTTCACACACTCTGCATTGCTACTGTCCCACCACAGCAGGACCTTCTAATGTATGTGTAGGGACTTGGTATTTCCTCAGTTTCAGATCCAAGTTTATGACTGCTTGCTAGACATCAATTCCAATTCAATACCCCCAGATCCAAATGCATTCTCTCTTCCCCAAATTCTTTACCTCTGTCTCCTAAATCTTAAACACATTACCATTATCCCCGGCGCTCAAGCTTGAGGCTTCAGTGGTCTCCAATGCCCCTAATCTCTGCCTCTTCCTCATCCACGCCATTTCATGCTCACCCCAGGTCTGTTCTTTGGGAGCATCTTCACGTCTGTGCCCTCTTTCCTATTCCTTCTGCTACTTTTACAGTTCAGGATTTGGAAGCATGCAGTGCAGTTGGAAATATGGAGGCCAAAAGAACAGATTCAAATTCCGATTCCCCTGGGACCTATGAATAGAGCCAGCAAAAGTCACTCTGGGTCTCCATTTCCTCATCTAAAAATCAAGGTGATAACACCTTCCTCTTGGAGCTGTCAAGAAGATTAATGTAAGGCATAGTGCATGTAAAGGGCCAATGACTATGTGTGCGACAATGTAGACATCAAAATATGTTAATTTTCTTCTTTTCTTTTTTTTTTTTTAGATTTTATTTATTTATTCATGAGAGAGAGAGAGAGAGAGAGAGGCAGAGACACAGGGAGAGGGAGAAGCAGGCTCCATCCCGGGAGCCTGACGCGGGACTCCATCCCAGGACTCCAGGATCATGTCCTGGACCAAAGGCAGGCGTTAACCGCTGAGCCACCCAGGGATCCCCATTCTTCTCTTCCTTTTACTCAGATTGTTTTGAAATTCACTTTTGTTAACTATTTTCCTACTTTTTTTTTCTCTTTGCAATCTATCCCATATGCTAGCACCAATTATCTTTCCAAAACTTGGATTTATTTTTTTTTTTAAAGACTTTATTTATTCATGATAGTCACAGAGAGAGAGATAGAGGCAGAGACACAGGCAGAGGGAGAAGCAGGCTCCATGCACCGGGAGCCCGATGTGGGATTCGATCCCGGGTCTCCAGGATCGCGCCCTGGGCCAAAGGCAGGCGCCAAACCGCTGCGCCACCCAGGGATCCCAAAACTTGGATTTAATATTCAGTTATTTTCCTGGTCAACTACTTCTGGTAATTTCCTATCACCTGAATATTGCCTGCTAATCTTCCATGGCATGATAGTCTAGGCCTTCGGTGATTTGAGGCTATTTATTTCCACTGGCCTGTAAGTACTTCTGCAGGACTGTAAATATCCACAGGGCTGACATCAAGCTTTTTATCCAAGTTCCTCCAACCCAATGACCAGAACATAGCAGAGAATTAGTGCATATGTATCCTGGGTACATCAGCTGCTATATTACCACCCAACTTCACCAAACGTTCATTCATTTCCTTAATGAATTACTCCTTCAGACATACCCACTATGCTTAAGCTTCTTGGGCCATTGCATTTAAATCATTTCTGTGTTCTGAGTTGAAAGCCCTTTATAAATATTTATTGATAATTTCTAAATTATTCATAGTGGTTGATGAGCCCTGAAGGTTCATTATATTATTCTTTCTATATCTATGTATCACTGAAAGGTTCTAGGATAAAAAATAATTTTAAATTTAATGAATAAAGGAAATGAAAAAATTAATGGATAGACATATACCCACTTCTGTACATTTGTTCACTCTATTCACTCCACCTGTTATGTCCTATTTCCACCAGTCCAAATAGTACAACTTTCAAGACCCTACTTTTTTTCAGTTCTCTTAATTTTAAATTGATTTTTTCTTTTTTTTTTTAATTTTTTTTTTAATTTATGATAGGCACACAGTGAGAGAGAGAGAGGCAGAGACACAGGCAGAGGGAGAAGCAGGCTCCATGCACCGGGAGCCCGACGTGGGATTCGATCCCGGGTCTCCAGGATCGCGCCCTGGGCCAAAGGCAGGCGCTAAACCGCCGCGCCACCCAGGGATCCCCTAAATTAATCTTTTTTCTACTCTTTACTTCTAAAGCATCTTGTTTGCTATTTGTGGCTCAGAAGCTAGTTCTCCTATAATGTCCACTCTCTCCTTCTTCTGTGGAAAGATGTTCAATTTTTAGCTGCACTCATGCCATTCAGAAAAGACTCCATTTCCCAACTTGTTTTGGTTTGCAGTAACCAGGTGATGAAGTCCTTACCAGTGGGATATAAGTAGAATGGTCCTGTGGTGACTTCTGGGAACCTTCCTGTGGTCACTGGCCAGATAGGCAAGAGGTGTTTCTAATTTTAAAAAAAGGTGGAACTCAGGTTTAGTATTTTCTCTAGGTGACTAAATAAGCTAGGGTGTTGATACAGAAATATTTTCATAAGAAAATGGTTTTACCTAGTATATCTTACTCTGAGGCATCTCAGCAAGCCAGCATGAACCTGAACCTGAATATGAGTTTGTGTCTGCATTGGCCTTGAGGAGTTGGATAGTAAACAAAGAGGCACTGTTAAAAATGTGTCAGGTTAGATTATGTAATGGTGTCGCCAAAGTGGAGGAAAGCTATTAAAAGAATGACAGTAAGAAGAGTAAGAGAGCTAGAAAGTAGCTGGACTTGCTGCACAGTATGCAACAGCCAATATTATTTTAAAATAAATTCTAAGAGAACAGTGTGATATCTGACACACACAGGTCTATGAAAACACTGTGGCATACCCAGGAAGAATGGATATATTTGTAAATAGTGTTCCACTGGGTGCTACTGTAAGTAAAAACAATCAAGCTTGAACTCAAAGTCTGTCATGAAGTGTGACACGGAATCTTTTTCATTGAGTGTCAATAGAAAGTTACGAATCAAGGGGTTTTAGTAATTTATTCAATGCCACTTCTTGCCATCATTTTGAAATTGCTGAAATGGATATAATGAGTTCAGAAAGCAAACCTGATGCCTTTGTGAGAGATGGAGGCACATTCATCCTCTGGGTGGGATTGCCTCTGGAGATCCCCTGCTTCTTGGAATTTGCTTAAGTAAACATATATACCCAACATGTGTTTTTGCGCAGAAGGAGGCATTAATTGGCTAGGGTGGCTTTAGCCAAGTATTCATTAGCTTATTTTATTGATCTTTTTCTATTCCATTTGGAATTTTACTCTCTCCTTTCAGTTACAGCAAAACAGCTGGAAAATGAGGAAATGTATCTTCCCAATGAATGAATATTTAATATTTATTGAATAATTGAGTGAATAAATGATGTGAACACATTTCTATAAATTGTTGCTATAACTAGATAATCATCATCTGCTTTACGTTACTTCTTAGTTACTAAAGGACAATAATGATGTGTTTATCAATCAGTATTTATTGCTCAATCCCTGATTATCACACAGTCCCAGTAATCATACAGTCAACTACTATATAGTGCACTTATCAATCAGTGTTCACGGCATCCAATTTCTGTGTTAGTGTGAGGAATTCATAAGGCTCATTTTATACACTGAGTAAAAAATACACACAAATGGAAAATAATTTCATTCTAACATGTGAACATACTACTCATTGTAAATAAAATAGGAGTTCAAAGGAGAAATATGCACACAGCCTGGAAGGAAAGTTAAAAGTGACTTCATGGAGCAGATAAGCAGCAAAGAACAATTAGGATTTGATGGGGCAATATGAAGGAAACAGTGATTCTAGGGGCTGGAAAGTCATGAGCCAAGCTCACAAGACAAACTCATGAAATTTTGAGTAGAAGAATAGCAAAAAGTACATTCTGGAATACTGGTCTGGTTGTGTTCACCGGGATAGAAAAATGCTTTTTTTCTTCTCACAACACAGGGCCTCGGGCATCATGGAGCCCTAATCCATGTGTGTTGAGATAAATGAATGTCTTATTTATAATAGAAATAATCATTCTCCCTCCTTTATACCATTGGGAATACAATAAGTGACATGGTTCTTTTCTTTCTACCTTCCATTTTTCTTTCTTTTTACATTTTCTCTGATTTTTCCATCTTCAGACTCATTTCCCATCTTTCTCTCCTTCCTTTAGTTTCTTGGCCTGTTTGGAGTTTAAAGTAGACATGCAGGAAATGAGATAGAAGGCAGCACAGGACAGTGATGACTGCTGATCCTGTGTCCAGGACGATGGATGAGCGGCCACTGTACTTATCACCTGGCATTTCCTCCCACAATGTTCCCACTCTGACTCCGGGAAGATGCCAGAACCATCTTTGCCAAGCCTTACAATATTGCCTGTCTTCCAGCTGAAGCTACTGCATTAACTATGTTTCCCAAAGTAGGATAATTTAGTCATCAGAAAAAGCATATCTTAGAAAAAGAATGTTGTACCTCCTTGTTTATTTATGGGCATCATTATTTTCTGACAAGAGTTTCTTTTTATAATTAGGTAATTCAGTTTGAGTCAACCGCTTCTTTGTGATAGATACTGTCCGAATAAATATTGTGAATTAAAAGCTTTATTTGTTAAAGTTTATTAAGTCTTACAGCAGAATTTTAAGGCTGGTATATATGTATTTTCTGCACAGCTAGGAAATAAAGTCAAATTGGATATTTTCTATGATGACCAAACATGCTCACATTTGGTTTTGCTTTCATGCAAAACATAATAAAGCACAAAGACAGAAAAAACAAAATAAACTAAGAATCATCAGCAATCATCCCACCCTATAGATACAAACTGTTATATATATCATGTTATATATAAAACAGCTTGATATATGTATCTTTTTGTTTTTTCCTCTTTATTTATTTATATGATTTTTAAATTTTAAAAAAATGAAAAGCATTTTCTTTTCCAACTGGGCAATATATCGATCAATACTGCTGCTCAGCGTTCCCTCTGTGGATGACTGTTTTTCTTAGCCAATCTCCTATCCTTTAGTATTAAAATTGCTATCCATGTTTGATATCATAAGTAGTGTTATATTAAACATTTTTATTCAAATATCTTAATACATCATCTCTTTCCTTACAATAAATTGTCTAATGTAGAATTTCTCTGCTCATGAGTAAACATTTAAAAAATTTTTCCATCCATGTTTCTGCTTCTCCTCCTTCCCTTTTTACAAAACTTCTTAGTTGCACTCTTAGGAAACAATGCCATGCCCAGATATATTGTGAAGGCCCAAACTTTCTGGCTCAGGTGCTGGATATATCTGCTCTTTTCCACATAAAAACCTGTTCTCTATAAATAACCTGATAAATGAATTCTCACCTGAGGGTGAGGTTGTGAGAATGTCACAGTTGGGAGCAGCCTTTGCTGAGAGGTGCTTGCTAATTACTGAAAGGAGCAGATGAGGTATGCCTGCCTGGGTTGGCATAAATCATCTCTCCCACAAGGTTTACATTTTAACAGGAAGTCACCTGACGATGAAGAAATGGTTTCTTAATTATATAATTTCAGCCACCTGTGAAGAAGTAGGGGCACCTATTCTGGGCAAGGCGAAGACAATAAATCTTGTTATTTCTGCAACCTCTTCCATTCATTGTTACTTATTCTGCTGACTTGTAAGGGGCTGCTGGGGGGAAAATATCTCTGAACTCCCAAATTTAGGCTTTCCACTATCTGGCCGTGACATGTTATCTTCTGGCCTACTTAGTGAAATAATTCATTCCAAATGGTTTCATCTTCTTGAGATTACTTATCCATTGAATATCATTTTTTTCCAATGTTCTTCTCCCCTTGTTGCCCAGCCTTAGACTCCATGGTCTAACTCCGTAATCACCTCCTTGCAAACTGGTCTTGACTCTATCTTGCCACTGTCTCTCTCCATATACTCACCTGGCAAAGTGTCTGTCCTCCATCATAAGTGCACTCATGCAACTGAATACTATAGAAAGTTGCACAATGCTGCTGGCCAGTCTCATCTTAAATATGTGTCACAGATTTCTATGGGCCCTTGACACTTCCTGGAAACCCCACCATATCTCCCGCTCTCTAAGCTGTTCATGTTGTTCCCTTTCCTCTCTCCCTAACCTGATCCTCATCTCCCTCCTGCATCTTCATTTCCAGCTGATGACTTTGCCTTGGAATTCATGAAGAAGATGGAAACAATTAGATAGGAGCTTCCTCATCATCTTACTATTAACCTCCTACCTCTGCTGTCCTCTCTTCTATTATGGCTTAGGGAAAGGGGCTCCATCCCTGTAGAGCCAGACTCCTGTCTGTACTCGGGATGTCATCCCTTCTTGCTACTCAAGGACTTCAGTCTGCATCTTCACTGTCTCGCTCTCAATCCGCCTCATCAGCATCTTTCCATGTCTTAGCATCCTAGATGACTCTCCCCACCTTGCTCCAGGGCCCCTTCAACTACCATGTCGCTTCTTTACTCCCCACTCAAACAACTACTTGAAATAATGATCTTTTCTCTGTGTACACTTTTTCCATTTCCATTTACTTTTTCCATTTCCATTTACTTTCAAACCCACTCCAAGGCTTCTGTTACTAAAACTAAACTCAGTCAATGCCAAACATTATCCTCATCTGATATAGCTATCCACTCTGGGATGGACATTCTTCTCTTTTGCCTACCTGACACTCACTGGTCCTCTTCCTACCTCCGAAGCCACTCCTTCTCAGTTGCCTTTACGCAATTCTCCTCCCCTTCTGGAAATCCAATTAATATATTTTTCATGTATAGGATTTCTATAGAAAGAAATCCAAATTCTTTTCCAAATTAATATGTCCTTTTGTCCATAATATGTGATTCCTACATTATAGGGCATATTTCTTCTTTTACTTCAATATTTTAATTATTTTATAGATTCCTTCATATTGTTCTAGTACCTCTCATTCTTAGATGGGAATTGTCTTACTTGTGATTCTCCCTTGGGTGGTTCATTTCCTGGATGGTTTATAACTTTTTCCTATGAGCTCATTTATGGTGGGTGTTGTTTACTATGAGTCCCACTTTCTTTGGTTTTGTAGACACATTAGAGGAAGGACAGGTTAGCTTCTTGTGGCCTCTCAGGACTGGTTGCCTTGAGTGTTCCAGTCTCTTGTTTCACAGATGGGAAAACTCCTTGGCCTTATACAGGAGTTCTTCTGACACAGGTTAGTGGCTTCATCTTCTGACATGTGTGAACATCATGTATTTGATTTGTACATTGGATGTAGGAATATCAAAACCTCAGCTCCCAACTCCTGAAGCTTGTGTCAAGTTCTAATACCTTTATCTGTCCAATTTTACTCTTGCACTCTACTTTGACTTTGAACTTACTGTTCATTTGCCAACCCCTAAAAGTTACTTTCATTCAACAAATATTTATCAAATGCCTATGAATGTACTAGGCACAATTCTAAGCCCTAGAGAGTCAGTAATGAAGTAAATACTGTCTTTGCCCTCAAGCATTACACTTTTGAGAGATTTCTCTTTCTTCTCCCATGCTCTAAATGTCTTAGAAACAATTTTGTTATATGTTATCCAGCATTTCTATTTATTTGGAGTGTATATGTATGTGGGAGTTACAGGGACAGGGCATCTTCCTGCAGCAGCTCTGTCTGCCAGAATGCCCAGCTGTTCCTCTTCCCCCACCTGTGCCCAGTGAAGTTGAGAGGATGGTAAGGCTTCAGGCATACCTTGCAGACTGTGAATATATTTCCATCCACATGTAACCTGAGAGGCAGCTGAGTAGAATTAACTATTAAAAGCGTGGACTTTGGAGCCAAAATGCCTAGGCTCAAAATCCAGCCAAACCACTTAATAGTTATGTAGTCTTGGACAAATATTTCTCTTGGTGCCTCAGTTTTCTCATCTGAGAAAGCAGTCCAATAATGGTATCTTCTTTATTATTATTTAGTATCTGCTTCTTTATCTTATTTAGTATCTGCTTATTAAAAGGATTCACTGTCTAAAATGCTTAAAACGGTTTCTGGCATATTGTAAATATTTTTTCAAAAATTTTATTTATTTATTTTAGAGAGAGATAGAGAATGCAACTTGGGGCAGGATGGAGGGAGAGGGAGAGAGAATCTCAAGCATGAAGCCTGACATGGGACTCTAGCCCAGGACCCTGAGATCATGACTGGAGCTGAAACCAAGAGTGGGATGTTTAACCAACTTAGCCACCCAGGCATTCCAGTAAATACTTATTAATTAGTAGCTGCCACACAAACATCAGTGGCTGCTGTTCACTGAATTGCATCCCTCACCTACCCAAATTCATATCTTTAAGCTCTAATCCCTAATGTGATTGCACTTGGAGATAGGGCTTTTAGGAGATAATAAGGTTAATTGAGGCCATAAAGGTGGAATTCAAATCCGAGAGGGTTGCATAGGCTCACCAAAGAAAGGCCACGTGATAAGTGAGAAGGCCACCATTTGTAAGCCAGTAAGAGAGCTTTCAATAAGCCAAATCAACAGCAACCTTGACCTGCGAGTTCTGACTTTCAAAACTGTGAGAAAATAAATGTTTGTTGTTTATGCCACCCAGTGTATGATATTTTGTCCTGGGAGCCTAAGAAGATTATTACAGTTGCCCACTGCTAAACACAATGCTCTATGTCTAGCAGGTCTTCAGGAGATGCTTATCTCTACCTTTGTTGCTCTATTCTGGTTTGTGTCCCATCTGCAAGCCTTATGGGTCAGGCCATGTTGGTGAGATGGCCCATCATAGGGGTCCACAAGTCTGGCTGGGCTGAGATGTAAGCTGGAGTAAGATAGGGAGCTAGGAAACTAAACTAGGTCCAAACCAGGGGAATGTCTAAGGTTTCCATGGAGATTTTATTAGTTTGCTGGGGTGGCCATAACAAATTACCAGAGACTAGACTTGAACAGCAGAAATTGTTCCCTTACAGTTCTGGAGGCTAGAAGTCCGAGATCAAGGTGTCAGCAGTATTTCCTCCAAAGCCTTTCGCCTGAGCTTGGAGATAGCTGTCTTCTCTGTATCTCCACATGGTCTTTTCTCTGTGTGTGTCTATGTCCTAATCTCCTCTTTTTAGAAAGACATTAGTTGTTTTGGATTTGGGCTTACCCTAAAAACATCATTTTCACCTAATTACTCTTCTTCTTTAAAGGTCCTAACTCCAGATACAGTCATATTCTGAGGTACTGGGCCTTAAGTCTCCAACATTTTTTGGGGGGAACATAATTCAGCCCATAACAAACACAGAACAAATTCTGCTGGACATTTCCTTTCTCTGGGGGTGTTTATTCCAGCTTACTCCTGTGCAGACTTGTCTGCTCCTGGGATGTGTTCATGGTGCCGAGTGATTTCTAACAAAAATAACCCAAAGTGCCTGGGTGGCTCAGTTGGTCAAGCATCCAACTCTTGATTTCAGCACAGGTCCTGATCTCAGGGTTGTGAGATTAAGGCTCCCTGCTCAGTGCGGAAGTCTGCTTAAGACTCTCTCATCACCTCCCCTCCTTTGCCAAACCCACCCCCCAAAAATAAACAAATCTTAAAAAAGAAAAGAAAAGAAATACTCCTCTCCTCAGTCTCAGCATGGCAAAACCCCATGGGCTCATCAAAGCTCAGAAAAAATGCTCCTACTTTTGTGAAGCCTTCTCTGAATCCTGTATTCCACTCTCTTCTTTATTCTCCCCTCACTATGAAGCAAGTATTACATCCCTCCTCTGAACTCCAATAACAGCTGAGTTATCTTCCTTATGAACTCTGTTTGTATGGTCCTTCATGTTCTGCTGTCTCATCAATTAGAAGTAAACATCTGAGGTAAATCTCCATCTGATGCATCGTTGCATTCTCACAGTCTTTGCTCTAACTACTTGTTGAGGGGAAAAAACGAGTGCTAACAAGTGACTGCCAAACTGATCTATATTCACACTGAGAGTCACATATTGAGAAGTTCCCTCAAATCTCTGTCAATAACTAACTTCTTTTAAGAACTTAAGGGCAGGGATCCCTGGGTGGCGCAGCGGTTTAGCACCTGCCTTTGGCCCAGGGCGTGATCCTGGAGTCCCGGGATTGAATCCCACGTCAGGCTCCCTGCATGGAGCCTGCTTCTCCCTCTGCCTGTGTCTCTGCCTCTCTCTCTCTCTTTCTGTGTCTCTCATGAATAAATAAATAAAATCTTACAAACAAACAAAAAAACTTACATTCTTTGTGGAACTTCTGCCAGCTACCGAAGGTGAACACGTTGGGAGCTTGGGTGGGAGAAGCATGAAGTCAACATATGCTTTTCTACAGCAGATGGTTACATTTAGCATGAGACAATGTCATGCCAGAATGATGTGGAATTCTCAAGGATTCACACAAGAGGTCCACAGCAGAAGTGAATTGGGTTAGTATTTGTTTTTGGCAGAGACTTGGTTAATTTCCACATAAAATACTTTAAAGTCTGGAGAAGTAAACACTTTCTGAAAATTTTTTTCCATTTCGTTTTAAATGGAGTTCCTAGGGTTTGACTCTTGTTTTGAATGATGTCTTTGTAACAAACTTCCTGTGTTGACAAGAGCCACACTGCATTTTTGTAAATGTAGCTGAACAGAAATGAGGAACAGCTCCAAATTTCTTACTAGTTTAAGGTCTTTATGAAATTTTTTGAGATTTCAAGTCCCGTAATCTTTATTGTGTGTATATCTCTATAATATAAACTATAAGACAATATAATAACTATAACACACAACTATATCTTAAAATGATACATAATAATATAAATATATAAATGTATGTATATCTCTCTATAATATAGAAACAATATAATGGTAATAATATATAACTCCATCTCCATAACATACCAGCATAATAATATTTCAAATAATGTTTCAACTTTTTAAACTTTTCTAGTGTCTTGACTTATTTTGCTTTAAATTATTTATCAACAGATATCTGAACATTTACTGAATATCTTCAGCCTTATGGTGATACACTTTTCCCTCTATTTTAGTTTCATATTATCAAAATAGAGTGGAAATGGGACAAATTGGCTTTGCATTTCTGCTCTGCCAGAGATCAATCTGCTTCCACATAAAAGTTGTTCAAATGTCATTGACTCAGATTTTAGCAGAACCAGGGACATCCAAATGTCTCTGTTTTGTAAGACAGAGTGATTTGAGCATGACCATATTTTAAAATACAAATAAAAATTTTTAATCACTCTAGTACAACAGTTTTTTGTTATGTTTTTACTTAAAGCTTTTCTATTTCTTGGTGCCTCATATTTTAAGGCAATGGCCTTGTTTTTTTTAAGATTTTATTTATTTATTCATGACAGAGAGAGAGAGAGAGAGAGAGACAGGTAGAGGGAGAAGCAGGCTCCATGCGGGGAGTCAGACATGGGACTCAATCCCGGGTCCCCAGGATCACACCCCCAGGCTGAAGGCGGTGCTAAATCGCTGGGCCACGGGGCTGCCCAACAATGGCCTTCTTAATGCAGCATTAGAAGCGTACAGCAAGTTTTTGAAATGTTAATAACCATAACATAGATAAGAAAGGACAGGGGATCCCTGGGTGGCTCAGCGGTTTAGCGCCTGCCTTTGGCTCAGGGCGCGATCCTGGAGTCCCGGGATCAAGTCCCACATCAGGCTCCCTGCATGGAGCCTGCTTCTCCCTCTGCCTGTGTCTCTGCCTCTTTCTCCCCCTACGTCTATCATGAATAAATAAAATCTTAAAAAAAAAAAAAAAAAAGAAAGGACAATATAAAAAGCTAAACTCGTCTAATTCTTATAGACAAAAAGTTGATCGTAGAAGCCAATAAATCATCTCTCTTCCTTTCCCTTTCTTCCCCTCATCTCCTCGCCGCCCACACACGGAGAAGAACTCATCCCGCCTCATTCACAGTCCAGGGAGATGGAAAAAAACAATTCTCACCCCTATTTCAGTTCCATGACTTCTGGCAGAGTCTGTGCAAAGGTCAAAGCTGCCTGTGATTTTCCACTGTCGCTGGACACAAACGTGGTGAGAAGGTAGGAGTTTTAGTGGCTGAACGTGCCCTACCCACTGCTGTGGGTCAGCTTGTCACGCCCAGGAGCCTGTGAGGAGCAGGGCCTGGAGCAGACCAGCACTAAGTCAATATTTGTTGATGAATGAAGGAGGAGAAAAAATGATAGTTTATATTTGTATTAGTATGAGGTATAGGTAATTGCCTTCTCCTTCACTTCTGAGGAGGAAACAAAGAATTTTTTTCCTTGTTGTTTCTTCATCTTTACTTTCAACACTGCTGAAACTTTCTCCTGAGAGGAAGATTTCAGATTTCTTGATTCCACTCCAGCAATGATGTTCTCTTCTCCCTCGGCACAGTTTTCCTTTCAGGGAAACAAAAAGCTCCTCTTGGTTTGGAGTGTGTGAGGAAGAGGCACATCTCCTGGGACATTCTGATGAAAGGGCACTGGCCTGGGGGAAGCTCATGAAGCAGGGCTGCCTGCCCTGACAGAAGTCTGAGAGCAGAGAATGTTCTGCTGATAGGAGATCTCTCAGCTTTGGGGCACCTGGGTGGCTCGGTCTATTGAGCATCTGCCTTCAGCTCAGGTCATGATCCTGGGGTCCTGGGATCAAGTACCGCATCGAGCTCCCTGCTCAATGGAGAGCCTGCTTCTCCCTCTTCCTCTGTGCTTCCCTCCCCTCCCACCCACCTCCCCCGCCCCCATACTTGTATTCTCTCAGCTTTAGTTTGTAGTGTAAGCTCTTTATGTTGCCTTAATATAATTTTTGGATAGTATTTTCTACAGGTAGAGAATGCCAGGTTGAGAGTTTTTTGCTTGTTTTCCATTTGGCACTTTAAAGATTTTGATCCACAGTCCTCTGACTTCTATAGTTTCCCCTGAGAAATCTTTTATTATTCTTATGTTTATACGTGATGTCTTTTTCTGTCTGGCTGCTTTTAAGATTTTTGTCTTTATCAATGTTCTCCAGCAAATTTATTATGACATGCCTTGGTATTCTTCTATGTCTTCACTTAATATATTCAAACTTTCCTCTGGCTTCTTGAAAATATAGAATACAGTTATAACAGATGCTTTAAGGTCCATGGCTGCTAATTCTATTATCTTTGTCATTTCTGGGTTTTGTTTTTATTAATGTACTTCTCTTTCTGTCCCCCAAGTATGTATTACTTTATTAGATTATAGAGATCTGCTAATTTACATTAATGATTATAAAATGATACTAATGACATTTCAAGTTATATACCTACAATCCACCAACAAAGTACTGATCTACACATAGTTTATCAGATTTCAAAAGCAACTCAAGCATCTTTTCTTGAAATTATGATTACTTTGCTGTTGGAATTACATGGTGTTAAAATTACTAAAATCTATTTTGAATTTTTATTATCTATTCAAATAATATTAAATTAATATTGAATTATTCTTGATGCTTCCATAATACTTGTCCATGAAGTATTTTTTCCAGTTTTATTGAGATATAATTGACATATAACATTGTATTAGTTTTAGGTATACAATATGATTTGACATATGCATATATTGTGAAATGATTCCCCAATAAGTGTAGTTAGCATCCATCACTTTGCATTGTTACAAATTTTTTTTGAGTGATGATAACTTTTAAGATCTACTCTCTGAGCAACCTCTAAAATATATAATGCAGTATTATTAACTATAGTCACCATGCTGTACATTACATCCCCAGGACTTATTTATCTAATGTACTTTTCTCCTGGTTGTTAGTTGTATTTTCCTGCTTTTTGGCATGCCTGCTGATTTTTTATGGGATATTCTCTACAACGAATTTCATACTGTTGGATAATGCATCCATTTAAAGTGTGCTGTGCTTCATTCTGACACACCCTTAGGTTATTATAGATATTTGATCCTTTTGAGGCTTGCTTTGACCTTTTGTTAGGATAGGTCAAGAGCCGCTTTTCGTCTAGGGTTAATTTAGCCCTGCTACTAAGGTGAGAGACTTCTGAGGACTCTCCCCGATGTTCCACATATTACAAAGTCTTTTCATGCAGACTGGTGGGAGGGAGAACTGTTCCAGGCCAGTGTGAGCTCCAAGAACTACCTGACCTCCTGCTTCCCAGGGGCTCTTTCCCTGCATCCCCAGGGCAGCGTTCAGCCCAAGACCCACCCGCAGCTAGCCAGCACAGCTCCTCTCTTCTCCCTGCACTTGCTCCCACAAATTCTAGCCGCCTCTGCCTCTTTGAACTTCAGTCTCTGTCCCTTTAGCTCAATGAGATTGGCAGGTTCTGTTTGGGTTCCCACTGGTTGTACTGCAGTCTGAACACGCTGTCCAGGGCAATCGCAGTTCTCTCATTTCTGTTTCTTTTTCTCCCAGGGATCATAGTTCTCTATGTCTGTGTGCCAGTGCTCTATTTTTAAATAGTCCCCCCCCCCCCCCCCCCATATATTTTGCCTGGTTTTCTAGCTGTTTATGGTGGGAGGACAATTTCCATAACAGTAATCCTTTGTGGGCAGACACAGAAGTCCCTTGTAGTGTAGTTTCACATTTGCTTCTCCAGAGCCACAGACATTGGCCATTTTTATGGGAACTCTTGGCTTGAGATTCCTACACCATGTGGTGCTGCAAATTTGAACCCCACAAGCATGCAGTACGGGCTTGAGGAATCCATTAACTTTGTTTTTCTACCCAGAACCACCCCCAGGCAGATGGCAAGCTTCCGTATAGCTTCTCCCTGTCAGTTGGTGATATTTTTACCATTCCCAATTTTTTTGACTAAGCTACCCTTTGCGTACCCCAGCTTTGTGCAGGATCTGGGTGTACAGCTGCCCATCTTCAACAATCTGAGCCATGTCTCTTGTTCTGATGTGGGTAGTAACTCTGGCCCCAGGCCAGTAGGGCTTTATCTAGGTAGAATGAATACGTTCGCATTACGACATCTGTGCATATTTGATTTTTAGGTACTTGTGATGTTTTAGATAATATATCCTACTAATAGCTCAGCTTTATGATTTTCATTTACAATGTTTAACTGATTGTGATTTAATGTTGAAGACTTACTGAATTTATATACAAAATGAGAACGTTTAAGAGAACTCAAAAGTTTCCATATCTTTATACTTAGTTTCATATGTAATTAAAGTTATTTTAGTATTCAGAAATTTTTTGTTTGTTAAGTCAGATGATAGTAGTACCTAAAATGGAAAGCAAATATATTAATTTATAAATACAATTTAGTGAGTTAAAGGGAATTTAGTTATACTATTAAAGCACCCTTAAATCTTTCCAATGGCTAGATTTTTAAATAGAAAACTAAGATTTGGGGATCCCTGGGTGGCTCAGCAGTTTAGCGCCTGCCTTGGCCTGGGCGTGATCCTGGAGTCCCGGGATCGAGTCCCATATCAGGCTCCCGGTGCATGGAGCCTGCTTCTCCCTCCTCCTGTGTCTCTGCCTCTCTCTCTCTCTATGTCTATCATAAATAAATAAATAAAGAAATCTTTAAAAAAAAAAAAGAAAAGAAAAGAAAAATAAGATTTTAAAGCTAACCCTCAAGGATTTAGGAAGATCTAGATTTTTAAATTTATTACTTTAATAGACAGAATATTAATTTTATAAAACAAAACTGAATAGTCTTTTTTGAGCTCTAGTATGATCCTCTGTGTACCAGTAGCCCACATTTAGCAGGTCACAGATTCATGAATTCTCATGAGTTAGAAAGACTTTCAGCATCATTAAATTGATACATCTATACTTTTGTTCTATTTCCCCCTGTAGAAACAGCAGCTTTTTATGTAAGCCATCAAATCATAATGTAGTTGAGTTAGTTTGGTTGTTAGTGCCTGAAATAATTCTTTTTTTTTTTTAGAAAGAGAGAGAGAGAATTTTAAGCAGGCCTCACACCCAGCACAGAGCCTGATATAACCCTGAGATCATGACCTGAACTAAAATCAAGAGTGAGACACTTAACTGACTGAGCCACCCAGGCACTCCTGAAATAATTCTTATAACCATTTTATTGAGGAGTCTCAGCTTATAGAGCTATGAGTATGAAAGATATTTTTTTTCCCTCACTGCCACTTTATTCTATCAAGTCTCTCTGGACTGGATGGCAGGGATATTAGTAATGCACTTTGATTTTATAAGTTTTCATACAATTTCAGAACTTGGGACACAGTGTTTTAAAATTGTGTTTTCATTGGATTCAAAGCCCTTCTCATTTTCTCTCTGGTCTGGGTTCCAGTGGTGTGGAACCGGGGGCTTGGTTAGCAGATTCTGCTCACACACACACCTCCCTTCTTCCCTTCCCCCAACTCTGGTGACTTTGCTGCTGGTTCTTAAGAGGGGTGCTTTTGGGATTCTAAGGGGGGTCTTGGGGGCCTCTCACCTGCACAGCTCCTTGACATGCAGAGCTGCTCCTGCTTTCCTCCTTTACCCTCTCTTTGGCTCCCCTGCTGGTGTCCACCTTCCTTTAGTCCTCTTGTCCAGAGAGCCCCCTTGCTGAAGAAGGAAAAGCTTTAGACTGCTCAAAGTCAGCTGCCTTGGCAGGGTTCCTTTGACCCTTGAGAAGTGCATCAACTTGCCACACTTATTAGTAAGAGAAGAGCGTCTCTCTGCTGCCTGGTGTTCAATGTCATGGCAACAGCAGGGGCCACTTGGCTGCACAAGGGAATCAGCAACAATCAGATGAGAGGCAATTTCTAGTCTTGAACTTTGCAAAGGAGAGGATGTGTAGGTGGATCTCCAAACTTATGAGGGAGTCTGTCGCCCATCCCTGACCTTTGGTAGGAGGATGGAGAGGGGAAACCTCTTTTCATCATAATTTTCCTCCAGTGGTTTGTGAGTGAGTACAAGTGTGAATGTTTCTGTTTGTGTGTGTGGTGCATGTAAGCAATGGTGGTGGTAGCGGTTGTGGGGTAGAGGCTGGGGAAGAACCAAATTTCCTAAAGCAGAATGCTGCCTGTCAGTAAGCCCTGAAAAGAGGGGCAGTCTTCCAAGCAGACAGTTCTCTGAACTCAGAATCAGGGTTCTTTTTTCCTTAGCTGCATGTCCTTTGTCACCAATTCTGGCAGTAGACTCCCACACCATCTTATTATCCCTAATTGACACATTACATGCAATTACTTTGGGTATCTTAACAATGGAATTGACTTGATTGTACAGTAAGCCACCAGATGTACAGTGACAGAGCAATTTCACACCCCTGAACCTCAATTGACCTTGGGTGACTCATCTGATCATGCTATATAAGTACTGCTTTAACCAAAAGGAATTTAAATTAGAAGATGTGCTATAGAGGTGATGGGAAGGATGCAGCAGAGACCACCCAACTGAGCAGCCAAGCAGGAAGAATGAGAAAAACACTGATGGGAAAGAGGAGAGGTGTGAGGACTGTTTATTAATACTGAGGAGGCTCCAAATCACAAGACCGTCAACAGAAGTGCACGTCATTATCATTAACAACACACAAAACATACCAGGTGGCTTAACAATTTGTCCCCATCTTGACAGGATGCTGAAGTGTGATTGCAACCCATGAGAATTTACTGAGAAAAGTCTAGCCGAGTCCAAACGCTGGTTCACAACACATACATCTGCTCTCTGACCATCATTCAATGTCCCTCTGACTTTATTCTGGTCTTCTCCTTAAAACTGTTTCCTAATATTTGTGCTACAAATGGTATTTTCTTAACACGGAATTTGTAGATAAAGAAAAACTATTAAAATGTTGTTAGTTGATGGTTTTTTATATGAATAAAAGATTTTACAATTTTCCCCTGAGCCAGCACAAAAATAGGGAGTAGAAAGCATGAAGACTTCCTTATACATAAGCTCAAACCATTTGCACACAAATAACATAAGGCAGCTCAGCCCAGCTCCCCTTGCCCTTGCACACCCTCTGGGTGGTCTCTGGTCACTTGGACTTCTTGTTGCCTTTCTGGGACTGCTCAGTGGCCTTTCTTGCCTCCTCCTCTGGGATGAACACACTGATAGTGAAGTCGCTGATCTCTGAGCCGTATTTGTTCTTCACAACCAGCCCATATTTGCCAGAGTCGGCCGTGCTCACCCCATTGATGGTGAAGTAGGCAGTCTTGCCAGCCTCGAACTTGACACTGCAGTGGTCATCTGGGACCAAGGGCTTCTCATTCTTCAACCAGGAAACCTCTGGAGTTGGGTCGCCCCAAACGATGCAGGTGAGATTAAGCGCCTGTAAGACACGTTTTATGACAGAGAAGGAAATATATCAGGTACATTGATCCAACTTCAAGAGTCTGGTGGTTTGGCAGGACCTGAAGGAGGATAAATATAACTCCCTCCTGGAATGACGGGTGGAGTTATGTGGTGTCTGCACCTGCATGAATTACTATTTAACTTCAATCCTGAGTAGGTTTCTGTAGGATCTCAGCTTTCTGGCTTTGGGAAGGCTTCTCATCAGAGCCACACAAAGGAGTTTGTTTCCAGTTCCCATCTGCACTCTTGCTTTTGTAAACACATAGATGCCTTTGCTCTTGTGTGGCATTTGGATTCTGTCTCAGTAGAGAAATCTCATTGCCATAATCACCACCTGCTCACTTTGCATTTAGTCTGCCTCACAGAGCCCGGCAGCAGAACCGTAACAGCTGTTTCAGATAATGGGACTAATTTTCAGGTTCCATCTCCCTCGTTTTATTTCCCCCCAAACCCCACCCAGTCTGTTGCAGTTGCTAAGGTGCCCTACCAAAATGTATTCCTATTTCCTGATATTTTATTATATTACCATCAATGCTGAAACCCTCTTATTTTAAAAGATCAATGCTTAGACCTATAATTTTACTTTACCATACTTCTTGGTTGAAAAATTCATGGATAATTGTAGATTCATGAACAGTCATAAAAAACAATAGACAGACTGTGTGCTCTTACCCAGTTTCCCCCCAATAGTAACATTTTACAAAACCATAGTATAATAACACAACCAGTACACTGACAGTGATGCAATCCCCTGTTCCCACTCAAGATTTCCCCAGTCTGGCTTGCACTCATTGGTATTTGTGTGTGTGCGGTTCTATTCAATTCTATCACTGGTCTAGGTACATGTATACACCCCCTCCGCCAAGATGAAGAACATTTATTGCCCTCACAAGGATCTCTCATGTTGCCCTTTGTACCCACGCCCACTCCCACCCCCTACCCCCAACATCCCAACCTCATTTCTAACTTCTGGGAATCACCAATCCATTTTCCATTTCTAAAATTTTGTAATTTCCGGCGGCGGGCGAACTAGGCCGTGGGACCCAGGCGGAGGCTGGGGTCGCGCCTCCGAGAGTGGACTGTCCCCTCCAGGCACCACCGCCGCCGCCATGCCGGACAGCTGGGACAAGGACATGTACCCCGGGTTCCCGCGCCGCACGCCGGCGCCCTCGCCGCAGACCTCGGTGCCCAACCCCATAACCTATTTGACGAAGGCCTTCAACCTCCTCGTGGACCGGCCGGTGACCCTAGTGAGAGAGTTTATAGATCGGCAGCATGCAAAGAACAGGTATTACTACTACCACCGGGAGTTCTGCCATGTGCCAGACATCACGGGGTGCCAGGAAAAGGATGTCTTGTGCATGTTTGAAGCAGAAATGCAATAGAGAAGAGACTATAAAGTGGATCAAGAAATCATCAACATTATCTAGGAGAGGCTGAAGGCCTGTCAGCAGCGGGAAGGTGAGAGCTACAGGCAGAACTGTGCCAAGGAGCTGGAGCAGTTCACCCAGGGGGCCAAGGCCTGCCGGGACCACTATCACGACCTGGGAGCCCATTATTCTGCCAGGAAGTGCCTGGCTAAACAGAAGCAGTGGATGCTGGCAGAGAGAAAAGCTGCTAAAGAGGCCGCCTAAGGCCGCTCCTTGAGCCTCTTTACGAGATTATCATCAAAATAAAGAATAAGAAATCAGTTTCTGGTAACACCTTTAATCTCCAACCTTGACCTACTGATGACCTTACTGGTTTATCTCCCTTTAAATTCAACTACTGAAGAGAAATAAAGGCACTATTAACAAGCAATAAATAAATAAATAAATAAATAAATAAATAAATAAATAAATAAAATTTTGTAATTTCCAAAGCATTATATAAATAGCATCCTATCGATCCTGGAGTCCCGGGATCGAGTCCCGCTTCGGGCTCCCAGCATGGAGTCTGCTTCTCCCTCCTCCTGTGTCTCTGCCTCTCTCTCTCTCTCTCTCTCTCTCTCTCTCTGTCTATCATAAATAAATAAATAAATAAATCTTTAAAAAAAAATAAAAAAAATAGCCCTATGACATGTAACCTTTTGAAGTTGCCTTTTCTATTTGGCATAATACCTTGCAGATTCATCCAAGTTACTTCAGGGAACAATAGTTTGTCCCTCTTTATGGTTCCTGTGTGTGTGTGTGTGTGTGTGTGTGTGTGTGTGCACACGCGCGCGCGCCTATAAAGGTCATCTGGGCTGCTTCCAGCATGCAACTATTATGAATAAAGCTGCTGTTGAACGTTTGTATATAGGTTTTTATGTGAACATAAATTTTAATTACTTTATGATAAACGCCCAAGAGTACAACTACTGGGTTATATGGTAAATACATGTTTTCTTTTTTGAGAAATTGCCAAACTGTTTTCCTGAGTGGCTGTATAATCTTGCCTTATATTTCTAGCAGCAACATACAAATGATTCTGTTTCTCCACATCCTTATCAGCATCTGTTGTTGTCACTCTTTTAATTTTAGCAATTCTGATAGATGTTATGATATTTCATTGTGGTTTTAACTTGCATTTCTTCTATGGCCAACAATGTTGAATTTACTTCACGTTTGAGATTCCATTTTTGCATTTTTTTCTTACCATAATCCAGAAATTATAAGGGAATATATAATTTACAATATATAGGGGAAAGGCTATTCTCCTAAATAGCCCTCTAAAAGGTCTTATCACTTATTACCTCTTCTTTAAGAGTATTATTTAAAATTTGGAGATTAGGAAATCTGTTTTCCTTCCATGGTTAAGTAGCATCTCTTACTACATTATTCTACAAATACATTTCAGCAAGAAAAATAATCAAGCCATTGTCATCAAATTTATCCAAGTGAACAAATTTATACCAAGTGCCTCTACATATACCTAAAACTTTTGTTTTTCTTTTTTCTCCATTAAGTGAGGAATATGAAAAATGGAGTCTAGAGACAAAAGCAGTCCTGCCAATGGTTGAACTTAAAGTTAGCTGTGGTCTTATATTCCACCTGTGAAGAAATGTAGCTGGATGAAACCTGCCTCTCACTAAAGCCTTTCCACATGCTTTCTTTTAACCCTAGTCTACCTATCATATGTCTTCACTGGGAAAAGGTTTCGTTTTAAACAAGTACGCCTCTACTATGGCTGGCTTACTGAATTTGTTTTAATGAAACAGAGGGATGAAGAAAGTGAATCCAGGTTAGAAATTATGTTCATTGCTTTTCAGAGAGATTATTGTGGAGCCAAGAAATACAAGTTTAAAGTTAAACGGAAAGAAATCAGAGGTGCCTGGGTGGCTCGGTGGTTGAACATCTGCCTTTGGCTCAGGTGGTGATCCTGGGGTCCTGGGATGGAGTCTCACATTGGGCTCCCTGCTCAGTGGGGAGTCCTTCTGCCTCCTCCCCCTCTGTGCTCTCTCTCTCTCTCAATTTTATTTATAATAAATAAATAAAATCTTGAAAAAAAAAAGAAATCAGTTTTCAACTGAAACAGAGCCTATAGAAATTCATGGAGCAGGATTTTTTCCTTCATAGGGAAAGAGGTCACATCTTTCTTCAACCACATTTGTCATATAGTTGTGATTGAATATGTTTTGCTTCTTATAATATGGAAGGGTATCTCTAGAAAGAGACTAAGTGGTCAACATGTGCCCCCATAGGTGAGCTTGAATCCTGATGCTTAGCCTACAAACACTGAGATGACTGGAAAAAGGATTTTATTTTGAATCTTGTATTTGGCTATTTTGAAGTCAAGCCTAAGCAGCAATGGCTTAAGATGAAGATTGTGGGAGTTCTCTTAGACAGAACAAAGTCTGGGCACCAAAACCCATTGCTGGTGTGGAAGAAGCAGGGACAGGGGTGCTCCATGCTTACCTTGCCTTCCTGGATGGTGACCACATCTGGGAGACCACCCACCACTCGGGCACGATCTGCAAGAATAGGTGTTTCTGGTTAATCACTGAAATGAGGAGTACCAGTAATCACACTCACAAAGAAGCCCCCCAGGGAACAACTTTCCAATTTAGTTTCCTTTTCCTTACAATTATTTTATACCTGTTTTTAATATGCAAAGTTAGAAAAGAATTCAGTAATTTTGGATCCTTCCCCGTACAGATAATTTGTGGGCATGGGTGCCTCTACCTATACCTAAATTATCAGCTTGAGATGGCTTTGTGGTATTAAGACTTGCTCTGTAATTTTCATGGCTATTTTCAGCTGTGGCCCTTCTGTAGCTCAGTGGGGCTTTGTTCAAGGAGGCAGAACAGATCTCTATGGACAGCCTCCAAGTCTGCTTGGCCTCTCTTATAGGCTTCCCTATGATTAAAAAAAAATTTGCATAATTGGAGGCTGTACACCATGATATCTGGAGACTTGTGAAGATGTGGGCTTCCTTTGAGGCCTTTCCTAGAGAGCTTCCCTTTTTTTGTCTCCTGGTAGTTCTTGGCGTATAGGGTTATGGAGGGCTACTATATCTTTGGCCATGAGTACAGAGGCCCCCAGCTGAAGGGATAAGGTATGGGGGGAAGGGTGCTGAAATCCAGAGCTTATCTCTTGCTCCTCTGCCCCCACCAAGCCCCATGCTCTGGAAGTGACTGACTCAGCCCCAGGGAATGACGACTTTCTGTAATCTGCTCAAAGGGACATTTGTCTGACACTGATGCAGTGGCCATCACCCTCTCACCTTTAGGCCTACTTCAATTAATGTGTGACTCTAGATCCCTATTTCTACAACTCCCTTCTCCACTAAGTTAGACTAAAGCTTTGAACAAGCTTGAATCTTGACTGCTTTCTCCTGCTAATTCCATTGTACCTTGCACCATTTGGAAGCTCAATTCATCATCTGGATGTGTGACATCAGGCAAATCACCTCACTGTGTGGACCCCAGACTCCTGATCCCCATGGGGGGAGGGTTGCATTACATCTGTGGACATGAAGTTACCCAGCTCTGCTCCATAGCATCCATGGGATTCCTCTGGGGACCCTGGGAGGAGGGCCCAGGGCTGAAGAGGGGCACTGAATCAGGGAGCCCATTCCACCTTCAATTAAGCTAACATGGCTTTTACCTATTTTATATTTTGGATCTGCTTGAAAGACATTTTTTGAATTAAGCATCTCTTGGCTTACAAAAGGTTAAACACATGGGGCAAAAACAGCACTAAAGTCTCTTCCAAGCTTTAAACTGCTTTGATGCAGACATTTCAGAAACAATTCATGAATTGGAGGGAGGGTCAGGGCTCCTTGTCCACCAGAGTTGGAGAATGGGGAGTGGCCATCACTATGGACACTGGCTTAGCTTGTGCATACAGGAGCGGGAGGGGCACACTTGGTACCAACAAGAAGCGCTCCCCTCTCTTGCTGCGCTCTCCCCACATGCCCTGGTGCTGGCATCTGCCCCATTGGCCAATAGCAGCTGCCTCACAGCTCACAAACCCAGCACAAGAGTGGGGAGAGGCTAAGAGTAGGAAGGAGAGAAGAAAGCAGTGCGAGTCAAAGATGAAAAGTTCCAGGTGACCAGGAGCTACTGAAGGCTGGCAGATGACTTCACCTCTCATTCCCCATCCTGGTTCCCTTCCACTCCAGCTCTGGACTGACGCTATAGTTTTAACCCTCAACAATTCTCCAATTCTGCCTCACAGGCTCAGAGAGAACCTGAATGATTATGATAATTAGTTCATAACTCTCAGAATCTTAAGAGACTGAGTTCTAGAAATCTCCATGTATGAGGCAAACAGTTGACAGAAGTTAGTAGTGTACACATTTCTGGGTACACAGACTTGACAGTTTGGTGTTTGCTCATTCAGACTGTGAAGTATTCAAGAAGGCCTTATTTGGAATCTTTTATCCTACAGGGGCTCTTAGGAAAATGCAGAAGTGTCTGTTGGGCAACTGGTTAGAGTGATTTACCTGATGTCAAGTTTATGATGTTTCTTATTTCTTCTTTAATATATAGATATTCTTTACTGATAGATTGTGCCTGCCCCAAGTGATTAAAAACTTATTGTGTAACTTGTGCCCAGAGATTTCTCAGGACTCCCAGTGGTTGGCTCAAGTGACATTCTTAGAATGTAACCTGAGACCTTTTTTTCACAGACATTCTTACTCCAGAGAGTAAAAGAAAACATATGTAGAACACCTAAGATTCAAAAAAAAAAAAAAAAAAGAATGAAAGAAAAGGGGAAAAAAACTTCCACCCCCTGCAGTCACAATAAAAAAAAAAATAAATAAAAGTTATGTTTTGAGACTGTTCCAGGAATACATGGGAAGGGGGTTTACTTACTTTTCTCAGCAATGGCAGCTTGTCTGTGGTTGAGAGAAACGAACAAACACGCAAACAAAGAAGAATTTTGTTTTAGTGTGACTTCAAAGTAGTGAACCTTGACTGCATTGCATTGCCTCAGAGATATTGGGCTGCTCAAAAAGCAGTGGGAAGTGCTGTTTTTAGGCATTTGCTAAAATGCAAGACCCTCTCTGTTAGGTGGGGGAGCAGCACACAACGTTCCAGAGAAATCGGTGCACACAAATGGCAAGCGACTTACTTTAATCTCTGGAATTCAGCAAAGGCTTCATCGTATGCTAGAAGAGAGAGAGAGAGAAAAAAAAAAAAGAAGTTAGAATGTTCTCACGCAGAATTGATGACATACAGGAGTGGATTAAAAATTCATAGCCTGAGGTCAGTGTGGTATGGACATAACTAAACTGACTTCGAATAAGACTGCCTGCCCATTTACTCTGCAACCTGACGGATTTAATAAGAGAAGCCAACACTTTCTGGGTAGAAAAGGTGAAGTAGTGGATTTTAGAAGCTCCCAATTCAGTGAGAGACCTTCCTTTCAAACAGAAAGGCAAAGATTAGCTGTGCCAAAAATAAAGTGGTAATAAAAGTGATTGTGTGATAAGCATCCTGAACATCAAAAAGGCTTTTCTCTTATTAAATGATCCCAAACGGCACCACAGCCTCCTAGCTGAACAGTAAATGTCTCCCTGCTGCGAAGTCTGGTCTATCTGTGTTAAAGGGCAAGGAGCTACTACGCTCATAGCCTGTTGCCAGTGTCTGCCTGAAGCAATGTTTATAAGGTGGGCAGAAGCCCAGATAAAAGACAGGGAGACAAGGACAGGAGAGCTACAGAGTTCTAAAATCTTTATTCCTCCCTGAACCTGTAAGAACAAGCCACTTTGAATGCTTCAGGCTAAAAGGCAGCTTTATCTTGAAATCTCTCTTAGCTCCTCTTTAAGCTTCTATGTGGTCTGGGAATCATAATTATTTTATGTCTAGAAAGTATTTACATAACACTAGGCCAATCCCCCTCCTTTTACAGATGGGAAAAATAAGCATAAAAAGTTGGCCTTCAAGTCTCTGGAGGTAGACCAGTCAGGCTTAGCCAGGCTAAGCATTCAATACTCTTCCTTTTGCCCACACTACACTGAGAAGAGTTGGGCACTGCTGACCCAATCTGCTTGGGTGGGCCAGCGAGTCAAAGAAAATTTTTTTTTTAAGGTTTAAATCTATCCACCCTCTTCCTGTTTCTGGTTTTCAGTTGTGTTTCAAAATGTCAGATGGACTGCAGAAGAAATCCCCTGTTAGTGCAGCGTATGACTCAGGCACAGTGGGGCCTGAGGCAGCCACTCCCATCTTTCTAGTCCTCATGAGTGGGAGGCTGGGTTGCCTGGGGTGCGTGGTGGGGGTGGGGTGGGGGTGCGGGTGTGAGGGGAGCTCAGCCCAAAATAGCTCAAGGCAGGACTGCTGAAAGGCTGTGCTCTTAATTGTGAGTCTACTCTCTGAGGATTAAAAACACTAAGAGTTCTGGAATATTCCGATCACATTTTAGTATATGAAGAAGTGGAAGAAAAAGTCAGCCCGTGATATTCTTGAGGAATGTTAGGCAGAAACTGGTCAGGAACAGTGGAAGTAACACCCCGAGGCATAGTCCCAAGGCCTTGAGAGGGAATGATAGAGACAGGAGCTGGAGGCAGGGACCGTGATAAATAAGCTACACATTAAAAGCCTTAGGGCACAACATCCTGATCTTGTAGTTTCCCAGACCTGGGGGCTGACAGAGCAAGAATCACAGTTGTACATGCTCCCTCTCCTCTTCCACCTGTCTTAACTGTTTAACCTGTGGTGGTTGATGGCTGCATATTACCTCTCATCTGTATGTATGTGCGTCTCTCATTACTTCCTGCTCCTCTTCCCTTCTATCTCCAGATGCTCCCATTCTCTCAGCAAATGACCAAGAAATCTGAGGCCACGAGGACCCAATTTTTCCAACTTTCTTCTCTTTTCCTCAATATTGATTTTTGCTTATTGCTATATATTCACCCCCAATCCCCCCACTGACCCTCCACCCCCAGGTTTCTGAAGAAAAAGGATCCCCGCTCCTTTCCAAAGTCAATGCCTTCACCCCTGCCCTCATTCTTCACCCCTGCTCATTCTTCAGAGCACAGATATATCAGTTATTCCCCTTCACTCACATCTTCGATCCTTCCAGCCCAATTGATTTCTTAAGCTCTATTAAATATGCTCAAATTTCAATCACCATAACAGTTCTTTTTCAGTACTTGTTCTTACTCGTGACTAAATCCTGCCCTTCTTTGTGAGCATCTTCAAGTTTATTGTCTCTATACTTTGCCCCAATACTCCAAGACCCACTGAATTCTTGCTTCTACCACCATGCTGAATTTAAACTGCTTTATTAAACTTTCCAATCATCTTCCAATAGTCAGATGTAATGGCCTCTTATCACCCTTCATTCTTTTTTAAAAGCCTCCTCCTCCACAGGAAGTTCTAATCTGTGAAATATTCATTTACCTTGTCCAGAAAGATCCACCATCTTCTGGTGTCCAGTTTTGCCATCAAAGAGTTCCATTATATATTTCCCTTTGTCATTCGGAGTGGGCTCATTGATTTGCAGCCAGATCTGCTCCCCGGTGACCCCACTCTTAACTCTGTCTGTGTACTTAATAGGAGTCCCACTGTTCATAGCAAAGAAAACATTGTTATCATTTGCTTTCATCCAGAGCTGATTTTTACTCTGTCTCTCTTTGAAGGTCTGGCCATAGAGTTTTATAGGGTTTCAAACAACATGTTCAGCTTCAGAAAAAGTATGGGTCCTGAATCACAGAACTTGGATTCCAAGGCCCTGGGTGGGGGTGGGGGGTCGGACAGTCTGTACATTGAACTCTCAACAGCAGTCTGGAGCCTAGCAGATTGTAACACTAATACTTCTCAGTGGTATTAATTATCTTTGTCTTTGCTTAGGTTGATTTGTAGGACTAAGAGAATCTTTAAAGTGAAAAGGCCAAACTACATATTATATTACTGCATACTTTGTGCAGATGGTCTATGGCTATAAATCAGATTTTACAAACTAATTAAAAACAGATTTAAGGAGGTTCATCTGTGGCTGACATCTACTGACATACGTGCTTACAAAGCTATTTAGAGCATATGTAAATATGTACTTGCTAGTAAGGCCAAGAGTAAGTGAAAAGCTGAGTCTCTGCCAAAATGAAAGAGGCACCTTCTCTGTTTCTGGACATGAGTTTCTCCAAAGTCTACAGTAGGTCATGAGCAGACACAGACATTGCATTCTTTACAAGAGAATTAAAGCAACTGGAACCCTTGACTTTGTGATCTGATGGTCTAGAAATGTTAGTTATAAATGAAGTAAGAGAAGGATAGAGGTAGGCCTACTCTCAATGAAGCTAAAAGAAACTTTATGAAGAGTTTGTAAACATGAGGAAAAAAGAGAAACAGTATACAAAACTACTTAAATATAGTAACAATTATGCATAGAGAAAACACTGGAAGTATACACTACGGCTAGGAAAACTATGTATGATATTATAAGATCTTTCTAATATGTAATATGATATTATATTTTCTAAAACAAGCATGTATTACGTTTGCAGTTGTAATAAACTAAATGAACCAAAAACTGAAAAGCAAAAATCTCCACTAAAAAAGAAACATTCAGCATTTTTTTAATATACTACATTCTTTAAAAGATATTCACAAACTGCCCTAAGAGGGGTGCCTGGGTTAAGTGTCTGAGTTCCGCTCCAGTCATGATCCTGGGGTCCTGGGATCAAGCCTTGAGTTGGCTTCCCTACTCAGCTGGGAATCTGCTTCTCTCTCTGCCCCTGCCCCTTCCCCGTGCTCGTGCTCTATCTCTTTCTCAAATTAATAAAATCTTAAAAAAAATAAAATAAAACAAAATAAACTGCCATAACATGTAGGGTAAAGGAACCCATCTGTACCCTCAGACTCCAGTCTGAGCAATATTGTCTTAAAGAGTTAGAAAGATGGACAGTCCTTGGTTTTGTTATAATAAATCTGTTTGACTTCTCTAATCTCTGACTAGCATGCATAATAATACCTACATTTGTAAAGCCCTTCATGGTTTACAAAGTGCCATAAATTTTTATTCTCTCATTGGCTCCATCAGTATTATGAGATAGAACAGGTATTATTGCTCCTATTTCATATGGGAGAAATCTGAGATTTCAGAAAATTAAATGACTTGCCTCAGATTCAAGGGAAGATAGGAACAAAGCCAAGACTAAAATCCATTTCAAGTTTTTTTCCTGTTACGCCACATACTTACGTAAAGACAGTGAAGACAATCAGTCCTTGATTGTTGAATGTCTCATAGGCACACAGGTACACAAAATAGTCATTCAGCTGACTAGACCAAATAGTGTAAGAGGTTTATGTCTTGCTAGTCTAATAGCAGCTTCCTCTTAAAACTGAATGTTCTAATTTTTTTGAACAAGTAATTCTTTTAAAGATGATATAAAACTTTTTGATGATTCAGTTAATTTATCTTCTTTTATTCTTCAGACTGATATATTAGAATGTTCTAGATGTCACAGAGGAATTTCCTAGAATTTGATCTATTTTAACTTATAATTACTTTCCTAACTGTATTCTGAAAGAAATAGAACAAAGGACTGAAACCCTAAGCATTCAAATTGGGATTTCTCTTGTTCTCTCCCTCCTCCCTCTGTTTTGCTTTTTTTTTTTTTTTTAAAGAACTCAGGAAATAAATAAGAATAAAAACACTGTTCTATATCACACTAAAGTCATTTTAAAGAAAACACAAATGACCATTTTGTGGGACCCAGTTCTGGTTAAATGTTCAATCTAGACTTTTAAAGCAACTTGAAAACAGAGTAGTGCCATGATAAGGGGAGCTCTGGAGCCAGGCTGCCTGGGCTCAGACCTCCATCTCTCACTTAGCTGTGTGACCTTGGGCAAGTCACTTCTCTGAGCCAGAGCTTCCTCATCACTAAAGTGAGAATTACCTGCCTTCTAGAGTTGCAAATGTTAACTGAATTCATACATGTGAAGGGCTTGGAGCAATGGCCAGCATATTGTAGACACCTACTGTTAAGAAGACACAAATAACCACTGTTGTGAGCCTCTTCCCAGGGCTGCCACAGTGACATACTGCTCAGTGGGGCTCCTAAGGACTTAGGGAATGAATGTCCTGTGTCTCCAAAGAGAGACTGAAGTGGCTGTACCCCATCAGATTTCTATGCCAGGCTGCTCTTCTGTTTCAGCTCAGGAAATTTCAAGGAAGGGCAGAGGTTAAGGACACTGCCAAAGGTATAACAGAGGAACTGGTTTGACTTAGAAACCTACTTCAGCTCCTAGAATCCCAGAGGTGAATTTGAGTTCACCTATAACTCCACAAAAGAGCCTGGGAACAGCACAGATCTGCAGGCTCAGTCTAGTTCAAATATATATTACCAAAGTAATCTTGAATCCTCAATGCCCTCCAAAGGTGGATAAGAGACATGCTAATGCCCAATTACGCCATCTGCTCTTAATGATAACAATAACAAACTCAGACACTCCACTGGATTAGGTTTCTTTGGCAAATGGCTATTAATTCATATTAGTCGTATATAAAGAAAGGGAGGACAAGACTATGGTTCTGGTGCCTGGCAAAGCAGAGAGCCCAAGATCAATCTTCTGGAGGTGGAAGTTCCATTATAGAGAGGTATGTGGATTATGATAGTTCACAGATCACAAAGATGACATAAGCCATCACTGGCCTCAGCACATACATGTTGAGGGAAAGTGCTAACCTCAAGCTAAGGGAATGGTGGAGGTGCATCTGTCCTACACTTGTCAACATCGGACCTGGGAAGTAAGAAGGCTCCTTACCTGAGAGGAAGAACAGGGGATTGTTTTTGCTCCCTCCCTGCCCACATCCGCCACCCCCAAAACATGCACACAGGGAAGAAAGAATTTCTACATGGCAGTTAAGTTCCCATTTACTTACTTGTGGGACCAGTTAACTTTTAGATCATCCACGTAGTAAGTAACAAAAGAGTACAGTCGGATGCCCTCGGCTGTGCTCTGGATTTTCAGGTCTGTAGCAGACAAAGCTGAAAGAGGAAACCAGCATAGTTCATACAGCTGTAAGACTATAGTGAATAGTGAAGCATTGTCGTGGGGAGACCATTTTAACTTACCTATTGTTTTACATACTTCGGTCATCAGTTCTTTAAAGGCTGTTGATAGAGATTCATAGACAGAGCTTTAGCATAAAACTGTTCAACTTAAGGTCAGGTCTCAAATTGTTAGTAGCACATGCTCTCAACATTATCTTGCCTGGGGAAGGGTATTGGCCACAGGTGAATTTGCTGGACAACTAATTAATAAGTGCTCTTTGAGGGAATACCTCAATTTGTATCAACTTTTTTTTTTTTTTTAAAGATTTTATTTATTTATTCATGATAGTCACAGAGAGAGAGAGAGAGAGAGGCAGAGACACAGGCAGAGGGAGAAGCAGGCTCCATGCACCGGGAGCCCGACGTGGGACTCGATCCTGGGTCTCCAGGATCGCGCCCTAGGCCAAAGGCAGGCGCCAAACCGCTGCGCCACCCAGGGATCCCAATTTGTATCAACTTTTAAAAGATCCCTGCTCTTATTTTTATTTTTCCCTCTTTAATTTGTTGTAACTATCACCATATTTACATTCTAGAGAAAGCCATAGTGAGATTTCCAGGAAAGTTCTTGGCTTTAGGATCCTCTTCTTAAGTCCCAAGAAATCTTAGTTTACATAAGCAGAAGTATTCTTATCTGTGCCATCAGCTCATAATGAATCAACCGTCCAGGTTCCCTGATAATTCTCAGCCTGATAATGCTTTTTGCCAGTAAGCACATTTAGTCTTGCCTCCACCAGGAACAGGAAGGTAGAATCAAAGTTAGACTGTTTGCTAATAATATTGTTAAAGATTTTGTTCAAGAACACAGTTCGAAGTTTGGTGGTCACACGTAGGTCTTTGTTATCATGATATATTTGTGCTTAGAAGCCTCTGAAAAATGGAAATTGCTTTCTTGCTCTGCTAATAACTGAGAGGTTTCATGTTTCATATATAAATCTTTTTTGCCACCTGTTAAGAGCAGACTATTTGGTGACATGCTTTTCGTGGTAGTTTAAAAAAAAAATAATTCTTTTTTTTTTTTTTTTTAAGTAATCTTTACACCCAATATGGAGTTCAAAATCACAACCTTGAGATCAAGAGTCCCATGCTCCTCCCACTGAGCCAGCCAGATACTCCTCACAGTAGTTTTTGATTCTGGAACATTTTTTATAGGGTTGAAACAAAAATGATGATTTATAATGAAAGCAGAACCCTTGAGGACTATGGACTATAAATTCTCTGAAGATCAAAATTACACTTTGGATTTCCAGGAAGACTAAAAGTGAAGTATTTTTGAACAAAACAGTAGTTTTCTCTGCTGGAATTTCAATTAAAACAAAATCTGCGGACAAAAACCCTGCACGACATTAGTTGTCCCTAAGCCTCACTTAACAGTCTGGTAAAGAACACACAGAATGCATCCCAGCAGCTGGTAGACTGACCTTCATCCACAAGCTTCAGTCTGCTCTTATCTTTTCCTCTGTCGTCTTTCAGAATAACTTCATAAATCCCAGCATCTTTCTTGGAAAACTAAGGGAGAATGGAAATACCACATTGCAGCTTATAGCAGCCTCAGAGTATGTATGGTGTTGGCATTTTTAAGGTCCTATGGTTTACAGAGCCACTGTCAGATCACACATTAAACAAACATCTGGCCAAGTGAGTGATGAGAAGTTCACAGATGAACCTGTCCATCATCATTTCACCCGCTGGCAGTCCTGATTTTTAACCCTCTAAGGTTGTGATTGATTCGAGACTTAAAGTCCTTATCCTTTACTCTGCCTTCATATTAAAATCTAATGATCACATATATTTGAAGGCTATGTTCTTTTAAATAAAAAGTAGATAAAAACCTGTACTTAATTGAATACTATGTCTGATTGCCTTTGTGCTTTTAGGGAACAAGTTATCATGAGGCTGAAGAGCAAACCGAGAAGAATCTACTTAATTGCCCTGCCACTCACTCATCTATGAAGAGAGGTAGTAGAGAGGCCAAAGTTGTGTTGTCTACCCAATACTGGTTGGATAGATGACAAATCTATGCATATCACAAGGTGAGAGAAGCTTTTGTGTTCCCATGGCTTGTTTTTTGGGTTATGTCAGGGCAGGGATCTTTGGAGCAGCTAGAAGCAAGGTATTAAAAATGCCTGGGGACAAGGAATACAGAATCCAATCTCTTTTTTAGAAGAATGTAGGGAATAGAACTAATATATTACATTTCATATTTATAGCTACTTACCTCTGTTATAAGCAGGGTACATATACCATCCTTGAAGTCATGCTTTTCATCTACTGATATCTCTCTCTCATCTTTGTACCACACAATATGGGTCTCCTTCTTAATATTTGCCACCTAGAAGAAAAACTATAATTATACTTCTTGAAGTAAGGGAATGCAACTCTTACAAAACTAAATAGTTCTTAATGTAGCATTGGATAGAAGAAAAATCACTAAACTTAGAAGGCATAGGTTTCTAAAAGGATCAATTGAAAGCTATTTTAATCAATAGAGAGTTTAAAATAAAATAGATACAAATTAATAAACCTAAATCAATAGCATCTCTATTTCCAGCAGTAAAAATTGATTTTAAAATTGTCTGGTGGTCCCTGATGAACATGGATGCAAAAATTCTCACCAAGATACTACCCAATAGGATCAAACAGTACATTAAGAGGATTATTCACCAAGACCAAGTGGGATTTATTTCCGGGTTGCAAGGGTGGTTTAACACTCGTAAAACAATCAACGTGATAGATCACACCAATAACAGAAAAAACAAGAACCATATAATCCTCTCAATAGATGTGGAGAAAGCATTTGACAAAATACAGCATCCATTCCTGATTAAAACTCTTCAAAATGTAGGGATAGAGGGAACATTCCTCAATATCTTAAAAGCCATTTATGAAAATTGCACAGAGAATATCATTCTAAATGAGGAAAAACTGAGAGCCTTTCCTCTAAGATCAGGAACACAACAGGGATGTCCACTTTCACCACTATTATTACTAGAAGTCATAGCCTCAGCAATCAGACAACAAAATGAAATGAAAGGCATTCAAATTGGCAAAGAAGAAGTCAAATTCTCCCTCTTTATGGATGACACGATACTGTATATAGAAAACCAAAAGACTCCACTAGAACTCATACAGCAATTCAGCAATGTGGCAGGATACAAAATCAATGCACAGAAATCGGTGGCATTTCTATAACTAATGAGACTAAAGAAAGAGAAATTAAGGAATGAATCCCATTTACAATTGCACCCAAAAGCATAAGATACCTAGGAATAAACCTAACCAAAGAGGTAAAGGATCTATACCCTAAAAACTACAGAACGCTTCTGAAAGAAATTGAGGAAGACACAAAGAGATGGAAAAATATTCCATGCTCATGGATTGGAAGAATAAATATTGTAAAATGTCTATGCTACTCAGGGCAATTTATGCATTCAATGCAATCCCTATCAAAATACCATGGACTTTCTTCAGAGAGTTAGAACAAATAATCTTAAGATTTGGATGGAATCCGAAAAGACCCTGAATAGCCAGAGGAATATTGAAAAATAAAACCAATGCCAGGGGCATCACAATGGTGTATTTCAAGCTGTATTACAAAGCTGTGATAATCAAGACAGTATTGCACTAGCACAAAAACAGATACATAGATCAATGGAACAGATTAGAGAACCCAGAAATGGGCCCTCAACTCTATGGTCAACTAATATTTGACTAAGCAGGAAAGACTATATACTGGAAAAGGGACAGTCTCTTCAATAAATGGTGCTGGAAAAATGGACAGCCATGTGCAAAAGAATGAAAGTAGACCATTCTCTTATACCATACACAAAGATAAACTCAAAATGGTTGAAAAGTCTAAATGTGAGAAAAGAATACATCAAAATCCTAGAGGAGAACATAGGCAAGAACCTTTTTGAACTTGGCCACAGTAACTTCTTGCAAGATACCACTATGAAGGCAAGGGAAATAAAAACAAAAATGAACTATTGGGACTTAATCAGGATAAAAATCTTCTGCACAGCAAAAGAAACAGTCAACAAAACTAAAAGACAACCTACAGAATGGGAGAAGATATTTGCAAATGACATATCAGATAAAGGGCTAACTTATATCCAAGATCTATAGAGAACTTATCAAACTCAACACCCAAGAAACAAAAAATCCAATCATGAAATGGGCAGAAGACATGAACAGAAATTTCTCCAAAAAGGACATCATGGCCAACAAGCATATGAGAAAATGTTCCGCATCACTTGCCATCAGGGAAATACAAATCAAAATCACAGGGGATCCCTGGGTGGCGCAGCAGTTTGGCGCCTGCCTTTGGCCCAGGGCGCGATCCTGGAGACCCGGGATCGAATCCCACGTCGGGCTCCCAGTGCATGGAGCCTGCTTCTCCCTCTGCCCGTGTCTCTGCCTCTCTCTCTCTCTGTGACTATCATAAATAAATTTTAAAAAAATTTAAAAAAAATCACAATGAGATACCACCTCACACCAGTGAGAATGATGAAAATTAACAAGACAGGAAACAACAGTGTTGGAGAGGATATAAATTGCTAAATGTACCTAAATTGCTATAATAATGAAACAAAGAGCTATGGGAAAAAGAGGAAGGTTCATTCTACCTGGGCAGAGAAGTGAAAGGCCTTACAGAAAAGATGACTAAGCTGGGCCTAGAGAAACCTAGAGAAAGAATTTTGTTGGAGAAGTTGAAAGAAAGTGGTACTGGAACAGCATAAATACATAATGTATGAAAATTCAGAACCTAATTTTAGATTCAGAATCTGGCCAAGGGGCTGATTCTCCTGAGGAAAGCCATCAGAACAGAAAACTGGAGCTTACGTCCCAGAGGGCTGATGCACCAGGTAGTACAGAAAGAAGGAGGATAGCTATGTGGGCCTCTGGGAAAGGGTGGTTTATGGGATGGGAGGTGTGGAAGAGAAAGTGATTCAGGGACAAGATGGCAGTGGACAGCCAGATGAAAGAGGGGGTTTGGGCTCCTGCCTGAGAAATTGTTGTTCAGGAAGCTTTGCCATTTACTAAGAGACTAAAGCCTAGAATCTCTGACACATTTCTGGTAGATTGTTATTTCTTTAAATTTTATCAGACCTAGAAGAGACTGGGGCACTTAGGTTCTTGCTTTTATAATGTCAAATGCCCAATCCATGCTTCTACTTTGGAGTCACTGTCGGCTGTCATGACCTTCACACGCCAACCTCATCCATCAATTCCCGATCCAAAACATTTTGGTGACTCACTCAGCTGAACGCACCATGAACTAACGTTTGACAAAATGATTTAGAATGTGATATGAACTTTTTTTCCCTGAATTTTTCCCCAAGGCCTTATGAGAGAATTGGTTGTGAGCTGCAAACTCTTTACCAAACCTCTCCCCTCTTGGCAGTACACTGGTTTCAGACGCCATGGCTGAGCTAGAGGATAGTCAAAGATACTGCTGCCATCAGTCACACAAGTTAGATAGGAAATTGCTGCATTTCCATGGAAAGACAGTGGATCTAGAATGATTGTGGAATAGATCCACTGGTTAGAATGTTGATTTGGTCTGAAACAAAGACAACCTGAGATTCTTCTGAGATTATAATTATTATTTTTTTAATGGGGAAGGAGGAGGAGAAGAATGGATAGGTAGTGCACAGAGGCTTTTTAGGGCAGTGAAAAAACTCTATGATACTACAATAGTGGATACAGGTCATTATATATTTGTCTAAACCTATAGGATGAATAATGCCAAAAGTGAACCATAATTACATTGTGGACTTTGGGTGATTATGATGTACCCAGTCAATGTAGGATCATCAATTGTAACAAATGTGCAACTCTGTGTGGGGGTATTGATGAAGGTGGAGGCTGTACATGTATAACGACAGGGACTAGATAGGAAATCTCTGTACCTTCTCTACAATTTTGCTGTGAACCTAAAACTCCTAAAAAACATAAAGTCTTCATTTTTTTTAAAAAAGCAGAGCCTGTCCTCATCAACTAGGGTGTAATGAATAGGAGCAATCATCTTGTCTTATATTTTTATGTTGCTTTATTTTATCTTATTTTATGTTTCATTTTATTTTATGTTTCTTACCAACCAATGACTATAGTCATATTCAATAATAAGAATGTGTCACTTAGCATTGGTTCAAAAGGAGATGAAAAATTGATCTTTCTTTTTTTGCATTCTGCTTAATTTTATTTCCCTTATATCAAATGTTTCAAATTTATCTACTTCTTACCTTGCATTTCTTTTCTTTCTTTATTATTTTTTTAAGATTTACTTATTTATTTTAGAGAGAAATAGAGGAAGAGAGAGAGCATATACCCATGCAAGGGAAGAGGCAGAGGGAGAGAATCTCAAACAGATTCCCCACTGAATGTGGAGCCTGACACTGAGCTGGATGTGGGACTTGATCCCACAACCCATGAGATCATGACCTAAGCTGAAGCCAAGAGTTAGATGCTCAACCGACTGAGCAACTCTGGTGCCCCCTTACCTTGCATTTCAATAGTACATTACATTCACCAGTCACTTCCCAGCTCAAATACTCAGCAAAATGAGGACCTATAAAATTTTAATGACATTAGTAATCCCTCTATTAATCACAAATGCAAAATCAAAGCTCATTCTTAAATTCTAAGGTGATATTTATGTGAAGTAATATTTTAAAATTCAAGATTAGTTTTCAAATGTTTTAAATGGATACATATTTAATAATAAGTATTTTCAATTATTTTTTATTTACCAGGGCATTATTAACATAAGCAATGATATACTTTTAAATTTGTTATGGAAATAATATTGAAATATTTTTTTCAAGAAATTGAAGTTTTTCTCTTCACTCACTGCCCATTTTTACCTTGTTTCCTGATCCATTCTTGCCGCTGGAATTCAGCTTCTTTTTGGAGCTTTTTATAAACTAAAATAGAAATTGAATTGAGTGGAATAAATGTATATGCCAGCCACTGTGCTAAGTGATTTATATTCATTATTATAACATATTCACACATCACAATAACCTATTTAAGTTTTTATGATGAGGAAATAGGCTGAGAAAGGTTAAATAAATTGTTCAAGGTCATGAAGCTAGGAAGTAGTAGGTAGTATTGGAAGTTGCAAATGTAGAGATTTGGCCTGCTTTTCCAAATGCCACATTTTAAATCTTGGTGGTTCCTACAGTGGCTTATGGCAGCTGGCATATAATACAGTTACAAGATATGATTCATTTATCTATTGTGCACCACTTTTGCATATATTTCCTCTTAATTTAAGTAGTTTAAAGTTAGCACACAGTATAGGGTAATATCATTGTTTCTGAGATACAGATACAGTCTTAGCTGTATTGCAATCTCCTTCACTGGGAATTTTAGTAATAAGTACTTGTTTACACATGAGATAATTTAATTGCAGTCTTCCGTACGGGCTAAAGATAAATCTGGTGAAATACTATGGAAGTGTTAACTGAAAACTGGATTCCAATGCTTGAAATACAAGGAACAATTCCTACTGCCTTCCATGTGACCACTTTCGTGCCATAGCATATTTGCATTGAAGGGAGCAGTGAAATCTTTCAGCTCACATCCCACAGGCTGCTTACCATCTCCAATGAGAACAAGAGTAGAATGGCCAGTTGCTTTTCCATCTTGAAGCTGGAAAGTATATGTTCCCTCATCCTCATCCTGTAGCTTTTCCATGAACATTTCAATTATACCAGTGTTCCGGTCAATATGCATCTTATATTTCTTCAATGTGGAAAGGAAAACAGAAGTCAGTGAGGTAGGTATCATGACAATGCCTGATGGAATAATGCAAACTCCAAAGAATCATAATTTTCACAAGTTAACATTTTTTTTAGATGAGTTTCCAAAATCTTATTTCTGGGGAAAGGAAAATATTATGTAGCATATAGGACCTTGACCAGAACTGATTACTATAAAGTTTGACATTTAATTTTTAAAATACAAATAAAGTTTTGTTATCCCAAGTCACAAATGTTGTCAAAATGTGTTTTTAGATTCCCATTTTACCTTCCAGATTACATTCATCTTAATTAGCAGAATAATGCAAAACAACAGGCAGCAAGAGGGATGTGTTTTTGTCTCATTCATTGCTATAACCCTCACATCTTGTGCATGCATGGTCTATAGCAGGCAATTAATAAATATCTGCTGAATTAATATGTGAATAAGAATGCTTCCAAAGCATTTGAAATCCATTTGTTCCTAATCAACTGAAATTGCTCTACTGGACTATACTTATTTTATCACGTTGCTTAGGCAACTATTTTTCAGTGTAACATAAATCTTAGCTCCTGGGCATATAAGCACAGGTTCTATCATGGATTTAAATTAATCAAGCTTTCCTATAAAATGTCACAGAATGAAGGCTCAGGTCTGGGATCAACTCTGTGTTCCAGCTCATGCCCCAGAGCTCCAGTCTCCAACTGAAATCACATTTTTGCTTCACTTTCTTTTATTTTAGCTTGTTTCCTAATCCCCACTCCTGAGAGTACTCCCCCATAAATCAAATGAAAGAGAAATTCTATTTCAGACTATCCTTCTAGGGAACCTAGTCTAAAACATGAATTTTCACCCAACGAAATAGTGTAAGAACTGCCAATGACAATAAACAGCTCTTCAGGTTCAGAGAATGTATATGTATGTGTGCATGTGGGCAAAACATAAAAGTATATTTGAACACATGAAGGGGAGTGCATCTGTGCATATGTGTGCACGAGTGGTCCCTAAATGGCTGTGGCAACAGTGATGCCAATGATGTTTCTCCTTCCCCTGCATTGGCCAGGAGATGAGCACCGCCATAAAAAATAATATTATGAAAACAGGGAGAAGATGGGCCATCATGGACTCTGTGTGACTTAGGTTCTATACACAGTTGCTAAGTGAGCTGAAAAGAAATATATTACATATTCTTTTGCTATTTATGTTATTCATTCTCCCTCTCACAAATGAATCCTGAAATGTTTTAAAAACATATCTCGATGAAAGGAGAAGAGACTGTTAATAATGGCCACAAATCACACATCTCTTCTGTCTTTTGAGTCTCTCCTTTATACCCGTGAGAGCACAGGTAAGAGCCAGAGCTCCTAAGTCCAGGTTCTTCTGTACCACCAGGTACTGGCCTGATGCTGGCTTTACTGATATCTAGGGAGGAATAAAGTGCAGATGTTCTAACTCTGTCTATGGAAACTATGTTTATGTTTAAAGCAAAGAAAAGAGTAGATATACACAATCACCTTTGTAAATAAGACATCAATAGAGACACACACACACACACACACACAAGTGTAGAAAAAGACCAGAAAGTATAAACCAACATATATATTAAAAAGTTGTAAGAATTTGTGATTTGTCCCTTCTGAGTCTTTACAATCTTTATTTTACAATAAAAATGTATTGCATCTTTCACCAGAGAAGCAGTGAAAGATATTTTTGCTGTGATTTTTTTCCTAAGCCATTGGAACAATGGAGGCCATTTCCTCCCCATGAAGAACCAAGTTCCTGCTGAGGTTTCTGATGTGAGTATGTGAGTTCAGGTAAGCATGCTGGCTCCTTGGCTTCTCAGGAGAGCAGCTCTATTTTCATGGGTAATCATACTTCTTGACTTGCCTGGGACAGTATTGGTTTGATTCTTCACCATTTTTCTTCCTGGAAAAATTATTACTAGAATCCTCTTTCATTCTCAAAAGTGTCTCAGTTTGAATAATATGATATAATCAATCTATATTTTCCTTTATTATTTTTTTACACGTGAAATGACTTAAACTCTCCCACCCCACACCCAGTCGTTTTCATAACTATTTACCTGCATTTTAATAGGGCTCCATCAGCACATTCTACAGTGATATGTTTAGAATATAAAAAGTGTAAAACGTACCGGCCCTTCAAATATTTCCTTGTCATTAAATATGTAGGTGACTTTGGTGTTGGCAGACAGCTTCTCAGCCTGCATCCAAAACCGGACCTGGCCTTTCTCCAAAATTTCAACTGCCAACTCTGACTTAACTGGGACAGCTATACAAAATAAAAACAAAAATAGTAATTTTATAGGTAACCAATTGTATTAATACAGATTTTTCAATGAAAAAACACTCCATGGAAATGACAATATAGCACCTGCTTCTTGCAAAGCCTGGAGGCAGTAAGAACATTGTAGGGAAAGAAAGATATTCAGGGATGGAAGACGTGGGTTCTAATCCTGCTGTCACTTAGGACAAGTCATTCACTTTCATTGAGTCATAGATGTCTTAACTGTAAAAATGAGGAAGATAAACTTACCTCCAGGGTTCCTTCTGCTAACCTATGTGACTCCCTACTGTGACTATGCAATAACAAAGTGTGATGAAATGGTCTTGAGCTGGTTCCAGGAGAGCTAGAGCCTAGTCTAACATCAGCAATGGGCAAACTGTGTGATATTAGGCAGGTCACTTCACATATCTGGGCCCCAGTTGAATTGTTTATAAATGAATGGGGTTGGGCACCTGGGTGGCTCAATTAAGCATCTGCCTTTGACTCAGGTCATGATCCTGGGGTCTTGGGATGAAGCCCCATGTTGGGCTCCCTGCTCAGCAGAAAGCTGCTTCTCCCTTTCTTTCTGCCTCTCCCCCCTGCTTGTGCACTTTTTCTCTCTCAAATAAATAAAATCTTTTATTTATTTTTATTTTTTTAAATTTATTTATGATAGTCACACACACAGAGAGAGAGAGAGAGAGAGAGAGAGAGAGGCAGAGACACAGGCAGAGGGAGAAACAGGCTCCATGCACTGGGAGCCCGACGTGGGATTCGACCCTGGGTCTCCAGGATCACACCCTGGGCCAAAGGCAGGCGCTAAACCGCTGCGCCACCCAGGGATCCCTAAATAAAATCTTTTAAAAAATGAATGAGATTGAACTGAATGTCCAAAATGGTCAAGACATTTTTCAGCTCCAACATTATATAATCTTAATTACTTCAAAATATAGGGAAAGGAGTTAAGTTTTATTTTTTTTCAACAATTTAACTCATTTTGGAGGTTCTTTCAAATGTCTTTAGAAATGAATTTTAAAACAGAATTAATGTTGATGACACTTTAAAAAAAATTTAAAAAGGGGGCGCCTGGGTGGCTCAGCGGTTGAGCATCTGCCTTTGGCTCAGGGCCTGATCCCGGGATCCAGGATCGAGTCCCACATTGGGCTCCCTGCGTGGAGCCTGCTTCTCCCTCTGCCTGTGTCTCTGCCTCTCTCTCTCTCTGTGCCTCTTATGAATAAATAAATAAAATCTTAAAAAAAAATGTTGATGACATATACAAGATGAACCAGTGTATCATTTAAACTCCAACCATCCCACTGGTTTATCAGTTTGTTTAAATTCTTAGACTAGGCAACATTTTTCAGAAGCTAATACATGAGTCACTATTAAGAAGGTATATTGGGGATCCCTGAGTGGCTCAGCGGTTTAGCGCCTGCCTTTGGCCCAGGGCATGATCCTGGAGTCCCGGAATCAAATCGCGAGTCGGGCTCCCGGCATGGAGCCTGCTTCTCCCTCTGTCTGTGTCTCTGCCTCTCTCTCTCTCTCTCTCTATGTTTATCATGAATTAAAAAAAAAAAAAAAAAAAAAAAAGGTATATTAAGGGCAGCCCAGGTGGCTCAGTGGTTTAGCACTGCCTTTGGCCCACGTCGTGGTCCTGGAGACCCGGGATCGAGTCCTACATCAGGCACCCTGCATGCAGCCTGCTTCTTCCTCTGCTGTGTCTCTCCCTCTCTCTCTCTCTGTGTCTCTCATGAATAAATAAATGAATTTTTTTTTAAAAAAAGAAGGTATATTAAGATGCAGCATGGCTTGCCTCACAAAGAAAGTAAAGGAATCATATGGTATCTCTGATTTATACTTGTATCGCTTAAGCCATTTGAATATGGGTGTAATTTTAAAACTTGGTTGGTATCTCTCAAATACAGTTTTCTAAATTTCTTGTAACTTGAAAATGTTCTCTATAAAGCCTCCCCCAGAGGATCCCTGGGTGGCTCAGTGGTTTAGCACCTGCCTTCAGCCTGGGGCATAATCCTGGAGTTTCGGGATCGAATCCCACATCAGGCTCCCTGCATGGAGCCTGCTTCTCCCTCTGCCTGTATCTCTGCTTGTGTCTCTGCCTCTCTCTCTCTCTCTCTCTCTCTGTCTCTCATGAATAAATAAGTAAAGTCTTTAAAAAAAAAATGTAAAGCCTCCTCCAGCCAATGGTTTTGCCCTCCAGGGCTAAGTTTATTGAAAAGCATGGCTGTCTCTCCAAGTTTAGTAGCCCTTCATTTCCTTTAGGAGAAATCATGACCCTTCATTTTCTCTAAACAGTTCTTAAACTAATCTCAAAATTTCAAGAGATGCCACATTTTAAATTGTAAGCTTCCAAAACTTGTATCAAATATACATCAATATTTCTTTGTGTTTATCCTCAAACTATCCTTTCCAAGCTTTAAGGGATGTCTTTCATATGCACTATTCCACGGTCATTGTGAAACTCAGTTACAGGCTTGTTCCACTGTGGAACTCAAAGAGGCTCAGATGTCATCTACTGAGGGGTGTCCATGATGCATAGAAGATAGGCACCATGACCTTGGACAGTTCTCTCCTTTTAAAACCTCACATCGCTCACTTGCTAACATGGATATTATCTGCCTCATAAGACCACCAAGAAGAGTGAATACAGTACCAAAAGACATTAAGACAATGTGAATAATGACCAGTGCTCAAGAAAGGTGAGTTCTGGGATGCCTGGGTGGCTCAGTGGTTGAGTGTCTCCCTTTGGCTCAGGTCATGATCCTGGGGTCCTGGGATCAAGTCCCACATCAGGCTCCCTGAAATTCTCATTGCACTTCATGATCAGCTGCCCAATGACTTGCTCTCTGGAATTTAAGGAAAATTTGCTAATTAGAGGTCCTTTTCAAGCTTATACTCAATAGATGATTACTAGCAGAGAATAGCACTCTATAGGATATGATCTTTCATTAAGATTTCAACCTGCAAGAAAACCCACTTAAAAAAAGAAAAAATGATCTTCCAGTGGTTAACACTGAGTTAAGATGTTAAATAGATGATCTATAGAGGTTAGTGGATAATTAGCAGCAGTAGGATTTTAAAGAGATGTAGTGAGATTATTAAGGAAGAGCAAAGAGTGTGTCATGCTATATTTTTAAAAATTACCTAAACTGCACTCTATTAAAGTAAGGGCCCGGTGTTTGAATACCTGAGATTCCTAGTCTTCACATAATCAGAGCAAAAGCTATCCAAGCCTTTAGTTATTTAGAAATAAGAGATGCTAAACATGTTGCCCAGTTGTCAATTTTGGACAATTATCTTCTCTGTCCTATGCAATTTTTATCTCTTCAAGACTTATTTTCTTCCCTTAAAAATCTCAAGATATAATATGGTACAAAGCTTTTTAGGAGATCTAATGTTAAACATATCAAATGAACTCCTATTCAAGTTAAACTGTACTTATATATCAAAATACACTGCTGAAATCAGATTTTTGGTAAGAGGGAGCCTGCTTCTCCCTCTGCCTATGTCTCTGTCTCTCTCTGTGTGTCTCAAATTCATTAATTAATTCATTAATTAATTCATTAATTAATTCTTTTAAAAAGAAAATAAAGGTGAGTTTTCCTCTTTCCTCATTTTACTGATGACAATACTGAGGCTCAGGAAAGGTTAGTAACATATCTGGGTAGCAGAGCTGACACCAAGGTTATTCCCTCTATTCTGTGCTCCCCTTGGCTCTGGCTGTCCACTCTGAAGAACAGTACTGATTTGCCAGTTGAGTTGTGTTTGAGTAAAGCATCATGGATTGACTTCAGGGTTGTGAGAGCAGAAGCTAAGCTTTCTCCCTATAGGAGAACTCCTGCTTGCTACAAACTCTTGGAGGGAAGGAGAGTAAAATCTTTCCTAAAAAAGTCTAGAGATCTCATTTTGGGAAATCTAATACATGAGTGATGCAGTTACCTAAGGGGCCTAGAGTGGTGGTGGAAGAGAAGGGGTATGCCCTCCTGGACATTTCAAGCTCCCTTAGTCTTCACTGTCCTCTCTGAGTAAGAAGAACATCACCTTAAACACTGGCCACCAGGAATCACCAGAGAGAGCGTGGTGGCAAACAGCAGGTGCACACACAGTAACAGTTTATGTCCTGGTTAGGGTCAGACCACAGGTATCTACTGTGTACATCTGGTCTAAGTTGCCTAACCTCTCCAGGTCTCAGCGTCTATACTTCTAAAATTAAATCACCTTAGAACCAAGCTTTTTAAGGTCACTGGACTTAATAATAATATATACTCCATTTCAGTATCCTATAAATACTCCAGCATATAATAAGTGTTCTCTATAAATTTGGCTATTAATATTTTGGTAGATCTTTCCTCCTCCAGTTGCTTCAAAAGCAGCCTACAACTACCAAGTGTAAAATATAATATATTGATACCTAAGAGGAGATACCAAGTAGATACTGTTTATGTATATGTGCTTCTGTATATCTGCACACATAAAATATTTGTGGACACATGGGATAATAGCCAAGCGATATTGTGCAGGATGTTGACAATACCAAAGTATACCTTCCACCATCTCCCTAACAATACCTTGAAAAATCTTCAAGTAAGTTGCCTCTCCACACTGCAGCTTAATATCAATACTGGCAAGACCAACTAGGCTATTTTCTGTTTTTAGCTTTATACATTTCATTTTTTCCTTCTTCTCAGTCTTAAATTTTCTTATATTCTTTTCTCTGGTAGTTAATTTGCTCCAACAAAACATTTATTTTTTTTTTTTGTAGGTTTAAGGCATATGTTTAGTGGTTTTCAAAATATTTTTGAAAATAGCTTAAAATAGGAGAATTTACTGTGCCAAGGGATAAAGGAGCACCACACTCTTTATTACATTCTGTAAAAAACAAGATCCATTTAAAATCTTATAAAATCTCAAGAAAAGACTTAATGATGTGTCAACATCTATGGAGAGGAAGTGGGTATAAATTGTGAAGTTAGACATGCTACTTTGATCCTATCATCAAATCTCTGAAAATATTTATGTAGTCATCAGGCTGATCTAATAGCGGTGGGGAGAAGAAAAGTGTGTGGGGAGCTATATTATTTAAAATGGTGCTGCAGGGAGCCTGGGTGGCTCAGTCAATTAAGCATCAGCCTTCAGCTCAGGTCATGATCCCAGGGTCCTGGGATTGAGCCCTGCATGGGGCCTCCTTCTCCACAGGAAGAAGCCCTGTGGGGAGCCTGCATCTCCCCCTTTCCCTTTGCCAGCTGCTCCCCCTGCTTGTGCTTGCCCTCTCTGTGTCAAATAAATAAAACCTTTAAGAAAAATAAAATAAAATAATACAATACAATACAATACAATACAATACAATACAATACAATAAAATGCTGCTTCAATGGGCTAAGCAAATCTCCCTTGGGTTAAGAGAACTGATACTTGCATGTCAGAGTTTTTAACACATTCTTGAGTTCTCTCTTTTTCCCTACCCAAATGCCACACAAGGTCTCTAATAAAAAGGGAACTTGAGTTTGCTGCTACTCTCCCTCCCAGAACCAGTAATTAGGGTGATCATCCTTATGCAAAATAAATGTCTCAGCATACATGACAGTGACATTGGGCAATTACTGTCTTCAAGCCTGTATGATCATTGAACGTCAGGAAAGCTTGGGCACCTCCAATTCAACAGTAACACCCCATGTTGTCTCATTTCTGTCCTTTAAGCTAAATGTAAATGTTGTTTGGACTAGCTGTTGCCTAGAGACACTTTGCCAATGTTTACTGTCTAACTAGATTAGTGGTTGCTGCTGTTTCTCTCCATTTCCACCAATTTTGAGAGGAGATGGTGTGATCACTAATGGGGTCTGGCTGTGTGCAGCACAGTGAGCCTCTCCTCCACTACCTACTTCACAGCCCTGGAGACATGAAGGGAGAGCATCCCATACAGCTTGCAGACAGATCTTCTACAAATGGGTTTTTTGAGGGTCACTGTTGCTTTCAATCAATATTCATATTTTTCCTGAAAATTTCAAGGATCTCTCACAGCATCTCTATACAGTAGGTGCTATAAATTATTACAACAGCCATTTCTAGAAAAGAAACTAATACATGAGGAAATTAAAATTGAGTTGCTCAAGTTCATAGACTGGGTCAAAAGTACAGAACAAAGACAATACAGGCCAAACTTCTACCTTCCATACAATTAAAAAACAATAATAACCTTTAAAACACCATTCATAGTATTACTTTTACAGTTTTTTTAAAACTTTTTTTTAAAAGATTTTATTTATTTATTCATGAGAGACAGAGAGAGAAAAAGCAAAGACACAGGCAGAGGGAGGCAGATCAAGTAGGACTTGATCCAGAGACTCTGGTATCACACCCTGAGCCCAAGGCAGATGCTCAACTACTGAGCCACCCAGGCATACCATACTTTTCCAGTTTTATGGTGAATAAGCATACAGGGGAGAAATGGTTCTCTCCCAGAATTCAGGAAGTCTGTATCCTGCAACCACACGCAATGGGCACCTCACTGTGCTGCTTTGTTGAGCCAAGTCAGTTTTGAGAATATAACAAGTGAGGTCAATAGTCACCAACACTCAGCCTCAGGATGGAACAAGCATTTGGGGAATAGCAAAGAAGTCAGGCAATTCTGGAGCAGTGTGTGTTTTGTAATCACAGCCTTTACTGGGAATTTCAGGAAACCTATAGACCTTCCTCCTAGAAAGATGCACATATACAAACATATAAGGTTTTGCCTCTAGTGTGGAGTCACGGTATAGTTTCTTGAGTTCCTGAAAAGTCTGTATTGGTGAAGAAGTTGCGTTCTAGAGACTAAAGACTAAAATAATAAAATAAAAAATTCCTAACTTAAAAGAGTATGTGTTATTACTCTCTACTTGTTTTCTCAAACTCCAGGTATAACTTTCTAGATAATCACCTTGGCCAATAGATAACCATGGCAAGAGAACTTATCAGGTCAGTGGAACTTTCCGAGTATCATTTCAGACCTCTTTCTCTTCTTTTAGGTGTCAACAGTGAAATTTAATCTTTTATGTGGAAAGTGCTTAATTGAAGTTCATAGACAGTTCAGAGAGATTCTTTTTCTGACTAAGGCATCTTTACCTTATTTTCCAGGAGTTTAAAATGGTAGACAGAGTCTTTAGATTACCTTTACTTAGAGGTATGATTCTTCTATTAAGTGCTAACATGAAATCGCTTAGGAAGAGATGGTTTTGCCTAAAAAATATGTGAATTATCCAGAATCATATAATATATGGGATTCCAAAATCCTAATCCCATATTAGGAGAAAAGTGAAGAATTTACTCAGCTGTTACACCTGTGTAACCTGACACTTCACCATGTAACAGCATGGAATGTATTTTCTATGTTAGTATTTGTATCTCTTTAGAACAATGGCCAAGATAAAAGCAGTACTTCTGGAAAGTGTACTTGTAGCTACCATTATGTGTTCTTAAGAGCCTCTTCTCTTAATCTTGTCAGAGTTATCATCTGACCTATTCCAGGAGCCACCACCCGGTAGGACCACTAAACTCTGTGGATGCACTGTGGACACTTACTTGGGAACTTGTGTTCTTGGCTGAGAGCCAGTAAACGTTTCAGCTCTGTAGGGAGGAAAAAAGAAAAATGAAAGTTGAACTACTAAAACAAAAGTCACTTGACCCTAGAGGATCACTGCTGAATCAAAGCAGTGTTAGCCTTTGAAAGGATTGAAAACTTACCTTCTTCATCGATCAAGTAACTGGACCCTATTCCATCAGTGTCTGTCACATCACAGGAGTAAATGCCCAGGTCTTCCATCCCCAGGTCCTTGAAGGTCATTTTTGTCCTGTGGAACAGAATACTCTCATTAGAAGGGAGGCTGTGTGGCATCTGTGGGATGGCCTCCCGGGCTTCTCTAGGCTTCTGCACAGACTACTCCTTTGGCTGGCAGCACTTGCTCCCATTTCCTACTGACCTGAAACCTGCCCATTCAAGCTGTTTCTAGGGAGACTCTCTTGACCTCCTCCTGGTGAGCAGAGTGGGGAGCTGGTACAAATATCTCATGTCCAAGTTCTTTTGCATATCAATACCCATCCCCAACAGAGGTATTTTTAGTTGATTTGCCCTTGCTGAGGAACCTAAAAAATATTTTCCCACAGGGTAGAACCTTTTTTGAACAACAAAGTGCCTCTCTTATATTATCCTCTACACTTCTCTTTTTGAGCTTATCATACTGTGTTGGTATCACCTATTTGATTATCTATATGTCTCTACCATATAGTCATTGAGCCATTAGGGACAAGATCTGGTTTATGTACTTCTGTGTCTTCCAGCATGTGTGCTTATTAAATATTTATGGAATGAATATGTGAATGGGTCAATGGCTTAGTTCACTGTGTTTTCTAGCTTTTGTGAGTGATGTTGCTAGTCAATGTGTCTAAGATCAGCCAAACATATAAACGTTAGTCAAGAGCACAAATTAGAAGAAAAATTTATAGTTTGATGGTCTTTTCTTTGACTAAATTTATGTTTCACTTCAAGGACTTTATAGCACATAGACAGAAAAAATGTCTTTTAATTATATTCAGCATGTTCTTGCCATTCTCTAACAAAATTATGATTTCTTTATTTCTGAGATATTTTGGGCTTCTTTGTAATAAAAATAATACTTAAAAGCATGTTGCTTTACCAAATGCAATCCAATATGGTTGGCACTATAAAAATATAAAGCTTGCTAAGCAAAGCAAAGTAAAAAGAAAATAGAATCTTGGATGTGAAAGGGAGTAATTGATCACAAAATTAATCTCCTTCACTCTCTCCCATTTTATAGAAAAAGAAATCCGAGGCCCATGGAAGTTAAAAGCTGCCCCAGGACACACGGCTGGCCTCTGGTAGGGCTGGGACTAGAACTCATCTATTTTGTGCTTCCCATGCAGAGTTCTTTCCAATGTGTTATCATGTCACTCATAAGTGGTGGTAAAAGAAGCAGAAGAAATTAGACTTAATCCATTTAATTCACCATAACTTGAACCAGCAAATATCAAGTTCTTCCTTGCTCTCTCCCCATAAGCATCCACACCATTACTTTAAGATGACAAAATTTCATAAAATAATCAGAATCATCATTAAAGCTTTTACATCAATCAAAGCTTTTCTAACATCATGAATGAGATAATATATGAGAAAGTTTTTAAAACTGAAATAACATGAGAAGTACTTTATAAGGATTGTTATTTTTTAAGGCTGACATTGGTTATTACTTTTTACATGACTAGATATAAAACATTTATGATTTCATCCCCTTATATCAAGTATTTGAAATAGAAAGCAAAATGCTGGGGTGCTTGGGTGGCTCAGTCAGTGAAGCATCTGACTCTTGGTTTTGGCTCAGGTCACGAATCTCTGGATCTTGAGATCGAGCCTAGTGTTAGACTCCATGCTCAGTGAGGACTTTGCTTGACATTCTCCCTTTCCTTCTCCCTCTGCCCCTACCCCACTTGCTCGCTCTCTCTCTCTCTGAAATAAATTAATAAAATATTTTAAAAAAAGAAAGCAAAGAGCTTACTTTACTTTCCTATCATGAAAAGGAAACCCATTATTATGAATGAAACAGTACATACTTGTTGCCTTTGCTTTCAATGTCTAATCGTGGAGAGTCCTCAGTGGGTATATAATCCTTGGACCAGTTGAACTGAGAATTTGGAGTCATCTGATCACATTCAAAGTTCAATGAAATTACTCCATCATCGTCCACATTTACAACAACCTCTTTAGTTCCTAGAAGATCCAAAACAAGGCGTTGATTATTTCTTGATAGACATCAATGAAGTAAGAATTCCTTACTTTGGGATCCATTACTGTAGCCATAAAAGTAAGGTCTTGAGCTTGTGCAAGGGAAAAGCTCCAGCTGCTCACTGAATGGACAATCCTGCTCTATAATTCAACTTTAATACTGCAACATGGAATTAGATGAATGTGCCACGTTTTTCAGGTAGAGCCAACACCATGGACAGTATTCTTTGTCTAGGGCTGAATAAAAAATGGTTGATGTGACTGAAGGTAGAGTTAAAGGAGTGGGTCGGTCATAAGAAGGGGGATAAGGCAGCCTGGGGCAAAAAGGAAGTTGAATGGACTGAATTGATAAGTTTTGCTCCAATACAACCATATCCAACTTTCTTATCAGGAAAGGATATATAAGAGATAAAGAAACCAATGGGAAATAGAAGGGCCGAAAGTACAGGTAGTAAAAACTGCCAATATTCACATGCTTGAAGTTTGTAAATCATTTAAAAATGGAGAAATATGGACACCTGGGTGGCTCAGTGGTTAAGCATCTGCCTTGGCTCAGGTCATGATCCCAGGGTCCTGGGATAGAGTACCACATCAAGCTCAGCAGGGAGCCGGCTTCTCTGCCTATGTCTCTCTCTCTCTTTCTCTGTCTCTCATGAATAAATAAACAAGATCTTAAAAAACAAAAACAAAAACAAAATGGAGAAATACATGGAAACTTGAGGCCAAGATTTTGTTCTGTTGATCAAGCAACCATAATCAATCTAAAGGTGCCCCTCTAGACTAGAATGACAGCAACCTAAATATGACTGTTATCAAACTGTATTGAAATTTAAATGGAAATTAATTTCAAGAGATCCAGATGTTTCAAGAAGATTAGTTTTTAGATTTTAAAAGAAAACAATTCAGCCGGGATCCCTGGGTGGCACAGCGGTTTGGCGCCTGCCTTTGGCCCAGGGCGCGATCCTGGAGACCCGGGATCGAATCCCACATCGGGCTCTCGGTGCATGGAGCCTGCTTCTCCCTCTGCCTGTGTCTCTGCCTCTCTCTCTCTCTCTCTGTGTGACTATCATAAATAAATAAAAATTAAAAAAAAATTAAAAAAAAATAAATAAAAAAAAAAAAAAAAAAGAAAACAATTCAGCCAATGTTTTGAGTTCTTATATTTTTGGGAGTTATAACAAATTGCACCTGCGTCTAATTTAGCGATTCAGAGTTTGTACAGCTTATAAAATATTCACATCTATGCCTAAATCCACTTTGAAAGGTAAAATGTACTTCTCAAATTGATACTCATTCAATTTCCAGCCTAAACTCAGTTTATTTTCGTCTGTTTGGAAAAATAAATTTAATCCCAGAAAGATACAGCTTTGTTTTTTACAAGGCATTAAAAAAAATCTTCCGATAGACACTGCCAAAAGATTGAAGGTTTTCTCTCTAAATTGTGTTTTAAGAAGCCAGTATCCTGGCCTACTGTGTAATAGCTGTCAGGGGGGGAAATTGTAAAACTCCTCCCAGGGGAGGGCCAAGAGAAAATGAGTGCCCAAATAATGTGTGGCAACATGAAAATCTTGGTTGTTAAGCCAGGCAGTCGATTTAATTTGTGTCTTACTGATGGCAGGGTGTGTGCTTCAACTACACACTCCAAGAAGTGATTTTTAACACATGGAACACTTAAAGAAGACTAGTTCTAGAGATTTTTAAAATTAGTTTTAAAAAAACAAAAGGCTATTTTCATATTTGGCTATAAACTGGAATAATGATCAAGATTTAATTATAGTTGAATGAAATATCTACCATGTATTACTTTTAAAGAGTGAGTCTACTCCACTGGGAGTTGCAGACCATGTTTTTGTGCTACTCTTGATAACACATGACGAATCCTCACCATCCATTATTGTATAACAAAAAGTGAAAAAGTGCTCTCATTAAAATTTAAGACTAAGAGTGCTGAGGTTTAGACAGTGTTATGATACAGAGGATGGTTGAGTCACAGAATACAAATAAGAAAATTTCTGTGTATCTGTATTGTTTTGAAAAGAAAAGAAGTGATGGAGGTTGACTAAACCTTCCTTGCTATTTGCATATCTATTTTGGAGGCATGACAGATTGTTCATATTAATCATTCATTGTCTTCTTTGTAACGCCTTTTAAAAGGAAGTGAATCATCTATATGCTTGCTGTTATTATATTAGAGGTATGATTTAAGTTTACAACAGAAAAAATATTGCCTAGGTTAAGAATTGTGATTTTTTTTATTAAAGTGAAAGATCCCCCCCAAAAAAATAATAAAGTGAAAGATCCAATTTTTTTTTTTTTTGCAAAGGAGTAACAAAACTGAAAGACTATGAATAATATAATTAGCTTAGCCTTTCTCTCTATTCCACAGAAAGCCTTTGCACTGTAACATTTCACCCATCTGGAACCCTGTCCCAAACCAAGAAGTAAGGAAAACAAGTCTCTAAGAGGCAGTGCTGATGTGACAAAGTCCACACACTAGTATTCCTGGACACTCATTGGAGAATTCCATAGATCGTCCCTTGGAACTTTCTAGAAAGTTGGTTGGTTGGGTTTCATCAGTAGATTAAACCCCCAAAATAGAAGGAAGTCAAAAGTTGCTGTCAGCAGACACACTGAGAATACGGAAAATTACAGCAGGAGAGGAGGAAGAAAACTGAAACGCAGGCACAAAGACATTATTTACTAGAGGGGCAAATGGCTCCTCTCCCTATGATGACATTACTGTATCCCAACACTACAATAAATAAGGTTGATCCTGTGGTCCTGAGTCACACAGGAAAAGGTAAATAAGATTCAGCACACTGCATCCAACTTCGGAAAGTACATATTAACTGTCCAATCTATTTTATTTTATTTTATTTTATTTTATTTTTTTTACAAGACTTTTCATCAAAGAGTTTTAGAATGAGTTTTAAAGTATTGATGCTTTAGCAGTAGATTCTCAGATAAATGGAACTGGAATTTAAAACAATAATCTGTTCAGGCTTTTTTTTTAACTGAAGAAAAACTAGTTTATAAGATTATATAAGTTTCAGGTGTGTAACACTATAATTCATTTGTATGCAGTACAAAGCAATCACCACCAAAAGTCGAGTTCCATCCATCGTCATACAATTGACCCCCTCTACTCATTTTGCCTGCTCCCCACCCCTGTTCCCCTCTGGTAACTACCAATCTATTTTCTGTATCTATGAGTTTGCTTTTGTTTTGTTTGTTCATTGTTTTATGTTTTTAGATTCCACATGAGTGATATCACATGGTATTTGTCTTTCTCCATCTGACTGACTTCACTTCACATAATATCTTCAAGGTCCATTCATGTTATCACAAATGGCAAGATTTCATTCTTTTTATGGCTGAGTAGTACTTCATTGTGTGTGTGTATATGTATATATACACCTTGTATATATATATATATATATATATATATATATATATATACACATATACACACACAATACATCTTCTTTACCCATTCCATCAGTGAACATTTAGGTTGTTTCCATTTCTTGATTATTGTGAATAATGCTGCAATGAACATAGGGATGTTTAATTTTTTTTAAATCAGTGTTTTTGTATTCATTGGATAAATACCCAGAAGTGGAATAGATCATATGGCGGTTCTATTCTGAGTAATATTCTTTTTTTTTCTAAGTGGCTGTACCAATCTACATTCGTACAATGTTTGAAGGTTCTCTTTTCTCCATGTCTGCTCCAACACTTGTTATTGTATTTTTGATAATAGCTGTTCTTTTTTTTTTCTTTTTGATAATAGACTTTCTAACCAGTGGGAGATGATATCTCACTGTGGTTTGGATTTGTATTTCTCTAATAATTAATGACGTTGAACATCTTTTCATGTGCACATTGGCCATCTCTATGTCTTCTTTGGACAAATGTCTATTCAGATCCTCTGCCCATTTTTTTTTTTTAAGATTTTTCTTTTTAAGTAATTTCTACACCCAGTGTGGAGCTTGAACTTACAACCCAAAGATCAAGAGTTGCAAGCTCCACCAACTGAGCCAGCCAGGCATCCCTCTACTCATTTCTTAATCAGGTTGCTTGTTTTCTGTTGTTGAGTTGTATGAGTTCTTTATATATATGTTAATCCCTTATCAGATACATGATTTGCAAAAATCATCTCCCATTCAGTAGGTTGCCTTTTAGTTTTGATGATGGTTGCTTTCACTATGCACAAGGTTTTAGCTTGATGTAATAACATTTTTTTTATGGCTTTTGTTTCCCTGGTCTTTGGAATTAGACCTATAAAAAATATTGCTAAGACCAATGTTATAGACCTTACTGCCTATTTCCTTCCAGGAATTGAATAGTTTTAGGTCTTACATTCACATCTTTAATCCACTTTGAGTTAATTTTTATGTATGGTGTAAGATAGTGGTCTAGTTTAATTCTTTTACATGTGGCTGTCCATCTTTCCTGACACCATTTATGGAAGATACTGTCCTTTCTCTCTTGTATGTTCTCAGCTCCTTTGTTGTAAGTCAATTGTCCATATATATGGGGGTTTATTTCTGGGCCTTCAATTCTGTTCCATTATCTGTCTGTCTGTTTTTATGCCAACACCATACTGTTTTGATTCCTATAGCTTTGTGGTATAGTTTGAAATAAGGGAATATGGTATCTCCAGCTTTGTGCTTCTTTCTCAAGGTTGCTTTGGCTATTTGGTATCTTTTGTAATTCTATGCAAATTTTAGGATTCTACTTCTGAAAAAAAAAAAAAGCCCTTGTAATTTTGATAGGGAGTGCACTGAATCTGTAGATTGCTGTGGGTAGTATGGACATTTTAACAATATTAACTCTTCCGATCCATGAGCATGGTATATCTATTTGTTTGTTTCATCCTCAATTTTTGTTCATGGGTGTCTTATAATTTTCAAAATATGGGAATTTCACCTCCTTGGTTAAATTTATTCCTATGCATTTTATTCTTTTTGATGCAATTGTAAATAGGATTGTTTTCTTAATTTTTCTTTCTGATAATTTGCTATCAGTGTATAGAAATATCACAGATTTCTGTATGTTGACTTTGTATTCTCCTACTTTCATGAATTCACTTATTAGGCCTAATAGTTTTTTTGCGGAGCCTTTTGGTTTTTCTATATATAGTATCATGTTATCTGCAAGTAGTGACAGTTTTAATTCTTCCTTTCTAATTTGGATGCCTTTTATTTCTTTTTCTTACCTAATTGCTTTGGCTAGGATGCTCAGCACTATGTTAAATAAAAATGGTGAGAGTGAACATCCTTGTCTTATTCCTGATCTTAGAGAAAAAGCTTCCAGCTTCTCACCATGGAGTATAATGCTAGCTGTAAGCTTGTCATATATGACCTTTATTGTGTTGACGTACATTCTATCTACATTCACTTTGTTAAAAGCTTGTATCATAAATGGATGTTGAATTTTGCCAAATGCTTTTTCTGCATCTACTGAAATGATCATATACTTTTATCCTAAATTTTGTAAATGTGGTGCATCATGTGGATTGATTTGCAGGTTTTGAACTATCCTTGTATCCACTGTGATTAAGTGGGATTTATTCACAGTGGGAATTTAGCAAACTAAATTCAACAATACATTAAAAGAGATTATGATTCTCCAGATTTCTGTGATATCAGTTGTAATTTCTCCTCTTTGATTTCTGATTTTGTTTATTAGAATCTTCTTTTTTTCTTTCTTGTTGAGTACAGCTAAAAGTTTGCCAATGTTGTTTACTGATTCAAAGAACCAGTTCTCAGATTCACTGATCTTTCCCATTTTTTTCTAGTCTCTATTTCATTTATTTCGGTCCTAATCTTTACTATTCCCTTCCTTCTACTGACTTTAGGCTTCATTGGTTCTTTTTCTAGCTCTTTTAGGAGTAAAGTTAAATTGTTTATTTGCGAATTTTCTTGTTTCTTGAGCTAGGCCTGTATTGCTATGTATTCTCTCTTAGAATCACTTTTCCTAGGCAGCCCAGGTGGCTCAGCATTTTAGCACTGCCTTCAGCCCAGGGGCTGATCTTGGATCCTGGGATCAAGTCCTGCATCAGGCTCCCTGCATGGAGCCTGCTTTTCTCTCTGCCTGTGTCTCTGCCTCTCTCTCTCTGTATGTGTCTCTCATGAATAAATAAATAAAATATTAAAAAAAGAATCACTTTTCCTGTATCATCCCAAAGGTTTTGGTATGCATTTTCTGCTTTGACTTGTTTCGAGGTTTTTTTTTTTTTTTTTTTTTTTTTTATTGATTTGCTTTGATTATCTTGATAAACCAATTGTTGTTCACCAGCATGTTGTTTAATCTCCACATTTTTGTGTTTTTTTTTCCAGTATTATTCTTATAGTTGATTTCTAGTTGTACAAGATTGTGGTCACAGAAAATGCTTGATATGATTTCAATGCTCTTGAATCATTGGAACTTGTTTTGTGACTTAACACATGATCTATTCTAGAGAGTGTTCCATGTGCAGTTGAGAAGAATGTTTGTTCTGTTCCTTTTGGATGGAATGTTCTGCATATATCTATTAGGTCCCTCTAGTCTAATGTGTCATTTAAGGCTGATATTTCCTTATTAGTTTTCTGTTTGGATGATCTATCCATTGATGTAAGTGAGGTGTTAAAGTCCCCTAGTATTTTTGTATTGCTGTCAGTTCTGTCTTCAGGTCTGTTAATGTTTGCTTTATGTATCTAGATGCCCCTATGTTGGTTGCATATATATTTATAAATGTTATGTTTTCTTGTTGGATTGACCTTTTTATGATTGGATGCCCTTGTCTGTTATCACAGTCCTTTTTTTAAAGTCTATTTTGTCTGGTATGAGTATTGATACTACAGCTTTCTTTTTGTTTCCATTTGGATGGAATGTCTTTTCCCATCCCTTCACTTTCAGTCTGCGTATGTCTTAGATCTGAAGTGAGTCTCTTGTACACAGCATATAAATGGGTCTTGGTTTTTGTTTTTTTGTTTTTGGGGGGATTTTTTTTTTTTTTTTTTGCCGTTCTGCCACTCTATATCTTTTGATTGGATGGTTTAGTCTATTTACATTTAAAGTAATTATTGATAGGTATATGCTTATTGCTATTTTGTTAATTGTTTTCTGGCTGTTTCTGAAGTTCCTCTCCATTCCTTTCTTTTTTTTTTCTCTCTCTTCCCTTGTAGTTTGGTGGATTTCTTTAGTCTTATGTTTAGGTTTCTTTCTCACTTTCTTTGTATGTTTACTATAAGTTTTTACTTTGTAGTTACTGTGAAGTTCACATATATAACCTTGTATGTATATAACAGTATGTTTTGACTTGATAGCAACTTAAATTTGAACATATTTCAAAACTGTGCATTTTTCTCTCACCCACATATTTTTATTTTTGACGTTACATTTTACAATTTTTTATTTACATATCTCTTGGCTTATTGTGGTTTTTAATTAATTTTACTTTTTTTGTCTTTTAACTTTCATACTTGCTTTATAAGGGATGGATCCACTATCTTTACTATATATTTACCTTTTCCAGTGAGATTTTTACTTTCTTATATTTTCTTGTTATTAATTAGTGGCATTTCTTTTTGGTTTAGAGGAGCCTCTTTAACATTTCTTATAAGGCCAGTGTAGTGGTAATGAGCTCCTTTAAGTTTTGCTTATCTGGAAAACTCTTAATCTCTTCTTCAATTCTGAATGATAACATTGCTGGGTAGAAAATTCTTGGTTAGAAGTTTCTTCCTTTCAGCACTTTGCAATTTGCAGCAATATGAATGGAACTAGAGTGTATTATGCTAAGCAAAATAAGTCAGAGAAAGAAAAATATCATATGATTTCACTCATATATGGAATTTAAGAAAAAAACCAGATAAACATAGAGGAAGGGAAGGAAAAATAAGATAATATAAAAACAGAGAGAGACGTAAACCATAACAGACTCTTAACTATAGAGAACAAAGTGAGGTTACTGGAGGGGAAGTAGGTAGGGTGATGGGCTAAATGGGTAATCGGCATTAAGGAGGGTACTTGTTGGGATGAGCACTGGGTATCATATGTAAGTGATGGATCACTAAATTCTACTCCTGAAATCAACACTACACTATATGTTAGGTAACTTGAATTTTAATTAAAAAATTATGCATACATAATTGTGGTGATAGTGAGTGCTATTGGTTAATTTATATAAGTAAAAGGAAAAATTAAAAATAAACTATATTTGGCACTTAATGTTGAAAAATCAAATAGTTGCTAAGACTTGTATTTGATTGGATTTTCATTTTTCAAAAAGTTGCACTGGTGTTTGATTATCAATAATAGGATTAAAGTCTAAAAGGGCTGGGATTTTTGTCTTCCATATTTTCTCTATATATTTACATGTGCAAGAGACTGGATTGAAAAAACAGATTTAAAAGAAAAATGTCAGTTTAGAATGGCAACGTTTACCTTATTTGAACTTGTCTTATTAAAGCTTAAGTATAACCAATATTTTGATAAACAGATGAGATGAAATAATAGTACTAACAAGAAAATATTCTAGTCATAGTGGATTCCAGAGCTTGATCTCTTTCATGTCGAATCAGTAACGTGTCAACTGGCTCAAGGAATCACTCTAGAAGTAATAATAATTTCCAGCTTTTGAAAAATCAAATTCACTGAAAATATTTCATAAACTAGTTATGTTATAAGCCTATTTCCTGAGCTCCATAGCAATTCTCATTAGAACACAGTGTTTAGTCAAAGTAACACTGCAAGGAAATGTGAAAATATAATTGTATAAACAAAAAACAAGGTTATTGTCTTAAAATGATCACTGCAACAATTTGTAGCTTGTTCTTATTTGTCACATTATGATACTGATACTATCCAATCTTTCAATGCTTTTCGAATTCAAAGCTTGCCATTACTATATAGTTTTAATTAATTTGTTAACATAGTTCTTTGAATAAAGATATTTATAAAGAGTGACTTAGTAAGCCAAGTATTTTGCAATCATACTATAATGGGAAATTGAATTGAGATGGCCTTTGGAAAAAAGGTAGACTCCTCCTATGTTCTGGGTTTACAGAGAAAATAGCATTTGTAGAAACTACTTTAAAGAAATTATATGGGACAACAAAGAATAAATATGAGGAGTTTAAAACAAAAAGACATCTTTTGGAAAATTTAAAAGCAGATAAAACAACTTAAAAATGAGCTCAGAGTTTCTTGTATCTGAAAAGGAAGGACATGTTGGCTTGTAAATTCCTTTTTGTATGATGAAGGAAGTAACTGTGTCCAACTGGAAGGGCTAACTTTTCCACATATTAAAATCTAAGAGGAAGTTCAATAGTGGAATTCCTTGAGTAAAGGAGTTCTTAAAATATAATGGGCAAAAAATTCTATAGCAATTTTTAAAAAGATATAGGATATTCAAAAAAAAAGATATAGGATATTCAAATGGATGGTTCTTTTCATAAATACTCTAGAAAAAAACAAGAGCAAATATAATGCCAGCATTTCTTTTTCTTTGTTCTTTTTGTCTTGTTTCAAGTTTTTATTTAAATTCTAGTTAGTTAACATAATGCCAGCATTTCTCATGGGCCCCAAGCTAATCCATTGAACAATGCCTGTGTAGATGGACTTGGTGCAGTGTCAGAGTTAAGAAAGGTATAGTTACAACATCCCGAAATTTTCTTTTTGGAATGTCTCATGCCTAATTGAGTTCTTGCCAAGAACTGACCTACTGTAACATCATGGTTGAACTCATAAATGTTGGAAGAGCCACACTCTCTAAAGTTGACTAATATATGATCAAAATGGTTCAGATGCTTACCTGGCAGGCAGTAAATTTGATATTCTGCTGTCAAAGTAAAGCCTTCCCTATGGATAGTCTTTTTTTTTTTAATTTTTTTTAAATTTTTATTTATTTATGATAGTTACAGAGAGAGAGAGAGGCAGAGACACAGGCAGAGGGAGAAGCAGGCTCCATGCACCGGGAGCCCGATGTGGGATTCGATCCCGGGTCTCCAGGATCGTGCCCTGGGCCAAAGGCAGGCGCCAAACCGCTGCGCCACCCAGGGATCCCCTTATGGATAGTCTTATCTGGATGAAAAGCCATCCCACTTTCCCACAGTTAGGTTGGAAAAGTGGACCATAATCTGTTAGGACTTAGATTTAATAAAAAATGACCTTCGAATCTGCTCGAGAACATGAAGGAACATGAAGAATTCAGTTAAGAACACAGGAGATTTGGCAATAGAAAATGAAAGTGATTATTTTGGTCGAAAAAGGATTTAAGAAGAGTTGTCTTGAGTCTGCTGCCTCAACCCTACCCTACACAAATCCTTACTATGGACACAAGGGGATACCAGATTGTATAGAATGGCATTTTAATGGTCCCTTTGGGCTTGCCACCACATCCAATATATGAACGAGTTAAGGTGCAGCTCAGGACTAAAACGAATGATTTGGAAAGTAGCTGTCCCTTCACTCCAAAAAATGATTTGAAGAAAAATAAAATTTAAAAGCTGAAGTGAAATCACAGTAAACTGTTCATATTCCTACATATTTCATAATATGATAAGCAAATTTTTTTCATATAGTCTTTCCATCAGCATTAATAGATCATTTTTACAAGCTTTAACTATTTGTCCTTTTTCATGGTGTGTGTGTGTGTGTGTGTGTGTGTGTGTGGTATTTAAAAAAACTGGAAAAAATAATAAACTGGAGAGTGGGATAGAATTGAATTAATATAATCAGCCACATGTGATACTTAACTCTCCTATGTTTAAGATCAAAACTGCTGGCTGACTTATCACTTTGGTACCCACATTGTGGCCCCCATTACAAAATGTCTAGGCTTAAGCTGACGCTCTGTGGCTATAAAACAGTCATACTCACTGGCCAAAACATGGTAGTCATTCATTATTTTTCTCCTTTAATAAATGACTACTGTGTACCAAGTACCACATACAGGGAGAAAAGATAAACAGCTCCTGTTTTAAAGGAGCCCACAGTGTGAAGCAAAGTTCACAACTCTGATTTCATACTAGAATTACCCAAGTGGCTAAACAAACAAAAATGAACCTATGCCCAGGCTCAGTCCCAGAGATTCTGATATAAATGATGTACAGTAAAGTCTGGAATGGAGTCAGTACTTTTAAAAAGTCCCTGGCATGATTCTCATGTACAGCAAAGGTTGAGAACTACTGTTTTAATGAGTGAAAGAGAATAATTAATAAACAAATGCAAGGGAACTTTTCTAAATGAAGCCAGCTGAGCTTAAGAGTCAGCCTGACTTCCTGCTCAAGAATCGTTGAAGACTCCACCTCTAGGTGACGAGCAAATCTTTGCATCCTCAGTGCTCCCAGGTTCTGTGACCAACCAGTTTTCAGAAACCTGAATTGGTTAGGAGGTTGTCAACTCAATCCCAGCTCATCATTCCTTTTAGTGTTGTGTTCTCCTAACCTGCCTTGCTCCTGGTGACCAAGCCCTAACTTCTGGTCACCCAGCTCCTGCTTGAGACTCTGTATTGTGTTTGGACCCTCCTGTCCATCACTTGAATTTTCCTGCCTGCTGCTGAGTCTCTGGTAAGAATACCTGCAGCCTGTCAACACCTAGTCATTTCTTGCCCTCTAGATCACCTGCCACACCTTAGCAGGTCTCTCTTTTACCTCCCATCTGATCTGGCTCACCTTTCTCCACTTCCACCTCCACCCCAGGCTTGATGCAATCAACACAGATACTATTCTAAAAATATCAAATATCAAGAATAGAATTACCTTTTATTTACCAACAATTCTATACTAGATATTTTTCAGCTTATTCTTCATATGGGCTTTTTTTTCTTTTTCTTTTTTTTTTTTTTTTTAGCTTAATAGAAGCATGATACACAAGTCCATTTTTCTGGTTCCTCATTGGCAAAACAATTCAACTTTCTGGCAGTGGCTGAGTTACATCTGCTAGCATATTCACTGACTTCAGTGGGAGACCAGTGATCCTCCCAACCCTGGTGGATTAAGTTAACTTTCAGCTCCAATTCAAATTACACTTGTGATTTCTTGTTAGAACTATTTGAGGTTTGCTGTTACACGATGAGCTTTATTTTCTGAAATTTTAATAATATATTCCAAAAGAAGTTGTTCTTCTGCAATAGCAATCCAAATTTAACATCCTAAATCTTAAAATTGATAACATGCTTCCCCATCCTTGCCCTATTCATTCTAACATAAAATAAATATCTGGGTAAAAGTAAAATATTGGTATTTAACAAAATTATTATATAGACAACTTTACAATATATATATAAGTTCTTTTGGGACTTACGAAACCCCAGTTTATAGACTATTCAAGTATAAGAAATATTTGATGAATATCCATCATAGCTCTCATCATACACCATGTTGTAAACTCTGAGTTTTCCACCTAGATTGTAAGCCTGGTATACAGTAGTATCACGAGCCTCTGCTCCTGTTGCCCATGCATATTATACAGACATATCGTAGCTGCTTAAGGAATGTATGTCCCAAGAATAAATGTGCATTGCATATATGAATGAATCCACATGTCTCCTGGGTTTCAGTGCTCCTTCATGGTGAAGCACTTTGACTTTGTGCATCCTAGGATTCTTTTCCAGGCTGTGAGCCAAAGGCTTAATCTGGTGCTGTTTAGCGGATCAGTGTCTGCAGCTGTTCTTTGTAGTTCTATTCTGGGAATAAAATGGCCACAAAAAATGACTTCCAAATCAGTGAAACAAAACTCTTCACCCATGTGCTAATCAGAAGATCATTTTCTGGTGGTAAAACTTCCATAGTGACACTTTTATTAATGTCATGCCTGGCTACCTGCCACTCTGAGGCTATTGATGAGAAGATAAGAGATCAATTTAACCTTTTTCAGTTAATCAGATTTGGAATCTACTGCCTCAAGGGTGCTTTTAACTTATCAATGATTAGGTTAAGAGTTTATCTCTATGGTAACCCAGATGTTGTTCTTACAAGAGTCTGCAGTTTGATCCTTTTGCATGTCCATTTCTTCCTATTTCCTTATAATTGGCAACTTCAGAGTCTGATTCCTATAGGAACATATATCATGGTGTCTTCATGTGTTGCCTTTTACCTGGCATATATGTTCCTAGCGTTCTCCTGTTTTCTCATGAAATTTTGCAGGAGGTACTTATATGAGGTGTAGCACTTTGTCCAGACAACTTCCACACTTGTGTGTAAGGTTATTTTTCACACCCAGGTCTTAGAGGGTACTTATGAATAGTATAAAGTAGGTTATGAAGTAAAAGGATGAGAAGGGTGGATATTTACTAAAAGAATATTTTTGATAAACTTTTCAAGTAATATTCAGTGAAAGCAAAGGTTTTTACATTTACTTTCTTTCCTTATCATAAAAATAAATATCACATTATATATCTACTCTTTATTTTAATCTAAAAATCAGGGTGTGTTGAAGTGAATGTGCTTGGACTAGAATGAAGGCTAACTTGAAATAAGTGGTTAATACATTTTTATCCTCTCTCATTTCCAATGCTTTTTTTAAAAATTTTTATTTATTTATGATAGTCACACACACACAGAGAGAGAGAGAGAGAGGCAGAGACATAGGCAGAGGGAGAAGCAGGCTCCATGCACCGGGAGCCCGACGTGGGATTCGATCCCGGGTCTCCAGGATCACGCCCTGGGCCAAAGGCAGGCGCCAAACCGCTGCGCCACCCAGGGATCCCTCCAATGCTTTTTTTAAAGTTATTTTTTATTGATTTATAATTGGCACAATATTATGTTAATTTTATGTGTACCAGGTAGTGTTTCAATATTTTTATACCTTATGAGTGACCACCTTGATAGGCCTACTTAACCATCTACAAGGTATACAAAATTATTGCCTATGCTGTACATTACAGTGCTTTTTTCTTAACTTCTATGAATTGAAATATATACTAACTTGGAATAGCACTAAAGATTAAATGACAAAACAAATAATTATTAGGTAATAATCTGAAACTATTTGCACAATGAACACTGTAAACTTTGCTCACATAATAAAGGGGAAAGACTGTCTTCCCTAGTCCAATCATGGCACCTTTTAAAACTGGGAAGTGAAAGATCCTTCCACTCCACAGATCATCCAGTTAAAACTGCTATTAGTTTTACCTCAGGGGTCAACAAACTATGGCCTGCAGGCTAAGTTTGGCTCATTGCCTCTTTTTGTATGGCCTACAAGCTAAGAATGGTTTTTGAATTTTGAAACAATTGAAAAAAAATAAAAAGAAAATATTTCAAGGCATGTGAAAATTACTTAAAATTTAAGTTTCATAATACATTCAATATATAATGTATATAACTGGCACAATAAAGTTTTATTAGAACACAGCCATGCTCACAAGTTTATATATTATTTATGGCTGCTTTTATGCCATGGAAGAGTTGAGTATTGTGACAGAGATCATATGGCCAAGAGCCAAAAATATTTACTATCTGGTTCTTCACAGAAAACATTCGCTGACCCCTAGAGCTTAATAGCTACAATTATATGAATTCTGCTTTTGTTTAAGAATCGTGCTTGTTCACTGGGCTGTCCAGCTTCTACAACTGGGAAAATATTCTTGTAGGACTTAATGGCCACAGTATAATAATGGGAATAATGCCCCAGGAAAGTATGCTTGAAATAGTTCAGAAAGCATCATTTGATCAAGACCTTCCCTGTTTTTAGATATAGATCAGAATAGCTCTGGATCACTTCAAATCTGGTTTACTCCTGTTTTAAGAGCACCCGTGATGCAATAAATGACTCATGTCCGCAGGCCAAATTTACCAACTATTCAGATAGCATAAACGGATAATTTTGAAAATTAGGAAAAAACATAGAAAGTAAGATTGAATGTTGCTTTGGTATGTTACACAGATGAGATTAACTTTTTCATTAAAGTTTTACGTTTTCACGTAAAAGCCCACCTGGACGAGTTTCTGCCACAACAGGCCCAGCGAGGTCCGATGGCTTGCCGACACCCGCCTGGTTTATGGCTCGGACACGGAGCACGTAGCTAACGCCCTCCTGGAGGCCTTGTACCTGGAAGAAGCAGGAACAGAAATGATGGGTGTTCTGTGTCCTTTAAACACAAGTGGTTTTCCTTTGTATGAACTACTTCATTGTAGAGCTCAAATTCTCCCGTTTGTGGAACTGTCTCCCACCCTCACTTAAGTTTACCAGATTAAACTTTCTTTCAGATTAAACCTTTTAATATGTACATTTTTTTCTCCATTTCAGGCTTGAAATTTTTCTGGATATAAGATACCTGGAAGAGTGAATCTATATCACAGTGGGTATGAAGATTACAGGACATCTCTACATATTGTTTGAATTTTTCATCATGAGCATGTGTCGGTTTTATAATCAGAAGTCAGTAAGTCTACTTTCACTTTAAAAAGTGTAGACAAGGGAAGCCTGGGTGGCTCAGCGGTTGAGCATCTGCCTTTGGCCCAGGGCGTGATCCTGGAGTACCAGGATCGAGCCCCATGTCGGGCTCCCTGCATGGAGCCTGCTTCTCCCTCCTCCTGTGTCTCTGCCCCTCTCTCTCTCTCTCTGTGTCTCTCATGAATAAATAAATAAGAATCTTTAAAAAAAAAAAAAAGTGTACACAAACTCTAAAATAATTTCTTTATGGAAAATTCACCTCCCAGTTTGTGAGGTACATTTAACCTCAGTGTCAATCTCTCTCTCTCTCTGTCTCTCTCTGTCTTTGCCTTTCTTCTTTTTCTTTTTTCAAATGAGTGACCTTAACCATTCTTTGATATGTTTAAATTCTATTCCTTTTTCTTCCCGCCCATCTTTTCTGGGCTTCTCATCCTTGTATTGTTTAACCTGAGTCAAGTCCAATGTCAGCTCTTGGGATCCTGTGCTGTGGCAAATTGAAAATTTGGAAACTATTCTGGGAATAATTACACACCACCAATAAACAGGATGTATCTGACTTTTATTTTACACTGTCCTTTGGGGGTTTCTTTGAATCTAGAGGACTCCTGACTCATTTGGACTACCCAACCCAATAGCAGGCTAAGTTCCTGACCTTCCTTCATCTTTTTCTCTTCCCCATGAAATGTGACCTTTCTTACCTCCTCAAGGTTTTGTCAGGGAGGTCATTAGCATATCCTGAGAGTTAATGGCATGTTTAACGGTCATCTCTCTTAGAGGACATATTTATATTTTTTTATGGGGACAGTAAATACCTCATCTCTGGAGAGTGGCTGACAGATGGTATGGACTTTAGTCCACAGTGGCAGGTCAATGGAAGATAACTTTTATAGCAGGCATACCCTGAGTATCTTCTAAGTCTCACCTGTCTAGGCAATGGCTTATTCTGCCAACAGATAGAGCTGCAAAATAAATGCACTGTGCTGCTTTCTGAATAATTGTGGTGAAGCCACACTTTATTCTAAGTAATAAGAGTCAGAATCATATTCCCCACACTTTCTGAAGCCCTGGTGTGGATTAAGGGTCTCTTGGTGTCACTGGTGACATAGGGAAAAACATTCTTTTGAGATACCCATTTGTTACAATTGAGATTCAGTGGCTTTAGCAGAATAATATTTGGTAGATAATTATGGAATTTGTTCAACTAGAACACTAAAGGAATCTGGAAGGCAAAGACGTAGATAAGAGTAAGGATTAGGTCAAGAGTTGAGTGAACGCATTCCACTTTCCTCTGAGCTCATGTGAGTACAAGCAGGAGGGAGCCCGTGACTCAAAGGAATCAGCAGGTAAAGCCTTGCTGGCATGAATGCTATGAAAACAACACCCTTAAATAAAAAAACTCAAAAAAAAAATCAGAGGTAGAAATGAGAAAGTCACCTTTCTAAGATTGTAATAAAAATGTAAGGTGGGTAAGTAGAGGCAAGGAGGGAAAAAAGAGAGAGGAGGGAGCTTGTGGATGTTTTGCAAAGCTAGGCTCTGGGATTCAGGTTAAATAGAACCAAATGGCTTTAAGCATCAGGAACTTCCCCCAACCCCAACTGCTGCCAAATGGGATCTTAGCAGGAGCCCAATGTAAGAAATATATCAAAGCAGAAATGTTGTGTTTTATCTAATTTTAAAGTTATTATCATTAGGGGAACATTTGTCTTTCTAAAAAAGGTTTATCCAAATCTGAACACCCTCTTACCCTCAGGTACGTGTTTTTAATAGCTGCCTTGTTGAGTCCTCGCCATTGGTCATCTTTGGCATTGGCCTCTTTCAAGTCCACAAAGTACCCAGTGACCGGAGTCCTTCCAGAATGGACTGGAGGCTTCCACTGCAGAACCAGGGAGGTTTTCCTAACCTCACTATATTTGACATTGTGTGGGGGTCCTGAGAAAGAGAGAGAGAGACCAATGTATAAAAATTGTAACATAGATGAGAAAATTCAAATACATATAAATCTAGAACCACATTTGAAGTCTTAAAGCTGAATCCAGTGTTATTTTGTGAAGTCTATCAATCCTATAAAAATAGGTATTTTGTGGTCATTTTGTATCAAGTTTCCTCAATGGCTCTACATCAACCTACTAAGTCCCTATTTGGGCAGCAGGTAGTTAGAGCCAATTCAAGGTGGCCCCCAGAGGCTGGATGATAACTTGCCTTCAGGGTGTCCTTGGGCTTGTGGTCCTCATCTTTTATCAGAAGAGTTTAATGTGGTTGCAAATTCAGTTTAAGATTACTTTTAGATGGCAATCTGAAAATTTCCCTAAATCTCAAATCAGGATGAAAAAAGCAACTCTCTTTGATGGCATATGAATATAGATAGTAATTTTTTTTTACAAGAAAAAGTAATATATTACAAAATAGTTCCCTTTTAGAGGGAAATCTTTCCCATAGGGCATATATTCCATGTAGGAGCAAAAGCAAACTACAATTACAGTTTACAAAGAACTTTCATGAAAAGATACAATTAATCCCATAGGCCCCAGCTAAACACTGCTAGGTACTTTATATTTATTTGTCTCATTCATCCTTAAAACAACAGAAAGCTCAGAGAAGCCAAGTAACTTGATCAACCTGTTCAGGAAGAAAGCCAAATGTTCTCCTTGTCCATGTGCTGTTTGCAGTCTTGGGAGAATCCAAACTACTAAGTGATATCCCACATCTTTCCATGACCACCAGCTGCTATGTAAGTGATATATTTATTTTCTTTCTTCCTATTTTTTTTTTCTTTTAAATAACTGATTTCTAACCAACCAATCAAAATCACCTAAACTGACTCATAGCTACAAACACAGACTCTACCATGCTATGCTTTGGCATTTTGCAATTGATAGCTCAATATTTGTGGGGCCCTATATCTTGGCTTAACGATCACGGATATGTGTCATCCTTGCCTTCCACCAAGGTTTAAATAATATGGTAACAGATTTAAAAAATAACCAATACCTTATAATAGTGTGTCATGTTCTGTTTTGCAAAGGGCTTCTAAATAATTTTCTTGTGCCATCCTCAGAACCCAGTGAGGCATCCAAAAAGGTAGCACTCATCCTGCAACCTCTTTTGCTAACTATATCTCTCAATCAAAACATTTTCCACAGGCCTGCTCAGAATTTCTGAGTTTCTAGTCACTTATATTTTAATTTTATTCAGGAATTGTAAGAATTTAAAAACGGGTCCACTTTTGTGTAGGTGACAGAAAGAGCTTAAGAAATATTTACTGGCTTAAGGAGGTGCGAGAAAAGGCTGCATGTTTGCCTCTTATATTTATTAAAGTTGAGTGAGTGTTTGAACTTCTCTTAGGTTTCTCTTGTAATCTTTTTATTCAAATTTGATAGAGAAGTGATGCAAATATAAGCTAAGCAAAGGCAAAACTGATGGTTCTTCAAGGGCACTAGGGCTTCACATAGAGGAAGAGGGTGGTATCAAGGACATGGCTGGATCCACCCAGTATGCTCCAGGTGGCCTTGTGTTCTAATGTGGTCGATACTGGTGTTATACATATCCTGCATATTAAGCCCAAGTGGGAGAATCTAGTCATCCTGTGGCACTCATTGGGTCTGTGAAGTTGGTACTGTTGGAAGCAAAATGAAATCACCCACTAAATACATTAACGTGGCTAGTTTGAAATTTAATGGCTTGGTAAATTTGTTTGTATTCAATTTTTTAATTTGTTCAGTGTTGTAGCTGTGTTTTAAAAGGCACAGGTAACTGTTTCTGCCTTCTCCCCATTTTCTTCCCTGTTCAGCCAACCACCCACTATGGCAACCTCCATAAGAGAATATTTCCAGCCAGGTTCCAGGAACTTTGTTGTGATGCAGAGTTGAGACAAAAGTGGAGAGAGAACAAAATGACTAGAGAAGTAAGTGGAGAGAGTTAAGTGAAGAAAGTCCAGAACTTAAGTCCCAGGCAGGCATGTTAAGTCCACCTACATAATACCATAAAGAGCTAGAAGCAAGGGAGGAAAGAGACAAGGAAGAGGAGTCACATTGGCTGAGCTTGGAGGGAGAGATTTCTGGAGATTGATAAGTGAAAGGTTCCAGGGCAATATGGAAGAATACATGAGAATTAGGAAGTACAGGAAGAAATTTTTGAGGTATTTTGTTGTGGGATACAAGTTGGATGCCCTTCGATGGTCTTTAAGCAACACAAAAAAATATCAGAATTCCTTTTAAATGATAATGTAGAACTCAGATTGTGTGCTTCTGTTAATCCTATTCCAAGCAGAAAGATATAACTCTGAGGGCTCTAGGATGTATTTGGAATATAAGCACATGAAATTATAGTCAGTTTTATATTAGTGCCTATTATTTGATAGGATTACAGAAATATTTCAGGTAAACATAAGGGGCCAAGAGAACTCTTTTCCCTTAGAAACTGTCTATGTAGCACTTAAATTTACTTCCCAGCAGTAGGTTCTTTTGGAAGATACCTCAAGCCTGAGTGCTGAGAAATGGTTTTCATGGTTTACCTGGAACAGCAATGGTCCACTCTTCACATTTGAAGCATTCACTTACTGCTGAGGGTACTCCCAACCCAGCGATGTTCATGGCCGCCACTTGAAACTGATACACCATGTTTTCCTTCAAGTTGCTAATCTGCAACATGACAATATCACAGAGTGGATGATGATTCAGGTTTGTTTTTTCAATTGTTCAATATTTTATTTACTTACCTCTTGTGTTGGACACACCCTGAAATGACCCCCAATGAATCATACCCTTTTGTAATCTACTCCCCCTGGGTGTGAGTAAAATCTGTGACCTGGTTCCAACCAACAGAATATGGGAAAGGTATTGGAATATCAGTCCTGTGATTGTTGTTCCATCATATAGAAAAGGAGGAGGGATATTACAGATATAATTAAAGTCCCTAATCAAAAGTGAGTTCATCAAAAGGGAGATTATCCTGGGTAGGTCTGAATTAATCAGATGAAAACTCTCAAAATGGGGTTTGGCACTTTCATGAAGAAAACACTGTCCTGATGGCATTCAAGAGGCAAATGCCATGTTGCGAACTGCCTAGCCACTCACATTTGGAGAAGAGCAGCCTCTAGGAGTAGAGGGCCCCAGACTTACAGCTGGAAGAACTGAATTCTGCCAGTGACTGAATAAGTTTGGAAGAGGAACTCAACTCCAGATGAGAATGAGCCCTGCTGACACCTAGAATAAAACGTTGTGAGACCTCAAGCAGAAGACTCATCTAAGACATGCTTAGACTCCTGACTTACAGACACTGTGATATAACAAATAGGGGTTGTTTTAAGTCACAAAGTTTGTGGTAATTTGCTAAGCAGAAATAGAAAATTTATGCTTGTACAGATGAAAATTAAATGAATTCTAAGCTAGGAATAAAAATATTCAAAATCTTTCATTTTTCTGCTCCTTACTGAATGACTTAATGACTTTTCTATATCCCTCATAGGAAATTTGGCTGTAGTAAATATATGTGATAAAATAATGAATGTGAAAATATTTGCACAGTATAAATGATGGAATATATTAGTGTGAAAAAAATCCATGGACTATAAACAATCCTTTGAGAATTAAAAATGCTTAATAAGTGAGGGCATTTAGGTAGCTCAGTTAGTTAAACATCCGACTCTTGATTTCAGCCCAGGTCATGATCAGGCTCTGTGCTCAGAGAAGTCGGCTTGCTCTTCTTCTTCTGTCCCTCCCCCCACTCATGCTCTCTCTCTGTCTCTAATAAATAAATAAAATCCTTTAAAAATGCTTAATAAATGAAGGCATCGATAGAACCAGTTGGGTTAATAAAACTTACCCATTATATGACTTAAGACAAGCAAAACAAATATATATCTATGATCCTGATTTGATCAAGTAGAATATAATGGCTATATGTTATGGGTAACAGAATAATACAAACTCCCTTTTTGATTCACACACACACATACAAACACATTTCCTTTAAGAAGGAAAGATCTTTTTAATTAGTAGGAAACCATCATGTAGATAACTTGGATCTAAAAGTACTTTATTCAGGTACCAGAGCTGTTTTGGGGTTCCATTAGGGTGACCAACAATTCCAGTTTTCTTGGGACTGTGGGGTTTCTAAGGATGTAGGCAGTATAGTGCTGAAACTAAGAGAATCCTAGGCAAACAGAGAAAGTTGGTCATTCTAGGCTTAGGTGAAATATTGTAGCATGGGACTTCTATTTCTGGCAATGGTGAACCAGGCTATAGAGATTAATCATCTTGCTAAAAAATTAAAAATACTAGACAAAAATATCTTTAAAAAATCTTTTCAAAAGCATCAAATTAGTGTCGAGACATTATAGAATTATAAGAACAGAATAATGGGAAATAGGGAACAAAAAAGAGATAAGTGGAATCTATATAGAAGTGGCTTTTACCTTTGGGATAGCTGCCAAAAAAGAAAAGTTTGACCTTTGGTTTTTATTATCTCAAAAGCAGAGGAACTCTGAAATCAAAGCCTAGAGCCAACCTAAGAAGGGTAATAAAAGGGAACCCTCTACAATTAAGATGGAGTCCTTAAGGGCTTTACTCTTTGGGAGTAAAGTTGAAATAGAAATAAACCTGCCTTCATACAGTATAAATTTACACTGCTTGATTGTCCCCAAAATTAAAGGCTTGTATTTGATTTAAGAAAAAAAAACTCAACAAGTGGTATCCCCAGGTACCTTGCAGAAGCAAATACAAATCTTTTACAGAGAAAAATGTCTTCATCCTGAACCTCAAATTATTCATGCAAATAATATTTTAGTGACAATGAGCAGCACATAATCAAGGATAACCAAGCATAGAAAACAAGATACTATGAACAAGATACTACAAAACCAATGAAAACAGATACATACCTGCAAATATATTAGATGACAGAATCATCATAGATTAGAAAAACAGCTATGCTTACTATGTTTTAAACATAAAATACAAATTTAAAACATCCGTGGGACTACTCCTGAAACTAATGTTACACTATATGTTAACTAACTAGAATTTAATTTAAAACTTGAAACATTAAAAAAAGTATCTGCAGGAGAGCCAGCAAACTATAAAATATTTTGTAAAATGTGACCTAAAAAGGAAAAAATACAATAATAGAAAAATAATGGATGAGTTTAACAGAAAATCAGATGCAAAAGAAGAGAAAATATGTAAACTAATAGAAAGTTATAAGAAATCACACAGACCACAGTGCAGAAAGATACAAAGATGGAAAAGAGAGAAGAGTGATTAATAGACATGGAAGATAGAATGAGAATGTCAAATACATGTTAAATAGAGTTTCAAGAGGAGAGAGGAGAGAATGGGGCAGCAACAATATTTTAGGAGATAAATGGCTTAGAATTTTCCAGAAAGATCTTCTTGAAAAATCCAACCCACAGATTGAAAATACTCCTCATGCCAAAATCCTAGGCAGAGACATTTTTAAAAACCTATTCTGAGATACATAATTTAACTGTAGCACACCAAACAGAGAGTAAAAATATTAAAAGCTGTCTAAAAGACAACACTCAAATAAGCAAACAGACTAAAAGCTGACATGTCAGTGGCAACATTGAACCAAAAGACAGTGGAATTATACCTTCCAATTGTGAAAGAAAATAACTACATTATATAATGTTTTATCTAGAAAAATTTTTTGGAAAATGAAGAAAAAAGTTATTTTCAGATGAACAAAAGTAAAAGAGTATGTGTTTTCAGAATACCCTAACTAAAGAACATTCTAAACTATTTAATTTAGATGAAAGGAAAGTGTTCTCAACTAGAAGGTCAAAAATGTGAAATTAAAAGAAAATAAAATCTTAAATAAAATAATTTACATAAATCTAAGTATCGACTATAAAACATTAATAACATTACTTTTGGATTTAAAAAATGACTTACAAACACATACACAATAGCATATAAAATGGGACTAGGATAAATGGATTACAGTATTCTGAGGCCCTATTTTTCTCAGACAAGGTTAAAACAATAGAATTCAGACTGTTAATTTGCTCACTATAATTTTTAGAGTAACCACCAAAAACAAACACTGGAGAATTTATAGCTTTCAAGGTAGTATAGAGGGGGAAAGGGCATGGCTAAAAGGTGAGGGTAAGAAACCTATTCAAAAGTAATCAAGTAAGGACAGAAAATGAACAGAACAAGCAAACAGAAAACACAAAATAAAGATGATTGGTTTTACAAAAAAGTGGTAGTATCATTAAATACCCCAGTTAAATGACAAAGACTCTCAGGTAGGAAAAATACCCCACCCTATGATTTTTAAGAGATATATATATATCATATGATATATATATATATCATGAAGTTAAAGACAGATTGAAAGTCAAAGGATGAAAAATTATATACCATACAAACACCAACCAAAAGAAAATTAATAAATTTATATTAATAACAGACGATAGAGACTTGAAGGCAAGACATATTGTCAGTGATATCAAAAGTCACTTTATATGCATCTAATAACACCTCTACAAAATATATAAAGTAACATTTTAATTGGGTGAATTTTATGATTTGTGAATTATATCTCAATAAAGTAAGATTATCCTGCAATTTTCCCTTCCCGTACTATCCTTGTCAAGTATTTTTATCAAATTAACTCTAGTCTCAGGGTAATTTCACTCATGAACATAAAAGCAAAAATCCTAAACAACAATAAGTAAAAAAAAATCCAGTAATATATAGACAGAATATACATAATGTCCAATTTGGATTTATGCCAGGAATGCAAGGTTATTTTAACATTAGATAATTACTAGAATATACCACATTAAAACTAAAGGGAAAAATCATATAACCATCTCAATGGATTCAGAAAAAATATTTCATAATTTTCATTAATTCTTAACTAGGAATAGAAGGAAACTTCCTTTAGCTGATAACAGATGTCTATCAAACACTGATAGTAAATATAATATTTAATGGTGAAATGGTGAAATGTTTTCCTTTAGATAAAGACCAAGTCTAGAATGACCAAGATCACCACTTCTATCAGTATTTTGTTAACGATTTTAAGTAGAAAGTTAAGAAAATAAAGCAAAAAATATAAAATTTGGGAATGAAGAAGCAACCTGTCATTTGCAGATGATATGATATACAGGAATCAAAAAGAGCTCATAGGTAACATAGAAATAATAAGAAAATTTAGCAAAAACTTATACATAACAATGACATGTAAAATCAATACATAAAAATGAGGTATATTTCTCTATACCAGCAATAACAAAATGATATAAAAACAGACTATTTAAGCACCAAAAACATGTAATACCTATAAATAAATAACAAATGATGTGCAAAACTTCTCTAGAGAATTATAAAGCTTTATTGAGAAGCTTTAAAGACCAAAATAAATGGAGAGAAATATCATGTTCATATATTAGAAGAGTTCATATTTTAAAGATGTCAATTATTCCTCAATTTATTTATGGATTCAATGCAATACCAATCACAATTGTAAAATGTTTTAGTTTAATTTAATTTTATTTTATTTGTTGTGTTTGCTTTTGCTTGTCTTGTTTTTTGGTAGAACTTGGTAACCTAATTCTACAATTTATATCAAAGTGCAAAGGACTAAAAACAGCCTAGGAATAATAAACTAAACTGAGATAACTTGATCTATCAGTTATCAAATTTGCTATAAAGTGGTAATGATTAAATTAATGTGGTTCTGGTCCAGTGATAGACAAACAGACCAGTGGAACAAAATGGAAAACACAGAAGCAGACACATGCATCAAAGAAACTTGACACATGATACAAATAGCCTAGAAGAATAGTAGAAAAAAGGGCAAACTTTTCAATAGATGGGACAACTGTTTCCCTACAGGGGAAAAATGAATGTTGACCTTTATACCACAAAGCAAATGTTAAGTCTGGCTGCAATAAATTTGATATTAAAATTAGTGTTGTTACCATAAGGAGAAGAAAATACTAACCAATGAGCAGGAAAAATAGACACAGCCTCCATAGCTACCAAGGATTTTAAGCTCAGAATATACAAAGAACTTCACAAGGCAGTAAGAAAATCTATTAGAAAAATGGGCAAATCTTTGTGCAGGCATGTTATAAAAGATTTCAAAATGGATATTATATATAGCAAAAGATGTTCAGATTCATTTGACACCCCGATTGTCAAAACTGAAAATGTGTGAATATACCAAGTGTTAGGGGAATGTGCAACAATGGGAATTCTCATACTCTTCAGAAAACCAGTATAGACGTATCTACTAAAATTAAAGATAACAGATTCTCTGGCCCACCAATTCTGCTTTTAGGTAATAACCTAGAGAAACTAGTGCATATACATGCCAGCAGACAAAAATGTACAAAAATGTTCATAGCTACACTGTTTGATATAGCTATAAATGTGAAAATACTGAAATATCAATAACTAGATTGAAAAGTATATTGTGAGACAGTCATATAATAGAATACCATACAATAATGAAGTCATAGCTACACATCAACATAGAAGAACTTTAAAAATATGATTTTATTTTATATATTCTTGTTTTAACTTCTTTATGTATTCAGTATGTGTGTGATATTCCATAAATTTTAAATGTTAGATTTAAAACCTGTGGCACTGAGTTGGGGAAAGCATCATTCTCCCAACCTCATCCTGCTCTTGCTCTCACAGCATAGGGTTCTGGGAGTATTAAGGGGGGTGACTTTCCTCTAGCTAACAATACTCCAAAGAGAGGAACCATAGTTATGGCATCAGTAAAACCCTTCAAGTACTCTGAGATGGGCAAAGCAGTAAAAAGAAATGTGTGGGTAGACACATATCAATCATCCCTTCGTGGCCATCAGAGCCACTATAATGGGGGACACTTCACAGGTGGTGAGCTGATGCTGGCCATCAGGTCCATGTCCCTTTATCCTTTGTGATTTGAACACTGAAAGCTAAAACTGCAGTCTTTTAGATCCTGGGACTCTTGAGCTAGCAGCACATTGGTTATAGATATTTTGTTTTGAAATAAACATGAATTCTTACCATAAGTATACATTTCATAGTAAATATTCTAGGAAGTTATTATGTTTATGCATATGAATCAGAAGATACAAATCCTTCCTGGTCAATCAGCGTACTTCTATTTACCCTGATATATTTGTGACAAAAATCCTGTCGTTGTAGACAATGGACACTGGAGAAATGATATGAATCATTTATAAGCTGCTGGGTGTGGGTGTGGGTGTGGGTGTGCGTGTGTGTGCAAGCAAGCATGTCATCATCATATATGTGACACTCCACACTACAGAAGGTCACACATTTACCTTATATGCCTCATCACTGACAGCTTTGATGTTGGCTTCTCTCCATCTTCCTGGTACTCCATCAATTACCTCACGATAGTTTACATAATAGCCAGTAATTTCAGCTCCTCCAGTCTTATCTGGTTGCTTCCATCCAAGAACCATCGAGTCACGAAAACTTTCAAGACAAGTGATATCACAGGGTGGAGATGGTGCCGCTGTTGCAATATGAATACCAAGTAAGTAGAAAGAAATGCATTTATGATTTTATGTACATTAAACTTGTTTCATTCGTGCCACCTGTGAGGGCACTAGGGTCTTGCAGTATAAAACTAAAGTGTGAAGACTAATCAGTAACTTGGCACCCAATTTGGTGTATGAGAAAAAAAACCCACATACAGTAAAAAAGTGCACTGCAAATATTATTCCAAAGATAAAAAGAACCTGCTCTCCTACTTCCACAGAAGAATAATTTTTGAAATACTAACAGCAAAACAGTGCAATATTCTGAAAAATGATTCTATTCCCCAGAAGAAGAAATATTTTTCACAAGATACATATTTTTGTTTCTTAATGTGGTTTTGTTTTTATTTGCTCCTTGAGGAAAATGAAGTATGTATATCAATTTCTGCCTCAATGTGCTTATAGAGAATTTCCATGTTATTTCCAAATGGTTAGCATTTCACCATTCAGGCATACATACCCTTGTGAGACCTTATAACTAAACAAGTTCTGTCTACGCACAGAAAAAATCTTATTTCAAGCTCAGCTAAATGCCATCTTAAAAAATTTTTTTTTAAAGTAGGCACAATCTGCCATGTGATTTTTCTCTTAGTATATAATACCTTTTGCTGCATTATTTTTAACCTGATGTTGGACTATTATTTATATGGTACAAAATGCTAGACAGCTGTCACCGTGTTTATTATTTCCTAGCCAGAAAAATATCTGGAGGATGTTTTAAAAGTCTTCTTTCGGGATCCCTGGGTGGCGCAGCGGTTTAGCGCCTGCCTTTGGCCCAGGGCGCGATCCTGGAGACCCGGGATCGAATCCCACGTCAGGCTCCCGGTGCATGGAGCCTGCTTCTCCCTCTGCCTGTGTCTCTGCCTCTCTCTCTCTCTCTCTCTCTGTGCCTATCATAAATAAATAAAAATTTAAAAAAAAAAAAAAAAAAAAAAAAAAAAAAAAATAAAAGTCTTCTTTCATTTATGTGGCTTTGCTGATCAACTTCTCCCCCAACTAGTAAATAATGGTGTTTGATAAAGAAAGAGAGGGTCAGGTGGTGGAAAGAAATCCATCCAGATGTGCAATGACATGAAAAAGACTTTTCTGAATATTGATTTGGATTACAGGGGAAAAAAAGAACTACTTATTCTTATTCAAAAGATTCTTAGAACAATAAAGATTTTTTAAAAATAAAATACATTTGTTTCTCTCTCCTCTCACCAACCTCCTTCATTCTTTACACTAAAAATGTTCTCTCTCATCTCTCTCACTCTTCCTATTACAGAGACATATTGAATGAACTCTCAAATGAATATCCCATCTTGAGTTGAAGGTACAATAAAGGTTAAAAAAAATAGAAGTTATAGAAGTTGGAAGTGGAGTAGTAATAGGAGATGGATGAGAGGCATGCTACAATGCTTATCATTTCATTTTTATTTGATAAGAAAACACTGTCACCTAGAATATATAAGCCACAAGTATCAAATATCCTATTAAGAAAATTCTGACCTTACTGATAAATAGTCTTAAATAAATCAGTTCTGGGAATGTGATTCACATAGCCCAGAATTTAGCTTTATGTGATGATTGTAATTGCCTGTTAAACTTGTCATGGCACATCAAAGAGATACTATTACTTATATTTATTGGAGTCAAATATGAAGGATAACTTGAAAACCTGAAGATGAACAGCAGTAATAACTACGGTCCTGATAAAATGTGACTTCTTTGAAACATATTTTTCCCATACATGTATTGAGCATGAGTATTTCCAAGAACTCTACATGGGCTGTGATTATCAAATCCTTTCTCCTCTCAGCTCTAATTTTCTTAGCGAAATGAGGCCAATGGTGTGTCTGCCTGAGAAACCAAACAGGGCTCAATAACCAAATCACTTTAAATATTCTGCTGTCATTAAGCACAGTGAAGTATGTATAAAAGCCAAACTCCCCCAAAGTTACTTTTACAACTCATTAGACAAAAGTACTGCAAATAGATAGCTGAAAACATGTCAAATGAAGAATAAACATTGATGAAAGTGAACACAGAGATGGAAGAATGTGATCTCGACAATGAGGTGAGGACACTGATGGAGACAGATGGAATAGTCGTACTCTTTCGAATCTCACCTAGGTCCTTCTTCTTTTTCAGAGGGTCAGACTTACTTTTCCCCTTAAGGGCTGCCTTCTGTGGTGATGGGGTAAGCTCTTCCTGAACTGTTTCACTTACTTTACTCACTTCTGTTTGGCCCAGGTTGTGAGCGCTACTGGGTAGTGAAGGTTTGTTAAGTTTGCTACCAAGCAAAGCATTTTTCTTAAAGGCTGGCTGGGAGGCTTCATGCATGCCTCCCCTGGAGTCTGTTAGTCCACCAGGTGTATCATTCAGTTCAGGCCACACATCTGGAGACACTCCTCCCCCTACAATCACCAGATAACAACATAAACACTTTGAGCCCAGACACAGTACAAATTGCTCTTACTTAATAGAACAAAGGGGGAAAGTATTAGGCCCACAAATAGAACAAAAGTCATCTTAGTTTAATGGAAATCACTCAGCTTTTCAAGAAATATGGAAAGCATACATTCCAAAATAATTTATGCCAAGGAAACATTTCAACTTCTCCATATTCTGGGAAAAGAAGAAATAAGAACAGAAAACCACAGACAGAACAGGAACCATTTTGATTCACAGAACCCAAGTATATATAAGAAAAAAAAAACAAATCTCTGACATTTTTTTAAAGATATTAAGTCCTATTGTTCAACAGAATGACGGGAGGAAAAGATCATAAAGTGCACAAGACATACATTAAAGACCCTGATTTTATAACAGAATTATGTACATTACTGAAATATTAATGGTCTGTACCTCCCAACCTCAAAAAAATGTTCACTATTGTCCATAAATACCATAAGGAGTATTAAAAAATAATACGGCATGTTAACCAAAGATAACTGATATAAAATAATCTTTCCTTTCAAATATGTGTTGCTCTATCACAGACTTCATTTTTGGTGCTCTGAACTACCTGGGTCCCTTCCCTGCTTTATCTAAGATTGGGAGGCACATCATGTACATACATACAATTACTTTATTACCAGTTTTATTCTGTTGGTTACTTTGCGAGCAGAGATGTAGCATATGATTAAGCAACCACGTGTGTCTTGCACAAAACTTAGAGGAGTTTATAAAAAGCATGTTAATATATTGTTAGTGAAAACAAGCCAGGCTTTGTCACAGGTGAAATGGCATTTAGGTACAAAATGATCTGTGTTACGGGTGATATACCACTCCAAGGAACTGGATGGCCCTTCACATTCCCAGGATGAGCACGAAGTTAGAATGGAGTTTCACACAGTGGGAAATATCTGAGGAAACTCAAACTTGTGAAGATGACAAGGCTACAGATGCACAGAATCTGGATAAGTGATGAAGATCTGTAAAATAATGGCTATGGAAGGTTAGCTGTCACCTGGAGTCAGAGAAAATGGTCATCTGAGGATGGAATCATCAAGCAATTCTAGAAGCTTTAAACAATTTCTGGAGAGCATGGTATCTTCCTTTATAACTTATAAAAATCCATTTTTAACTACAAAGTTATGCATAAGGAACTTACCAATAGCAGCTTTTACTTCTATTGCTTCTGAATCCTGTGAATATTCACTAAGTCCAGCTGCATTAACTGCTCTGACCCGGAAGATGTAACTCTGACCAGTTGCCAATCCATGGCAAGTAAATCTAAAAGGAAAGGAAGTTTCAAAAATTTTTCCTAGGGATAGGGGGAATTAGACAAGATGGTTTTAGCTTAACTGAATGATCTGGCTTTATAAAAACAATTCATTTTCTAATAGCAAAAAGAATAAGTACAGAGATCAGGTAATGTATGTGCTTTGGACAGGAAGGCAGCTAATTAAGGCAATTTTCTAAACTCACCCTATTAACACAGAGTCCTCCTGGCTTTCCCCTGAATAAGTACCTTAACTTTTCTGAGCCTTTGTGTGTTTATTAGTAAAATTGGGATAATATGTCTTCATCATAATTTTTTGTGTAAAGATTGGCCATAAGGTATTTAAAGTATCTATTTCAGGGCTTAGCATTGAATAAATAATAGGTGGTATTAATACTAGTAATGGCCTTTTCAAGTATATACTTAGGGCTATAAGGCATTGGCTGCTCTGTGTTATAGGGCCTAGGCACTGCTTCTAGGCATGGCAGGGAAGGTATAATTACTTGAGGAATTACACTAGAATCTGAAAATAAGATGAAATATGGATTACCATTTAGATATAAGGACCCAGTAATGAAGTGTGAATCCATGGGCAGTTTCACACATAAAACAACCTCACTTCTTAATAGCTATTATGGCTATAAATAGCCATTTCATGAATCACTGTAACATTTTAATCCATCCTGAAGACTATAACCAGAGGAAATAACAGGCCTGCTAATGACTCTATTACCATTAGTAATGTTGGAATATTTAATGAAGGCAGTCATAAATTAGGCCAATCCTTTAGGTCAGCTCAGTTCAGCAAATATTTATTGAGCACTTCAGTGTTCCAGACACTGAGCTAGATACTGTGGACACAAAGGTGAATAAAAAATGGTGCCTGTCCTTGAGAAGCTCCCATCTGTTTGTGGAAAGGCAGACCTTGTCTAACCCTCTATAAATATTTCTAAATAGTCCCAGGAAAATGCTGGGAACTCAGAATAAAAGCGAAATGAACAGATGAATCTCTTGCTTTCTCCCATTAATTGATTTGCCTCTATTCTTTCCTGTTCTGCAAAAGAAACAACTCATCCTATGGGGGTCCTTGGACTTTGAAGTGGCCATACCAGAAGCTCTCTAACAAGCTCATTTGACAATTTGGGAGGCTGGAATTCTCCTCTCAGACTGGTCCTAAATCAAAGGAGGCTCAGAGTTTGGTTGCAGGTCAGAACTCATCATCAACCTGCAAAGCTGACTGACAAAATATTTGAAAGCAAGAAAAAGAAAATAACCCTCTTCATATTAGAAACAGATATAAAGAAGTGGCAAGATATTGTGAATGTCTTTTTGTTAGTGTTACTCATTACTACTAGCACCAAGTTTAACCATGTTCAGAATTTGTAAATGTTGATATTCTTTTCCTATTCGTTTAAGATGCCTTAGGGGCACCTGGGTGATTCAGTTGGTCAAGTGTCCAACTCTCAATTTCAGCTCAGGTTACGATCTCAGGGTTTGTGAGATAGAGCCTGCTTAAGATTCTCTCCCCTCCCCCTCACCACCACACCTTTCTTAAATAAATAAATAAATAAATAAATAAATAAATAAATAAATAAATGAAATGCCTGAGTACTTTATGTCAGTCAAATATCTAGCAGAAGATTATGTTCAATTTTAAACTCATTTGGATATTTAAGGTATCGTGTTTTTACAAAATCTCCCGTGTTAGATGTTTGTGCTGCTGTCTGGGTCAGTGGTTTCATTTCCTCTTCAAAGCTCCAGTGCTCTAGAGTCAGAAGGCTCCCCACAGCACCTCCCACCCCAACACTGCAGTTACCGTGAGCCTTTCACAGGATTGTTATTGCAGGGCTCCCACTTGCCAGAGCCGACAACACTTGACTCTATGTAGTACCCGACCAGCTCCTTAGCATCTTTGGATTCCTCCCATGAAACTATCACTGATGTGTCTGTATTTCTGCTTGGGATGATTTTGCCTGGGGGCTTGGGGATATCTGATAAAGGAGGAAAATGATGATCAAACTCAGGGCAGTTTTTAAAAATTCATTCTTATCACATATGAACAAACACATGCATATATATTTTTATATAAGTAATCATGTCAAGTGTACTATTGCTTTATTTTATATATATATATATATTTTTTTATTTTATATTTGTTAAAGCAGAAAATAAAAAAAAATACGTTTGGAGGCAATAATGATACACTAAATACTCCAGGAAAAAAAATACATGAGCAATGCAGTTGAAACTCTTGGAGTTTACTTTTCATGACTTCATAATTCATAATAATGAGTTTTTAAAATGTCTCAGCCAGGTACAGTCAATTAAATTAAATTTATAATGTGAAAGGATGCCATCACTTTTACTTCTGGATATATACTTCCTAATGAAATTAGAAATTTACATGTGAAATTAAATTATTTAAATTATATTTATAATGTGAAAGGATGCCATCACTTTTACTTCTGGATATATACTTTCTTTTTTTTTTTAATTTTTATTTATTTGTGATAGTCACAGAGAGAGAGAGAGAGAATGAGGCAGAGACACAGGCAGAGGGAGAAGCAGGCCCCATGCACCGGGAGCCCAACGTGGGATTCGATCCCGGGTCTCCAGGATCACGCCCTGGGCCAAAGGCAGGCGCCAAACTGCTGCACCACCCAGGGATCCCCGGATATATACTTTCTAATGAAATTCTTGCTTTGGAATTTTTCTTGAACTGAAGTAAAGTCAGTTTACAGTTGTTCAACCAAACTCTTTACTCACCAAGTTTGTCCCCTACAACGGTCACTTCGGTTGCCTCTGAAGGCTCACCAACTCCTGCTGAGTTAGAACAGCGGACACGGAAACGGTAGGATTTCCCTTCAGCCAGGTCGAACAGAGCAAAGCGGGGAGACTTCACAGGGAGCTCTGTGTTCACCCGCTGCCAGTTTTCTGTTCCTGCATCACACTGCAGCCCAAACAGTGAGATCCATTTACAACACAGCAAGAATAGATGGGAACTCTGAGCCAGGCATTTAGCAGTCTTATTTCTCAGTCAACAAACTACTTACCTGCTAGGAGTTGAACTGGAGAAGAAATTTGTAGGAAATGGGGCTGAAGCATCTGTAGTCCATAGGATTATCTAAATCAAATATGGCTTTGGATTGTTTGACAAATTTGCTACTTTAATACTGCACTGACTTTATCTACTAAGATCATCCATCTACCTATGAAAGACTTAAACTTATTCAGAAGACAGTGTGGGGTCAGATACTTTTCTAATTCTTAGGGCAGGTAATTAGATTTACTATGCTATATAAAATACTTAAATTTTCATTGTTATAAACTGTTTTATTTTAATGGAATGTCATTTAATGACTTATAATCCCATTAGGTCTGTACTCAAATACAACCTCCTCAAAAAGGCCTTCTTGATCATTCCCTCCCTCCTATCAAAGAATCTAAAAGAGTTCTTTGCTCCTTTCTCATCACTCCCTATCCCTTATTCTCCTTTATTATTTTGTCAAAACACCTGTATTCGAAATTAAGTTATTTATTTGTCATCTCCTCCATTGGAAAGTAAATTTCAATGAAATGAGTACAGGTAATTGTCATGTTCACTGCTATACCCCAGAGCCTAGAATTATATCTGGCACATAATCAAGAATTGTCTTTTTTTTCTGAATAAATGAATTTTTAAAAATTCTTAATGAAGTTAATGAAAGATAAAGATGTTCTTTTTTTCTTCCCTATATTTGAAATAAATGATGGAAAAACTAAATTTAAAGCAATTAAATGTTGGAATTAAAATGATCTAGAGTGACTCTGAAATCCTTGAAGGATAAGGATATGGTGTCTATTTGCACTTTAGTAGAGAATATAGTGAGAAAACTATCATTAGACAGTAATCTTTTTTCCCCACCTATTCGAATTCTCAATTCTGCCCTAAGGTCAGCAGAAGTGATTTTACTTGAGAACCTTTGGAAATTTTCAAGAGACTTTTCCAGAAATCCAAACCTTATGATACAGTGACCAGCTGTCAAGGATGATATGCTGTTGGGACCATAAGAATACTAATATATTGCTTGGCATAAACTTCATTGACTTTGAAATGGGAGGCAATGTGGCATGGTGCAAAGGACCCAGGGGCATCCATTGAGGTCTTAGCTTTGTTCATAACAAGATATGTGACCTTGGGAAAGTCACATGAGTATCCTTTGGTCTCAATTTCATCATTTGTAAAATAGGCAAATGTGACAAGGTAACCTCCAAAGTCCTTTGTAGAATCTTTCATGATGGTGTCATTGTGTGTGGGAGGGTAGAGAGAATAAATTGCCCCTAAACAGTGAATCTGCGGCTAACTGGGGGATAAAATTTTCCCAGACATTTAATCTTTTAGTTTATGGCTTTGATTCATTTTGACACATCTCCCCTGGGGAACATATAACAATTATCAGTCATTTATACTTTCATAGTAAAAATAATAGCTGCCTTTCACTCTACTAAAAGCTTTATGCCATTGTAACTCTTTAATCCTCTCAACTATGCTCTGAATTAAGTACTGTGGGGGTAGCACTGTGATTATCCAAGTTTTTCCAGAGGAGAAGACAGGCTTGGGAAGATTGAAAGGCAATGATGTGTATTAACTGGATACAGGAGATGAAAACTGAGCCAGATTGCCTTGGTTCAAATCCTAGCTCTGTCTCTTACTAACTGTGTGACCTGAGCAAATTATATGCCCCACTGATGCGTGAATTTCCTCTTCTGCAAAATAGGTGTGATGAAAATAAGAGTATTTCCCTCATAGAGTTGCTGTGAGAATTAAGTGGGTGCACATGTGCAGAGTGCTTAGAGCAGTGCCTGGTCCTTGGTAAACATTGGCTCTTTTCATTCCTGCTTGCAGAAAGAGAGCTATCAAGTGATACAATCCTTGCTTCTGACAGGACCAGATTTTTGATAGGGGAAGACATAAGATATCTGAAAAAACTGAGGCTGAAAAGAACTCAGTAGGATAGGAAGGCTGGGAGCACTGGAGACCAATTTATCCAATTCTCTTGCTATTAAACCTCTCAATATCAACCATTTCAGGGCTCACAGACATAGTGTAACTGGGTATAAGCTGTAGCTATGACAGGTGAGTTTGTGCTTTATGAAGATGCAAATTCTGGTAAAAAGTTCTGTAAAGAAGTGCAAGCTCAGAGGTAACTGAAGAAGCAGCACTCCCTGGGCGTGAACATTCTATGGATGAAAATGTGCTGCAGGACGAGAGCACGTGAAACATTGCCCTTTAGAAAGGTTAACATGTTAGAAGTGGCTCATCAGAAATAACTTGAGACTCAACTGAGTAGAACGGTATGAGGATTGGATAGTTCTTCTGTAAATGTGCCCTAGGTCTCTGGACATGTTCTCCTCCCCCAATATGTCAACATCCTGGGCCTTTTGTATATGTCAGTGGTGCCTATATGGGCCTCTCCATTCACACTGCACTCATAAATGTTCCCTCTGTTTTATATTAATAGGTTTGCTAGTGGGAGAACACTTACATTTTTAATCACAGACTCATATGTATTTAGGTCTAGGGGAGTTATAGATTTTCCTGGAGAAATTAGAGTTTATGTGACCAGAGGAAATGTTCAACAAAAGCCAAAGTTGACTCATCTGAAGAAAATGCCTCAGTATTATGTTGTAACTATGTTATTATTACAGAAAAGATGGTAATTACTGTCACAGAGCTTATTCAGAACTCTTTTCCTGTGGAACATTTCAAAAAGATTCAGTGAAGGGTATGTATTAAGCACACTAGGAAATAAATATTTTCCACTCTAGTCTTGTCCTCTATTAAAAAAAAAGAAAAAAATTTAAGTCTGAAATAATGTTTAAGTTATATTTAATTTGAAGCTAATATCTAGAAAATATACAAATTTATAACAATAAAAACTTTTAATATTATTTTGGTAAAATCAGGCTCTTTTGAAAGATGTCCATATTGCATATTAAAGAGATAATCCATTTTATTGTACCAATTTGCTAAGGATAAGGAGAAGTGAGGGATGTTCCTCAAAGACATGAGCTAAATGTCTTTATCAAGGAAATAAATTAAAAAATTTATTAATTAAAGTTGGAAAACCACAGACCCTAGTATTTTTAATGCTAGTATAATTTTCTCTGATGATCTGAAATAACTAAAAGGCCATAAGATATCTGAATATTACTTTTATGTTGTCATCTAATTTTCAGATGCTTGGAGGTACCTATATATCTATGATATCTAGGTAATCTCATAATAATTGTCAGGGAAGGTGACCTAATAGATGTTCTGATATTGAATGATCAGAATAGCTTTAAGGATGAAAGAGAAAAGTTCTTAGGAAAGCTAACTAAGCTACATAACATTTTTGCCAAATAAAGACATTTTCTATAATTTTGCTATGAAAGTAAAATGTAAATGATAACTTATCATATTATCACAAAATTTTATAAAAATAAAATACACAAAAAAGTACAGCCAATTGTTTCATTCACTGTTCTTAAAAAAATGGTTCATGCCTGCCAATAAAACATAAACATTCTTACCTATAATTTAAAATAAACTTACTTTTGATTCATTTTTTTCAATTACATCTTAATCAAAACTTTCTTAACAAATGGACTTTGAACCTCATTTTAAGCAAATTCTCTTTAAATGCCCTTTTCCTGTGGCAATTATGCCTTGCCTAGCAGGTTGTTCCTCCTCAGTATCTGAACTTGCAACTAGGCACTTCCCCCAAATAATGTCCTGTGCAAAACTTGGCTCTTCTACATTTTCTGGGCAGAAACACTTACTACAACTGCACTCAAAGATGGGTATGTGATAAATTCATATGCAATTATCATCATTCCACCTATTTTACACCTTCATTGTATGCTGCCCTAACATAATTATAACAAAATTGTAAGATATTTGAAGGAAAGAACTAGCCAGTATCTCATGCTGTTTTCTGATTCCTGACCCCACCCTACTATCTGCACTTAGAGTAGTACTAGCTGAGTGCAAGGCAGCATGTAAGGACTTTCTCTCTTCAACTCTCTAGCTATTTGACAGTACTCTGAAAGTACTGTAATTTTTATTCCTCTGGCTCATCTACCCTCATCAGTATTCATTTTTCACTGTGGAAAACAAGTTGTAGAGAGATGAAAAGCCATTACTAGAGCAAGGAAGACAGAGAAAGTGTCTAGAAAACAGTGCTATATGAACAATCTACAGTTTCAGGAACATTTCTCTTCTTAAAAAGGTTGTAATTTAGGGTCTGTGGACCTCTTAGGAGTCTATGGGTGAGCTCCAGGGATCCATAAACCCCTGAACTTTCAGATAAAGTTCTGTATAATATACATTTTTTTGTGAAGACTGTTCGTAGTTTATAAGGAAGGGTTTAAAGAATACAGGACACAATGGAAATTTAATCTCTATTTCTTTAAAGAAATCTTTAGGAAAAGACAGGGTAATAATGTTGATCCCAGAGTCTTACTTTTTCCACAAAGTACAGAATGCCCTCATGGCCACGTTGGCGAGGGGGCTTCCAACTGAGCACCACATAGCTCCGGGTGGCCTCTGTGACAGAGAGGTCTGTGGGTGGCCCAGGAACAATACCCTCTGAAAAACAAGGAAAAGTGAAAAGCACACACTCTGGGAAGCCAAGCATATGCCAAGAGTCATAGATGCTTCTCTCCTACTGGAGGAAGATTAATTACTGCTCCACAGTATAAAGAAGTACCTCATCTCTGAAATTCTTCCTAAAACATTCATTCATTCATTCAAAGCCACAATTTTACTTTCTTTGCTTGACAATTTTGATTTTCTTACTGGTCCTAAAAAACAGTAATGACATAAGTTATATTTTCTGTACATCCTATATCAGCTTTTTATAGAATATCTTTTCAAGGGTGTTTGGATAGCAAACAAACTTGGAATACAATGACAGTATATTCTCTAGGGCAGAAACTTGACTTGTTTTCTGATCAGCATAATAAAGATAATGTCCTTCTCTAGAGAAAGCTTGGGTTGATTTGTTAGCAGCCTCCTTATAATTACAAGGTTTGTCAGACGTAACATACATCTACTGTGTGTACAGCATCTATCTGTGCTGCTCCATATCACCCTGTGGAACTTGGCAGGGGGACAATGCAAAGGAAAGTAATGAGAACATGAAGCTCATGCCATCTAACTGTGCTGTGAGTTATAGAATCCTTTGTCTCTGACCTGGAAATCTTTTATCTTTTGCCAGCATCTATGAAACTGTGGTATGAAACATATTGGTTTGTAAATAAGGTAACATTTTATATCCTCCACAGTTCCTGACATTAGATTGACCCTTCCACATCAAATAACTAAAATACCAAGCAAAATACATGAAACAACTGTTAACAGACATTGGATATTAGCTGGCTTAGGACAATGATTCCCAAAAGAAGAGAAACAAATTAGGTGAACTCTACCATTGTCCTAGCATATTGTCTGGAGATAATTTCAAGACAGCAGCTCAGGAAGAGGAATCCAGGTAGAGCCTGGCAATATCCCCAGGTTGAGGAGAAGAAGCTGGAATTCTAGGAAGGGCAAGGTAACTATGGATAGAGTCACAAGGATGAATACTGGAGGAAAGAGCTGCACAGAAAGGTAGGCTTCAGAGACCTTCAGAGGGTCCCTCTGGAGTGTTCATCTGAGTATCAATTAGCAATCAATATGAGGGAACCACTTAGGCTGCAGAAAACTCACACAAGAGAATTGGGAGAGAACAATCTTCAAAGCTCTCATAGGGCCTGGGAGAGTCCATATTCCCATGAATCAGAGTGAAAATCTCCTAAAATTCACAGGCATCTAGTGGAGTGCTACTCAGAAGGATATTGTCTCTGTAGTATGGCCAAATTATCCCTAGACTAAAGTCTGTTCTGATTTCACTTAACAAAAGCAAGCCTTGAAAGGTCAAATCGTTTCCCCAGAACAAAGCTGGAGAGCTTTTATAAAAATACAATAATATCCAGCACCAAACAATGTAAATTAAAAATGTCCGGCATCTTGTGAAAAGTTATTAAATATACAAAGGAGCAAGAAAATACAACCTTTTCTGAAGGAAAAAAAAATCAATCAATGAAAACAAAACTAAAAACGTCACAGATTATAGAATTAGCCAATAAGTATATAAAAAGTTATAAAAATATTCTGTATGTTCAAGAGGGTAAAATTAAATATGTTAATTAAAGACATGGAAAACATAAAATAATATAAATTGTTCTCAACTTCTACAGATAGAAATTACAAAGTTTGAAAACAAAACAAAACAAAACCCATACACTGGAATTCACAGTAAGTTAGACACTGAAGAAGAAAAGGATAGTAAAATTATGACACAGACATAGGAAGTGTCTGAAATAAAACACAGAAAGCAAAAAGACTGAAATGGAAAAGGAACACAGCATCAGTGACTTGTGGTTTCAAGTGGCATGTAATTGGAGCTCCTGAAGCAGAGAAGAGCAGAGATACAGGAAAAGAAAAATGTTTAAAGAAATAATGGTGAAATATTTTCCAAAGCTGATAAAAATTAAAAACTCACAGATCCAAGGAACTTGTATACCCCAAACACAGACACATGAAGGAAACAACACAAATGCATATCACAAACAAATTTCTCAATCCAGTGATAAAGATAATCTATTAAAACAGGTAAAGAGAAAAAGACATGTACTGAGGGACAAAAATAAGAATAACAATAGTCATTCTTACAGTGCAGATCTGCACTACAATGGACCATCCTTTCTAAAGTATTGAAATCTAGAATTCTATAACCAATGAAGATATATATTTCAGAAATGAAGATGAAATAGTGACTGTTTTAGACATACAAAAAATAAAATAATTCATAACCAGCAGGCCTGCACTACAAGAAATAGCAAAGAAAATGCCTCAGGTACAAAGAAAATGATATCAGATGGGAATCCAGATCCACACAAAGAAAGAAAGAATAGAAACGATAAAAATGTGAGTGAATATTGAAAAGTTTTTTCTTACCTTTAAATTTCTTTTTTGTTTGTTTTTTTTAATTTCTTTGAAAAATAAGTGACTATTTGACCCAAAATAATAACACTGTATTGTGCAATTTATGATATATATGCAAATAAAATCCATGCAATAGCAGCACCAAGGCTTGAAAGGGGAAATGGAATAACACTGTTTTAAGTTCTTACACTATATATGAAGTAGTATAATATTACTTGAAAAAGGTTGTGATACGATGTCTATTAAAATTCCAAACTACCATAATACAAAGAATTATAGCTAATAAGATAGCATAGCTAAAAATGGAATAATAAAAAAAATTTCAATTCAAAAGAAAGTTAAAAAAAAAGAAGGGAAACAGATGGAATAGATAGAAAAATAGCAAGATCATAGATTTAAATCCAACTCTATCAATAATCACACAAAATATAAATTCTTCAACCACTCCAATAAAAAGGCAATGATTACCCAACTGGATAAAAAAAATCAAGACCCAACTACATGCTGCCTACAAGAAATGCAATTTAAAGACACACATACATCAAAAGTAAAAGAATGGAAATCATATGTCATGCTAACATTAATAAAAGAAAAAAAACTGGAATGATTATAATAGTATCAGATAAAGCAGATTTCTAAGCAAAAAACATTATCATGGATAAAGAGTGTCACTTTATAATAACAGAGAAGTCAATTCATAAGAAGATAAAATAATTAAAACGCTACTACATGTAATAAAAAGCCTCAAACAATATGAAGCAAAATCTGGTAGAACTGCAAGAAGAAAAAATAAATCTACTATTTGGTCAGAGATTTCATCATTCCTCTATCAATTGATAGAACAAGTAGATAGAAAATTATTAAGGATATAAAACACGCAGTTAAAATCGCAGTAGGTTTTTTATTGAAATTAATAAGCTGATGTTAAAATTTATGTGGAAATGCAAAGACAGAATAGTCGAAACAACTTTGGAGAAAAACAATTGAGGACTAATACTACCTAATTTCAAAACTATGAAGATTTTTTTTAAATTTTGTTTGTTTCTTTACTTATTTAAAACTATGAAGCTTTTAAAACCAACAGCAACAACAACCTAAAGGTATAGTAATCTAGATAGTGTAGTTGGTGTAGAGAAAATAAAATTGACCAATAGAGATTCTAGAAATAGACACACAAATATGCAATTGATTTTGATGATAGTGCCAAGGCAATTTAATGGGAAAAGGATAATCTTTTGAACAGATTGCTGAAACAATTGGATAGCCATATGTAAAATTATCATGATAATAATGATGACAACTTAGACCATTACTTCACAAAATATAGAAAAAAATAATAATTAAAAATGGAGCATAGATTGAAATCTAAGAGTTAATGCTGTAACATTTCTAGAAAAAAAACAGGAAAAATATCTAAGTAAACTTGATTTGGCAAAGATTCAAATATGATGCAGAAATGGCAATATGCACATAAAAAGACAGCCAACAGTATTAGGGAAATACAAAGTAAGATCACTACACTCACTATGAAATACCACTACTGGTGACAATGTGGAGGAACTGGAACTCTCATACTCCTAATGGGAATGTAAAATGGTACAAACATCTTGGAAACAGTTGACAGTTTCTTTAGAAATTAAACATACACCAAAAAAATTTAAACATACACCTATCATATGACCTATCTGTCCAACTCTTAGGTATTTATCCAAGAGAAATGAAAGTGTATGTCCATACAAACACTTTAACAAGGATGATCATAGAAGCTTTTGACAGTAAATGGATAAAAAATTGAAGTGAACTGATACATACATCAACATGAATAAATCTCAAAATAATTATGCTGAGTTTAAGAAAACCAGAGGAAAATGAGTATAATTCCATTTATCTAAGAGTGTGGAAAATACAAACTAGAGTGACATAAAGCACATCAGTGATGTCCTGGAGATGGGCAGAGTTAGGAGAAAGGAATTACAAAGAGGCAAGAGGAAATTTTAGGGGTGATGAATATATTCATTATTTTTATCATGGCCGAGAGTTTCACAGGGGTATACACATGTTGAATTTGTCAAATTGTATATTTTATGGATATCAGTTTACTCTATGTCAATTGCACCTCAATAAACCTTGTTTTTAAAAAAGTGATTCTCTGAAAGTATAAGTTACTTTATGATCTCCAAATATTTCAGAATGTTCCTTCCAAAACATCTTAAATAATATACACTGTACTCTCCACAAAAAAAGGCAAAACTACATGGCAAAACATTGGCAATAGTATCTGGGAAAAAACTGAGTTTTTACCTGTAGGCTCCTCTTCAGTGACAATGATCTGCCCAGTCCACGGTGCTGAAGGGCGACCTGAACAGAGAGAAATGTAAAGGTCACAAAATTCATAAATGCAGTTCCAACTGCACTCATAAACTGGCCATAATAGTCACAAATGGGTTTGGTACTAGTTTACTTACAATATTTTCCTAATGAATCTTACTGAGCATGTACATGGTGTAAGGTCTTCAAGGAACTCACAATCTGCTAGAGAACAGAGCCCATCTATTCGAAGTCAACATTTCTGAAATTGTACTTTCACAAGTAAGGTAAATCACCTATGTTCATTTACTGCTCAATATAGACCTCTGGAAACATGTACGTTTTCTCATCTCTTTTTATGAGATAACATGTATTTGGGGGAAATGTTTCTGGAACTGCAAGCCCAGTAGTTATGTATCTGCAATAATGAAGCTGAAAGAGAAAATGGGAGCTAATCCTATAGTACAGTTCAATGAAAGCAATTTCTTTCCATTATATTTTGAAAAGCATTATCTACAAAGGAAACCAGTTGAGATCTAGAGTAAGGAAAATGGGTGAGATGGGCAGGAAAAGAGGAAAATCCATTTAAATTCATTTAATTCATTTATTCATTGAAGAAGAAATTCATTTCTGTATTCTCATAAGTAACAGAAAGAGAATGGTTCAACTCCTACGTTAGCAACAAATTTTCGCCATAGTTTGTACAAAAACAGGTGACATGCAGGATAGCCTATTTTTAATGCAAACAAGTCTTATTTTCATTGGAATTTATAAAAGAGGAGTAAATGAAAGTATGAGCTGGAATTAGGAAAAAGGGAGGGAAGTCAGATAGTAAGCAAAAAATAGAGGGCAATCAAAGAACTTGATTAGAAAAAGTCTCCAGAGAAAAGATATTTTACTTAGTTTTTTATGATGCCATACATGTACTTAAGGTAAAGAATAACACTGAGTATGACATAGACCAGTAGTCCTCAACTAGGGTAATTTTGCCACTCAGGGACATTTGGTAATATCTGGAGACAATTTTGATGGTCACAATGGGGGGGAGAAGGAGCGTTATTGATATCTAGTGGATAGAAGCCAGAGATGCTTCTAAACATTCTATAGTTCACAGAACAGCCCCTTACGACAAATAATTAACATCTAAAGTGTCTATAGGGTCAAGTTTGAAAAATCTGGTATGGACTGAAGTGTTGATTTCCAATAATCTTTTAATGTCATTTAATGGTCTCTATTACTGAGGATGCATATGGGTTCCCACAAAACAAACGCAAAGCATAATTCATGTACCATGGTTTTGACACTAAGAATTGGAGTTTAAATATATGAAAAGATTTTTCACTGTCTAATATGGTAACTCAAGTATAAAGATATGTCATAAATGCATTTTTCTTTTGATATAAAGAAACTCATTGTGTTGAAATATTAATGCTCTAATGGGCAAACTCTAAGTTAGGAAATTTACCTTATAATTTTAAGAACTAAAAGAAAAGTATATTTGTGGTGTGCTAATAAAATGAATAAAAATGCTTCCTAGGCTTTTATCATATTTCATTTCAAACAGAATGCCCAGAGCTCTGTTTTACAAAGAAATTTTTTTGAATCAAATTAAAATAAGACAGCCCTTAGTGAAGAGATGAGTCAAAAAAAAAAATATTGTTTTTGTTTTTGGTTGTTTGTCCCCTAGGATTTTCTGATGGATAAAGGATTTCCTATTCTCTTCTCCCTCTAGTGGAAGGGGGAGGAATAACCTTGCAACGAGTTCTAGTGTAGTTACACAAAAAAGAAAAGAAAATTGAAAAATGCTTACTTTTAAGTCTTGCTTTCTCAGCTGGATCCAGAGCAGCCACAGGCTCAGAAACTCTAGATGGTAGACCTATTCCATTTTTATTCACAGCTCGAACTCGAAATATGTAAGAACGACCTTCTATCAACCCAGTGACTGGAAAACGAGCAAACTTTACAGGTGTGTCATTGCATTGAGACCAGCTATCTGTGCCGACCTCACACCTGAGGGAAAGAGAGCGGTCAGCAAGAATATTAAAAGAAGTATGTCTAAATGAATACCTCCAAAGCTGCAAACCCGCCCAAGTGCTTCAGATCTCCCTATAAAATACCTAGCTCAAGTGTGGTTCAATAGTTACTTAATTGCAAGCACTCAATTCCACTGGATTGCAGTACTTCCTCCTGAATAATAAAGAAGCCTCAGATCCCTCCTAAACACACATACTTCCTTTAAACTCCCTAAAAGCAAGCAGCTGAGGGGCCTGGTATGCTAAGCAGGAGAATTTTGGGGAAAAAAACAGAAGCAGCAACAAGTAAGTATATACAGCTTTACACTGGAGAGACTGAAGGGGAGGATTCCCTAAACATCTCCCTGGCTGACATTTTCAATTCCACCACTGGTGACTTCTTTCTTTGTCTTCTTTTTGCACTTTCTTTCAAATATAAAACTACTGGGGGCACCTGTGTGGTTCAGTCAGTTGAGCGGCTGCCTTCAGCTCAGGCTGTGATCCTGGGGTCCTGGGATTGAGCACCGCATCAGGCTCTCTGCTCCAAGGGGAGCCTGCCCCTCCCTCTGCCTCCCATGTCTGTCTCTCATGAATAAATAAAATTTAAAAAAAATAAATAAAAGTTCTTTTTGACAAAGCTAACATCTTAAATATACTTAGGTATACTGTAGTTTGGAAAAAGCTCACTTTTTTTCTTAAGTAATCACTATATCTGATGTGGGGCTCAAACTCATTACCCTGAGATCAAGAGTGACATGCTCTGCTGATTGAGCCAGCCAGGCACCACTGAAAAGAACCCACTCAATGCTCATTACATGCTGTGTGAGTAGAAGGGTAAGGAGAGTATTGTAATATATTTGTTTCTTAACAGATGAAATTGATGAGATGCAGGGAAACTCTCAGGCCTAGCTGGGAGAGATTATGGTCTTGGTACTTTTGATTTCTAACTAGATGCTTTTACAGCAGTTGGGGTGGAGTGGTCACATGCTGGGAGATAAAGATGGCAGCTCATATTATGCTAATGGCCTGGGTTAGGGGCTCAGTGTGTGATTTAATTATCAGCATTAGGATTAAGTAACTCATCCATTTTAATGGGTAGAGCACCAAACTTTTAGTTTATGTCACTTCCCCAACATGGCTCTATGTCTAAAATGTCTAATTCCCAAATAATTTGCATGTAGGAGGGGGTTTCAATGTCAGGGCAAAGGTGGTCAGGGCAAGAGGTTTCTCTTTGTTTCCTCAGTCTCACCCTTCCATTCTTACAGACAATGGACATTTCCTCAACCTTATGTTAAGTGCTATCAAATATGGCTTCAATCCCTGCCTTCTAACCTTAAATCTTGCCTTTGTAGAAATTCTGAAGCTATTATGAGTAGGGTATGGGAGGGAGCTCAGAGGCCTAGGACAATTCTTCAAACTGCCCCTGTCTCCAGAGATTCTCCCTCTCTCCCTATGCAGATGGTCACGGTGACCCAGTGATACTATAGCGTGTTTCCCAACCCTCATGTGGCAGAAAGAAAGGTGGAAAGAAGCTGCTCTGGAGATGTCTACAACTTGTTAGAGCAGAAAGAACACAAGCATATGGCCAGGCTGATATTTGAATTCTAGTTCTGCTACTTACTATGTGACTTTAGGCAACTTAGTGTTTTCTCACCAGCATGTGGCTTTGGGCCAGCTACTGTTTCCTACTCATAATAAGAGTATCTACCTTTCAAACAGTGATTATGGGTAATATATGTGATATATTTAGAACAGTGCCATGCACATAACCAATATTTAATAAATCTTAGTCATAATATGGTTATTTTTAACATGACTAAGCAAAATGTACTTCTGATTGTCCCTGGTCTTAGACTGATTAAGTTTGCAAATCCCTTGAAAATCTGCCAAAGACAATAAGGTAGTCTATAAAAATGAAAAAGAATCTACCTAAAACTTCACAGTTCATCATTACTAAATGACAAAATAGTGTGCAAGTATTTAGTATGTTGTTAAGTGGTATATGATATGTTATAAATATTTCTCTGGTATTGAGCCCAACAGGCATATATTTACTTATTACCACAAATATTAGGTTTAATACACCTTGGTACAAACCTGTTGTACCATGGTGGCACAGATTATTTGTCCCTAGTGGTATCTACAATTAGATTCTATTACTGAAAAATGGAAAGAGAATTGGAGCAACTATTTGAATAGAAACTAAGTCAGATAATAATGTATTTAGGTTGATAGTCTAAATTTGTTGTCTATATTGTCCAAACTCACTGGATAATTAATGTGTAAGACCCAGTTACTATAAATATCAGAGGTTCTAAGTTTTGGAGAATGTAAATAGCAAAAACTTGTAGAAAGAACATAATTTAATACTACTGATAATTGTTATTTCATTGTCTAACTTTAAACCACATCCTATAAGTAAGATATTGCTAGTATTCCTAAAGTATGATTCTTTAAATTACTTAATACTTTAAATTTACTTGACATACTAGGAATGTGGACATTAAATATATTGGACATTAGTTGTTTCTAATAAGCTGGCCTCTATACGGTCTACAAATTCATAGCATTCTTGCCAAATTAGTGACTTGCATTGGTAGTCAAACTGAAAATTATCTTTGGAATTTAGGTCAATAGATAGGGATGTGCATGTGTGTATGTGAGAGAGAGAGAGAGACACACACACACACACACACACACACAGAGACAAAGACAGAGACAGAGAAAGAGGGAGAAGAGACCAGAAAATATTTCATGTAGAAATGGTGGAAGAAATCAAGCATGCATCTTTATGCCCAAATCACTCAAACTGAAACTAGACCAAGTACTAACTTATCAATAAAATATCCCAGGATAGGACTCCCTCCATCCACAGCTGGCTGTTTCCAAGAGATGATGATATAATCTTTGTTGGCATCCAAGGACACAACATCCAAGGGAGAGGCTGGAGCTCCTTCAATCTCTGCATCAGCATCTGTGGAAATACAGAAGGATCCCTTTAACCGTCTCAGACAAGATCCATCACAGTCTGGCAATTCAGGACTTTGTGCACACATTTCTTACCACATCCACAGTGGCTACATCTTTGGCTTAAGTACATCAAGCTTCAATCTTCGAATCTGCCTACCAACCTGACAGTGTGTGCTTTTCATCATCAGTACAAAAAACATTATGTTAGAAAGGGCTCTAAAAAGGACCCACGACCTTACCCTCATGGCCTTTGCCTGCCCAAAATGTTCTAAAGGAAAATAAGTATGGAGATGTCAGGAATCACTATCAAAAACATCTAAGGGGAAGCTGAGCCAGAAAGTCTGTTCTTAAGATATCTTTTGTATAGTGTTACTCAGAAATACGAATTCCTCTGTAGGGGAAAAAATAGCCACTTCTATCACCTTGTGGATGCATCCACAAGAGAATAAAAACCATGAAGCTCTGCCCATCCCTCTGCCAGGCACTCCCTCTTTGGAAGAGAAAGGAAAACATTCACTTTAATCAAATGTTTGTTCCCAGACTGAAGATAGTTGCGAAAGGAACTCTGATGCAATATCCACATCTGAGCCTAGTTGATCCAAGTTTAGGAGAAGTCCAGGATTATACAAGAAAGAGAGGACAGTGATTGTTTATGAAATGGGATCCTCTGACAGTGAGTCTCAGCAGTGTCTTCAGGCACAGCTAGTGAACCAGGGATGTTTTCAGGGGGAGAGCAAGGGGAATGGAAATAATCTGTTAAGAGCCTTTTAAGTGATAGGCAGGGTTCCTGGAGGTGGGGTCCCCATTGCCAATTCCTCCTGACCTCTGGTCAACCTTTTTGTAACCAGAGTTAACAGGAGACAAGGCTGAGACATGTTGGAGCCACTCAGCTCAGGGAAAACACTTCTGTTGACTGAATAAACACTTTCTTTTATAATGAGCTATACTTCTGTAACTCTTATGAATTTCTAAACCATTTGATAATAAGGCAGAGATATTTGTGCATTTCTGAATTTGATAGGTTTGCATTGCCTCTGAAGAGCTCAAGTCACTCTGGTTTTGAATATTCTGTTTCTTGTCCCATGAATCTTCAGGAAAGTGTTTTAGGCAATTTTTCTGGCATAGTGCTGTACAAGAACATGTACAAATCATGGTGCCTAAAAGCAAGGAGAAACATCTTTCCTTTCAAGCTTTGAGAGAACTGGATGGGGGAGAGCCTGCTGATGGTGAAGTTAGAGCAGAGCCAAAAAGGGTTAGAGATGCTGAGGTTAACAGGCCAAAGTGGCAAAGGAGGGGTGTGGAAAGCCGCTCAGATGGGAAGAGACAGATGGTAACCTCCACCCATGTCCTTTTGCTAAACCCATAATGAAACAACCAAGAATCCCTGAGTTGAGAGAGCAGAGTTTAGTTTGCCGAATATCCATTGTATATAAGAAAGCCTGGCAGACAGTAGGCATCTAGGGAGCCATTTTCAGCATATTTATAACGTTGCTTGGATTATGCCATCCTTGGGGTACACTTGATAGTCTTTCAAAAAACAGGTTCCATATAGGAGCTGCTGGAAGCCAAGTCCAAATATTGTGTTATGTTACAACACATCTGTGCTCCTGGCTCTCAGCAACTGCTCTAGAGTGCTTGACCACACAGTGCCCACTTGGTCAGCAGCAACCTTCTCAGCCCGTGCCCTTCCTTCTCCCAACTCTTCAAAAAGCCAAAGTTTTTGTAGGTTTTATTAATTAGGTGAAAGATTAGCCTGCTACTCTTTATATTTTGACTTAGACACAAACTAATAATAAATTTTTCTGAAATGTAAGTAACTCTATTATCTTTATTATAAAAGCAGTGCATGCCTATAAAACATGATAATCAAAATTATATGTTAAAATCCCTTTTAATTCCACAATTCAGAGATAAATACTAACTTATTGGCCTAGATTTTTCTAGATTATTTTTCTGTATGTATGAACTCAAAAGGGATTATTTTTGAAATAAAAATGGGACCAGACTATATAGTTTCATTTTAATATATTTCCATATCAATAAATACAGATATGCATAATTTTTTTCATTGTTGTGTGGTATTCCATCCTTTACATGGGGCATTTATTATACTTTATTTTACAACTCCCATGGGTGGATATCTAGATTTCTTCTAGTTTTTCCCAGTACAAACATTTTTCTCCCCTTTGCCCAGTTAAGTTCCTAGAACTAGAATTGGTAGAAATTTGCACTATTGCTATATAGTAGCATAACATCCTTAGAAAAGTTGAAACCAAAAAAAAAAAAAAAAGAAAAGTTGAAACAATTAACACTTACCAGCAATGTACAGGAGTGCTATTCCCTTCATTCCTTTATCCCAGTGGATTTTTAAAATCCTTTAAATCTTTACAATATGATAGATCAAAATGTTTTATCATTTCAATTTTTGTTTGATTACCAGTGAAAACTTTTTCATATATTTGTCATTTGTAATTGTTTTTCATGACATTTCTATCCTGTCCTTTACCATTTTATCACCTCTCTCCCTCTGTGAGGTGGAGAGGGTGGGAGAGGGAAGAATATATAAAATATAGAAGTCTAGAAGAATACGTAATAAAATAATAAGACTGGAAAGCTTTTTTGTTTTGTTTTCTTTTCTTTTTTTTTTTTTGCTTATTTATATGATCTATTTTTTTTTCACAAAGAACACATATTACCTACGTAATAAAATCCCAGCCAAATATGTACGGTTCTAGAATGCATTTCTGCAGACATACGGTGCTTCATACATTGATTGTTCTGGTTCAGAAGCTATGTTCTAAGCAGTAAAAATATCAGAGCTCTAAAAATGCACTGAAATGGCTTCATGCGGTTCAATGTATACAGTTTTATAAAACACATAAAGTGTCATTTAAAACATGTTGGCAATTACTTGGGTTGCCTGGCTGGCTGAGTTGGTGAAGCATGTGACTCTTGATCTGGGGGTTGCAAGTTTGAGCCCCATGTTGGGTGTAGAGATTACTTAAAAATAAAATATTTGCAAAAAAAAACCCAATATGCTGGCAATTTCTTAAAAAGTTAAACATAAACTTAACATATGACCCAGCAATTCCACTTGTAGGTCTCTACACAAGAGAAATAAAAACATACATCCGTGAATATGAACACAAATGTTCATAGCAACATTAGTCATCATAGCCAAAGAGTGGAAACAATCCAACTATCCAACTGGTGAATGGATGGACAAAATGAAGTATATTCATACATCACAATACTCAGCAATAAAAAGGAACAAACTGATAATATGTGTTATAACACAAATGAACCTCAAAACATACATTTTAATGAAGGAAGATAGATGTAAAAGTCCAAATACTATAACCAGAAATTGTCCAGAGATGGCCAACAGAAACACAATGTATGTTAGTGGTTGCCTACAGGCTAGTCTGAGGATTACAGTGGGGAATGGGCCAAGAAATCTCTTGGGGGTGATGGAAATATTCTAAAACTGGACTGTACATGATGTTGCACACTCTGTAAATGTTCTAAAAGCACTATCCACTCAACATCGGTGAATCTTGTGGTTTAGCAAGTATAACTTTAAAAAGTTTTTTAAAAAGAATCTAAAATATATCATTTAAAATAAACTTACAAGTGAAATATTTTTCTAATGGTTCTTAAGCTCACAAAACAATTATTGAAATTTGTCTTTCCAATTTTGTCTTTCCCATTTATCTTCTCAATTCTCTCATACCAACATCTGGTAAATTTTAGAGTCTTTCCATTTCCTTATTTTGTGGATTTGAAAACTAGTGTAAGTTTAAATTTCAAATTTCAATGCCTTCTCCCTGTCTACAGTTAGTATATGGGAAGCCTGGCCTACTGGTGGAGAGCCACAATTCTGGATACAGGCGCTGAGAAATGTTACTGAGAAAACCCTAGACTGTGTCAAAGTTCCCAGAAAAAGTCCACAAAAGAATCACCATGACATAATTGTGGGATTTTTTCTTGAGTCGCTAGAGACACTGTCCAGTTTAGGTAAGACAACTGAGAGCAGAGGCAAAGGCTTTGCTTATTCAGTCCTTATTTAGTCAGGTTTATCCAGATGGTTTGTCTAAACAAACTTACTTGCTGATGAGTTTCAGTGTGTCCATCTTTGTGAAGATTTTTCCAGAGCCTAGCACCTCTCTTCCCTCAGTGATATTTTCCCACAATACTTTTGTGCAGGAGAAAATCTGATACATTTTCAGAAGATGTAGATATTCACGTGTCTTTATCAGTTGTTGTTCTGGGGCAGAGTTCAAAAATTGTACTGTTCACTGTGGGTGTATGTAGACTGCTAACTGTCACCAGTATCCGTGTTTCTTGTTTCCTTTTAGTACTAGAAGCCCCAGCTTTAGCAGGCAACATGACTGCCCAACTGGACACGTAACACCCTAGCTTCCCTCACTGTGAGATAAGTGCGTGTGGCTAAGTGTTCACCAAGCAGAAGTGATGTATACAACTCCGCATCTTTCCCTCCAGTTCCTTTCTCTCCTCTTCCCATGGGCTGGGATGGGAACATGGGAGAGAACCATGGGGCCAGTGGAATAACATTGTAGATGGGACCTGGGACTCTGAACTACACCCCTATTTCTGCATTGATAGACATAGGAGAGAAATAAAAACTGTTTTGTTTCATTTCAGGAGCTTAGCCTATACCCTAATTAAAATCCTGGGGGAGGCATCTGAAGACCTATATCCTCGGTCTACTTCTTTTAACTAACTGTGAAGCTTTATTTTTCTGAACCTCAGTTTCTGCATCTTAAAATTAAAGGGTTGGACCAGAATGGGAATCCCAACTTTTCTGTGCTATAGACTCCGTTGGCCAACTGACAAAGAAAGTCTAGAGGCCCCTTCTCGGAATAATGCTTTCAAACGCGTGAAATAAAATACATGAGATTGCCAAAGAAACTAAAGATATCAAAATACAATTCTAATCTTAGACCCTTTGGGAGTCTGTGGATCCCAGTTAAGGACACCTGACCTCTAAAGTTCCATTTTGATAAAAATTCCTATGAGTTTATGATTCTATTTAGTGCACAAGAGATTTTTTAAAATTAGTAACTCTCCTGTATTGCTTATATTTTAGTTTTCTGTATATTATGATGTCTTGTCACTTTAAGAACCTTTCTGACTGGGGAGACACTGTCCCTCCCAGGGCTAGCTAATTCTTGGAGATAGCAAAGGCTCAGCCAGGAGCATGACTTTGATATGAAAATTGACCAATCCAGAGCCACACCTCCTCTATCTGGCCTGTGCACCCCAGGAGGCAATATTCCCTTGCCTTAATCATCCCAGGGCCAGGTAGCAGGCCCTATAGCTTAGAGTCCACCAAAATTATTCAAACTAGCCCATCCTAAACTGTTTATCTGGAACTACCTTGCCTTTCCCACAAATTTCAATAAAAGCCATGGCCTAAGCTCTCCCCTCCCTCTTGCCCCTTCTGCCTCCTGACCAACTGGACCTATGCTGATATTTCCTCATGTGGCCCTGTGTGGTGTGCTGTACCTCCTTGTCTCTAAAACCTGTGAGTGTAATAAACTTTGTCTTCCTGAGCCTCTCCTGTGTCTCCTCTTGTGGCCACACCTGACTAACCATCACAGAAGAGAACACAGAGCACTGCCTCTATAGCTTGAAAGTGTCAGTGGTCTTCCAAATGTGCTGGTATCCCATGTAGCAATAACATTCCCACCCTATACATCCAATCCATTCAAGATACAGCTGAAGAAAGATAGACTCCTAAAACACACTTAAACGGCTTGCCTTAAGGAGTAGGTTGCAGCACTTTGTTTCCCCGATCATTAAAGGTGAAACTATAAAGAAGGGGTCTGCAGTGAAATAATAAATTTGCTTCCTGAAATAGAAATCAAAAAGTCCCCCAGTTGCACATCACTTTTTTATTGCAGCTTCCATAAACTGAAATGGCTTCTTGTATTGTTAGGGTGTAGTGTCTCTACTCAAACACCTGTAGAGAGCTGCCCTGGTGATCCCTGAAGATAAGGAAGGTACTGATAAGGAAGGTACTAAGTGATAGTAACACAGTCCAGAAACTCATTACCTTTGGGTTGGTGCCTTTGGGTTAACCTTTTTATACTAGGTAGAATTTTACTGGAAGTTAATAACCCTATGCCATGTATTCTGGAAGAATTTTCAAATGTTCTTTCATCATTATGAAAACCGTGTTTGAATAACTTGATTTGGCCTCGGTGTTTTAAACATTCTTAGGTATTCTGTTTTTTGATAGGTCTTACCTCGGACAAAGACATAGGCGCTATATTGTTCATAATAGTCTCCCATTCGTACGCGGATTGTGTAGAGGCCTTCATCTTCTTTGTTGAGATGAGAAAATGTCAGTGTGGCTCGATCTCCGCTCCAATGTGTTTGCACCCATTTGGATGGAGAAACAGGTGCTCCTAGAAATTTTTTTAAAAAGTAAGAAAATTAACTGAATTTTCCCCCCATTGCTCCTTTCTTTTTCCACCCATCTTCCCTCCTTCCTTCTCTCTGCCTTTTCTTCTTAGTCTTTGTTTTTTTAAAGATTTTATTTATTTATCCATGAGAGGCACACAGAGAGAGAGGCAGAGACGCAGGCAGAGGGAGAAGCAGGCTCCATGCAGGGAGCCCGATGCGGGACTCAATCCTGGGACCCCACCCCAGATCAGGCCCTGAGCCAAAGGCAGACGCTCAACCACTGAGCCACCCAGGTGCCCCTCTCTGCCTCTTCTTCTATATTGAAAACTATTTGACTGTTAGTGGAAGTCTCTAGGCTTTGAGTCATCCTGCCATGCTTACATTGGTAAAAAATACTATATCAAAAGTGATGGGACCAAGGTCAGATACATAATCTGCAGAGTCCAGGGCAAAATGAAATTGCAAAGCTCCTGTTCAAAAAGCAGAGAAAAAAAATACAATTACAGGTACTAAAGTATAAGGCTTTTTCCTCTAAAAATATTTTACTACATATAAAATATGATTGGGGTAACACGAATTACAAAAAAATAATATTTTCAGGCCATAATCTTATATACCAAAACAATTTTTTATTAATGTAATATCTTGATGGATAATAAGATATTTCTGGCTTGCTTTTCTGCAAATTCGGTTATTAGGTCATCAGATTTTGGCAACTTCATTTTAAGTCGATATAATTGAGGGGCACCTGGATGGCTCCATCGGCTGAGTGGCCAATTCACAATTTCTGCTCAGGTCATGATCTCAGGGTCATGAAATTGAGCCCCACAACGGGCTCTGCACTCAGGCAGAGCCTGCTTGTCCCTCTCCCTCTCCCTCAGCACCTCCCCCCCACCTCCCCTCAAATACATGTCTTAAAAAAAAAAAAGTAACCTCAGTCACTCTTTGCAAATACAAGACCAGAAATGAGTTGAAAATTTTTAATTTTGAGAAGGATCTTTCTGCTGATGCAACTGTTACTGCGACTGTTAAGATATTTCATAGTTATAATATTATATAGTTAAATTCTTATAAAATTAACGTTGGGTTAACCTTCTGATAGATTATTTAAAAATATAAATTTTAGTACTCTAAAGCTAATGATTCTTAAGGAACAAACTTTCTAAAAAACTATGACTCCATATAGAACAGTTTCACATAAGTCTGAATTCAATTTTAAATGTAATTTTACATAATAATATTTTGATATTTTTCCTAGCATGTTCTGTGACTTATGGAAGTTATACAAGAGACTGAAAATGATATACTGATATGATATAATCCAAATGTCTGTTTATGCATTCTATCACTGTATCTTCAATTACAAGGAAAAATTGATTTTAAAACTATCTCCCTTATTATTGCTTCATCCACAGTTTCATATGAAAATAGTGTTCTTTTTCATTGAATGCGACGATCTTTAAGCTTAATTTATATTTTTAAGCCTCTGAATATCTGCTGTGCAATAATAGCAGTTTTCAAAACCTGGGATTCTAAACTCTGAAGAATTCCAACAACTGCCTCATATGCTTTACTGCAATGTCTATATACATGCTTTTATTTTGTAATATTTTATTGACAAAGTTTACCACCTGGTTGCCAGTAGTTCCTGTCTAGATGCTCAGGTTAGTATTTAGTATTTGTGCAGATCCCATAGAAATGAGTTCTGGGGAAGGAGGGGCAGGCTGGCAAGCTCTGACTATAGATTCCCATGCTGCTCCCACATGGAGCCCCTCCTCTTCCTAGAGCCATGTTCACCATCCACAGTGCTGCTGCCATTACTGGCTTCAGTCTGGCCCCAGATGCTCCAGAGTGCAGCAGGCGCCTGTGTGCACAACTGAAGTTGAGGCCAACTGCTTGTTGAGCTTGTCGCTCCTTGCCCATCATGCCCAGGGGTCAAGGGGTAGGCTCCATAGTCCCACTGGACTTCAGTGGATTTCCCTTAATTTTACTAAATAAAATTAACTTATAAAATGAATATGTAAGTAATTTACAAAAATGCATTTTGTAATCTTTTCCACAGAATACTTGGTGACAAGAAATGAAAACCTCCACAAATATATTGTGAAAGTTCTGCTACTTTGATGTATGTACAAAAATTTTTTCTCTTTTTTTTTTTTTTAACAAAAACTTTTTCAACATCCAGTAGGTTATGCCTTCTAATATCCAAATTCTGCCAGTTTTGATAAATAGGTCTGCAGTCTTAGGGACACTCATATTCTGGTGCCAGCCCCAGAATAAGCACCTTCTGTGAATAAGAACCTAAGTGAGAATTCATCATGAAGGCTCACCATTTCTGTACCACTGGATCTCTGGCTGGAAATGCTTGATTTCAGGAGTGATAACTACACGGCAGCCTAGACTCATTGTCTCGCCCTCTCTTCCAAAAGACACATCAAACTTGTCATCGAAGTGGATCTCAAACTTGGATGCATAACCATAAGGGGTCACCGCAACTGGGTACAACAAAAACAAGCATCAGAGCATCAGTAATTTGTTTTTTCTCATCAAAGAGACACTAGCATTGTAATAAGCAGTCACAACAAACACTGATCAAATGAATTATCTTGGCAAAAATTAAGTCTTGTAAAGAAGTACATAGCATATTCCCATATATTATGATGTGAAATGGAAATTCTTGCTTCATTGGTCAGATATGCTCAATGTTTATTTTTATTATAGCAATGAATAGAATTTAAAGGTCAGGCTTAATACTTTAAATAGAATGTAAATGAATATCACATTTAGCTTAGACTTAAATACTTAGCACAATATGTGCACTTTTTAGGTTCCTAGTTTATTTAAAACTCAACTGCTGTGACAAGAAATGAGAACCTCCACAAATATATTATGAAATATTATATTTCAGACAAATAGCCATATCAATTACTCATAAAAATAGAGTTTTCTGACTTATAGGAAAAAGTTATTGCTTCAGTGGCTTTAATAATCTGAGTAAGAAAAAAAATTATAAGAAATGTCAAACTGAAAATGTGTGACTATAACAAATATTTTTCTTAGAAATATCTTGCTTATAAATTGAGTAAATACCTGCATCACAAACCTTCCCTGGTTATTTTCTCTTTCCTCAAGAGAAAAGAGTTTGGGAAAATAATGATTAAGTTAATGGGTTATCATTCCATGTACTTGAATTTGACATGTCATCTAATCCTTGCAAAAACCCCATAGCACAGATATTTTTTTCCTCTCTTTCAGATGAGAGTGTAGAAGTTCACAAAAAATAATACACAGTTAATGTCCAGGTTTCAAAAAGCATTACACATGAAATTGATATTCAAACCCATAGATGCCTGACTCTAAAATTTAGGCCTTTTCTCTCATATTTCATCTCTCTTCCTAACACTTCTTAGAATTAATTTGAAAATGCAAGCTAAAATTTATTGAGTTCAACCTGTGCCAACTATTGTTCCAAGTGCTAACTATCTATTAACTCAAACCTCAAAATAGCTCTCTCAGGTTAAGTTCCATTATCATCTCTGTGTTACAGATGAGGAAACAGAAGCATAGGGAGGCTAAAAACTGCCCACAATGACCCTACAGAGCCAGGATTTACACTGGCAGGCTGTTTCCAGAACCTGTGCTCTCAAGCAATACAAGATATTGCCTTGAATTTGTGTTTTCTCAGACATCCACTAATAGTGAAACAACTCTCTGAGGCAAAGGTTCCATCTGCCCCACTTCTATATAATGATGTCCCACTGAGATCAAAAGTGAAATAACTCGATCAGACCTTGCTGTCTGGGAAGCTAGGCTAGCTCCAAAGCTGCCTTAGAGAGTAAAGATAAGGATTACAAAATAGAGATAAGGGTTAGGTGGGGTTTGGCAAAACTATGAGCCAGATCTGGACTGCCTCTTGCTTTGTACCATGAGAAATAATTTTTCAATTTTTTAATGGCTGAGATAAAATCAAAAGAAGAATATTTTGTGACATGTGCAAAGTCATAGGAAACTTCAATGTTCATAAATAAGGTTTTGCTGGAATACATCCATGCTAATTTATTTACCTACTGTCTACGGTGACTATTATGTTGCAGTAGTGGAGTTGAGTAGTTGTGAGAAAGACTATCTGGCCCACAGTCTAAAGTATTTACAATTTACAAATTATAGTTTACAAATTACAAGAGTCCTTTACAGAAAATGCCAACTCCTGTTTTAGAATATGGCTTAGAGGGGCACCTGAGTGGCTTAGTTGGTTAAGTGTCCAATTTTTTATTTTGGTTCAGGTCATGATCTTAAGGTCATGAGATTGAGCCCTGCCTTGGGCTCCATGCTGGCTGTGAAGTCTGCCTAAGATTCTCTCACTCCCTTAAAAAAATAGAATATGGTTTAGAGTTAGAAAGACCAACTTATAGTCACTCTACCGTTATGGGGGTCTTGTCTCATGATTTAACCTCTCTAAAACTATTTCTTCATTTGGATAGCACAGGTAAAATATATCTATTTTATAAACTTTAGGAGAGTGTTAAATGATCATTGCATATAACAAAATGTCTTAGTATGCTCTGGTACAACTGATCAACATATATTAACTACTGGAACAGAACCAAGGGCAGGGAGCTTTATCTCTGATATTTATCAGCATATTTCAAAAACTAAACCAGTACCTAACACATAGCAGATGCTCAATAAATATTAGTTGAGTAAATGAATAAAAGTCCTCTGTTTTTTTTGTGTTGGGAACAATGTACTAACTCAGGGACCAGCTTAGAGGAGGATCTTAATTGGACAAAATTTAAGAAGCAAGAGAAGTAAGGCTGAGCTGGGCTTTTAGACTCTAGCTTGATGGAGAAGAGAGAAATGGAAGAAATATGGATGATGATATGGCAGTGAGAATGAGCAGAATACATTCAGATGATTGTGAAGTAAATGATTAATAAACCAGTCTCAGGGACAATGGGAGGTAAGTCATAGTTTCAGGATTTTCAACTATTCTGTACCAGTATACATCAAATGATAGGAGAAAAACATGAGTTGAGATTTGTTTCTTCATCACTCCTGCCCATCATCCCCTCCCACGGCATTGATACTAAAGATTAAAACTTGGAATATTAAAATATTAAATATCCCAAGATGGGATAGGTCATCTACAGACATCAAACTAACCAGTAAGGTGAAAAACTGACCCATGAAAAAGTACCTTCATCAAGCATTTTTAAAACTATCACTTATTTTTTAATGTACAGAAAATAAGTTTAAGCTTTACTACCTTTTTCAGTCTTATCACCATAAGCATCTTATTTTTTGAGCAACCATAAGAATTTTACTTTTATTGTTTCCTATGAAAAGATGTTCTGATATGGGTGAAATGATTGAAGTTCACAAATTGCCACAGATCAGAATATTTTTAGTAGGATGTTATTAAAGCACATTTAGACATTTAATTATTTATTTTCCAAGAGTGAAGGGTGAGGGGCTGTGGGAGAGGGAGAGAGAATCTTAAACAGGCTCCATGCCCAGTGTGGAGCCCAGCTCGGGGCTTGATCTCAGGACCCTGAGACCATGACCTGAGTTGAAATCGAGATTAGATGCTTAACTGACTGAGCCAGTCAGGCGCCTCTAGACTTCATTTTAAATTGCACTTCACAAATTAATGTATTTATTCATTCATTATCAAACATCTACTTTGAGTCAGGCACTGGGGTTTAGAGATAAAAGGTCTAGCTTTGCCTTCAAGCGGTTGTTAGGCCAGTGGGAGAAAAAGACCCATAATAGTTAATGGTGTCCAGTGTAATGGATTTTCTGATGGAGGTGCTGTGGTCTCACCAGGGACACCCAACCCTGACTGGATAGAGGAGGGATGCAGTGAGAGTCAGACATGGATTTCTCTAGGAGGTGATGCTGATCTGAATGCTCTAATTCAATACAGACTTTGGGGGGAAGGCAGTTGTGCATGGTTAAATCACTCTATACAGGTTTGTGTAATGATCTTTTTCAGTTTAACACAGAAAGACTTAAAAGTACTTGTCACTTCTAGTTCATCATATCTGGGCTTTCATAAAACCAGAACAAAATGGTTATATTCAGAAAGAGAATAGTAATCAAAGAATCTGAAAATTAAACCCAGCATAGATAACTATTATGTACATACTAGCATATATTATAATAATCCTATCTTTTGTTACAGCATTATAGAATGGCTTATTCTGCTGTATTTTGAATAGGGATGACACTTAGCAAATATATTTTTAAACTTACAGCTGAGGGGCAGGGTGGAAACCCCAGCATGGAAGCGAGTTTCATCAAACTCTCCCTTATATCCTAGAAAAGAAAGCAGAAATGCATGTGAACTGCTCCCTGATTTATTTTTTAGTAATGAGGATAACTTTTTAAAAATACACTTTGAATAAAACAAGTCCAGCAAACCTACTCTTTACCACGACTGAAGCATATGCTGAAAGCTCCCCTTTAACGTTCATCGCTGAGGCCCGGTACTGGGCAGTGTCTTCAAAATCACATCTGAAAGAATAGATGGAAAGGAGTGACCATCGCTATAAGCTGTTCTATCAAGGATCTCTTTGCTAACAAGGCACACTGCAAATCATAGCCTAACACGTGGCTCATGGGGACTTTTTGAAGCTAACTCTGATCTAGCTCTCTGTGGGATTTCACACAACGCCAAGATAACTACTACAATTTCAGGCCAGCAGCACAGTATGGGAGGAAGATACCTATAGTCCACTGTGACCTTAGCCCATGTCCCCAAAACATGTCAATAAACTATTAAGCGCATAAACTATAGCACAGTATTATGATCAACTGGTCTATAAAGCGGTGTCAGGAGCAGATGTCTGAACAGGTAACTACCCAGAGCACCCCAGGGGTACAAACTTCCTGCTGGCCTCCCTCAAGGAGAGTTTCTGTCTGGGGGCCACAGGGCGACAGGGAGGGAAAGACACAGCCTCTCTTTATGGACTCTCACAGCCTCCCTGAGCTATAAGCCGGATCCAGGTCTGTCTAATGTGTGGTTCGGCGTTCTAGCTTCAAAGTACAAATACGGTGTTTATCTCTCAACTCAGCTAAGATTCAGGTCACACTTGGAGTTTCAGCCCACAGCACAACATAGCAGTGCTATTCGGAAGTTCCTATAAGTTATAATACAGAAATTAGGATGTGTTTAATAAGTAAGAGAAAGAATGATCTCCTGGAGATGATGAACAAGCTAAGATATCAAAGCAGGTCGTTTTGTGTCTTATCATGCCAGTGTCTGTGTTTTTCATTGACCTTCTGGATTTAGTGTCATTTGTAAAAACTTCTCATTGAAATTTTACAGGAAGGTCAATATGGTTGCCTTTCTCATAACTACTTAATTATAAAGCAACCACATAGCTCACTACAGCCTCAGCAGAATCATCCACCGGCAGAACTGAAATGACTTTAGGTCAAGGTCGGTGTTTGGCAAATGTCACAGAACCCCACGGTCCTGCTTGAAACCCAGTATCACATGTGTGACCTGCTCTGATCTGAGGGGAAGGCTATAATTCTCTTGAGAGAATTTAGATAAGAATGATGTAAATTTTACTTTGACATCTCAGCATGTCATGGTTCCATGTGAACTGAACATGGTGTGAGCTTAACTTTTTCATCCACATAACCAGGCTTGGATTTCAAAACCATATTAAGAGATACAATCAATGTTTGAGGACTTAAAAATTTTGCTATGGATTTTGCTCTAAAAACATCTCAGTCCAGTCCTGCCTCCATCTGCAGGCTGACAGGGTGGGCGCAGTTACCCACACTTCCTGGTGAACTGAAGGAGAGAATTTATTCCAGTGCAGCTTACTTTCACTGCCACCCACCACAATCTCCATGGCCTTTGCTAATTTAAGGCAAAGAAAGGATGATGATGATGATGATGATGATGATGATGATGATATTGATTTGGAGTGTGGAAGGATAACTAAATATAAATGCCTATTTATGTAACTTATTTTCTTACTAATGTCTAAGAAAAACTCCCAAGTATATAAAAGGATAAACTAAAAGATACAAGTTAATTTTTTTCTCATCATCTTTAAATTCAAACGTAAGATCACTTTGTGATCATGTTGCATTGGGAAAAAAGGGGGACAGCTGTTGTTAACTGGAGTGCTGACATGCCTCCCCAGGCAACTGTCACACAACACACATGGATCCTGATATCCTCTTACGCATTGATCTCCAGGGTGTGCATTCCATATCGACTCTCAATAATATATTTTCCAGGGTTTGCATGGACGTTTATTGGCACCTGGTTTTTATACCTACAAGATGATGGAAACAAGGCAAAGTAAGTTGAAATGTAAGTAGCTTTATGATTAAAAGCACACACATATGTGATTCTTGTTCTTGAAAGAACACTTGGAAACATGGCACTGAGGTTAGCAGCAGCACCTATTGAATAAATACAAATCCATGGCAGATTAAATAAAATACACTATAAATACAATAAAAGTTCTCAATGAGCATACTTTCCTCTTCTCCATCATAAAAATTACATTTAAGGAGTTGACCATTCATAACAATGTGGTGGAGTCTCACATACACAATGTTGAATGAACAGTGCCAGACACAAAAGAGTACATAGTATAATGATTGCTTTTATATAAAGTACAACACCATAAAAGACCAAATTACTGCTGTTGGAGGTCAGGAGAGTGATTTCCCTGGGGTGTAGACAACAGATATGAAGGATGCATCTTGGGCAACTGATATTGTTTGGTTTCTTATTTGGGTGCTGGTCACGTGGCTGTGTGCAGTCTACAAAAGCTCATCAAAGCTCTACATTTATATGTGATATGTACTTTTTGTGTGTGTATATTATACTTCAATCAAAGACTTAAAGAAAAACTTGTCTATTGTTGACAGAACAGAAAGGAAGGCTTTGTGTTGGGGGTTTTATTGTTGGCTCTCTGTGTAGGATGAAAGCAAAACATTCTTCCCACTAACATTCTAGCATGTTGTTAAAAACAAAGTCATTGTATTTTGAAAGTTCATTATATTTAAGTGTTTTGTTCTGTTAAAAGCAAGTATGACTCTCAGCTTGGAAGAACTTAAATATTAATCATGAAGGAAAAAATCTGACTAATAAAAGCTGAGAGATTGCCTTTTTCTGACTGTTCCATTCCTGGTTAAGCCTCTCAGCCCTCAGAGGGTAGAGCTACATGTAGGAGCCCTTCCTGAGACAATATCTCGCAAGTCTGGAAGGGGCACCTTGACTCTTCACCATGTCCTCATTCCCTCAATAGACAATGACTATGGTGCCAGATGAGGCTTTTCTGCTGGAGACATTTAATGTCCAAAAAGAAGAGCTAAAAAAAAACAAAAAACAAAAAAACAAAAAAAAAAACAAAAAAACAAAAAGAAGAGCTAGATTTCATTTGTTTTCCCTCTGAACACCCCACTTCATGTGCACGGATAATATAAATAATACTAATAATCACAACTGAGACAGAGCATTTACTGTGAGCCACGCAAAGTTCTAGGTGTTTACACATAGATTAGAAAATTCAGTCCTGGGGCGCCTGGGTGGCTCAGTCAGTTAAATGTCTGCCTTTGACTCAGGTCATGATCCCAGGGCCTTGGGATGGAGTCCCACATCGTGCTCCCTGCTCAGCAGGGAATCTGCTTCTCCCTGTTGCTTTGTCCCTCCCCTCTGCTGGTGAGCTCTCTCCTTCTCTTTCTCTCTGTTAAATAAATAATAAAATCTTTTAAAAACAAGAATACAAAAATTCAATCCTTAACAATAATTGCCTGAGGTAGCACTATTGTTAACATAATTTCTCTGATGAAGAAGCCAAAGCATGGGGAGATTAAATAACTTGCCCCAGTTCACACAGCTAGATAACAGAACTGGGATTTGAACCCAAACGGTCTGGCTCATGACAACATATGATGCTTCCATTTTCCTACTATTTTCTGTTCAGCTGCATTTTATTTCTCCAGACTTCTAGAAATGGTTATAATGAGGTTTGGGAGCCCAAAACGGGGTGGAAAGGGAGAGCAGGAAAGAAAATAATCTTCAGTCAGTTCCTTCTTCTTCCCAGCTTACACACACACACACTCCCGATGTCACTAAAGATATATTCATGTTCTATACTTTTAAAAATGCGTCATTTTCCTTCTACACCTAGCAAAATCCCAGCTTATCCTTCGAGGTTCAGATCACATACCATTTCTTCAATAAACTCCTCCCTGAAATCTCACATGATATTAATTACTCCTGCCTCTCTACACCAGTGTTACGTGGTTCAAGCTGCAAGATACATAACATTCATCAGATTATGGTTGGATATGTGTCTCTTCAATTAAGCTGTCATTGCCGTGGTGACAGGGGTTGGGTCTGATCCATATTTATTCTATTCCTACTCTCAAGGAAGGATGAGTCATGGGCAAATATTAGGCACCCAGTGTTTGTTAAATTGGCTTAAACAGTATTATTGTGTAACAATAGGTTAATTGTGGCTTCATAATGTTTGGCTGAAGGCACAGAGTTCTGGCAAACATGCACTTCATGATATGGATAATTTAAAATAAGTACGTGCCAAGAAGGTAAACTGAGGCTCTTTGTGTGTTAGTTCCCTCAGATGTGAAATGAGAGGGTTGCATGGGCTGAGGAACCACAGCTGTGTGGCAGGTGGAGAGGTACAACCCTCTACCCCACCCACAGCAGAAGTGCAAGCTGTTTCCTGCCAGTTCCAAAGCATCCTCAGCCGGCCATCTCATCACAGGGCTCCAGGCAGACAGGGCTATTTGAGCAGAGATGGCCTAGAAAAAGAAATCTGCTAGCTGCTCCTAATTTCAAACATTCCTTGTTTTGATGAATGACAGAGTAAAACAAGTTAATTAGCATGTTCTTCAGAATAAATTGGTCTCAGTCATTTCACACTTGACTCAAAAGCTCCCTCTTGCTTGGGTTTGTTCATGTGCTGGGGTGCTCTTGGTAGTTCTTTTTAGCATAAGAAGAGAAATATGACACCGAAGGCTATGGCCTGTGGTACGGAGCAATCAATCTAGTGACACTCGATTTGGCTTCTGACCAAAAATGGTGTTCATATCTCCATAAACTTTGAGTTAAAACAGTATCTTGCAGCTCCCAGGGATGCTTCACCTTCCTTGCTCTCCAGCACTACCCGACTTAGCACTTTAATGCCTTCCCCCAGCTAAATACCCATGACTTTTCTAATGTGACCACCTGGCACAAGAAGTTGGTTTAAAATTTACATGCGCACAACACACAACACTTGGAGGATCTTCTAGTCTTTCCTCGGGAACTCCAGATGTCAGTGTAAGAAAAGCCTGTTGTAAAGCAGCAGACAAGGACTGAGTTAGGAAGCAATTCTATTCTATTCTCTGAGAACTTCACTTAGTTGTTCAGATATGGGGTCACTTTGAGATTGCCTATCTACAGAATGAAGTCTGGGAAGAAGACAAGATTTTTTGGCCTGCTCTGTATATTCTTCAGAGCTTATTATTTCTGGAAAATTAAATTCCGAACAGGCCAGTCAGAGGCTAATTTTGGAGCGTAATCTACACTCTGGGGTTATTTGTCAAAAGGCTTCTGAAATTCTTTTCGTTTTTTTTTTTTTTTTTTTTAGAAGATTTATTTATTTATTTGAGAGAGTGAGTGCATGAGGTGGAGGGAGGAGCAAAGTGAGAGAAAGGTGGGGAGAAGCAGACTTCCTGCTGAGCGGGAAACCCTACAATGACATGGGCTCAATCTCAGGACCCTGAGATCATGACCCTGAGCCTAAACCAAGAGTTGGAGGCTTAAGCAACTGAGCCAACCAAGCACCCCAAGGCTTCTGAAATTCTAGTTAATATCCAGATGTACACCATTTTCCTTACCATTTTCATGTAGAGCTTATGAACTACTCATTAGTTAATGAGCTTCCATTATACTGTAAGTATTTGTAGAATAATATTCTTCATTTATATGTGTAAAACACACACTTCATTCCCCCGAATAAATGACTGGATCTTGGGCTGACTGGATAACAAGGGGTTACAGTGAAAGCTCTTCGGCAGTGTAAAGCATGGTCAAGCAAAAAAGTTCATTCTAATTTCTTTTTTTCTTTTTTTTTTCATTCTAATTTCTATAAAAAAAATAATGTATGCCAAAATGATCTCTAACATGTTGAATCTCACCACAAACTGTGATTACAACTTAGAATCCAACTTTATATTTTTAATAAATAGCTATTACCCACTTTAAAAACCAGTTGGCTGAGAGAGATCTATCCCATTAGGTTAGACTTTGGACTTAAATAAATAATAAAAATCTAAAATAAAACCCTGAACCCTTACATTGGGAAGTAATTATAAATTATAAATAATTTTAATTTTAAACCATGTTAAATGTAGGTTGTTTTCCAAAGATAATATGGTAGTAGTTGCCAATTTTTTTTTGTTTTTAGTAATTGCCAAATTTAAGTAGCATTGTGAATAACTCTAATCTTGTAAACAAATTCAACATATGATTCTATTATGAAATTTATAAATTCTCATAATTTGCAAAGACAGAATAAGGTTTTTTCAAGTCTCCAGACTCTTCCTGAAATACATTTCTCATACTATTTTATTCTGAGGTATTGAATTATTATCATGCCTAATGACAAAAGTGTCTATTTGACAATAACTTCAGGGGCGATGTGTAGAATTCCAAACAAGTATTTTAAGTGTCCCACTGGAGGATCTAGCCTGGTATTCACAGACAGATCCAAAAACATGGGTGTTGAGTGAGTAGAGAACGAATGAATTGCTACTCATTAACACCAACACATTGTTCCAGTGAGTTTGCATGACTCCCCACAGATTACAATCCAGATTTTCATTGACAAAATTGATCTAGACTTAGAACTGGAAATCCAATTAAGTCTGGCTCTTTTTTTAAGACATATAAAATTAACTCAATTCTTTCCTTTTTTAAAAGAGAACTTTTCTCTTTTCCCCTATTTTGTATGATTTTAAAAATTTGAATAGGCAATATATTTATATGGTCCAGGAACCAGAAAGTATAAAGGTACACAGGGAACAGTCTCCTTCCTCAAATGTGTCTGTCTCCTACCCAGCTCATTCCCCACAGATAACTGTTATCCTTGGGTTCCTTTGAATCCTTCCAGAGTTTCTTTATGCAAGTAAAACAAATACAAACATTAATTTTTTCCCTCTTCTTTTAAACCAAAATATAGCCTGTTATACAAGTCATTATGTGATGATAACCTATTAAATTAAGTAAAACAATTTTGGAGCTTTTAACCATATATACATATATCCTCCTTCAGGAGGATTTCACTGTGGTGGCGCAGAAACATCCTTGCAACTAACTTTTCTACCGGCCCTGATGCTGAAACAGGTTTCCTTCTGCTCTTAAAGTGACTTGGGAACAGGATAGTGCTCCTTGGTGTCTCTGCACCTGGCCCTGATGAGTGATATGTACTCCTGTCATTTAGTGGATTCCACTTAGACATACTTGGTCAGTACATGGGATTGGCCAAAGAACAGCTGCTGCCTGTTCATATCATTTGTTAGACCTCAGGGACTCCCAAGCCCTGAGGGTGCTTAGTGGAAAGTTGGAACTTAACCCTCTTTGGAAAGGGCTCTAAGGGAGTCAGCCCCAGGCACATATGCCCTTGAAAAACATGGCAAAGGACCTAACAGCTACAAGAGGAGGCAGCATGACTGTAGAAAGCCTTGTCACAAGCTTGTTCCCATAATTTACCTCCTTCTATTTAGGAAGGTCATCCTTAATTATTTCTTTCATACTGGTACTCGGTGTCAGGCCCAGAAAGCTACAGTTGAGTAACAAAAAGACATAAAATGCCAGCGAAGTAACCACTGACAACCTTGGTTTGTGCTGTGGGTCTCGTGCTCATTGAGGGGAAGACTGCTTATGGAAGATTGTATGCTCTATATCAGTGTTACAAAGTAAATCAGACCTTCATTTAATTATTATTCTTTAAAAGGCAGCATACCCACATAGAAGTTTACTCCCAGAGGTGGGTTTACCTGGAGGCCATTGAAGCTTCAGGGTCTCTCACCGTCATGGGTCTCCTCAAGGCTCACTGCCTAATTTATAATATTAACATTATTTTTAGTAAAGAGTGCCCCCAAATTGTATGAGTTTCATGCCCCACAAAACTGGATCTGACCTTGCTTACCACCATAGCAAATTTTCAGTTATCTGCGAGATGACTGTCTAAATGTAAGCCTTATCCAGGGGCAAATCTTGCTCTCTGAAGTACAGTTAACTATTTTCTTGGTGGTCCATGGTTCTTTTGTTTTCATATTTGCTTTACACTTGGCCTGCAACACAACAGGATTTTCTGAGAAATGCTCTGATCTATCTCTACGGGGAGAATTTTATAAAGAATGGGGTCGTCTTCTCCAAGCACTAGAGGATGCGCAGGATGAGTTGAGAAGACTTGTTTCAGCAAATGAACAGCTTCCCAATTGTTCCTGAAACAAATCTTGTGTCTGTGTCTTCATTTTTGTTTAAAATGAAGACATGAAGTTCAATGTTAGGGAAAAAATATTTCAAAGCCAGATGTGAAAGATTTGGGGAGTTAGTCATACTACTTCTCAGCTCCACTAGTGAGGAAAACTGAAAATTGACAGCATTTCTATTTTACAATTTAACTAGAACTCAAAGAGTTGACAATTCAGGCATCTCATATTTTTGTGGGGAATTTTTCTATGTTTTGCTTTTTTTCAATCACTCCTTTTCCAGCCAACACGACATGATGTAGGAGTTTCATTTCTGACAGAGTTTGAGCTCTGCTTCTGTGAAAACATATCACTCTTGCCCAATAACACTATCAGTGATACACAGCATGGTTGTATTGTATTCTAGCAGCTATGTATTTAGCAGAATAAACAAATACTTAAGAAATTAGTATTTACTGCCCAGAAATTGCTTTGTATCCTTTTGAAAGTCACCTTTAACTCTAATTTTTAAAAAGCAGGGGAAAAAAAGAATATTGTGTAATAAATATATCTACCTGATTATTATTATTCATTCAATTATTCATTTATGAGTAGTACATTTTAATTCATAAGAGGAATTTCTTGCTGATCAAATAATATTTCTAAGAGCTGAAAATTCTTGCTTGTCAAATAATATTTCTTAGAGCTGAAAATTTGTTATTCTTCACACATTGCAATTGGAAAGTTTAGATTTCTTTTTGAGGTGGGAAGTAATGTTTTTTAAGAGAGAATGTCCCTTTGATAGGCCAAACTATACAACTCCATAGTCACAGAGAAAGGTGGGGTCAAGATTAATTGATTCCTAGCTTCATGTAGTATACCTTTATACTTTAAAGCTTGTAAATTGATTTAAAAAAAAAAACTTCATTTTCATTGAAATATGTTCCTTGTCAGTCACCTCTACTAGCCAGGTGTCTGCTCAACAGAGATAATGGACCAGAAAGGAAGAGTCAGGCCCTCTGCAGGTTGCAATGACATTCTGTGTGGCATTTATACTGCAACACAGGGTACATTTACCAACACTCTCGAGGATAAGAAAACAGCATGCAAAATACCTGTGTCAGGGAATTAAACAGAAAACATCTTTGTAGGTTGGTTCTACCATTTTCATACTTCTGCTGTCTGTGGCAGGTATCATGACATATGAACAGAAAGTTTGAATTTTAGGGACCATGATGTCATTGACAATTGCAATAGGATATATGATGGAAAGAGATAACGGGTGCTTATTCTTTATGGAAAGAAAATTTCTTAAGACCTCCTATTGAGTAATATTTTCCATCCAGTTCCCTCTTTTGCTTGGCTTTACAAAACAGGTTGAGACCCAACTCATGCGAGTAGCAGAGATAAAGCCCTCTGGGTTTTAATTATTTTTTAAAAAGAGTTTTGCTTCTGGTCACAAAGTAATACCTATACTATATGGGAGCAAATTTTTATTTAAATTTTATAGCCCACAGCAGTCATAAGCCATGTATTTTCTTTGTATGTAAATATGTTGACTACACTTTAATATTTTAAAGTAAGATAAAGATGCCTTTTATAACAGGATTATGAAGTATTATATAATATCTCATAACATATGCAAGACTGTTCTTTCTTCTCATTCATAAAATATTCATCCTTGTATCTTTTCTTCACTATTTAAAAAATCTATACAAACTTATAGGTGCTTTCATTGACTCTTGCATATTCATAATACCAAATATTTTCACTAGAGGTAAAATTATTTTGTGTAATAGATTCTATGAGTAGTTTCCATAAAGATAACATACCAGGTGAGACGAGGTTCTGGCCAGCCAGATACAGAGCAATGTAATTTTACATTTTCTTTCTCCCAAACAGTGTGGGAACGAGGTTTAATGACAAATTCAGGAGCATGGAGAAGATGATCTTCATTCAACTTTCTATGAAATGCCTCAGTTTCTTCTAACTACAAAAAAAAAAAAAAAATCAAAATTCTATGAAATCAAAGTACTCCGTGCTACTAAAATAACAAAAACCCAAATTATCATTTTTCCACTTGGAGGCTTACTTTTCTATTTAGACCAAATGCCTTCTCTCTCTTTGCACCACCTTTTTAAAAAATTTATTTATTTATTTATTTATTTATTTATTTATTTATTTATTTATTTATTTATTTATTTTAGTGAGAGAGAGAAGGAGAGCAAGCAAGCAGAGGGGAGGGGTACTGGGGGAGGAAGGGGGACAAGCAGACTCAGTGTCTAGCATAGAACCCCACATGGGGCCTGACTCAGGACTCTTCCCGGGGTTCAATCTCACGACCCTGAGATCATGACCTGAGCCAAAAATTAAGAGTCAGTCGCTTAAGCAGCTGTGCCACCCAGGCACCCCTCCTTCCCCCTTTTAAAAAGATACATTCCATTTTTTATGTTCTAAACCTCAGCAACATATTTTACTTTCCCTAAGGTGGATTTCTTATGGTTCTTTAGAATAATTTCTGTAGAACCTAAAATTCCATGGAATTTAAAACTACTGGGGCAGCTTGGGTGGCTCAGCGGTTTAGCACCGCCTTCAGTCCAGGGCTTGATCCTGGAGACCTGGGATCGAGTCCCATGTCAGGCTCCCTGCATGGAGCCTGCTTTTCCCTCTGCCTGTGTCTCTGCCTCTCTCTCCCTCTCTGTGTGTCTCTCATGAATAAATAAAATCTTTAAAAAATAAATAAATAAAAATAAATAAATAAAAAATAAAACTACTACCTCTTTCTTTGACTCATACATTTTGATGTTTTCCTCCTTGTTTTCTTTAGTTTTGTTTCTCCGTAAGACTACATATTTTCTTCATTCGAAACAAATAAATCTATAGGCACACACAATATCATATACATTTTTGCTTTTGTAAATTATATTAAATTGTCTGTTCTTACTGTTTTTGTCAGCGACAGGTGCTCTGCCTTTTCTCGAATTGCTACCTTCCTTGACTTCTTCTCAAAAGCTTCCTCCTGGTGAAGAGTGGATGCAGATTGTTTGGATACCGCGGACTGTTTGGATACTGCAGACTGTTTGGATACAGTGGACTGTTTGGATACCGTGGACTGTTTGGACACTGCAGACTGTTTGGATACTGCAGACTGTTTGGATACTGCAGACTGTTTGGATGCCATGATTCCTTCTTCACTAGCAAGAAGATTTCTCTGGGCTATATAAGCAGCAGCTTCTTTAATTCTTTCTTCTTCCGTATCTGTAAGTCCACTGACATGCACTTGGCTAAAATATAAGAGCAAAACATGGATACTGTGGATGGCAGTGATAGGATTGCCTAATTTAGCTAAGTTTAAAGTATCAGAATTTAGACATTGTGTACTGTACCCAAAGAAAATCTGACAGAGAAAAACCTAGTAAATCAGGAGTTAAAGCTTCCGATTCAGAAGTGATCATCACTTTAACCCGTAATGGTCACAGCAATAATAATACCTACCATGACTGTGGTGTCGCCAAGTGCTGTTTACATACATTATCTCATTTTATGCCCACAACAATCCTATGTGGTAAACTCTATCATTTGTTTTTTAGACATACAGTAACAAGGCTCAGAGAAATTAGATATTTGCTTAAGGTCATTTCATTGGTTTCTTTAGGGTATTTAAATAGGATTGAGTCTACAATAAAAGATTAACTTATGATTTTCCTTCCAGAAAAATGATATTGTAAGATGATATATTGTTTGTGTGCCTGTGATCCTGATATGGGACTGCATGCTTGATCTAAATTCAAAGGAAAATAAACAGGGAAGGTTCCAAAGGTTCCCATTAAATATTAATTGGGTGTCTCAAACAGGTTTCAAGATTCCTCTAGATATTATAATAACTCAAAAAAAGTTTACATTTTTAAAAAAAGAACATACACATATATTTACCTTATAAACACAGAAATTTGGCATTATGGACTTGTGATTTCATGATTATTTTGTTTGAAGTTTGCCTCAAGATAAATAGTAATCTTTTTTACATTAAAAATATCAAATAAGCAGGCATTCAAATTATGATGCCATTCTTTTACTTAGTCTATGTTATCTAAGATTTTTTTCTTCATAATGAATAATAATTAAAACCACATTGGCAACCACAATGGCTTCTTTCTGCCTAAACATAACATCTGAATTTTTTCATTCATCCAATATTTTATGGTTTTTAACCTTTCTATTCTAGTGACTATATATAGAGTCCAATCACTAGCATCCCAATGCTCTCATCCTAATTTCAATCAGTTACATAACTAGAACTAAGTTCTCGATCATTCTTTTTTGTCATGTAGCCATCCTGGTGATGGCAGATTTTCACAATGAACAAGTCTCCCTAAGTGCCGAGTTCCAAGGTTCTTTACATCTTTCTCAATCAGTATAGTTAAGTGCTCAATAAATATCAGCTGCAATTATTATTATTACCTGACATTTACTCTTCATTTTCAAATATTTAAAGCCAGGAAGAGAATGCATACATACCGTCCTGAGAAAATGGGCACCATATAGTCACTTGGCAAATTTTCCTTCTCCTCCCCAGAGAGAAGGCTCTTCTTGGCTCTCTTTGCTTGGGGGCTCAACTTGGATGAATAATCTTCTAACATCAGACTGGAATCTGTAAGTCTGAAACAAAACCCCTAATATTAGGAAATAAGCAAAAATAGCATTGAAAATATTCAAAACTGGGATCCCTGGGTGGCGCAGCGGTTTGGCGCCTGCCTTTGGCCCAGGGCGCGATCCTGGAGACCCGGGATCGAATCCCACGTCAGGCTCCCGGTGCATGGAGCCTGCTTCTCCCTCTGCCTGTGTCTCTGCCTCATTCTCTCTCTCTCTCTGTGACTATCACAAATAAATAAAAAAAAAATTAAAAAAAAAAAAAAAAGAAAATATTCAAAACTGCTTATGCACAGAAGTTTTAACTTGGGGGAGGTTTCACAGAATCCTGGATTTCTGATGTTATAATATCTTTCATCTTTAGAACTTAAGTGGAATGAGGGATCCCTGGGTGGCGCAGCAGTTTGGCGCCTGCCTTTGGCCCAGGGCGTGATCCTGGAGACCCGAGATCGAATCCCACGTTGGGCTCCCAGTGCATGGAGCCTGCTTCTCCCTCTGCCTGTGTCTCTGCCTCTCTCTCTCTCTGTGACTATCATAAATAAAATTTATAAAAAATAAAAAAAAATTTTTTAAAAGAACTTAAGTGAAATGAGAAAGACTTCATACAATGCACTCTATGTAGACACAAGAGAAAATTAGGTCTATTGTAATTTCATAGCTTTGTTATCTACCACCCCCAAAGTTTCAAGAGAAAACAGTAATGTTTTGTAATAGTTCCAAATACCCTTTCCTGTTAAATTAATGTTCAAAACTTAGGAAGTCTATAAATATGGTTTTATCCAAATCTTTTCAGGAGACTGATAAAATATAAATTGTTCTGGATAGGGAGTCCTTCTCCCTTTCCCACCGAACCATTTTGATGCAGGACCCAAGGTTCAAACTTTGAGACCTTTATGTAGTATAGACAGACTCCTCTCTTAGAAGAAACACTGAGTACTTCAAACAAGAGTTAATATATTTTATGTGAACACATAGTGTTTAGTAATTCAGAGAGTTACAGGGATGTGATAAAGAACCCTTTGGTCAGTTCTGTTGTACCAAAAATCCGCCCATGCATATTTGTGCAAATGTGCATTTGGAGGTAGATAGTGTGCTAAATAAATTTAAAAATGTATTAGCATGGCAGGAAACTTGAATACATATATTGCACCTAGGGCAAAGGATTGATAAATCCAAAAGTGCAATCTTAATCTGTGTGGTTCTTGAATGAAATGAAATGCATTTTCATTCAAATATATACAAGTGGGGGCAGCCCTGGTGGCTCAACAGGTTAGCGCCGCTTCAGCCCGGGGCCTGATCCTGGGGCCCCAGGATCGAGTCCCACATCGGGCTCCCTGCATGGAGCCTGCTTCTCCCTCTGCCTGTGTCTCTGCCTCTCTCTCTCTCTCTCTCTCTCTCTGTGTGTGTGTGTGTCTCTCATGAATAAATAAAATCTTAAAAAAAAAAATATATATATATATATACACAAGTGGGCATGAATTTCAGGAGCTCATGGACTCTCAAATTAATCTGTGGACTCTGGGACACCTGGGTGGCTCAGCAGTTAAGCATCTGCCTTCAGCTCAGGGTGTGATCCTGGAGTCGCAGAATTGAGTCCCACACTGGGCTTCCTGCATGGAGCCTGCTTCTCCCTCTGCCTGTGTCTCTGCCTCTCTTTCTCTCTGTCTCTCATGAATAAATAAAATCTTTAAAAAAAATAATCTGTGGACTCATATTAAAAGCCCCTGTCTACTTTGTAATGAAAGATGTTGACAATAGGGAAGTCTACCAGAATTCTGTACTATCCTTATAATTTGAAATAATTCTAAAATAAAACAGTATTAAAAAGTCCCCTTGTCTCGAGAAAATTTGGGAAGAAAGTGAAGCATGTGTATGATGTGTCATGAGAAGAGCAAACAGCTGAAACAGAAACACCTTCCAAACCATCCAAACCTCATCCTTTTTCGATCTTTGAGAGGCATTAGGAAAAGCGAAGAGATGACCTAAATCAAAAGCAGAAGACAGGGCAAATATACACATAGTGCAAAACGAACACATAATAATGCAAGTAAATCTATCCTCTGCTAAACAAGTAGCACAGAACTGTAGGGCTTCTAGAAAGTATAGGAGAGTGCAGTGGCTCTGGGCCGGGTGGTGGTGGTGGGGAGGGTAGAAGGTGGGCTACTGCCTTTGATCCCCCAGAATAAAGTGGCAAACTTCTTCCTCTCCCACTAACTAGCTCCTTCCCTGTGGTGAATAGAATATCTCAGTCCTAGTTTATGATCAGCACTAAAATTAAAGGTTAGAACCTTGAATTCACGGTTGAGGATTGGTTACCAATTGGAAGGCTGAGTGAAATTTGTTCCTGGCTGCATGTTCTAGGCAGCAGCAAAATGACTGCATCCTATACTCCCAGCAGATGACAAAGTACAGGCTGTGCTAATACAGGTCTAAGTTTAAAGTGGTATTTTCCTTCTCCTCTTTAATTCATTACCATGCAAAATAAAATCAATTTTGGAGTTTAAGAGTTTCCTTCTTTCTATTTATAAAACATTTGCATTTTTTCATTTTGTTCTCATTTTTCTGTTCTTTGCTCTTTTTCTTTATGTTAATTCTGTGCCTATAGTCATTCTCGTGAGCTCATATTTTCAACATCTATTTACATGGAAACAGCTATGATTTGTCATTCTTTGTGTTGTGTTGTTGTTCCTTTTTTCTGCCATTTTTCCTATTAAGATAAATCTTTAAAATGATGCACTTATTATATAGAATGTGCCAGAATGTGATTACTCCATCCTCATAGGTAAATCACAGCAGCTGGTTTTTAATATTGAACTTTATGGTAAAGATTCATGGCACTATTATCAGTTTCCATTTCATATGATATTTGCAACAAAGAATTTCACAAAAAGCATTATGATATTTTATATTATATAGTATTATTTTAAAAATCCAAAGTATATTTAGAAAAAAAAACCTTTGTTATGTTTTCTAAAGTTTCTTCAAACTTTTGAATACTAATAATAATAAAAAAAAAAAAGCAGGGCACCTGGGTGGCACAGTCTATTAAGTGCTGACTCTTAGTTTCAGCTCAGGTTGTGATCTCATGGTTGTAAGATAGGGCCCACATCAAGCTCTGAGCTCCATGAGTGCTCAGCAGGGACTCTGCTTGGGATTCTCTCCCTTTCCCTCTGTTTCTCCTGTTCCTGCTCTCTCTCTCTCAATCTCTCAAATAAATAAATAAACTTAAAAAAAAAAAAAAGAGCATGTAAGGGATGAAATGTAAAAATAGTAGGCCAACAGACTATTTAGCAATAACTCCTTATTGAAAATAGCAAACAAAACTAAGTCAGAGAAACAAAGTTTTAAGGAACTATGTAATAATCAGTGTAACTAATTATTTGAAGAAAAAAACATCAAAAGTCTATTTTGTTATGATCCATGAACAATGAAGTTTAACATCTTATTCTATTGAATTCTAAAGTTGAATATTGTTTTTAGAGGAGAATGTTCTAAGAAGAATATGTAAAATTTAAATTCCTTTGAATTTAAATCAAAAGGTGAAATAAAAAGCAAAACAAGTCAGTCAGAGAAAGACAAATACCATATGATTTCACTCATATGTGGAATTCAAGAAACAAAACAGATGAACATAAGGGAAGGGAAGGAAAAATAAAATATGATAAAAACAGAGAGGGAGATAAACCACAAGAGACTCTTAACTCCAGGAAACAAACTGAGGGTTGCTGGAGGCAGGGGTGGAAGGTGGTGAATAGGGTAACTGGGTGATGGGCATTAAGAAGAGCATTTGATGGAATGAGCCCTGGGTATTATATGCGACTATTGAATCACTAACTTCTACCCCTGAAACTAATAATACAATATATGTTAACTAAATTGAATTTAAATAAAAAAACTTTTTAAAAGGTGAAATAGGGGCACTTGGGTGGCTCAGTCAGTTAAGTGCCTTTGGCTCAGGTCATGATTCCAGTGTCCTGGGATCAAGGCCCCTCATCAGGCTCCCTGCTCAGCAGCTTTTCCCTCTCCTTCTGTGCCCCACGCCACCCACTTGCGCTCAGTCAAATAAATAAATAAATAAATAAATAAATAAATAAATAAATAAAATCTTAAAAAAATTAAAAGGTGAAATAAGGTTTTGCTAACCTCTTGAGTTTTAAGTTATATCTAAATTTTGAAAATAATCCTCTATCTCATAAGTCAGTTTCTGAGTAGACACTAAACTTGATATGCATGGATCTATTTGGATCTTTTAACTATTAAAACTACAATTAATGTTCTTTGTGTACTGAGCTTGAAGCTTTCTTGAAGCTTTCTGAATTTCAGTTTATGAAGGCAATGAAATTAAGCAACAGTTAAGGATTGATATGTGTGTGCACGTATGCACTTGCATATATGTAACTGTGTCTATGTACAAAGTTTTGCCCTCTGCTACTAACTGGGGTATGTCCTTTGCCGAAATTTATGCCTAAATTTAACAGAATTTAAAGAACTGTCATAGTGTGTATGGCATCATCATATCTACAGTCAGCAACATCAAAGAGATGGAATGTAGCCAAGGTACAGAGAGCTGTCTTTGGAAATATTCCAGGAACTCGGAAACAGGCTTACACCTTCATCCAATTCAAATACTGAACAACAACAACAAAAGATAACCTTCTGTTCTTTCAATGTAATAATTATACTGGACAGGAAAATAAAGAACAAAATCACTTATAAAATCCCAGAACTGAAGAGATCTCAAGGATATTTACAACAAGCTCCTTGTTTTATAGATTTAGAGGACATAGAGTACCTTTGTAACCAGCCCATTTTTCACACAGCAAGTTTGTAGCTGAAGTGGGAGTAGTACCCTTTAGGTCAGTGTTCTTACCACTCTACCAGTGGTCTCTGACTTTTGTTTTTGTTTTTTTTTTTTATCTTTTTTTAAATTTTTTTTTTATTTATTTATGATAGTCAGAGAGAGAGAGGCAGAGACATAGGCAGAGGGAGAAGCAGGCTCCATGCACTGGGAGCCCGACGTGGGATTCGATCCCGGGTCTCCAGGATCGTGCCCTGGGCCAAAGGCAGGTGCTAAACCGCTGCGCCACCCAGGGATCCCAGTCTCTGACTTTTGTGATTGAGTATTCCCAATCCAAAAATATTGGGGGTATCTACCTATATTGTTTATTTATAAGTTATACACATATACTGCTATATAAATAGTTATACTTTATGAAACATTCAATCAATAGAAATATTTAAAGACCAAATTTGATTTTTTTTTTAAAAAGTGCTAATATTTCCATGGTTTGCCTTTGTGAACACACCACTCTGGAGACCGTAATACCATATCACACTGCCCATAATGACTTCCACAGTGATTTGCTATTCCTGAATTTACTCACAAAGTTATGAAATTATCACAGTTCAGGAGAAAATACAGCATTAAAAAACTTGTTAAATTTTACATGAAATAAAATGCTAGCTCCTTAAAGTTATGTTTGTAATCATCATATAATTTGGGAGAAACTGTCCTAGTTCCCCAAGATGAGAAACTTTATTCATACTTACATTAAGTAGGGATCTGCTTATTACTTTCTGAAAATGTGATAACCTATTGGCATGTTTCAGAAAAATGATGGGTTGTAGCCACTGCTCCCAAACCCAGCATCACCCAGCCCTATATGCTCAGGTTATAGTACATTATTGCTCTTTCTATCTTTCTCACTGCCTATGACCATTCATAGAGACAGATAGTCTCAGTTATCTTTGTATCTGCACTGTGTCCAGTGACTGATGGTGTTCAATAAATGTTTATTGAATGAATGAAATTGAAATCATTCATCTTCCTGTCATCATATCCTAACTCAGTGATTCTCAATCTTGGCTTCACACCAGAATCTGCTGAGTAGTTATTAAAAATGACCAATGTAGAGGTGGGATTTCTAGTATGATGGAATGAATACTTCAGCAGTTACTCTCCCCAAAAACCAATGAAAAATCTGGATACAAGTGTCAAAACCAACCCATTCAGGGCCCTGAAAATCAACCAAAGGCATACACTACATTGAGAAGTAGTATTCATAAAAAAGCCATTGAACTTTAGATATGAACAATGGAAGTTTATAAGTCACTCTGCCTAGCCTTCTCCCCTCTTCCTCCCCCAGCTCAGTTTATACGGTGTTTCTATCAAAGTAAAAAAAAGCATGACAATTAGAATGCTCATTACCAGAGGGGGTTGACTTGATGGAGCAGAACATGATAAAACTTCATATCCAGCAGCATTGTGAGAAACACTAGCAATCTAGTGGAAAGCAAACAAGGGAAGACCAGCAATTGAGTTAGCTGAAGGTTCCAATCATGGTTGGGAAAATCAGCAGACTGGTAGATCAGTCAGCAATTTAATAGAAAGATCTGGGAAATAAGACCACCACAGGAGGCTTCAAAAGTTCACCATGTGCTGCATAGGAAAAACTGGAGAGGACTCAAATTATCCACATATCACTGGCTGACTAATCCTATGTTCATGTGTAGAGAACAGACAAGAGAGTCTAGAAGTAAGCAAAGCCAGGATGTATATATTTAAAAGTTACCGGAACTTTAAATATCCTCCCCAACATACATACAGATCTACTGCCAGAGAGTGAAAGTTTTTGTTTGAGCACAATATCTGACCATTCATTTACTGGTCATTAACCTATGCAAACACAATGTGATCCCTATGAATTCAGACTCAAAAATGAGAACAATAATTTAAAAAGCAAGTTGAGTAGAGACATCAATAGTCACATAGTTTATACACACAGTTTATACACACACAGTAAAGTGCATTTAGACAAGATATTAAAACCAAAACACAATGACAACACATTAGGGGAAAACACAGAATCCAGAATTGCTACAATATATTATCTAATGTGTCCAATTTTTAACAATACAAAAATTATGAAACATGCCAGGAAATAGAAAAATGTAATCCACACCAACAGAAAAAGCAGTAGATAAAAACTGTTTCTGGGTGCACAGATGCTGGATTTAATGGACTTCAAAGCAGCTATTATAAATATGTTCAAAGACTAATAAAGGACACCATGTTTAAAGAATTAAAGAAAAGAATTATGACAATGACTCAAAAAAAGAATGTCAACAAAGAGACAGAAATTACAAAATGGCGGGGGGGGGGGCCACCTGGGTGGCTCAGTCATTTAAGTGTCGAACTCTTGATTTGGCTCAGGTCATGATCTCAGGGTTATGAGACTGAGCCCCATGTTGGGCTCCACACTCAGCAGGGGAGTCTGCTTAAGATTCTTTCCTCTGTCCCTCCCCCGACTCTCTCTTTCTCACCCTCTCTCTTATATAAATAAATAAATCTTTAAAAAAGAAATTATAAAATAGGATCAAATGAACATTGTGGGGTTTGAAAATATAATAACTTAAATGAAAAATTTATTAAATGGACTCAGCAGATTTTAGAAGAATAAAGAATCAATGAACTTGGATTTAAAAATTACCCAATCTAGGGGGATCCCTGGGTGGCGCAGGGGTTTGGCGCCTGCCTTTGGCCCAGGGCGCGATCCTGGAGACCTGGGATCGAATCCCACGTCGGGCTCCCTGCATGGAGCCTGCTTCTCCCTCTGCCTGTGTCTCTGCCTCTCTCTCTCTTTCTCTCTGTGTGACTATCATAAATAAATAAATAAATAAATAAATAAATAAATAAATAAATAAATAAAATTACCTAATCTAAAAAACAGAAAGATAAAAGAATAAAGAAAACTTTAAAAACCTTTAGAGATCTTTGGGACAATATTAAAAATACCAACATATGAGTAGCAGTAATATTGAAAAGAGGATAGAGAAAAGATAGGAAAATATATTTAAAGAAATAATGGCCTAAATTTCCCCAAATTTGATAAAAACTATTACTCTATGGATCAAAGATGTTCAACAAACCCAAGTAAGACACACACAAAGAGATAAACACCTCGATAAATCATAATCAAACTGTTGAAAACCAAAGCCAGAGAGAAATCTTGAAAGTAGCAAAAGTAAGTTGAAAATAGAGCTACCCTACAACCCAGCAATTACACTACTAGGGATTTACCTCAAAGATACAAATGTAGTGATCCAAAGAGGCACCTGCACCCCAATGTTTTTAGAAGCAATGTCCATGATAACCAAAATATGGAAAGAGCCCAGATGTCTACTGATAGATGAATGGAAAAAGAAGGTGTGATATAATTATATACAATGGAATACTACTCAGCTATCAAAAAATGGAGTCTTGCCATTTGTAATAACATGGATGGAACTAGAGGGTATTATGCTAAGTGGAATAAGTCAATCAGAGAAAGACAATTATCATATGACCTCACCACTCATATATAGAATTTAAGAAACAAAACAGAGGATCATAGGGGAAGAGAGGAAAAAATAAAACAAGACAAAATCAGAGAAGGAGATAAACCATAAAAGACTCTTAATCATAGGAAACAAACTGAGGATTGCTGGAGGGGAGGCATAATGCCTTCTTGGTGTATCCATGTTATAAATGGCAAGATCTTACCTTTTCTTTCACTGAATAATATTCTAATATATACATATAATTCCTATATATAGAAAATGGAATATACATATAATGGAATGAAGTATATATATATATTCATGACATGATCTTTATCCATTCATTTATCAGTGGACACTTGGGTTGCTTCCACATCTTGGTTATTGTAAATAATAGGGGTGCATATATCTTTTTGAACTGGTGTTTTCATTTTATTTGGGTTAAATACCCAATAGTGGAATTACTAGATCCTATGACATTTCTATTTTTTATTTTTTGAGGCATCTCAATACTGTTTTCCACTGTGGCTGCACCAATTTACATTCCCACCAACAATGTACAAAAATTCTCTACATCCTTGTCAAAGACACAGAGGGACGCCTGGCTGGCTCAGTTGGTAAAGCATGTAACTCTTGATTTTGGGATTATGAGTTCAAACTCCACGTTGGTTGTAGAGATTACTTAAAAATACTATCTTTAAAAAAAAAATTCAAAGACATACATGTGCTAAAGTAACAGAAAGAAAAAGTTATACCATGCAAATGATAGCCACAGGAGTCAGAGTGGCTATATTAATATTTTAAAAAATACACTGTAGGGACATGTGGGTGGCTCAGTAACGAAGCCTATGCCTTCACTCAGGGTGTGATCCTGGGATGCTAGGATCAAGTCCCGAGTCCCCCCATTGGGCTCCCTACAGGGAGCTTGCTTCTCCCTCTGCCTATGTCTCTGCATCTCTCTGTGTGTCTCACATGAATAAATAAATAAAATCTTTAAAAATATATACACTTTAAACCAAAATATTGCTAGGGACAGAGAGACACTTTTCATAGTGATAAGAGGGTCAATTCCTCAGAAAAATATGACAATTACAAATTTATATGAACCTACTAACAGAGTCCTAAAATATGTGAAGCAAAAAGTGACATAACTGAATGAAAAACTAGAAAATTGAAAAGGACTAGAGACTTCAATACTCCACTCTCTCTTTTTTTTTAATAAATTAATTTTTTATTGGTGTTCAATTTACCAACATACAGAATAACACCCAGTGCTCATCCCGTCAAGTGTCCCCCTCAGTGCCCGTCACCCACTCACCCCCCATCCCCGCCCTCCTCCCCTTCCACCACCCCTAGTTCGTTTCCCAGAGTTAGGAGTCTTTATGTTCTGTCTCCCTTTCTGATATTTCCCACACATTTCTTCTCCCTTCTCTTATATTCCCTTTCACTATTATTTATATTCCCCAAATGAATGAGAACATACACTGTCTTTCTCCGATTGACTTACTTCACTCAGCATAATACCCTCCAGTTCCATCCACGTTGAAGCAAATGGTGGGTATTTGTCATTTCTAATGGCTGAGTAATATTCCATTGTATACATAAACCACATCTTCTTTATCCATTCATCTTTTGATGGACACTAAGGCTCCTTCCACAGTTTGGCTATTGTGGACATTGCTGCTAGAAACATCGGGGTACAGGTGTCCCGGCGTTTCATTGCATCTGAATCTTTGGGGTAAATCCCCAGCAGTGCAATTGCTGGGTCGTAGGGCAGGTCTATTTTTAACTCTTTGAGGAATCTCCACACAGTTTTCCAGAGTGGCTGCACCAGTTCACATTCCCACCAACAGTGTAAGAGGGTTCCCTTTTCTCCGCATCCTCTCCAACATTTGTTGTTTCCTGCCTTGTTAATTTTCCCCATTCTCACTGGTGTGAGGTGGTACCTCATTGTGGTTTTGATTTGTATTTCCCTGATGGCAAGTGATGCAGAGCATTTTCTCATGTGCATGTTGGCCATGTCTATGTCTTCCTCTGTGAGATTTCTCTTCATGTCTTTTGCCCATTTCATGATTGGATTGTTTGTTTCTTGGGTGTTGAGTTTAAGAAGTTCTTTATAGATCTTGGAAACTAGCCCTTTATCTGATACATCATTTGCAAATATCTTCTCCCATTCTGTAGGTTGTCTTTTAGTTTTGTTGACTGTATCCTTTGCTGTGCAAAAGCTTCTTATCTTGATGAAGTCCCAATAGTTCATTTTTGCTTTTGTTTCTTTTACCTTCATGGATGTATCTTGCAAGAAGTTACTGTGGCCGAGTTCAAAAAGGGTGTTGCCTGTGTTCTCCTCTAGGATTTTGATGGAGTCTTGTCTCACATTTAGTCTTTCATCCATTTTGAGTTTATCTTTGTGTATGGTGAAAGAGAGTGGTCTAGTTTCATTCTTCTGCATGTGGATGTCCAATTTTCCCAGCACCATTTATTGAAGAGACTGTCTTTCTTCCAATGGATAGTCTTTCCTCCTTTATCGAATATTAGTTGACCATAAAGTTCAGGGTCCACTTCTGGGTTCTCTGTTCTGTTCCATTGATCTATGTGTCTGTTTTTGTGCCAGTACCACACTGTCTTGATGACCACAGCTTTGTAGTACAACCTGAAATCTGGCATTGTGATGCCCCCAGATATGGTTTTCTTTTTTAAAATTCCCCTGGCTATTCGGGGTCTGTTCTTGATTCCACACAAATCTTAAGATAATTTGTTCCAACTCTCTGAAGAAAGTCCATGGTATTTTGATAGGGATTGCATTAAACGTGTAAATTGCCCTGGGTAACATTGACATTTTCACAATATTAATTCTGCCAATCCATGAGCATGGAATATTTTTCCATCTCTTTGTATCTTCCTCAATTTCTTTCAGAAGTGTTCTATAGTTTTTAGGGTATAGATCCTTTACCTCTTTGGTTAGGTTTATTCCTAGGTATCTTATGCTTTTGGAATACTCCACTCTCGATAGAACTAGACAAAAATCAACAAGGAGGCAAGTGTCTTAAATAACACTATGAATCAATTTGACCTGACTGACCTTTCTAGAATACTTTACCCAATGGCAACAAAGTACATATTCTTTTCAACACTCTCCAGGACAGTTCATATGCTACCTCACAAAACAATATCAATCAATTTAAATGGATTTAAATCATACTAAATAGGGGCAGCCAGGGAGGCTCAGCGGTTTAGCGCCACCTTCAGCCCAGGGCGTGATCCTGGAGACCTGGGATGGAGCCCCACGTCAGGCTCCTGCATGGAGCCTGCTTCTCCTTCTGCCTGTGTCTCTGTCTCTCTTTCCCTCTGCCTGTGTCTCTGCCTCTCTTTCCCTCTGTGTGTGTCTCTCATGAATAAATAAATAAAATCTAAAATTAAAAAAACATACTAAATATATTCTCTGGCAACAGAAGAACTAAATAAGAAACTATAGCAGAAAGGAATTTAGGAAATCCTCAAGTATCAGGAGACTAACAACATATTTCTAAATAACTCATTGGTGAGAAAAGAAATCACAATGGAATTAGAAGATATTATGAATTGCAAGAAATAAAAAAAAACAACATCTCAAAATATATGGGATACAGCTAGAGTAGTGTTTAGAGGAAAGTTTATAGTTTTAAGTATCTTAGAAAAGAAAAACAGTCTCAAATTAATAACTTAAGCTTTTACTGTAAGAAATTAGAAAAAAGATTAAACATGAAACAAAGAGAAGGGAGATATAATAAAGACTAGAGAAGAAATCAGTGAAACAAAAAAAAAGAACAATAACAAATAAAATCAGTGAAACAAAGGTTGGTTCATTGAAAAGATGAAGAAAATTGACAAACTTTTCACTAGACTAACCATGAAAAAAGAGATGAGACACAAATTATCAAAGTCAAGAATGAAAGAGGAAACATCATTATTTACAAAAATTAAGAGACTCACAAATAAATATGGTAGATACATTTATACCAAGAAATTCAGTAACTTAAATGAAATGGAAAAATTTCTATAAAGACTCAAGTTACCAAAACTAGTTTGAGAAGAAATTAAAACTCTGAACAGACCAATAACAAATCAAAAAGTTGAATTAGTAATTTAAAATAATTGCACAATTAAAAGCCCAAGCCCAAATGGCTTCACTGATGAATTCCATCAAACATTTAAAGAACTAAAACCAATTGCTTTCTAATTTCTTCCAAAACAGAGAAGGGAAGACTTCCCAACTTATTCTATAAGGCCAGTATTACCTGATATCAAAGCCAAACAAAACAAAACAAAACAAAACAAAACAAAAAAAGCCAAAGACATTAATAAAAGAAAACCACAGACCAATATCCCTCATGAACATAGATGCAGAAATCCTTCACACGGTATTAGCAAACTTAATCTAGCAACATTTAAAATATAAAACTAAGTGGAGTTTATCCCAGGAATCCAAGGTTGATTTATCATTTGAAAATCAATTAGTGTAATATACCATATTAATAGAATAAAGAACAAAAATCACATTATCATTTCCATACATGATAGTATTTGACAAAATTCAGCATTTCTTCATGTTAAAAACTCAACAAAACAGGAAGAGAAGGGAACCTCCTCAATCTGATAAAGGCCATCTATGAAAAATCCATAGCTAATATCAGGTTTAATAGTAAAAAATAAATGCTCTCCTCCTGAGATTGGGAATAAGGGTATGATATTTGTTCTTGCCACTTCTACTTAACACTGTATTAGAGTTTCTGGGGCAATCTGTTTTAAAAAAAAGAAAACAAAACTGGAAGGAAAAAGTCTACCTTTAGTTGTTTGATGATACAATCTGGTATATAGAAAACCCTAAGAAATACTAGTACTAATATAATAAATTAGTTCAGCAAGGTTACAGGATACAAAATCAAAACACATATATCAATTATACTTCTATATACTAACAACAAACAATGCAAAAGTACAATTAAGACAACAACTGCATTTATAATAGTACCAAAAATATAAAATATTTAGGAATAACTGACAAAGAAGTATAAAACTTATATTTGAAAATGACAAAACATTATTATGATAATGGTGAAAAATATCTGAATAAATAATATTCCGTGTTCATGGACTAAAAGACTTGACATTGTTAAGATGGCACATTTTTCAATATTGTTCTACAGTTTCAATATGGTTCTTACCAAAATCCCAGTAGATGTTTTTCTTTGTAGAATTTGGCAAGGTGATCTTAAAATTTACACAAAAATATGAAGGAACACATAGACAAAAATTTTTTGTAAAAGAAGAACTAAGTTTGAAGACTTCTATTCACCAATTTCAAAACTTTTTCTAAGCAACAGTAATTAAATCCCAGTGACACTAGTGAAGGACAGGCATATAAATCAATGGAACAGAATTGAGAGAAACCTATTTATGATCAATTAATTATTGATAAAGGTGCTGAGGAATTAAAGGAGGAAAGAAAGTCTTTTCAACAAATGGTGTTGGAAGAATTGTACATCCATAGGTGAAAGCATGAATTTAGAACTTTACTCAATAACACACACATAATTTAATTTAAAAATGGATCAAATTTCTATATGTAAAAGCTAAAATTATAAAACTCTTAGAAGATAAGAGAAACTCTTTATGATATTAAGTTAGCCAAAGAGTTCTTAGATATAACACCAAAGAAAAATTGATGAACTGAAGTTCATCAAAATTAAAAAGTTCTGGCCTTTGAAAGACACTGTCAAGCAAATGAAAAGAATGATAAAAAATACTTGCAAATACATATCTTTTTTTTTTAAAGACTTTTTTTTTTTTACTTATTCATCATAGACATAGAGAGAAAGGCAGAGACACAGGCAGAGGGAGAAGCAGGCTCCATGCCGGGAGCCTGACGCGGGACCGATCTCAGGACTCCAGGATCATGCCCTGGGCCAAAGGCAGGCGCCAAACCGCTGAGCCACCCAGGGATCCTCTGCAAATACATATCTAATAAAGGACTTGTATATAAAATATTTAAATAACTGTTAATAATAAGCAGAAAAAATCCAACTAAAAATAAGCAAAAAATTTGAACAGGTATTTCACCTGTTCAAATAATGAGCATATAAAAGGTGGTCAATATCATTAGTCATTAAGTGCAAATTAAAATCATAATGAGACCCTACTACATATTCAGAAGAATGACTATAATACGTAAGACAGAAAATAACTAATGCGGATAAAATGGAATCCTCATACATTGCTTTGGGAGTGTAAAACAGTAAAGACACTTTGGAAAAATAGTTGAAGAGTTTCTCATAAAGTTAAATATAAGCTTAGCATACAATCCAGCTGATATTTTAGAAAGTGCAGGAGAAAGGTTAACTGAAAAATAGCCTTTCAGACTGTTACGTTAGAGTATCACTGAAATTTTCACAGGTTTGTACTTTAACTTTCTTTAACCATTTGATTTATTCAACAGATTCTAGAAAGAGATCTATTCGGATTCCACTGTCTGCAAAATACTGTGTCTGACTAAGGTGGGAGGGAGATACGAAGATAAATTATAGACTTTGCTTTCTGAGAACTTTACAATTAAATAGGGGAATAAATGCTACCAGGCCTGACATGTTGTGTAATGTCAATCAAGGAAGAAAGCACAGGACAGAAGAAAGGCAGGCAGATAAGCAGAAACACTAGTGCAAACAAAAGTTGAATTCACAGGCTTGAGAGAAAATTTCTGTTTGAGGTTATCAGGGAATCCTTTGTGGAAGAGCTGGACATTGAAAGATGGGTAGGTCATCCCAGGATGACAGCGGTAGGTGCAAAAGCGTAAAATAAAAATTCCATTTTTTTGCTGACTTACATATGTGTTGCCATTAGACTTTACTGAATGGTTACAAAAGAGCTGAACTCATTTTTATTATTACAACAGTTTTCCTTTAAAACTGCATCTTCAGGGCACCCGGGTAGCTCAGTGGTTGAGTCTTTGCCTTAGGCTCAGGTTGTGACCCTGGGATCCTAGGATCAGGTCCCGCATTGGGCTCCCCATGGGGAGCCTGCTTCTCCCTCGCCTATGCCTGCCTCTCTCTGTGTCTCTCATGAATAAATAAATAAAATCTTTTAAAAATAAAATAAATAGCGCAGCCCGGGTGGCTCAGCAGTTTAGCGTTGCCTTTGGCCCAGGGTTTGACCCTGGAGACCCGGGATCAAGTCCCACAGCCGGCTCCCTGCATGGAGCCTGCTTCTCCCTCTGCCTGTGTCTCTGCCTCTCTCTCTCTCTCTTTTCTGTGTTTCTCATGAATAAATAAATAAAAGATTTTATAAATAAACAAACAAATAAATAAAACGGCATCTTTATATGTATTTACAACCTAGTACTGTTACATATAAACAAAATGCCCAGCTATGTACCAGAAGAAAGGAAAGAACAGTGATTTTAGTGAACTATGGGTCAGCTTCTAGAAAACCATCCTTTTTGTCTGTCTTTGCTCATCTAGTCAACCACTCCTGGGGCTTCTCACATCTGAAGCTCCATCTCTTTCATCTTAAGGACCCCTTGGAGGGTGAGAAACAAGCTTGAAGTTTGCAGTCCTTTTTTCATTTCTACTTTTCCATCAGCCACATTTCTTCTTCTTGCAAAACTTGAAAGACAATACTTTCTTTGGGGTTTTATGAAAAGGTTGTTTCGGATCTACTTTTGATTTAGAGCAGCTTTGTTCTATGATCCTCCTTTGATATGGGTATCATGTCATGCTCAACACTTTCTACTGACCTTTCAGTTCTCTTTTCCCAATCTCAACATTTATGAAGGTTTCAGAAAAACATGAAAGTTAGTAGATAAGTAAGAGGCTCTGAGTCCTTCCTTTTTTGCTAATATACTTTGCAGAAAAAGCTTTTTATAAGATATAAACATGGATTTAGTTTGATCAACATCACTCTTGAAATTTACTGACATGTAGTGTCATAATAAATGATCATCCTTGGGTTTTTTGGTTTGTTTGTTTTTGCATTATTTGCCTTACACTTATCCTTTTTCCTCCTCTCCATTTCACTCTCAGCCATAGAACTATCTCATTTTTAGTTTATTTTTTAAGATTTTTATTTTAAAAATCCTCTATCCCTGGTCCTGAACTCCATCCCAGGACCCCGGGATCACAACCTGAGCCAAAGGCAGACGTTCAACCACTGAGCCACCCAGGTGCCCCTCATTTTTAGTTTCTAAAAAATCTTTAGTTACTTAGATAGGAATATAATCACAATCTTTTATTCCATTTATTGCTTTATTTTTCCCACAATTTAAATTTCTACCAGTAAGGAACATTTTATCTTCTTCTTAGTAACTTTCCACAGCTAACGTATAGCCATGATCCACAAGCAAATACCATGGAAGTCTGAACCACTTCTCGTCATGAATGTAGAACAGTCACGTGTTCTAGAAAAGGCAGGTGAGTAAAACACTGAGAGATTTAAATCTTTTGTGGTTCTTATGTACATATACCCTTCAGTTTTTATCCATTTCTATTTTAGAAATTAATCTAGATTATGGCCTATTTTTAAGCAGAAGTGAAATGGATTACTCCTTATTTCCTTGAAATTATATTCTGCAGGATGACTGACTGAAGACAGTATCAGGAGATGCCTTATAAACTAAATCTGTGAATTAAAAATTGTCCAGGGATTTTAAAAGTTAGTCTTATTAACTTGTTTACAAGGCAGCCCAGAAACTCACATCACACCCTACATTGAGGATGGTTACTGTGGTGGCATGGAAGTTACCTTCCTCACTTGAGGTGCTCCTGCTTTCTTTTGCTTCATCTAGAAAAGCTGCTGTGGAAAAGGTCAAGCCTTTTGCAACAGCTCCCATGGCCTTCCAGAGTTCAGAGACCTCTGTGGGAAAGCTCAGTTACACCCCATGGCCCAGCCAGCCAGGAACAGAGCTAACATTTCACATTGGAGCCTAGGAGTAACCACTTTGCCCTTCTTCCACTATTGGCTGACCCCTTCTATTCCTACTCTATTAAAGGATATGCCTTCCTTCTCACAGGGTGTTCATGTTCACCTGTCTGTGGAAGATCTGAAGGTATCTTGTATCATCTAAACTTGAATTTAACTTGCAAAAGAGCCCAGCAAATAATATTTTTGGGTAATAGAGTAAAGCATAGGTAGCAGAAAATGAACCACATGTTTCCTAGCCTTGGTGTAAGTATCTGTGAAAGGAAGGGCTGGAGTTAGATGAGCTTTTAGTCTCTTCCTGCTTTGCCATTTCACAGTACCACATATCTACAAACTGCTGATCACATGAAGCTGGTATTATTCAAGAGTGATACTTCTAGCTCTCTCTGTGCAAACAAACTACAGGTTTATAGCAGTGAGAGGAGGGACAGGAGATGGACACATGGTGAGAGTTACTCTCTCTCTCCTTGGACTTAGGGTATGTCTTTGGGATTTAGAACATAATTGCCTTTTAAATAAGCAGTTGGTAATAAACTTGCCTATTTCTGCAGGATGAAAATAAGTAACTGGCTTTTCTGCTTTCATTAGATTTTCTTCTCACCTTCTCTGATTATATGGGAAATAATTTTACTCATCATTTTCTGGATACTTAAATTCTCAAAGACAAATCCCAGAGCTGTATTGATTTTTGCAACCCAGAAACTGTGGTGCTTTTTCCTTATATATAATAATTTAACTTTTATTTAGAGAAGAGGGTATAAGACTATTTCTAGGGGAGAAAAGATAAGAATACACAACCTGGATATATCAGTAGTTTTCTAAGCAAACTTCATTTCCTATAACAGTCTATGGTTCAATAGTTTTTTTGTAATTCAGATTCAGCTACTTGAAATCTACAAGTGGACTCAAATCCCCATACAACCATGTTTATTTCAGGTGTTTTTCTTATTAAGTACCATGAAAAGCACTAACAGTGGGACAAGCTACTTTATTAGATCTTGGGGAATGGAGAATAAGCACATGGTTTTACAACCATCACATTACCAAAAGAGAATCTCAGAAAATAAACCATATACAGAAAATCTGCATGGATCTTTTCACAGCCTCAAAACTATGGGCTGTGGAAGCTGAAAAACCCTACGAAAAAATCTGGTAGAATTAAGAATTAGTAGTAATTAACAGATCCAGAAATATGCTCACCATATCCTTTCTGCCTGCCCATCTACTCCTGCCTGGACTATAGCATTAGCTTCCTACCTGGGTAACCTGCTTCTGCTTGTGCACCAGTCTGTTCTCCACACAGCAGCCCCAGTGATCCTATTACAACTTACATCAGCTCATGTCATTTCTCTGCTCAAAACTTTGTCACAACTTCCTCTCTGGAACTCAGAATAAAAAATTCTTACAATGGCCTACAAGCCCCTATATGGTTAGCCTTGCCCTATCATTACTTTTCTGGTATCTTCACCTACTCTTTCCCTCACTCCTCCATTCCCTCAGTGGCTTTGATGCTGTTCCTTGCTAAAAGGCCTTGCAGTGGCTATTCCTGATGCCCTGGTGCACTATTCCACCAGATAACTCCCTCTGTTACTTCATGTCTCAGCTCAGATAACACCTTCTTAAAGAGGCCTGACTACCCTATTTAAAATTCCAACTTGCTCTCCTGCTCCACATACCTGATCCCTCTTAGCCTACTCTATTTTTTTATTGCTTCCATAACATCTATTACATTCCAGCATGACATAAAATTGAATCTTTTTTACTATATTGTCTATGGCCTGTCTCTCTATGCTAGAATATGTATTCTATGAAGGCAGGAAATCTTTGTCAGTTTTGTTCAGTGATTTATCCCAAGCACCTAGAGCAGTGCTTAGCACACAGGAAGCACCCCGTAAATATTTATTGAATGAATGAACAATATCTAAATCTCAATGACTGTTCTCCATACCTTATGTCATTCTTTATTTTTTTTAAGATTTTATTTGTTTATTCATGAGAGACACAGAGAAAGAGGCAGAGACATAGGCAGAAAGAGGCGCAGGTTCCCTGCAGGGAGCCTGATATGACTCGATCCCAGGATCCCAGGATCAAGACCTGAGCCAAAGGCAGACACTTAACCACTGAGCCACTCATGCATCCCATTATGTCATTATTTCTTTTAGACTTCGAAACATGAGGGATGAACATTTTCCCCATTTCACAGATGAAGAAACTGAAAGGTGAACTAGTTTCTGAAGTCACAAGCCTAACTGTAGGAAGCACAGGGCTCTTTGACCCCAAAGACTATCCACTTTGCATTGTAACATCTGGAAATGAGTATGTAGAAAATGGATACTAGTCTGATACCAGCAGTTGAGGTTAAGACACAAAAATGTCCACAAGGTAGTAGATTTCTTTGGTAACATCTTTTGAAACCACACCAGCGTGGGAAATGGAGCAAGTTTTCAGGTCCCCCTCAGTCCCTGCTGTAATCAGACCTGCCAATAAAAGACAAGGGTTTCTGTGTTTAGTGGTCTTTATTTTTAGCACTGGTATCTCGTGTCTGAATTGGAATTGTTTTGAGCATTAGTGTGCTCTTTGCAAACTATAATAGTTTGAAAAGAGGTTATCATCCGGGTAACAACCGAGGGGAGTTGATCAATGTGACATGAGTGTAGGTAAGGGCACAATTTAATGGTAGGCAAAGTGCCTCGGGCAAGTCACTCATACCTCAGATTTCTCATCTCCACACTGGTGACTTCTACAGTCCCTTGTGAGTCACTGTGTCTAAGTGACAAGTTAAACGTCTGTGACGTTCTAGGTTTGGCATTCATGAATGCTCCTAGGATCAATTGTTCCCTACTCTGACTTCTAGTCATTTTGGTGCTCAATGGCTTTTCCAGAAGGAGGGCAAATAAAATGAAATATAATGAAAAACTATATATTGATGCTTTAAGAAAAATCTGGTGGCCATGAGGTCAAGGGGAGTTGGCCAATTATAACTGTCACTGGTTACCCACGAAAAGGATGGGGGCTTGGGGGTTCAAATCATTTTACCACTTCTTAGTGCAAGGAAGAAAAGTTATTCAATCAATTTGCTCTCCAATTTTCTCATTTTTAAAATGGAGTTAATTTCTACTTCTCAGGGTTATTGTAAAGATACAGTGGTATAGAGGATACTGTGCTGACCTGCATCATATGTGTTGAATTTCAATCTGTTTAGAATCAAGCAATTAAATATCTACCATTACCATAGAGGGTTGAGGGACAACTCTAAATCCTTCCATAATCCAAGAACTATGCTGTGATGTCTCTCTGCTTTTTTGAAAGTTATTCATTCCTCTAACAAAATATTTCATTTATTACTTCCATCTTACTGTATGACCCAGTTTACTCAAAAGAAAGGAAGGAACTATGACTCCCATAATATCACACTCCTGTAAACATCTGCCTTATTTCATCCTAATTTTATATGATATTGGCATTAAGAAGGGGATCCTCGGGCCATATACTGGGTTGTCTGATGTTTAGCACAGTGGTTCTGATGTTTGTTGAGTCACAGGGTTCTCTGAGAATCTGGTGAAAGCTATAGTCTTTCTCAGCAAAAATTCTCAGCCAGGCCTAATTTTGTACATAATTTCAGATCACCTAAAACTCTCCATTCACAGATAGAGGTTAAGAATCCTTGCCTACTGGTAGTTATGAGTACCATTTCTTTTTTAATCTCTGATAGTATCTGTGGATTACTAGCATAAAACAATAATCTTGTGCCATTTTGTCTTCCTGAATTACTTTAATTTAGGGTTTTTTTTTCACTGTGACTAAGAATAAAAGCATTTATAATAAGCCTTCCAGGATTTATTTTATAACCCTTGGCTCAGAATTCAATTGGTAACTGATCTGTGCTTATAACCACATTGGCCTGAACGGGTCATTGTTCTTCAGACTTACTGAGGTCAGCCAAGTCCTAAGCACATATAAATCTCCATAGTTTCCACTTTACCACTGGACATCTAACTACAAAGCAGAGGCTAAAAATAGGTCAAGCCCAGTGTTTACATACATTCCACAGAATTGCATTTCTAAACATAGGAGTTTTAATCAACAGTTTTCACAGTCCAAGAGAGTTATTTTATTTAGCAGGGAAAAGTTATTCCATTTTGAGAGAGTAAAACTACAACCTAAAGGAATTATGAAAATTTTGAAATGTTCAAAGAACATTAGCTGCACCTGTTAGCTCTAGGTCTAAAAAAAGAAAAGCTAAAATAACCTCAGGATTAGGTCAGCTTTCTTTTCCTTTACATTTACAATTTACATTTACGTTCTTTTCCTTTCCTTCACAAAGGAAAAAATATTGGTGTTTTCTTCCCTCTCTTATTTCTAGGTCAATACTTCTAGGTCAACATGTTTCTACCAAGAAGTTTGAGTTGTTCCAACCTTAAGCCATTAATGAATAGCTACCTACACACATACATAAATACAGACACCAAAGGAAAGAATATGATGTTGAGTATAGAAAAATGATTACAAAAAAAAGAAAGAAAAATTATTACAGTTCCATTCCCTATAGAAACTTTACTATGTGAAGCTTTTTAAAGCTGAAATGGCTAAGTCTTCCAAAGATAACACAGAGCAAATGTTTTCTGAATAAAATATAAAAATGCTCAAAGGTTTAATTACTAATGTTTAATATATATTTCCAATTATAAATAAATCTGGCTATTATACATGTGGTTAAAAGGAGATTTTGTTTAACCTTAAAATAATTTAACATAAAATTTAGCAATAGATGAAGAAGTAAAGATCTCTTTAAAATACAAATTCATAAAACTCTATAGATCCTATGGCCTTGGAGAAATGAAATAAGTACATAAGCAGTTACATTAACAACATCTTCTATAGACTCAGCACAGACAGTCCACGAAAATGGATATTTAAAATGTAATCCTCCTCTATTAAAAGACAGCTGCTTTCCCAAATGAGACTCTTAATGTTCTACGGAACAAAATGATGCTGTCACACACACATGGTGTTAATTCCTCCCAAATTTTCCTTTGGAAGACAGTTCATTTAAAGCAAGTGCTAAAAGAAATGAATTCACCTTAGCAACAATATTTCCATATTTACAGCCAACACAAAGTCCTTCTGAACATCCCATGAAAATGAGATTGCAAAATGATCCTGTTCCCTTTTAAATGGAATTTCATAACATTGCCATTACACATTCCAGGTAAACCCAAGCAGACTCTGGCTCTGTTACTGAACAGAGCAGACGCTCCCAGGAGGTCCCTGTCGGTGCCCAAGAAATAACAGCCATAGATCAGGTGCTGCTTAAACCCAAAAGGGATTCAGGAATTTCTGCCTTCAGAAACTATCCTCACTTCTATTCATACAAACCACTATACTATTTCCTCAATAACTTCTTTAACTCCCAGAAATAAACACTTTTCTAGTTGTCCTAACAGATATTTTGTGGACTTAAATTCTGTAAGACTTAAAATTATATTGTGTTTATAACTGGAAAAAAATGCAATCTATGCCAGATGCTTTGGAGAGGCAGACTGGAGGCAGCAAGTGGTTATTTATCACATATCCCAGAAATGTTTACATTTTCAAGTTCAGTAATTCCTTCTGTGGACTATAAATAGATTTTTAATAAAATCACATGAATCTCACAAAGTGTTTTTTAATCCCCATGAAACATTTCACTCTGGATATCAAGAAAATAAAAACTGGCTTGGGCTGAGACAGTAAGCATATGCCCAGCATTCATCGGGCTGGAACAACAGACAGAAGCCAACTGCAAAGTTCACAGGAATCATGTCTCCCAGGGACACTGCTGCTAAAAAGGGTTGTGCTAACCTCCATCTTTGAATGACTACAGACTCTCTGAGAAATGTTCTTTTCTAATATCAAAGATTATCAGTCAGTTTGCTATTTGAAAACTTTATCAGTCAGAATGAGACACTGTACTCTTGCTTGGATGACCCCAGTTGCTGTTGACACAGAGAAGCAACTTCAGTTCCCAACCCAGGTGCTGAGCTCCACATAAAGGGATTTTGGATACAACCATCCCCATTCATCTCAACTTCACTGCTTCCAGTAGAAACTGGCCCCTGGGTTTGCTTTGCAGACCAGACCTGCATGTAAACTCCACTCATCCTAGAATCCTATAGTAACTCTCTTTTCCTTTGCTGTGTGGTCTCTCTCATTGCAATAGATTGATAAATCTACTTTTATCAGAATATAGGATTGTTCCTGATAATCTTAGGCTGACTGAGATAGGAGTCTGGTTTTATAAAATGCTCTAGCTAAAGAAAATATGTGCTGCCTGCCTGAACAATACTCAGAATTCTAATATTGGCTCTCAGATATCAAAAAAGTAGAACACATCTCTGCTGTAGTTTGGGTGCCTGTGACCTGTGAATTTTAAATTCTATACTGGCTTCTCAACTAAGTAGAAACATTTTGAGGGCCAGGAAACCTACTGTGAGCATTGATATTTTCTGGCTCTGCTGCTACTGAATGTTGAAATCAATCTGTGGCAAAATTTCTCAGCTTCTAGCAATATCACAGTTGGCAATGCAGGCGAGACACACCAGTGTGATTATGAAGCTCTTTGTGAAACTCAAAAGGTAAAGGGAAACAGGTAGACAAAATCCCAGGTCTCTCCAAAACATGGCCTCGCTCAACACCAGATTTTTTTTTTCAAATATTTTATTTATTTATTTATTTATTTATTTATTTATTTATTTATTTATTTGAAAGGGTGTGGGGAGCGGGGGGGGGGGGGGGCGGTACGGAGAAAGAGGGACAAGCAGACTCCCAGCTGAGCACCAAGCCCTATGCAGGGCTTGATCTCAGGACCCTGAGATCATGACCTGAGCTGAAAACCAAGAATCAGACCCAGCCACCCAGGCGCCCCGCTCCACACTTGATATAAATGTAGGGCTGTGAGACTAAAAAGAAAGGAAAACGTGATATAGGAGGGTTATTCAGAGAAAGTGCCTTTGTGCTAAGGTTGGAAGACTGTTTTTGACATACCCGTGGGAGTAGCCATAATCATAGGCTGAGGCTGTCTTCCGACTGGCAGCAAATGCATGGGTAGACGCAGTGGCCCGGGAGGCCTGCTGCTGGTAGGAGGCAGCAGACGCCAGGCTGAAGGCCTCGGATTCCTGGCGGTGCGCAGCTGAGGAGCGGCTGCTGTAGGCCGTGGAGCCATGGGTGTAGATGGCAGAACTTTTCTTCTCCTGCTGGTATTGGCTCATGGTGGTGCGAAGGTCCCTGTTGCGGTAGCTGCTGTCATAGTGCTGGTGGAGCTTCTGATAAAAGGGCAGAGACATCTTGTGCCCTGGAGGGAACCAGGTAACCTATAAGACAGCAGCAACTTTTGAGCGAACCATTAAGAACAAGGTATCTAAATCCATATGTAAAAATAAATACTCTTATTTTTTCCAAGAAGCAAATAGAAAAGGATGTAAAGGTTAGCTTAATTTGTTACTCAAATTTTCTGCCATTGGGTCGCCTTCTTGTGTGGCTTCTTTTATTTTTTGTTTTATTTTATTTTTTTTTTAATTTTTATTTATTTATGATAGTCACAGAGAGAGAGAGAGAGGCAGAGACACAGGCAGAGGGAGAAGCAGGCTCCATGCACCGGGAGCCTGACGTGGGATTCGATCCCGGGTCTCCAGGATCGTGCCCTGGGCCAAAGGCAGGCGCCAAACCGCTGCGCCACCCAGGGATCCCTATTTTTTGTTTTAATATCTAGGAGGTCTTTACAAAATTTCCCTACCCTAGCTATTGTGCTTTTAACTCAGACCTTTCATAAAATGTATTTCTAATTTTCTGGCATTTCATTCTAATAGGTAGGGGCTTCATCTGAGAGGATATGTAATGATGGTGAGTCTGTGTACAGTCAATGTGGTTTTCATTCAACAAATCATTACTGAGCACCTACTGTGAGGTACTGCTGCAGCACAAGAAATACAGAGATGAACAAAAAAAAAAAAATCCCTAATCTGATAACCTTAGATAGAACCTTATGTTCTATTGCAGGAGATAGCAAATAGAAAAAATAAATAAAATGTAAGGTATAACAGAATGTACTAAATGCTACAGAGAAAAATGAAGCAGGAGAGGGAATTGTGATGTGATTTTAAACAGTTTCATCGGGGATGGCTTCGGAGCCTGAAAGTGACATATAGCATGAGAATACCTCATGCTCACATCCAGAGTGTACCAAATGGAAGAGCATTGCAAAGACACTAGATGTGCCCATTCCTATTATACTCTAGGCAGTGAAACTGCAAGAAGTGGGGTGCAGGGAGCTGTACAGGAGATGATGTCAGGGTGGGGGGATAGACAGTGTAGAGTCCAACAAGTGACTATAGGGACTTTGTTTTTCATTCTGAAAGGGCTAAAAAACCATCAGAAGATTCTGAGCTGAGACTCACTCTTGAGTGAGTGATGCTGAGATACGTGCTAGACATCCAAGTGGAGATGTTAAGTTGTATTCCTAACTTTGGAGTAGAGGGTAAAGGTCCAGGAAAGACACCTACATTTGGCAGTCACCAACATATAGATGGTATGTAAAGCCAAAACATAGATGAAAATGACTCAAAATGGAAGAAGAAGTCCTAGGACTGAAACTTGGAGTTTGTTTATATTGCTGACCCTTGAATGATGCTGGGACTAGGGGTTCCAACTCCACCTCCACCCGTGCAGTCAAAAATCTTCATATAACCTTTGACTTCCCCCCAGACTCAACTACTAATAGAAAAGTGTTGACTAGAAGCCTCACTAATAATGTAAACAGTGGATTAATACATATTATGCATGTAAGCCAAAAGAAAAGAAAATATTAAGAAATCAAAAAGAAAGTGTACTATACTTATCTATGCTGATTATAGATAACTATATACTTGTCTATATTATCTATAGTAACTACTACAGGTAACTATAGTTAACTATATTTATCTATACTAACTATAGATAACTATATAATTGTATATACTATCTATGCTAACTATAGTTAACTAACTATACTTACCTCTATTAACTATAGATAACTATATAATTGTCTATACTATCTATACTAATTATACTGTATTATTTTTAACCAAAAATATTTGTCAGGGGGCCCATGCAGTTCAAACCCATGTTGTTCAAGGGGCAACTGTATTATCCTATAATGAGCTCTCCCAAATTTCACAAACACTTCCAAAAGGTACAGGGTCAAACCAGGCAAATTATTTGCTCCCTTAAAGAATATGAAGCCTTCTAATTTTCTTACACAAAGAAGTAAGAAAGTCAGTCACAGTGTAGCAGTTTGTATTATGAACTTTTACCAGTTCAACTGATGATCAAAGATAAGTTTGCTTAGCATAGGGAGGGGCAGCTTCACACTGTATGAGCTTCTTGAATAATGTGTCCCCTGACGGGAGTCTATTAGCCACATTGCTAACGGACCTGGATGAAGTAATAGTTTTATGGAAGCCCCTCTCCCAATTCTTAATGTGTTTATGCATGCTCTGAAATGTTATTTCTAAATTTTAAAGCCAATCTGGTTATGAGGTAATCCATTTTTTCCCCAATCTCTTTTTTGATTATTTTAAGTGAGGAAAGAATCCTTTTACACTTGCCATGTTTTTCTGTCAAGTTTAAATCCACTTTTTATTTAAACTCTTTTAAAAGTCAGTATGTATTCCCAAGAAGAAAATCCAGCAAACTGCACTTCAGAAATATTTATCTTGGGGCTCATGGAAGGTATCAGTCTACATGGCATTTCCCAAGAGGAAAAAAATAGCTACTAGCAAGCAACTTTGTGTCAACCCTTAAATAGATTGCTATCTTCTGTTCTAAAACATACAGAATAATTACCATATGTAATGAATAATTTTTAGATAAATTTTGATGAAACAAAAGGATTAGAATATATTACTTGGAAATATGTTAAATAGTTATAAAGATAATAGATGTTTCTTTAGTGACACATACTACATTGTAACACGGCAAATATTAAATGATCTCCAAATAAGTGATGAATGACCTTCCTATGTATTGTATTATAAGCTAAGTTCATCTATGCTAACGTGACTTGAAATGCTGTCATTTTTCACAAAATAAATCTTGAAATATCTTGCCCCAATTTACTTTCCACTCTCTTTCTAGTTTCCCCCAAATATATTTCTTTTTAATAGTACTTAATATTGCAGACACATTCGTAATGTATTACAAGTAAACAGAGTCTGGCTTTAAGTCATCAGAGCTGGTTGTCACTGCTCTGACCTCCAGAATGAAGGTACAACTACCTCCTCTTAATCAAGTAAGTGAGGATTATCCCCAACACATGACACCTAGAGTATGTTGGGAAGAAAGGTGGCGTGGTTGTCTTCTGTTCCTTTAAGGCCTGGATTTTCTTTCTAAATATAATTTGGGAATTTTGGAAGAAATATTAATTCCATAATTGTAATCCTGATATGATACTTGAGCATAGGCATGAAGGCCAAAAGCTGATTAAAATCATTCACAGAAGTGTTAACTCTAGGATCATTCTGTGGAGATCTATGTTGCCAATGAGCTATTATTTAGCCATTTTCAGGTTAAATATATCATAATGTACTCTTACATTTATCCACATGGCATTGTCAGAACAAAATCACTGAATTAGAAACTAGGGACTTCAGACTTAATTTACCTCCTTTTGGTCTAATTTATAATCAGGGAACATTGTACTTAACATTTAATTTAATAGCAAACACATTATTTCCTGCCACCTCATCCATCCCAGATTTCAACCAAACCACTGAACTGTAACTTAGAAAAAACTTGGACTCACACTTACAGTTCCATCTGAGACAGATACTATCTCCTTATAGTTCCAGGAAAAGTAGCTTAACTTAAAAAGAACAGTGTGGATGTGAGAGGAGAGCTGTGCCAGCAAAAACTGGCACCCCGCTGTTTTTGTCTTCCTTCCCAGGGGCTCCACTGCCCTATTTCTCTGCAATTCTGACCTCTCTTTGAGAAAACCACTGAACTCACAAGATAGAAAGAAACCACGCACACACAATGCTGTTAAGCATGTAAAATATCAAGTGCATTCTTCTGCCTCAATGTCACACTTACCAGTTTTCAAAGGAGTGATGGTGGTGGGAATGCTTCAATGTGGCCGTGGAGCTGGATGAAAGAATGAAAAACTCACGTAGGTTAAATCCCCAAAACAGTGAAGAGGCAGGGCTAAGACAGGACCCTGGGGACCAGTTCAAAAATAATGCATGTGGTCAGGCAGCAGAATGTCAGAGCCACATAGCCAGCCTTTTATGGCCAAGAAGGCAGACAAATATAGCAGCAAATGGGGAGGGTAGTCCCAAACGAGAGGAAGAAAGAGGCACTGACAGGTAGCCGCCTTGGTAATGTAATTACATTAATGCCTGTCAATGGATCTGTCCTGATTAACCCAATGCAGGATTTTTATTTGGCTATAGGAGGGAGCTATTTTCAATCTCTTTATCATTGAAAATTTAAAAGTGTAATAGAAAAAGTAGTTTGTGTTGAGAACTAAAAATAGATGTAGTAATCTGATTCCCAAAATGGACTTCATGGAATTTTAATGCCAAGATATGATTCTGGGTATGCTATTTGTAACACATGTACAGTACATTTAAAAGACACAAGGTGAAAAAAGAACGAGGCTCACTACAGGCAAAACTGTTTAAAATGGGTTACATGTGGTGGTAATTTGGGTCTGACAATACACAGTCACTGTTTCTCTCACGTCAGGAAAGTTTTCAAAGTCACAGCTTCAAGCTTGAGTATTTGAATCCTTTTTTTCATTAAGTAAAGCTTTTGAGAAGCAACAAGTTTTATCTTTCCTAAAGTCAGAGTAGGGTCAATCTATCTAACAAGAGATTCTCTGTTTTGTAGAGTATGTAACAAATTAGCATGTGGTATAATCTGTGGTCAGAGCCCACATTTTGGAGTCAGACCAGAGCTATATTCCTGGCTATCCATCGTACTTAATAGCCAAGCAATTTATTTCTCCTTCCTAAGCTTCATTTTCCTTCCCTACAAAATAATATCCAAAGTATGGGAATGCTGCAGAAATTAAATGCAATAATGCACTTAACCCAGTGATTGCCTCATAATACTCAGTGGACATCAACTATTATTACTGCTAGAAATAATTTGAAAGCTCTTTGTTCAGATGATACGTATTGAGTGGTTTGTGTTCTGACATCATATTATAGTGATATTACATCAACTGAATGCAGATCACTTGTAACTACCAGAATATTGAACAGACCCAGTATCACAGTTTAATTTATAATTACTTTCTTGGTGATAACTACAGTAACACTGAGACACTGTGATGGGCACTTTATACACACGACCTCATTTAATTTTATTCTCATGGTGCCCTGCAGCTAGGTATGATTAGCTTCATTATACAGCCAAGGAAATCAAGGCCTCAAAAGGCAGTCATTTGCCAAAGATCACATAGCTAGTAAACAACAAAGGCAATTCCTTCAATCCATATTTGGATTCCAAACCCCATGCACTTTTTGTCATGCATTGATGGATCCTCTACTGACACTTCGTTTATAAGAAAGTAGATATTTTGAAATGGCCTTCAAGGGACACCTGGGTGGCTCAGCAGTTGAGCATCTGCCTTCAGCTCAGGGTGTGATCCCGGGATAAGGGATCGAGTCCCTCATCGGGCTCCCTGAGAGGAGCCTACTTCTCCTTCTGCTTATGTCTCTCTGTCTCTCTCTCTCTGTCTCTCATGAATCAATCTTTAAAAAAAATGAAATGGCCTTCAAACACATTGTGAGTCTCCATTCACAACCGACATCAGCTTCTGGACTATCCAAAGTGTGTAAAAGAATGTGTTCCACTTAGCCTCAATGCTATTTCCTGATAAAACTCAACTTGGCATTTCTTCATCTATACATACCTCCAATGCATGTGCACATGGACGTTTTGGCTATTTGGAATCCATATGAGAATTTTCAAAGCTTCATGCTCCTCAAGCATCCATTTTTTCTCTAAACACTCAATATAGAATGGTAAGTGGTTCTGAGTTTTATCTACCAGGCATGAGAATGGTTCCCAGTGAGCTGTTTCTGTAGAGAACAGGGTTAAGTTGTTTCAAATCTCGAAGCAGGAGAGAAGAAATATAGATAAAAATAAGAGATATAAATAATCATAATACTAATATTTATGACCATTTGCTATATCTCATGCATTAATACTAACTGCTTTACAGTATCTTATTTGAACACTGCATATACATAAAAACATTTTATGGATTATGAAGTTGAGATTTAGAGTGGCTGGTATTCTTAATATCACACAGCTGTGTGTGACAGAGGATTTAAATGTGACAGAGGATTTAAACTCAGTTCTATTCTACTCAGAACACAGTCTCCTGTATATCATACTACCCTGCCTTTCAATAATTTTATTGCGTGTGTGTGTGGGGGTGTGTAGATAGACAGAGCCATGTGCCGATAATGTCCATTAGAAGGAAGAACTGTTACTAAAGAATTTTAATTTTATTTCCAGTGTAACATTTATTAGATCAATCAAATATTTACTGGGCTTTAATCCATGTTAAGATTACAAAATTAGAGAAGTCCACGCACACTCATGGAAATCTAAACTATTATCATTTACACACTGACATTCAGGATCCCAGTGGAAGTTTATTTCAAACAGATATACAATAAGATTTAGCAAAACAGCAAGAGATAGACCCAGCTTAGTATACTAAGTGATCTTTCTGCTATAGAATCATCTGGATTCAGCCTTTTCTAACAATATACTTATCTAAAATATAGCTAACCAGATCACACACATACTGAGGTGTACTGCATAATTAAACTAAAATTAAAGAAGGAAAATTTAGCTGGGCTCATAAAAACCAATTATTGTGATTTAATCATGATTCCCTTATGGGTGAATAATCATTCTGTCAATTACTCTGATGTAATCATAATGCCCTAATAGATGTGTAACTATTCTGAAAACTTAAGGCACCCAGGGGTGCCTGGGTGGCTTAGTCAGTTAGGCATTCAACTCTTGGTTTCAGCTCAGGTCACGATCTCAGAGTCATGAGATTGAGCCCTGTGTCAGACTCCATACTCAGTGTGGAGTCTGCTTGAGATTCTCTCCCTTTCCCTCTTCCTGTCACCATCTAGCTCTAAAATAAATAAATAGGGCAGCCCGGATGGCTCAGTGGTTTAGTACTGCCTTCAGCCCAGGGTCTGATCCTGGAGACCCGGGATCAAGTTCCACATCCGGCTCCTTGCATGGAGCCTGCTTCTCCCTCTGCCTGTGTCTCTGCCACTCTGCTCTCTCTCTCTCCTCTCTCTCTCTCTCTCTCTGTGTCTCTCATTAATAATTAATTAATTAATTAAAAATAAATAAAGTAGATGTATTCTTTCTCCAAATCAACTTTAAACTGTATTAATATTTTGGGGATGCCTGGCTGGCTCAGTCAGTGAGCATGAGACTTTTTTTTTTAAGATTATTTATTTATTTATTCATGAGAGACACAGAGAGAAGCAGAGACATAGGCAGAGAGAGAAGCAGACTCCCTGTGGGGAGCCTGATGCTGAACTCAATCCCAGGACCCCAGGATCACAACCTGATCCAAAGGCAGACGTTCAACCACTAAGCCACCCAGGCGTCCCTGAGCATGAGACTATTGATCTCAGTGTTGTAAGTTCAAGCCCCATGTGGGGTGTAGACATTACCAAAAAAATTTTTTTAATATTTTATTTATTTATTCATGAGAGACGCAGAGAGAGAGGTAGAGACATAGGCAGAGGGAGAAGCAAGCTCCAAGCAGGGAGCTTGATGCGGGACTCAGTCCCAGGACCCTGGAATCACAACCTGAGCCAAAGGCAGATGCTCAACCCCTGAGCCATTCAGGTTCCTTAAAAAAAAATTATTTTTAATATAAAACTTCAATAAATAAGTAAAGAATATTAACATTTTTATAAATGTGAAGTACTGAGTTTAACAATAGTGTATCCTAAAAGCCAAAGTAAATGTATAAATTATATTAGCTATCTAGTAATTTTCATTTTATAGTAGAAGAGAAAATAGTAGCAGATCATTTTTCTATATATGAGGGAATAAACAAATAAATATTCCTTAGAAATGCAATGTAAACAAAAACTAAATTCCAACTGAAATCAAGAAATTTTTAAAAAGGTGCTGGTTGTAGTTAACTACAATACATGCATCAACAATGTGAGAAAGGGACATTGTGAGCCTGGGTGGCTCAGTGGTGTAGCATCGCCTTTGGATCAACATGTGATCCCGGAGTTTCGGGATCGAGTCCCACATCAGGCTCTCTGCATGGAGCCTGCTTCTCCCTCTGCCTATGTCTCTGCCTCTCTCTGTGTCTCGCATGAATAAACAATAGAATCTTTTTTAAAAATGTGAGAAAAGAGCATGTATTGGAACCCTACTGTGTCAGGCACTATGCCATGCCCCAGGATCCAGGGGTGACTAATTCATGTCCCTTTGGGACATAGTAGCCACCATGTAGTTGGGTAGACAAAGTTGGGTACTTATGTAAAAATAATTACGGCACCACGGCATAAGATGATATCTGTCATGTTACCCCACATAATTCTCCAGCTCTACTCCTTGCCACTTCCCTTCCCACCTTGTGGAATTCCAATCACATGTAATTCCTTGTACTTCCACAAACTCCAGGCATCTAATGCCTCAGTTCCTTCACAAGTACTGTTCCTCCCCTCTGCTCTCCCTCATCCCTGTTGAGCACATGCATATTTCCTCACTTCCTTAACTCTCAGTTCTTGAAGGCTTCCTCTCCTAAGGTCATCTCTTCTGGAAGATTTTTCTAATTCCACTAGGGTAGGAAGTCTATCAAACTATATTTAATGTATGTGTTTTCTTTTCTGTCTCCTGTACTGTGAACTATTGAGGGCAGAAGACGAATCTTTTGTCTAAGCACTCTCAGTACCTAGCAGAATTCTTGGCACAAGATAGGCAGTGAATAAATAACTGCTGAATAAATAAAAGTGGGAAATGTGGTATTGAAAAAAATCCTCAGGACTAAAGGACTACTTAGAGGTGGAAACAAATAAAAATGAAGAGTCATGGTGGCCAACTATTCACTGATTGGCTGAGGGCAGGGGAACTGCTCAGGAACTGGTGGGTGAATTCTAGGAGTGGGCCAAGTCTCTAAGCCCAGAAGCCTCCCCATGCCCATAGTTCAGTCAAGGGAGCTCTAGTTGAGTATTAGAAAGCAAGACCCCAAAGGCCATTTTCTTTTCTTTTTCTTTTTTTCCCTAAGATTTATTTATTTGAGAGAGAGAGAGAGAGAGAGGGGAGAGAGAGAGAGGGAGAGAGAATGGGTGGATGGGCAGAGGGAGAGAATTCCAAGCAGACTTCCTGCTGAGCACAGAGCCTCATGCAGACTCTATCTCACAACCCATGAGATCATGACCCAAGCCGAAGTCACAAATAACTGACTGAGCTACCCAGACACCCACCAAAGCCCATTTTCTAATATTATTTCTATCTACCTATTTTTCTGTTTACTCATAAATAGATGTCTAGAGTGATACTCAGTCAATGTCAATAGTAACTCAATTAGTGAGCTTTTTTCTTTTTCTTTTCTTTCTTATTTGTTTTTTTCTTTCCTTTTTTATAATTAGTGTCAAGAACTGTGAACATATGGATCTCTGGGTGGCTCAATGGTTTGGCACCTGCCTTAGGCCCGGGGTGTGATCCTGGAAACCCAGGATCGAGTCCCACATTGGGCTCCCTGCATGGAGCCTGCTTCTCCCTCTGCCTGTGTCTCTGCCTCTCTCTCTCTTTCTCTCTCTGTGTGTCTCTCATGAATAAATAAAATCTTTTAAAAAAAGATTATAGGGCAGCCCAGGTGGCTCAGCGGTTTAGCGCCACCTTCAGCCCAGGGCGTGATCCTGGAGTCTCGGGATAGAGTCCCACGTCAGGCTCCCTGCATGGAGCCTGCTTTTGTCTCTGTCTCTCTCTCTCTCTCTCTCTGTCTCTCATGAATAAATAAATAAAATCTTTTTTTTAAAAGATTATAAATAAAATCTTTTTTAAAAAGATTATAAATAAAATCTTTTTTAAAAAGATTATAAATAAAATCTTTTTTAAAAGGATTATAGATAAAATCTTTTAAAAAAAAGATTAGAGAAGCAGGCTAATCTTTCCCTCTATTAAAAAAAAAAAAGCATTCTTCTCCTTTGTTCTCTGGACTTGGCTATGATTTTGCCATAGCTTGCTAGTCCCTAATTATAATCCTCTGCTATTCCTGAATAAACTTATTTTTGCTTGTAAAATAACTAGCAGTTTTATTTTTAAGGTTAACATACTTAATGCCACTGAACTATATGCTTAAAAATGATTAATATGGTAAATTTCACATTACGTTTATTTTACCACACACATAGAAAATAATGAGATTTTACCCTACTCTCAAGCTAACAAGGTAACATGGATGCTGACAAGGCATGAGACTCCTGGGTCAGAGTCCAAGGACTTTATTACTCTCAGCAATGGCAAAGGCCAGAGCATGAGCAAATTCTTTACTGGTTTACTAACCCCCGATTCCCATAGGGAAAAATGAAAAGGGCAGTGAAACCTGCACAAACACAGGAACTTTAGCTTATGGACCTAAATACTATATAATGAGCATTAAGCATGTTGGCCCTTTACTCCAGAGGTAGACATTTTCTTTATTATATTGGATAGTAAGCTTGCCTGTCTTTTTCCCTGGAAGGAGACCTTCTTTCTACCTTTAAAGGTTGTTCACTGCACAAACATCCCTGAAAAGACAGTCTGGAACAAATGGAAGCTAGGCCTTGCTTGCAAGGTACACAGAAACATGACAGATCCATGGAAAACTATCTCCCAACAATCAACATACATTATTTCTACAAAAACAATAACTTTTTTCTTCTTTTTTTAAAGTGAGAACTGGGCTAAAGAGCAACAGATGTGAATCTCCAGTTTCATTTTATTTTTCTTTTTGATAATTTTATAGTAGTAGAATTTACAAATAACAAAATTCATCCGTTTTAAGAGTAAAGTTCAGTGAGTTTTAGTAAATTTACAGAATTGGGCAACCATCACCAAAATCCAGTTTTAAAACACTTCCATCACCAGAAAAACTTCCCTTATGCCAGTTTATAGTTAATCGCTGGTTACACCCACAGTCTAGGCAACCACTGTCCTGGCCTTTTTTCTCTACAGTTTAGGCTTTCCTAGAAACAAATGGAATCATATATTATGTAGTCCCGTATGTCTGGGATTTTTTACTTAGCAAGCTGTTTTTGAGATTCATCTATATTGTTGTATGATTCAACAGCTTGTTTCTTTTTATTGCTAAGAAATATTTCACTGAAAGATACAATGTTTTGCTAATCCATTCATCAATTAATGGACTTTGTCCAGTTTGGAGCTGTTGTGAATAATGCTATCTTGAATTTTTAAAATATATTTGTTCTTATATAGTTAACCACATTTGGTCTCACAGATAACAAGGTTTGAAATGCTGACCAAAAAGTATTGATATCTAACACTTACATAGTACTTACTGTTTTCCAAGTAGTATTATAAATACTTTATATGTATTAACTTCTTTATTCCTCACAACACTCTATAAGGTAGGTACTATTATTATTACCCATTCACTAATTACCCATTATTATTATCCATTCACTAATGAGAAAACTGAGCTATAGAGTTCAGTAATTTGCTCAAGTATATACAACTAAAATGTTAGATATTGTGGTAATTATTTCACAATATACATAATTTAAGTTATTATGCTGTACATTTTTCCTGTTTTCTCTTTTCTTTTTTTTTTTTTAAAGTAGGCTCCATACCCCACAAGTAGGCTTGAACTGACAACCCTGAGATTAAGACCTGAGTTGAGATCAAGAGTTGGTCTCTCTCTTAACTGACTGAGCCACCCAGGTAACCCTGTATGTATGCTGTACATTTTAAACTTCTACATTCTGTATGTCAATTATATCTCAATAAAACTGGGCGGGCGGGGTGGGGGGGGGGAGATAGTGTTAGAATGAGGATTCAAATTCAGATAACCCAGATCCAGAGTTCATGGACTTAACCAGTATACAGTATTTGCTCACAACTAAAACAATCCACTTGTGATAAAATTCTGTAACTTCTTCAAATCTTTTAATAATGTAGATATCAGGTTTACATTTGGGGCAGGCATATGTATTCAAGTATTAATTTGATTATATTCTTTGTTTCCTTCTCTCTCTCTCATACTCTGAAAGTCCCTTTCCCTTTCTCCCCCAGGCCACTCTGAAACAAAAAAACAAAGACGCAAAAACAAATCTTCAGACTTAGCAATTTCAGGTACAAGCTTATAAAGCCAGCTTTTCCTATCCCACCTACTAGATAATACTGAGCCTAGAAAAGAGGAGGCAAATGGCAGGGTAGCCACTAGAGCAGGAGAGCAAGGACCAATAGGTGGAATGGCGTGACCCTCAACCCAGAAGGAAATGAGCCTTTGGCACAAAGGACACATTTGGGGGTACCTGGGTAGTTCAGTCGGTTAAGCGTCTGGCTTTTGATTTCAGCTCATGATCTCAGGGTGGTAAGATGGAGCCCAGCATTGGGCTCATGCTGGGGATGAAGCCTGCTTGAGATTCTCTCTCTCCGTCTACCTCTCTTGCCAAAACAAAACAAAACAAAACAAAACAAAAGTGTTGTATAGTTCTATTTACATAAAGTACTTAGGTTAAATTCACAGAAAGTAGAGGGACCCTGGGTGGCGCAGTGGTTTGGCACCTGCCTTTGGCCCAGGGCGCGGTCCTGGAGACCCGGGATCGAATCCCACGTCGGGCTCCCGGTGCATGGAGCCTGCTTCTCCCTCTGCCTGTGTCTCTGCCTCTCTCTCTCTCTCTGTGTGACTATCATAAATAAAGAAAAAATAAATAAATTCACAGAAAGTAGAATGGTAGTTGCCAGAGGCTGGGGCAATGGGGTAGGGAAAATGGGGAGCTATTGTTTAATGGGTAGAAAGTTTCAGTTGGGGAAGATGAAAAGTTCTAGAGACAGATGGTGGTGATGATGGTACAACAGTGTGAATGAACTTAATGCCACTGAATTATGCAACTTAAAAATGGTTAAGATGGTAAATTTTGTGTTATGTAAATTTCATATACTTTAAAACATGACTTCTGATTCATCACTGTTCAGCATGGACATCCCTCAATTCAGCAGTCCTGGACATCAATAACCCCATTCTTCATAACAGAGATGGGGGACTCATGGAACTTGGCCACCTTGGGCAGGTGATAGAGCATGAAGGGAGAACCATACCCCTTCCGGGGAGGAACTCAACAGTCTCAGCTGGGAATCCCTTGGTGAAGACAGCAATAGACATACCATTATCACACCTGGTTTTCATCAGTGTATACATACTATGTTTCACCTTGTACATAGATATCCAATAATAATAAATGAATGCACTGTACTATTGCACAATCTTTGGTTACCCAGTCTCTAAATACTGAGACATGGATGTTTCCAGTTATTTTTCAAATCAGGGGTGTCTGGGTGGCTCTGTCGATTAAGACCTTTGGCTCAGATCAGGATCCCGAGGCCCTGGAATCAAGCTCCAAGGCGAGGGGGTTTGCATAGCAGTGAGTCTGCTTTCTCCTCTCCCTCTGCCCCCCACACTTGTGCTTACTGTCTCAAATAAATAAATAAAATCTTAAAAAAAAAAAAAAAAAAAAAAGCCTGGAAGTCAGGGTTAGGAATTAGGAACATCTTTATTTTCAACCCAGCTCTTTTATTACATTTATATATGTTCCTTTCAGGGTCCCTTTAACCTCTCTGGCTCTGTTTTTTTACAGTTCCCCTAATAGGGTGGGACTGGAAAAGTGGTTCTCCTTCCTTGCTACACATTAGAATAGCTTAGGAGTTTCTAAACTGTACTCAAGCTCAGACCATATTTCAGGACAATTACCTCAGAATCTCTGGGCATGAGACATGAGTGTTTCTAAAAGCTCCTAAATGACCCTAATGTGCAGCCCAAAGAAAAAATAATGTCTTAGGTCTCTTTCTATTCTAAAATGATGAATGCCTCTGAATTAAAGAGCGAGCTATAAATATTTTGCACAAATAAAGGTTTTCCTTTTCAATTACCTCCTTGGAAAGTATTTCCCCAGAAAGGGACTATAAATCAAAGGGTATTTTTTTAAAGACTTTATTTATTTATTTATTCATGAAAGACACAGAGAGAGAGAGGCAGAGGGAGAAGCAAGGAGCTCAATGCGGGACTTGATCCCCAGACCCGAGATCACACCCTGAGTTGAAGGCAGACGCCCAACCGCTAAGCCACCCAGGCGTCCCTAAAGGGTATATTTTGTGAGATTGCTATTTGGAATAATTAGGCTGATCTACAATGCCATCTACCAAATATGAATATACTCCTTCATTGCCACATCAATATTGCAATACAGAATTTTTATTTATTATCAAGTTAACAGATGTGAAATATATCTCATAGCTATTTTTAAGTGCATTTTAAAAATTCTTGGGATCCCTGGGTGGCGCAGTGGTTTGGCGCCTGCCTTTGGCCCAGGGCGCGATCCTGGAGACCCGAGATCGAATCCCACGTAGGGCTCTCCCGGTGCATGGAGCCTGCTTCTCCCTCTGCCTATGTCTCTATCTCTCTCTCTCTCTCTCTGTGTGACTATCATAAATAAATAAAAATTTAAAAAAAAAATTCTTTGTGAGACTGGACATTTTTTCAATGTTAGCTATTTGATTTCTCTCTGTGAGCACTATCTTTTGAGCTTTGCCATGGAGATTGATAATCCTTCTTGAGATCATTATTAATCTTTTAATATAAAATAAACAACATAAAATAGCTACCATTGAGACCTACCATGTGCTACTGTACCATGCTTTACATGTATTTTATTTTTTAAAAAAATTATACAAGGCAGTTATTATTCCCACATTATAAATGAGAAAGCTAAGGTTCAAACAGGTTAGGCAAGTTACCCAAAGTCACATAGCTAATAAATAACGGAGCTGGGATTTGAATCCACCTCCATGTAGCTTTCAAGGACTACCCTCTTTACTGGACAGGTAAACATTCAATGCCTGTCCTGTTCACAGTACATGCTGACGTTTTGCACCATGTGATTCCTGCTCTCTGACCCACAGTGATGGGTCATTTCAGACCCAAAGGTAAATGATGAATAATATATCCTGGTCAGCAACCTGTGGTGAGCCAAGCCACATTAGAATAGCTTAGGAGTTTCTAAACTGTGATTACATTCCTCTGTTGAGAATTTGAATTTGGAACCGTTGAGTGTTGATGCACTGAATAGAAGGAGCAAAAGTGAAAAAGGCTGAATGAAGAGTTGTCTTGTGTATACTGGAGTCAGAGGAGCCAATGACAACCTGAAATTATGAGGAACTAGAAACTAGGGTTAGCAGAGAAAGACAATTGGTAGAGAGAAAACTAACTAGATGTGCTTAAAGAAGTAGAGACCTAATCAGAGAACAATCATTTGGCCCATGAGAGAAAAACCAAAGAGTCAAATACCTGAAGCTACCTCTGTTTTCAGCAACTCTCCAGTTTAGATGCAGTTCATGTATATCCCTAACATAGGTATCCTCTTTCTTGAGCTAACTGGTCTGTGTCTCTGTACCTTGCTATCAAACAAGTCAAAATAAAACACTCTTTTAATTAAAATTTTTAAATATTCTGGATATTAAGTTTTTATCTGTCATATTTATCATAAAATGTTTCCATTTCAATTCTTTCCTTGTTTGCACTACATTTTGACTTTTATAAAAATGGAACCATCAATCTTATAATCAGTAATACTTTCACTGGTCAAAAACTTACATTTACAGAAACTATAATGACAGAGAGCAGAGAGTGATTGCCCGAAGATGGGGGAGGTAAAAAGTGGGAGGAGTCGGGAATGAAGCTTTAAAAATGGCCATGGAGAAACTATGGGGGTGATGGATATGTTTAATATCTTGAGTGTGGTGAAGATTTCACAAGTATACACTTGTCAAAACTTATGATATTACACATTTTTAAGTATGTGTGGTTTATTGCATGCCGATGATAATTTAAACTTTTTTTTTTTGAAAGGCTCCATGCCTAGTGTGGAGCCCATTGTGGGGCTCAATCTCACAACCCTGACATCAAGACCTGAGCTGAGATCAAGAGCCAAACGCTTAACCAAATGAGCCAACCATGTGCTCCTAAACAATTTGTTAAAACAAATACTCTTCTTTCCAGTTAAGATACTTATACAATTCTATTTCATTCAACTCATTATGCTTTATGCTTAACTGGAACTCACCTGCAATTTATTGTGGTTTATACTATGAGAACTTAATCCAAGTTTATTTTTCTCAGTTTTAATATTCTTTTTCAACTACATTTTATAAATAGTTCTTTCACCATTGTTTATTACACTTAGGAAGTCATGCGCTGAAAACCCTATGGTCTTCAGTCTATTTCTATTAATATTTTTCATTCCTTGGCCAATTTTTCTATTTTTAAACCTAATACTATCTGCTTTGGAGGTCCGGAATTTTATTCTGTTGTGATATTTGTAATGTTTTAAGTCATGTAAAGGATTTTACATTAGGCAAAGGAGCTAATGTTAGTACACACACACACACACACACAGTTGTTCTTGTATACTTAAATGAAATAAATTTCGTGTAACTGTTATCCAGCCACCACAACTACCTGTGTACCGAGAAAATTTTCATTCTGGACCTAGCAGGCCACACAGAAGTCTGATAACATACACCTGGTTGCGTTTCAACACAGGACTATTTTCATCATTCAACCACTTCCTAAGTTGCCTTTATTGTTTTCTACTAACTTTGCCTCAAAGTTCTTGAATAAGGTTTACAGTTTTAACTTAGGTTTAATTGGGCACATATGACATGCCCAGGACTGTGAAAGGTAATAGGAATAAAAACAGAAGGTGGCATCCTTGGGAAGTGTATGTAATTCATATCATGGCTCTTCTTCCTGAACTGAAGCAAGTAATAAATTATGTAGCACAAAGTAAGACACTGAAGAATACTGATCTTAAAAAAGTCCCTTTAACTTCAGGTTCTTTGGTCTTTCAGGGATTATTGGGTAGTGCTGCCAGACCAGTGCTTTAATGCTTTCCTGAATTGGCCCTCCACAGTGTAATGCAGAAGGAGGTGTTCGTTGTTACATATGGACAAGTTATACAAAATTGAAACTGCTGATAGAAATTACTTTCATGTACCATTATTCCTTCAGGAGAAAGAAGAACTCAGAATCAAAAGCTGTCATATAGGTGGCTGGCAAAATAGATATGGCCCTGAGGCACCGATTTCAGTGCAATTAACCCTTTCTGGAAAGTCTGCAAGAGACCATAGAGTCTCTTTTCCTGGAAAAAAACAAAACAAAAAAAAATTAGTCAATATTTTGGGCAAATATTCCCACTCCAAATTATTAATACTATCATTTTTGTCAATAATTAGCATGCTTCACCAATCAATATAGTATAGAGGCTGAAAGTTCAGGCTTTGAAGTCATTCTGACCTGAGTTAGATTCCTGACCCTTCTCTTTCCCACAGTATGACCCTGAGCAAGTCTTATTAACCTCTCTAAGCTTCAAGTTCCTCTTGAAAAAGCAGAGAACAGTCCAAAGTGATTTAATATTTTTCAGTGTAATAGGATGTTAAGTATGAAGTTCAGGTTATCCCAGAATTTTGGCAGATGTCCCAAAGGCTGCGAGCATCAGTTGTCAGAAAACCTATTCAGAATGTGCTACACAATCATGAGATCAATTTTGTGATCCTCTACTTGATGTTGCACGTTAAGAATTAGAAGACATAAGGAGATAAATCACTAGACCTGAAAGACTAGAAAAACCAGCATACAGAATTCTTTGTTTTTGTTTTTGTTTTTTGTTTTTTATTTATGATAGTCACATAGAGAGAGAGAGAGAGAGAGAGAGGCAGAGACATAGGCAGAGGGAGAAGCAGGCTCCATGCACCGGGAGCCCGACGTGGGATTCGATCCCGGGTCTCCAGGATCGCGCCCTGGGCCAAAGGCAGGCGCCAAACCGCTGCGCCACCCAGGGATCCCTGTTTTTTGTTTTTTTTTTAAGATTTTATTTACTTATTTGACAGAGAGAGAAAAAAAAAAGTGAGCAAGCAGAAGCAGGCTTCCCACCAAGCAGGCAGCCCCATGTTAGGCTCCATCCTAGGACCCCAGGATCATGGCCTGAGCCAAAGGCAGATGCCTAACCAACTGAGCCACCCAGGCACCCCTCATTATCTCTTTTAATACCATTTCAATCATTGTCATTTCTATCTTGTTTTGGATTTCCTATTAAATATACAACAGAACCTCAATATATCCTTCATGGCTTTTGACAGCTTTTTTTTTTTAAGATTTTATTATTTATTCATGAGAGATACAGAGAGAGAGAGGCAGAGACACAGGCAGAGGGAGAAGTAGGCTCCATGCAGGAAGCCCCACGTGGGACTCAATCCCAGGACTCCGGGATCACCCTGAGCCAAAGGCAGATGCTCAACCGCTGAGCCACCCGGGCATCCCTGACAGCTCTTTCATATTTTTACTTTTTGTCTCTTTGTGCTGCATCTTGGTGAAAGCTTCAGCACTGTCTTCTAACCTACTACCTCAAAATGTCCATAACTATAATGGTCATTTCCTACCATCACCATACCCACTCTTCAAGTTATTTCTCTTCTGTATTCCTTATCTCAGTGATTGGCATTACCATCTGTCAGAAATCCTGATTCCTTCTTCTCCCAGGCTCACCTTCTATTAATCCTCTATAGTATTATCAGGGGATTTTAAAAAACACTATTACTCATTAATACTCATTAATCCGGTATGTAAGACAGATCAGTGGTATCCCACTGACCTTCAGAAACTGCTTACCCATTAGGCCTCATATTTTTGCCACCTTCTAGTTCTTCATTCATTCAATATGTATTTTTATTTATTGAGTGCCTATAATGTGTTAATTACTGTTCTGGGTCTTTGGGATACTAGAGTAAACAAAACAATCCCCAAACCTTGTATTCATAGAACTTGGGATGAAAAGTAAGCAATAAAAAAGTAAGTGAAGTATATCATATGTGAGAGGTAATAAATGCAGTGGAAAAAATAAAGCAAGAGAGGAGAATGCTGGAGGTGGAAGATGAACAAGGAAATCTTAAATGACCAGAGCAGGCATTACCGAAATGGTGATATTTGAGTGAAGACTCAAGAGAGGTGGGGGAGAAAGCAATAAAAACATTAGAAGAAAGATCACTGAAACCAAAAGGATCAGCCAATCCAAAGGTATTGAAGAGGGAAAATACCTTCTTCAAGAAACAGCCTAATCAAGATGGTTGAGCAACTGGTGAAAAGTTCCTTAAGTCTGATCTTTTGGGAGCTTTATAGGCCACTGTAAAGCATTTGGCTTTCATTCTGAGGTGAGACACCATTGGATGGTGTTGAGTAGAACAATAACATGATCTAATTTCTATTTTAGAAGGATTACTCTGTGGCTGTGGAGACTAGAATTTAAAGGAACATTGAAAGTAAGGAGACCAGTGAGAAGGCTTGATATTTTACACTAGGATAGCTGTGGACATGGTCAGATTGATATGTCTTGAAGGACTTAACCAATAGGTTTGGCTAACTACTGTTCTAGACCTTGGAGGTGGTTTGACTGAAAGGGTGGATGAGGGTCAGGAAAGAAAAAGAGGTGGCAAAGATGAGTCAAAGGCTTTTGGCCTGAGCAACTTAAAGGATGGAATGCCATTAACCTAGATGGAGAAGATGTAAGGAAGAACAGATTTGATAGGTAAGGTCAGAAGATCAGTTTGGGAATCTGAAGGTTTAGATGCCTAGCAAACCTCCTTCAGGAGATGTCAAGTGACTATATCATGAGTCTGGAGTCTGAGCATGGGTCTTGGCTAAGATACATACTTGAGAATAATCAGTGTCTCAGTACTATTTTAAGCCATGAAAATGGATGAGATCAGCTAGGGAAGGAGTGTTAACAGAAAAAGAAGAGAGACAAACACTGAATCCTGAACAACTCTGAGGGATTGGGGAAATGAGGAGAAATTGGCAAAGGAATCTGAAAAGTAGCCATAAGGAATGTGCCATAAGGAACCAGGAAAACTAGGAGAGTGAGGCATCCTAGAAGGGAGAGAAAAAAGTGTTTCAAAAATGAGGAAGTGGTCACCCTGTCAAATCTGTTTGAAGACTGAGAATTGGCTTTAATGAAATGGATGACAACACCGGTGGTGACCTTGATAAGCAAGCACACGGTCAATGAAATGGTTGGGGGAAAAGGCCTTATGATAGAAGACTTAAGAGAGAATTGGAGCCAGCGAGTACATGTGACTCTTAAGGAGTTTTATAAAGGGCAACAAAAAAATAATAACTGGAGGAGGAAAGTGCACCAGGAAGAGGGTTTTTTGTTGTTGTTTGTAATATATTAATTTTCTATTGCTGGTGTAACAAATTACCACAAGTCTAGTGGTTTAAAACAACATAATTTAGTTATCTTACACTTCTATCAGTTAAAATTGCAACTCGGATCTCACTGGGCTAAAAATGAAGGTGTCAGCAAGACTATGTTCCTTTCAAAGGCTCTAGGGGAGAATCTGTTTTCTTGCTTTTCTAGCCATGAGGTCACTCACATTCCTTGGCTCACGGCCCCTTCCTCCACCTTAAAAACCAGCAACATTGCATCATTCTGACCATTATTCCCCAGTCACATCCCCCTCTGACTGCCTTATTCTGCCTTGCTCTTCTACTTTTAAGGCCACCTGTGATTATACGGGGCCCTCTGGGATAACACAGGAAACTCTCCCTATTTTAAGGTCAGCTCATTAGTAATCTTAATTTCATCTGCAACTTTAATTCCCCTTTGTATTGTAAAGATATTCACAGGTTCTTTGGATTCGGATGTGGATGTCTTTGGGGAGCCAACACTCTGCTACATATAGGCTACATTACTGCAGACCTGTTGATGGAAATAATCCAATAAAAAGAAAGAGAAAACTTGGTGACGCAGGAGAAGGTAGAATCATTGGAGTGACATGAGTTAGCAAATGGAGGAACTGGTTTCCACAGGAGCAAGGAGGGGACTTCCCCTATTTAACAGAAGGAAAGGGAGAAGACAACATACTGGGACAGATGCTTAACACAACTAAAGTTGATGTCTCTCTGAGAAATTTACAAGGACTATCTCACCTAATGCACACAATGAATGACTAAAGTAGATGCTATCATTATTATGCCCTTTTCTAGATAAGAAAACTAAAGATTTGGCTGAAATAAGCCTAAACCATAATTTTTCCTTTAGGTGTTGGTCTTATTTGGGAGTATTAAAAAAAAAAAAAAAAAAAAAATCTGCCTCACAAGATTAACTCAGCAAATGTAATTTGGTCACTATATTCATTCATTAATAAATTATTTTTAGTATCATGAGGCTATGCATTTCAAAACAGTTTAGGAACTAATATTTGTCTTTTAATCATTGGAGCAGGGGTAGCCCAAGTGGCTCAGCAGTTTAGTGCCGCCTTCAGCCCGGGAGTGATCCTAGAGATCCTGGAGCCTGCTTCTCCCTCTGACTGTGTCTCTGCCTCTCAATCTCTCTGTGTGTCTCTCAGGAATAAATAAATAAAATCTTAAAAAAAAAAAATCATTGGAGCAGTATTTCTTTAATTAATTACCAAGATCAGGTAATTTTCTAGAAAATTCTTACTTATTCTGTTGCTATGGTTTATTCATATTCTCTTTTCTTGAATCTTGTTTAGTATTTTAATTTTCCTAAGCATTTATCTTTTTTTTTCAAACTTATTAGTATAGAAGTAATAACTTCCCCAAACACTCTTTAAAAAAAAAAAAAAAAAAGATTTATTTATTTGAGAGATAGAGGAAGTGTGCATGCAAGCAGGGGAGGAGGGAGCAAAAGGAGAGGGATAGAGTGAATCCTTGAGCAGGATGGCTCGATCGCAGGACCACAAGATGATGACCTGAGCCTAAACCAAGAGTCAGTCATTTAGATTGAGTCACCCAGATGTGCCACCCCCCCCAATTTTCTTAATTCTACATTGTTTCTTTTATCTTGTACATCATTCCTGAATTTAAAAATGACTATAATTAATTTTTAAAGGAATTTTTCATGTAGAACTTTCTATACCCTTTTAATACACTTATTTGTAGTTTTAAAGCTTTTAAAACTCATTTCTATGCAGATTAATTTAAAGGCCCTAACTTCATTTAAAAGAATGGAGCTCCTCCTACTGTTTTCCTGGATTAATGCTAATTTGTTACATCCTAGTTTGTGTAGAAAGGATTAGAATTCCATTTATGTAAGCAAAACCAAAATGTTAAGACATGTCTCTTACCATTCAAAAGTTTCTTACATGCAATAAAAATTGCAAGTGATTACTAGGAAATTACCTGCTTTGGCAGGAAATACCAAAGATTAATTCAACCATGCTTCCTGTTGTTTGGGTAAGGAGTTTCCCTTCTCGAACCAGAGAGCACAGAATTGTTATTAAAAAAAAAAAAAAAAAGGTGGGCTTTGCGTTAGGCCATTTATCAGCTATGTGCATTTGAACAAATAACCAGTTACCAAATGTTTACTGGCACTCATGGACAATTAGGCACTATCCTAGCAGTTAGGGATACGTGAATAAGAAATACCGACCCCTGTCCTCCCTTCTGTCCTACCCTTGGACAAGCAGAGACATGAGTTATGATCCTGGTTCTTTTATTACCCTTTTGGTAACATGGGCAAGTCATTACAGTAGTTGAGCTTAGTTTTCTATTTGTGAAATGGAAGTAATAATACCTACCTCACAGAGTTGTTGTAAAAACTAAATGATAAAAATACTTAGGTAAAAATACCTAGCATATAATAGGTATGTACTAATGTGAGCTCCTTTTCTTTCTCCTTTTAGATTCTTCTGGTCTCACAAAAACACCTCACTTTCAGGCAAGAGCAATAGTATCCTTTTAATAAATCTAGTACCGCACAAGAATCAAATACTATATATTCAGTTTTCTCAACCTCAGCACTACTGACATTGTGGGCCGAATAATGCTCTGTTCGTAGGGTGCTATCCTGTACATTGTGGAATGTTTAGCACTATTCCTGGACTCTATGCACAAGATGCCATTGGCAGCTCCCTGGTTGTGAAAATCAAAAATGTCTCCAAGCATTGCCAAATATTCCCTCAGGGGAAAAAGTTACCCCTGGTTGAGACCTCTGCATTAGTGGATCATAAACTCACATGTAGTGGGTCTTAAGGAACATTTTTAAAAGTTAAATGACATAAAATTGAAATAGAATAGAAATCTCAGAAAACATCACAGATACTCAAGTATTGCTTAGTGATATGAATTTCTTACAGGGTTTTTAAAAGAATTTATTTACTTACTTACTTACTTACTTACTTATTTATTTATTTATTTATTTATTTATTTATTTATTTATGAAAGAGAACATGAGTGGACGGAAGGGGCAGAGCAAAAGAGAAGTAGGCTCTCCACCAAGCAGGGAGCCCAACGTTGGGTCTGATCTCAGGACACTGAGATCATGACCCGAGTCGAAGGCAGACGTTTAACTGACTGAGCCACCCAGGCACCCCTTACAGCGAGTTTCAATCAAGTTTCAAAGCCACTGTTCTGTACTTAAGACATTTCACATAAACTATCCCATTTAATCAGAAAACTCTATAAAGTAGGCAGGACAGATGTTATGCCCATTTTACAAATCAGAAAATTGGGGCTCAGATCAGCTGAGGGACCAGTTCTCAGTGTTACTTAGTAGGCTAAAGGAAGAATATGAAGTAGAACCCAAGTCTCTAAACTTCTAGTTACAAGGTAAAAAGGAGATTGTTACCTGAGAGCCAAGATCTCTTGTGGGGTTCAGAAGAATAGAGACACCATGGAGTCGTAGGTCTTTGGCAGTGGGTCCAATCATTAAAACTAGGTATCAATACATTAGATGGAAGTTTGAAAAACATTTCATCAAGATTTTTATTTTCCACACTGGCTTGCTAAGTTTTGTATACCCAGAGTCACTTATGGAATGAATAAATGAATGCACACTGACCACACAATTCTTGTTCATCTTCAATCACCAAGTTCCTCTGATCACCCTCAGACCATCAAGCATGTTCCTCCATTTGCTTGGAATCTCTTCTCTCTTTTCCCACTGACTTTTTTAATTCTTAATTTTTTCAATTTATTTTTTTAAGATATTTATTTCGTTATTCATGAGAGACACAGGCAGGAGAAACAGGCTCCTTGCAGGAAGCCTGAAGTTCAACTGGATCCCGGGACTCCAGGATCACACCCTGAGCTGAAGGTGGCGCTAAACCGCTGAGCCACCAGGGCTGCCCTTATTTTATTTTATTTTATTTTATTTTATTTTATTTTATTTTATTTTATTATTTTATTTTTTTTATTTATTATTTTATTTTATTTTATTTTATTTTATTTTATTTTATTTTATTTTATTTTATTTTATATTTTTTCCTAATTTTATTTTTTAAAGTAAGCTCTATGCCCAATGTGGGGCTTGAACTCATAATCCCAGATCAAGAGTCACATGCTCTGCAGAGGTGCCCTTCCCCACTGACTTTTAGAATCAGCTCTTCCATAGTTCTCTAGGGGCCATCTTCCACAAATTCCCCAGATGGGCTTATTTCCTTCTCCGTGTTCCTCCTAAAGGCCTTACCTAATTGTCACTGTAATGATCTGTTTTATAACTGTTCCCTAACACTCCCTGTGACTTTGCAACCCTTTCTACTCCATCTCCCTCCATCCCAGAGGTAGCAACTATGTCCTAGTTCAAAAAAGCATAAACCACCAATCCCACCACAGTGCTGAGAAATGCAGTTTCTGTGTAACACCTGTTGACTGAGTGGAAGGAAAGAAGACAAGGCAATCATCTGACACTATTGAGAACGCTACTGCTTCCTTTTGAGCTGAGAAGACTAAACTACCCATTTAAAGAAAAGGACAGTCGCTAGAAGGCTCCAGCGGTCGCTCCTCGCTCCGTGGTGGCAGGCCACCCCTCTGTGGAGGTATGAGTGCACTGCAGGGTGCTCACGCTGCTGCCCAAGCCAAACTTCAAAACCAAACTGCAGTCCCCCCACCACTAAGCCAGCCAGAGCTGGCCCTATCCCTGCGTCTTAAGCCCTAAGCTGTCTAGTTCTGTGTCCCCATGTGGTCAGAGTTACTCAGGACCCCAGCTAAACAGAGGGCTTCACGTGCCCTAGAAGATTCTGAACCATTAGGTTGGAGATAAGGAACCAGTATTTTGTGTTTTTAACCAGTACCCCCAAGTGATTATTATCAAAACTTTAGGAAACTAAACATCTTCCTGTCACTCACTCTATGCAATTAGGGCAGTTACTTATTTTTCAGTGGTTTTTACTTCAATGTTTACCGTTGGGATATGCTATTGGTTAACAGATAAAATGTTCCTGAGGTCCTCAAACTCTGCTTTATTAATATTCAGAATATGTTATTCTAGAGGTTTTACCTTCTTTTTCGGCAGAGTAACTCAAGTGAGAGGCAAGGAACACAGGGCCACCCCCAAGGTCAGAGAACTTCTGGCCACGAGCCAAACTAGGCACTGAACCTGGTCAGTGCTGGGACGGCCTGGGCGTTTATCAGATCCAACTCACTCCTGTCATAGTGGAGATCAAAGGAGCTGAGGTGACCAGCACCACAGTCTTTCTCACCAGGCTTTGGACAGAACTGGGGAGGTCTTTCCTTTAACAAGATTCCTGGTTAGGAGCTGCCCAAGGAGGGACGCCTGGGTGGCTCAGCAGTTAGGCTCCTGCCTTCGGCCAAGGGCATGACCCTGGAGACCCAGGATCGAGTCCCACATCGGGCTCCCTGCGCGGAGCCTGCTTCTCCCTCTGCCTGTGTCTCTGCCTCTCTCTCTCTCTCTGTGTGTCTCTCAGGAATAAATAAATAAAATTTAAAAAAAAATCTGTCCAAGGAAAAGAGAGCTGAGAGAAAAACAGGCACGACTTTTTCACTCCTATTTTCACCAAGTCTGCATCACACTGAGAGGTCGGGGCCAGGTCTCGCTGGCCGCCTGTCTTCCCTCCTGGTCAAATCCAGTCTCTCCTTGTTAATCGGAGCTCTCTCTGGTGGGAAAAATTCCCACAGACGTTTCTGAAGAGGGAGGAAGTCTTCCATCATTCGTGACCTCATGAAGTCCGTCTGGGCCAAAAAGATAGTGGCCGCTTGGCTGAGGGCCCCGAAGACTTCCGAAGTTCCGCTGCAGGGTGGAAGGGCTGGGACTCTTCAAGCCGACCGTACAGGACGCACAGATAACACCTCGGGCCCCAAGGCCTCACGGGGAGAGACGCAGACTCGGGATGGGCGGGGGCGGGGGGCGAGGGGAGGGGGGAGGGGTGGGGAGCCCCGCGCGCAGGCGCACCTCCGCCGGCTGCCCGGGCCCGCACCCGGGAGCGGCGTGGGGGCGGGTCACGTGGGCCGCGCAGCCCTCTCCGCGATGTCCCTACAAGGACTTGGGCTAGCGGGCCCCGCCCCTGGCCGTGCCCTGGAATGTGCGGGGAGGCCGACCAACGGGACGGGCTCACCCATTTTCCAACGGGAAAGGGGGGGGAAGAGAAGCTTTACGTTGAAAGAGGAGGTATAAAAAGACGGAAACTCAGCCCAACCATTACACGAACGGACCGTTACACACTCTTGTCTATTCTGAGTCGCCCGCTTTATACCCCTTCCCGTGCACTCGTTCAAAACTGCACCCCCCAAGCACAGTGGCGGCTCCCCCGCCCGTCGCCCCTCTACTAAGCCAGGCCCACTCCGTCGGCCGACAATGGTGACTGGGCTTCCTTCCGGCTTGCTGAGCGGAGGCCGGAAGTGCTGGCTTTAGGGGCTCCGGCGGTAGAGGGGACTTGGTGGCCGCAGCCAGGGCAGCCGGGGGGTCACCGAAGCGCTCCGATTCTCGCGGCTGTGCAGGGTGAGTGGCGCTTGCCGTCCGGCGCGTGAGGCCCACCCCGGGGACGCGTCTCCGCGGGGCGTCTGGGGGCGGGGGGCGGCGGCGGCCCCCGGCGGCCGGAGCGCACCTGGGCAGGTGTACTGGCGCGTTCCCGGGATGCGAGCCCAGGGGCCAGCTCCCGCATCGAGGCCACGCCCGGAAGTCCCGAGGCGCGAACCTTGTCCCTTTGCCCAAACTTGGAGCTCGGGGAGTAGGACTTAGCTCGCTGGCGCCGCGATCTTCGCGAGCAGCCGGGCCTGTGAAACCCGAGCCCCGCCGCGCTGACTCCTGCACTATGTTTAGTTTCTAACGTAAACTTGCCCGATTCAAGAGAGTTTGCGCAAAATACGAAGCCCAGCGTCCACCCCCTCACCCCCCCCCACATGCTGCAGCTGTTATTGCAGCTGTGTAGCTACGTTTAGTAGGAATAACCAACTCAAATTAGCAATTTTCTCAGCTCAGCATCCATTTCCATAATTAGAACTTTTTTAAAAGTGGTATTTGTCAAAGAAGGGTTGATTGAGGGTGTAGATCGCGCACCTTGAGAAAACTCCAAAATACAACACCATGTTCTTTTTGGGTGGAGACTTTGGGTCGGGTCATTTTTCCAGAATATTTCCTTTTATTTATTTATTTTTATTTTTATTTTTATAATATTTCCTTTTAAAGTCGGTGAGTGGGTGTATGAAAGAGTATACCATTTCTTAACAGAACTTTGGAACAGAAGTAGGGGTTCAGTTGAGATTTTAACTTAAATGCAAAATGCTTTATATATCAAAGTGAAGGAAGTGAGTATTTCTTAAAGTTACTACTATTTGTTTACTACTGGAAGACTTTGATAAAACTTTTCCATTTTCAACAGTGAGGCTTGATGTGATGGTCAGTGAGCCCTGACAACTAATTGCCTTTGTCAAGTGCTAAGAACTCTTTGGGTGTGGCAGTCAGAGATCTAATCCTACCTCCAACCGGAAGCTTGCATAGAAAATGAAGACCTAAAAAAAAAAAAAAAGAAAAGAAAAAAGAAAATGAAGACTTGGTTCATTTGAAAAGGAAGCACCAACCTGAAAATGTATTTTTAAAAAACTGGCTGGCACCAAAAAATCACATATGCTTAGCTTGAGGATAAAGTACATTGATTAAATGAAACAGCAGATTTGGTACAGATACTACATGCTGTCACACTACGAAGTGTTTTCTTTTTTTCTTTTAAGTAGGCTCCAGGCACACGGTGGAATCCATGGAGGGGCTTGAACTCAAGACCCTGAAATTGAAACCTGAGCTGAAATCAAGAGTCAGACATTTAACTGACTGAGCCACCCAGGCAACCCCACTAAGAATTGTTTCCTAAGATGGAAGTTTTTCCTTAAAGAATATGTCATATTTCCTATTTATTATCAGTTTGAGTGTCATTCCTGTAGGAAAAAAAAAATCTCTAGATTATTTTACATTTATTACCACTTTATAAATGTTAGATTCTAGGGCAGCCCAGGTGGCTCAGCGTTTAGCGCCTCCTTCAGCCCAGGGCATGATCCTGGAGACCCTGGATGGAGTCCCACATCAGGCTCCCTGCTTGGAGCCTGCTTCTCCCTTGCCTATGTCTCTGCCACTCTCTGTCTCTCATGAATAAGTAAATAAAATCTTTTTTAAAAAAATAAATAAGTGTTAGATTCTAGGATTTGTCCTAGAGCAATTTAATGTACTATTAGTATGTATGGATTGATCTTATTTTATAAATGAAACCATAGACTCTAGAGAGGCTGAAAACTCTTCCGGTTACCCTTTGATGTACGGGACAAATCTCTTTAAGGATCTTTATTTTTCTTCTACCAATTAATCTAGTGTAACATCTTCCTTACATGATTTGTAGCCTTCCTTTTGTCATAATCCTGATTTGAGTATCTTCCTATTTGGTCAACTAAAACACACATAAATTCATTGCTACCAACACTTACCTCCCCTGATTTAAAACAAAGTTATACTCCTCTAGATCTGAAAACTGAATCTTCTTGATCACCACTGATGGTGTTTTCGTTCACTTTCTTGTGCACCTGAAATCCTTTCATATTTCACGAACGCTTGCTCTGCATGTTTCCCTGCTCTAAAGTTTTATACAACAAATAATGCCTTCACACCAAGGATCTTTCATTAAGTACTTGAAAAATAGACTCGGGGCTCTAACTTAGGATGAGTGAGAGTCCTCATAACTTGAAAATCTTAGATGCCTATATCTTCCCATACTACATAAAGAATATTTATATTGATGCATGAAATATTTTCAATGCTTTTTACCTTAGCTTTCTAAACTTCTATGAGAGTTGTGCATTTGCTGAAGGCTTGTTACATGTGGAGAGTTACAGTCTTACTTGTTTGAGGAAAGTAAAAGTGGGTAACAAACTAGAATCATAGCAAAGAGGACAATGACAGTATCGTAAGTGACCTGTTCTTTGGGATCATAGCACTGTCCCAGATTTGGTTCTGTCTACATCATTTATTCCACCCATACTTTGAGTTTGGTAGGAAAAAGTAAACCACACTTGACTTATTTTAGAACAACTTACTGTGAAGCTGAACTGCCTATTGCTGGAAGGCTCCTGGTCTCTGGTGGGAGATAAACTCATAAACAAAAACACCACCTCCTTGAAAAAGTAAAGGGCTGGGTACTAACTTGCCTAACATTATACTACTAGTTTTTGGTAGAATTAATTACCTTAATTTGTTTGAATTAAGACTAACATCTGAATCTCTTAATTCTAAGGTTATCTTCTAGCTGCTATATGATACAGGGTTTTTCAAGGTCTTCCCCCACCTTCTCTATTTTAGAAACAAAGATCTTTTCTCACCTCACAGTATTTTATAATCATGTACCACCTTTATTTTTCATTATTGTCACACATGTTTTAACTTGAGAATCCTACTTCAGGAATGAAAACTATGACTCATTTCATAAGTTTAACCACTCATTTCTTCATAGTTGCTTCCCCACCTATATGTTAAACTTCTTGAAGATAGAACTCTTGCCTTACTTTTTTTTTTTTTTTAAGATTTTATTTATTCATAAGAGAGGTAGAGACATAGAAAGAGGGTAAAGCAGGCTCCCTGCAAGGAGGTTGATAATGGGGCTCGATCCCAGGACCCCAGGACCACTACCCAAGCTGAAGGCAGTGCTCAACTGCTGAGCCACCCAGGCATCCCACATTTCTTAATTTTTAAGTAGTATTTAACACTAGTAACATTCGATGTAATTAACTGATCATATTAATGATTGATGATTATTGATTGAGTTAAAGAAAAGCTCTATGTAAAAAAAAAGCTCTATGTGAGACCACTGTCAGTGCTGACCAAAAAAAAAAAAAAACCTTTATAACTTTTACAAACTATTTTACAAGGAATACAGATATAAATAATGCATGATTAAAAGAAGAACTAATGGCAAATACTTTAAAATTCAAATGTATGTATAAAACTTTATAGCTCAAACTGTTTTTAAAAGCTACCTAGAGGACTCCTACCAAATTAATATGAGGTTTTATAGATTTAAAAATGTGTCAACCATTTAACCTATAATTCTCATCAGTTTCTTTGTTCTTAAAATAACTGACATTCCTGCCTCATGAGGGGAAGACAGTGTTGTCAAACAAAACAGAATATTTTTAAAGACATACTTTGGTTTGCAAACACATGCATGCCTAAAATATTAAAGAAAGGTGGACTGGTAAATATGCGCCACTCACTGGGTCTCAGCCACTCACCCCAAGTCCTGGAGTACAGTTAAGAGATGGAGGAATAATATACACTATATCTCTTTGTAGTTTTTAAAAAGACATTGGGGGGGATTAAAAATTAAAACAATTTTTAAAAATATAAGTACATTTAGGGGACACCTGGGTCGCTCAGGGGTTGAGCGTCTGCCTTTGGCTCGGGTCATGATCCTGGGGTCCTGGGATTAAGTTCCACATGGGGCTTCTCTCGGGGAGCCTGCTTCTCCCTCTGCCTGGGTCTCTGCCTCTCCGTGTCTCTCATGAATAAATAAAATAAAATAAATAAAAGTACACTCAGAATAGAGGGAAAAATTACAGCACTATTTAGGGTTTTTTTTTTTTTTTCAGCTCTAGTTTAGGTAATAATGGTATTTACTGCCCCCAAAAGATGTTGCAAAAATGAAAATATGCATTCAAGAATGGTGCAGATAAGTTATGACAGGCAGCCTCACAAATTATGATTAAAGGAAACTTGGAAATTAGGGAGGAGTGTATATCATAACTTGTGTGTTGTGTAGGGTATATCTTACCAACAGCACATTCCAGTGTATCACCAAGTGCTATATTGGATGGCCTGGAATTTGTGACTCTCCTTTGTGGAATTTCCTACTAAAATCTGAGAGCAACTTAGCTTTAAAAAAAATCTGAGGCAGAGCTTTTCTAATTATTTCTATAATTGAATTTAGTCTGGGTGATGTGGTCTAATCAAGAGAAGAATGTAAGAAATAACTTTAAGCTCATAGGAAGCATTGTATTCTAAGGTCACTTTGCAGTGCCTAAATCTAGGTAGTGCTTCATTCTTTGCAGTCCACAGATTTATTTTTAGAGCAAGGGCATAGTGTTTTGCTACATCATAGCTAAATGTTGTTTTCAGAACGTAAGCTTTAAAATTGTTACCCTGGTCAGAGAGTGAAATCAGTAGTGCCTATTTTAGGCCTGCTTGGAAGAATATAACTCAATACAGTGACCTAGTCTTGCTGGTTAGAGATTTTGCAGACTACCATCGCCACTTCAGCTCAGAAGGATGGTACGGTAAAATTTTATTGTCTGATGACTATGGGGTTTTTAACTCCAAACAAATTTTTATATTCTTTTAAAGATTGAGTTTTGAGAGTTAAATTGCCTTTTCATTTTAGGTGTTAAGCATTCTTTTTACTTTTATCTTAAATTTTACAGGGATAAATTTAGATTATTAGAGAGCAAGGTAATTTCTATAGCTCTTAAAATGTTTGCTAAAACTTAAAAAAAAAAAACTAAATAACTTTAAGAACTGTTGTCCTATATGATTTTTGTCTATAGAGCACTCAGTCACCTCAAGTGATTTAGCTTGGATCTGTGCAAGAAATTGGTTTGAATAGAGTGGAAGTAAAAAATCAGAGGTGAATTTGTAGTTTTTATACTCTTCAGTTAGTAGTTCAACAAATATGTTTCTTAAACTACTTTGATTCCAGAAGTGAGGGTATAATAAAAATGGTTAGTTGCAAGTGGAAGAATGCTATTTGATAGTGGAGATTAGGAGATGAAGACCTCCTCATTCCATCAATGAGTCTTCCTTCCTGCTTTCTGTCCACCTTAGAATGAGGACAGCTAGTTTAGGCTAGAGCTGCAGGGTAGACTTGTTGAAGATTGAATTAGTATTCCCCAGTACTACCAATAGCACTGAAGTATAGGACAAGTACTATATCCCAGGGTACCTACATTTTTTTTGTTTCTTGTATTCTTTATATTGTTATTAAACCAGTAGATTTGGTTACCAGTACCTTATCTGGCTATCCAGCAGCATGGGGGGCATCCAATTTTGTTGATACGCTCTGAGCTTTGAATTTATGTTGGTTTTAGTTTGGAATTTGAAGTTAGCGATGGACTGTTGATTAGGTGACACAACTGCTAAGGATGAGTGAACTCAAAGCATGAGTCTGGTTTTTCTCTTTGTAGTTTGGTTTTATAAGTAATAGTTTTGATTAGTTGAATGAGATTTTTTTTGTCAAGTGATACTACTCTGGTGAGTAGTTTTTAGTTCCATCTCTAAGTAGCTCAGATAAGTTAAGAAGTTTGATTCAATTTACTTTTTTTTCCCCCCTTCCTAATTAGGATTTAACCGCCACCATGTCAAGCAAAAGGGCAAAGACCAAGACCACCAAGAAGCGCCCCCAGCGCGCAACATCCAATGTATTTGCCATGTTTGACCAGTCACAGATTCAGGAGTTCAAAGAGGCCTTCAACATGATTGATCAGAACAGAGATGGTTTCATTGACAAGGAAGATTTGCATGATATGCTTGCCTCCCTAGGTAATGATCAGTTTTAATATTAAAGCTAAATGGAATTTCTGTATTGCCTGTGAAGCCAATCTAATGACGTTATAGTTTACCAAGGTTCAAAGTCTGAACAGTGTTTCCCAAAGTTTCTTTGGACCACCTGCAAATTTCCGGCCAGGTCTTACAATTGGGCTAAGGGCCAGCATATTATATGTGTGTGTGTGTGCTGTAAACAGTGATATTGATTATGAGAGCAGTAGTATGCCTCCTTACATTCCAGGGGAATAGCATACAATCTCTAGACTCTTAATACAGGCCTTATTCATTGAGAAGACTTTTTCCTGAATAGTTTTGCTATTGCGAATACAAATAGCAAACTGTATAAATGATAATTTCTCTTGTCAAAATGTTTACTGTGATGAATACTTTGTGCATTTTGTGATGTAATCAAACTTATGACTCTCCTTTTTTTTTTTTTTTTTTTTTTTTTTTTAGGGAAAAATCCAACTGATGAGTATCTGGATGCCATGATGAATGAGGCTCCTGGGCCCATAAATTTTACCATGTTTCTCACGATGTTTGGTGAAAAGTTAAATGGCACAGATCCGGAAGATGTCATCAGAAATGCTTTTGCTTGCTTTGATGAAGAAGCAACTGGTAAGTCTGAGGTAACCTTTAATTACCAAGTGATTTAATTTTTAGTTGGGGTAACTAAACATATAATAACTTAAAATATGATGACATAACACCCTCAGGTTTATACCATACCTGTTTTTTTGGACAGGCTTTTCCTGTGGCATGTTAATCATTCATTTTACTGCCTCTTCCCTTAAATATTTGATTTACAATTTAATAGGCGTATTTGGAACTTCTCGAGGAAACTTCTGTTACCCTTTTACTAGAATAGCTCTATGAGGGTTAGGTTCTCAGTCATTATGTTGAATGAATAACTTTTACCAGAGCAATCTTGTATGAAGTATGTGAATGTGATCCCATTACAGTCCTGTATTTGTTTATCAGGTACCTCTCAGCCCTTAGATTGTTTAAACCTTTTGCTCTAGAATCAGGCTCCCTGATTTCATATGCCTGTTCTGTGTGACGACTGTGCGATTTTGGGCAAGTTACTTAACTTCTCTAAGCCTCTGTTTTTGTACTTAGAAAGTGGGCAATAATATTACCTACCTCATAGGGTACTTGTGAGGATTAAATGAGGAAGTGAGATAATTTATTTAAAGTGCTTAGCATACTGCTGGCATAGAGTTAACTCTCAAAAAAACAAAACAAAACAAAACAAAACAAAAAAACCATAAGTTAACTATAGAAATGCTTGAACAGGAGCAGCCCTGGTGGCTTAGTGGTTTAGTGCCACCTTTGGCCTGGGGTGTGATCCTGGAGACCCAGGATTGGGTCCCACATCGGGCTCCCTGCATGGGGCCTACTTCTCCCTCTGCCCGTGTCTCTGTATCTCTCATGAATAAATAAAATCTTTAAAAAATAATAAAAAAAGAAAGAAATGCTTGAACCTTTGGCAAGGGACAGACACATAAAGGAATAACACACATGGCACGTTTTTTGAGAAGGAAGGCACACGCTTTAGTTACATATTACTTGAACTACTTTATTTTACCTTAGAGAGGGAAAGGGAGAATCTCAAGCAAGCTCCATACCCAGTGCAGAGCCAGCTACAGGGCCAGTCCCATAACCCCGATATCATGATTTGAGCCAAAATCAAGTGTTGGACGCTTAACCAACTGAGTCACCCAGGTGCCCCTACTTGAACTATTTTAAATAGTCCAAGCACAGGCTGCTATTGGAGACATAGTCTCCATACACAGTATGGCCTTATTAGGCCTCTTTAGGTATACCATCCTTGACTCTTGTATCCTCTTTCTAACCTCCTTCCAAGCTCTTCTATACATTGTTGTCCTAATTTACCTCCACCATTGCTGCTCTGTGCCTTCCTTATCATATTACCTTGTCTTCTTTAAAACTGCAATTTTTAACAGTTTTACCTGGAAGAGATATGGGGTATGGGGAGGGAAAGGCAGAGGAAGTTTACTCTTTGTTCCCTCCTAATGGCACTTCTGTATTGATTAAGCTTTTTTTTACTGTGACCGTTATTTCTTTTCTTAGTGGAAGGGAATAAAGCCATAAAAGAGTAAAATGTCTTATCCATCCTTCAAGCTCATCTCAATGATCACATTCTTTATAGAGCCTTACCTGTGTTTTTATACTATTTTCTCCTGGTCCCAGGAAAACTTGAAGCCTCTCCTTTCTTTCCACATCTAAGTATTTTATTCTCTCTCTCCTGGCACATACTCTTTTGACCTTCTATTTTAGTTATGTACTTATTGCCAATCATCACAGTCTCCTCACATGCAGAGCAATGGTTCTGTGTCTTCAACAGCATTATGTTCTCATCTTTGTTACCCCTTTTAGCACCTACCACAACTCCTTGCACATAGTCAATAATAGGTTCATGTGATGGTTGAATGACTTGGCTGGAGATAAGGATTTATTTCTACAAGATAGAAGTCTGACATTTGAGATTGTTAGACAGAGAGGCAGAGACACAGGCAGAGGGAGAAGCAGGCTCAATGGAGGGAGCCCGATGCGAGACTCTGTTCTGGGACTCCAGGATCACGCCCTGAACCAAAGACAGATCCTCAAGTGCTGAGCCACCCAGGCGTCCTCAGAAACATTTTTATTTTTTTTTATTTTTATTTTTTAAAAAATATATATTTTATTTATTCATGAGAGACCCAGAGAGAGAGAAAGAGAGGCAGAGACACAGGCAGAGGGAGAAGCAGGCTCCATGCAGGGAGCCCGATGCGGGACTCGATCCCAGAACCTTGGGGTCACGACCTGAGCCAAAGGCAGCCGCTCAACCGCTGAGCCACCCAGGCGTCCCTGAGAAACATTTTTTTTTTCCTGAGAAACATTTTTAAATGTAGAATTGAATTAGCAAAAACCCTGTTAGGTCTAGACTTTCTTTTGTGAACTGACCTTACACTTTAAACTCATTTTAGAGGAAATATATTGTCAATATTTTAGCTTAATTTCACTTACAAGAAAATTGTCAGATTTTTCTTTTTATTTTATGAATTTCAAAATCCCTGCATGGTCATTTATTAACTTTGTGTTAGTACACAAAGTTAGTGGTTCTCAATTGATGTGAATTACTTGGGGAGCCTTTTAAAAATATCAAAGCCATGGGGTGCCTGGCTGGAAAACGTGCGACTCTTGACCTCAGGGTCACGAGTTTGAGCCCATGTTGGGTGTAGAGATTACTTGAAAATAAATTCTTGAAAAAAAAAAACATCAATGCTGGATAAGAAATCAAAGGTGGCATCCGAGCTTTTTTTTAAGCTCCCTGAGTGATTTTGATGTATGATCAGATTTTATGAGAAACTTGATACCAAAAAAAAATTTTTTAAATTAAAAAATAAAAAGAAACTTGATATCACATATGCAGAGTCGAAAGCAGACTTTTTGAGTCACCATTCCATATCCCCAATTCCTCACCTGGTGTCTGCGACAGTTAATGCTCAAGTATATAATCGGTGTTTTTGCATACCCAGAGCCTATTTATATTTGTTATAAAATTTAAATTAGACTTGCAAAAAGGGAAAAATTTAAAATCTCATTGTACATTAAAAACAAAAACCCTAAAAACCAAAGTCAGATAAAGTGAAATACCTGAAGTAATATAACTTGTTAAAATGACCTCAGAGCACCTGGTTGGCTGAGTTGGTAGAGCATGTGACTCTTGATCTCAGGGTGTGAGTTCAACCCCACTTTGGGTGTGTAGAGATTACTTAGAATACTGAAAACAAAATACAAAAAAACTGGGCCTTAAGACTATAGTATTCTCTCCACTTAAGCACTTTATTGATGTTTATGTTGTGGTATTTCAGTGTTACTTGCTTATAGAATAAGTGTGACCAGGGATGCCCCACATTGGCCCTAGAGCTTATTTAAAACAATTTTTAAAAAAGACTAAATGTAACCACTCATGCTACTTTAAGGAACCATAAGGCTTAGCTTCCTTAATCATACTTTATTGTTGTTTAGGTATAGGTTTAGGCCCTATTATGAAGACTTGTGGAGGGAAGTTGATAGAGCAGAGCAGGATGATAGAGCTAAGCAGCTGTCTGCTGAGGCTGGATCAAGCATGTAGAGAGCCCATATTTCCTGTATTTGCATATTTATAGTTCTTAACGTAGAGAACTGTATGCTTGGTCAAGTGTAGATGTTCCTTGTAATTATTCCTCAGAGTAGTGTGTATTCTGATCCCCAGTTCTTTATTCCTTAGGCACCATCCAGGAAGATTACCTGAGAGAGCTGCTGACAACCATGGGAGACCGGTTTACAGATGAGGAGGTGGATGAGCTGTACAGGGAAGCACCTATCGACAAGAAGGGGAATTTCAATTACATTGAGTTCACGCGCATCCTTAAACACGGAGCAAAAGACAAAGATGACTGAAAAGATCTTCAAATTCCAGCCAAACGTTCCTTGTTGCCACTTTGGGTATTTCTGAGACTTTCTCTTAGAGTCTGTTGCATGCCCTTAGCTTTGCAGCTTTTGCCTTTCTTGTTGTATTTATTCTCAGCCATTTGGGGCACATGCATCTCTATAATCAGACTGGAAATGGGATTTTTTATGATTTTTCAGAATAGAAAATAGCGCAATTTAACTTACCAGCCCCCCTCCCCAAAATAACCGCAGTCTACACAGAGTCAGTATATTTTTTCAGAGAAAGTTATTCACTCAATTTTTTCTGAACCATAATTAAACTTTATGATAAAAACTTACTTGTACTTGTTTAAACTTCTTATTTACCAAAATGAGCTTTTGTTAGTTGCATCTTCCGAAGAAAGGTAGATGAGGGACGCCTGGGTGGTTCAGTGGTTGGGTGCCTGCCTTTGGCTCAGGGTGTGATCCTGGATGCCCAGGTTCAAGTCCTGCATTGGGCTCCTTATATGGAGCCTCCTTCTCCCTCTGCCTGTGTCTCTGCCCCTCTGTCTTTGTGTCTCTCATGAATAAATAAGTAAAATATTAAAAAAAAAAAAAAGGGTAGATGAGACACATCCTAGCAAAATATGTGTGGTGGTTACACCACTCCCTTACTCCTTCCAGTTTCCCTAACAATCCTTTCTCTACCATATATTCCTCCCCCTTCCAAAGAAATCCACTTTTAACTGCCTTAATCAGGTTTCCTGCACTTTGTCTTTCACTTTTAAAAATAATTCTCTATAGAATTTGCATGGACATGATAGTTTTGGTAGCTTTAAATCCTTAAGTTTAACATATCTGGCAACATCCTTCATCTATCCTAAGCTTGTGTGCATTACTTTATGTCATTTAAAATTAGAGCAGGCCACTGAGTGTAATTTTAATTTGTCCTAATTTTTTAAAACTATTTTAGCCCCAAAAGGTTCTATGAAATGCTTTTTACCAAAAAGACTTTTTTGTATTGTATTGCGAAATGCTGGAAGTACAATCCAGTATTTTTTTATTGAATGTAATTTCTTTTTAAATACAACAGTCCCTCTTGAAATACCATGTTTGTTTACGCAGAGATTCACCATGAGTCCATGTATGAATTTTGGACATTCCTGACTTGCCCACAATCAAAACAGCTGAAGCTACATGCCTGGGAAAGTGAGATCATTATTTCAATCCTAAAAATAACTTCTGCTATTTGCAGAAATGCAGGACTGTTTCAGAGTTAATCAGGAAGTGGTAGAGTTTCATTTGCTTTTAGGCTTCAAAAATTTTTCAAATGTTCATGAATTTAAAAAAGACCTTGAAACGCTGGGAGAAAAGGTTGGTTGAAGAGAGTTGATGGCCTACAAAGATGAGTAATTGACAATTACTCTAATAACTTTATGTTTTATGCTATTATTAACAAGACTATCCTTGAACAAAACCATTACCTCATTCAATAAACAATTACTGAATGCCTTCAAGGCAGCAGACCTTTGCACTCAACAGGATAGCTGAGCTAGATCCTTTAATTGTGGTGCAGCCAGCTTTACAGAGCAGAAGTAGAAAGACTAGAAACAAGACTGCTTCTGCCCCCTTCAAGATTAGAATCTTAGCACCTCCCTAACTCTGCCCTTTATGTGTTTTTGAATTTCATTCAGTGGGTTAAGCAAAATACTTGTCCAAGGCTCTTAGCCATGATGCCTAAAACCTGGTTTGTTGAATTTCCATTTCTACTGGAAACATGGTCACTGCTGTTTTTAACAAATTTTCAAATAACATTGTTTCCACTATAGAAACAAAGTGGTCTCATCTACTAAAATGAGCTCTTGCAGTATCCCCATTTTCAAATAACTGTTCAAAGAATCAGCTTCCATTAGGAAGTGAGTGGTCTCCCATGAATGAAATGTCTCCTAATATGGAACTAGCATTCTCCACATAGTAACTAGGTTTTATTTAAGCAAAGACGATTGCCAATAAAAAGCTAAAGCATCTACTCCCAGCAGTGGATTTGACTGAAAAACCAGTCTCCATGCAGAAGGTCCTATATTTCAGAAGTTCTCATGAAACCAGCATATGCGCATCCTTATCCATCTGCTATGATTATTATATGATCATTGGACTCCAGGGCCCAAATTTTACGCAATCAAGGAGCCTATGACTCAAGAGCAGAAATTGTTGAGTGCTACTGAGAAAAAAAGGAAAACCAAACTATATGAGATTAGAAAAATCATATTCTGAAAAGGAAAGGCAACCATTTCCTCTAAAATATGAATAGAGAAAGGACAAGAAGTAAAATACCTGGATTTAGGGACATGGAGAAAAGTTAGAAGAAAAATCAGAAGACTATAAAAAGGCTTGAAGAAGTGGAGCCACAATCAGTATTGTAGAAATCAAGTGAATAGTTTCGAGAATGAGGAGGTTAGTCAGTAGTATTAAATTGCAGAAAAGCTGAGTAAAGTTGAAATGGGGCCACTAGATTTGACACATCATTGGTCACCTTTGCTAGATCTATTAGATAGAGGTTTTATTTTTTTTTTTTTTTTAAGATTTTGAGAGAGCAAGAGAGAGAGAGCGCACAAGTAGGGGAGGGGCTGAGGGAGAAGCAGGTTCCTGCCAAGGAGGGGTCTTAAAGGATCTTGATGTGGGGCTGGATCCCAGGACCCTGAAATCATGACCTGAGCTGAAGGTAGATGCTTAACTGACTGAGCGACCCAGGTACCCCAAGGTAGAGTTTTGAACACAGGATCCAAATGGTGGACAGTGCCCAGGTTTAGGGATCAAGCCAATCTGCATTTTAATCCCATTTTTGCTACATAGCTTCATAGCCTTAAGTACGTTATTTAAATTCCCTGGACCTCTATTCATTTTTAAAATGGAAGTAATGATATTGGTTCATCATAGGAATATAATCTGTTAATACACAAAGCAGCACTTTTTTGTGACTAAGAGCAGTAAGGGATTTAGAGCCAGACTTGATTTAGTGAATTCCGCTACTTGGCTTTGTATCCTTGGGCAGGTCACTCTTAAGTGTCCATTTCACTACCTATATAACAGGGATGATAACCTCCAAGTTGTATTGTGAAAATCAGAGACACTAAAGCTAAATGGTCTGGCACACAGTAGGTATTCAAAAAGTTACTGCTCTGTTTACCAGTGAAGGGTCTGAAGTTGGCAATGAAGAGAAGCTTGAAGGGAAGGTAGGATCAAAGGGCTCAGATTCAGAGATTCAAGCCTGTTTGTAGACAGAGAGGAAAAAGACTAGAGGAAACAATCAGTGACACAAAATGAATCATGTCCAGGAGATAGGAAGGGATAGAACCTAGATCACATGTTGTAGGATTATCCTATTATCCTGGAGAAATAAAAATGGATACTGTTCCCTCTGAAAAGAGGGAAGGGTGGGTGATAGGAGTTAAATGGTAGTTGGAAATAAAAGGCTGAGGTTAAGAGAAAGGTCCATAGTTGTTTGATAGTAAATTAGCTCAAACTAGAATTTTATTATATTAGTGCTCACTTTGGCAGCACATATACTAGAATTGTATTATACTAAAGGGTTAATACGGATTGAATGAGAGTACAAAAAAAAGTCTTACCAGTTTCCTGGTACCAGCTACATGCTGAAATAATTTAGATTTCTAGAGTAGATCCAATATGTAGACCTGTTTGTATCTTCCTAGGTCTTCCTTAAGTGTACAATTTATTTCCCTGAAACTTGATTTTTTATTATCCTTGAAGGCATTACCAGAACTAATCCCACATGGAAGGCCCAGTTTTCCCAATGCTGCTTCTCCCATTTCCACTTGCTCTTGAATGTCCAAGTACCTGTATCCTTTTACCCTAGATTCTGTCTCCCTACTCAGGTAGTGTCCTAATGTCCTAAAATGTATTTTATAGTTGTAATGAATATACAACTTGTTTTTTAGTTTAATGTATCTCAACTTACCTTTCATGTTTTGATATAGTCACCATTTTTATTTTTAGCCATTCTTTTTAATGACCACAATTGTCTTTGACATGGATATGCCCTAGCCATTACCCAAGTGGTAGATATTTAGATGTTGGGCTTTTCATTAATAAATATGTTTTTCTTTTGAATCTAGAGAACAATATACCTTAGAATTCATTATTTTTTATAACAGGGCTCTCCTCTATGGTGACAGAAATGCTCTCTCTGCTTTGCAATAAGGACACTAGCCACATGTGGCTATTGAGCACTTAATGTTTCTAATATAAGCGAGGAGCTGAGTTTTTAATTAAAATTTAAATAGCCACATGTGGTCAATGACTGTTGTATTGGAAAGCAGTTCCATAAACAAATACGGAGATCAAAATCAAGGTACAGTCTGGGTCCCTCAGCTATGATCTTAATTAAGGTGGCCAAGGTGATGGCTTATGGGATGATAATAGATCTCTTGAAGAACTCTATGACATAGACCGAAGGAAGTCAAAATCTTCTGATTTTGAGTGGAAAATTACACTTTTGGACCAAAGAGCACACTGCAGCCAAGGGAAAGAGTAAATATTTTAGAATGGTGTGACTTGTCAGAAATTGCTTTTCAAATTATGAGAAGATGCATTCCCTAATGATCCAGACCCTGGACAGTGTTTCCCAGATGAGGACCCCGGCGTCAGCATTCCCAGGGTGCTTATTAGAAATGCAAACTAACGGGGATCCCTGGGTGGCACAGTGGTTTAGCACCTGCCTTTGGCCCAGGATGCGATCCTGGAGACCCGGGATCGAACCCCGCGTCGGGCTCCCGGTGCAGGGAGCCTGCTTCTCCCTCCGCCTGTGTCTCTGCCTCTCCCTCTCTCTCTCTCTGTCATGAATAAATAAAAATTAAAAAAAAAAAAAAAGAAAAGTAATGCAAACTAACGCCCCACCATGGAGGTACCGAATCTTGAGTGTGTGGGGCTCAAGAATCTTTTACAAAGCCCTCCAGGTTTTGCTTACAGGTGCTGCTGTAATACTGGTAGAGTGCTGAACACATGGTTCCTACTACAAAGATTTCTAGGATAAAAAAAAAAAAAAAGATTTCTAGGATATAAAGGCATTTTTATTTCTCTTCCCCAGCATGTGTCACACTTTCAGGCAGGCACTCACAAGTGCTGGATAAAGGTTTGGTATTAGGATGACTTATCTATCCTCCATTACCCAGAAATAGTGCTATTCCTCTATATTATTCCAGATGAGGAAACCGAAGGGTATAGGCAACAATCTCTAAAACAAAACCCAGATCATGTAACATCGTGGCTTCCTGCTTCAACGAAGAGCATTTTATTTTAAGATTTCATTTATTTATTCATGAGACACACACACACACACACACACACACACACACACACACACACACAGGCAGAGGGAGAAGCAGGCTCCATGCAGGGAGCCCGACGCGGGACTCGATCCCGGGACTCCAGGATCAGGCCTGGGCCGAAGGCGGCGCTAAACCGCTGCGCCCCTCCCCCCGCCCCGAAGGGCATTTTACAGGGAGCGCGCGCTCCTGCCCGGGTGTGCGCAATCCTGTCCTCCGCTGACCCGAAGCAAAGCATATATTTTGAATAAAACTTTGTCGTGGTTGGAAGGGAAGAGTGGACGGTCACGGGCTGGCCGGGGTCTGGAAGGCCGGACAATTTCGGGTAGATGTTCCAAGGCCCGCGAAGCTCCGTCGAAAAAGCGTTTCCCGGAGGCAGGTGCGCGGGGCCGCCGCCCTCCTGCCTCCCGCAGCACTAGGCGGGACGCACCCCAAACAGTGACTCGTTTGGCCTCGACCTCCAGCGGAACTAGGCGGGCTGCACCCTGGCGCGCTAATCTGGGAGCCCAGGGTGCGCGGCCTCCGCCCGGGGACCCCCAAAGCCGGAGGGACCGCGGCCCGCCCCGCCCGGCCCCGCCCGGCCCCGCCCCGCCGGGCCAAATTCCAGGCGCGGCCCGCCCGGCGTGCGGCGGCCGAGGAACGCGGAAGGGCCGCGGGCACTGCGGCGGGAGGCGGGGGGGGGCGGCGGGCCGGAGGCTGCGCCGCACGCCGGGGGCGACGCAGCGGCGTGTCCCGCCGCCGCCGCCGGAGCCCGGGGTGTGTTCGTCCGCCCCGGCAGGCCCCGCGGCCCCCGCCCCCGGCCCGCGCCGCTCGGTGCCGAGCGGCAACCCCGCCGGCATCCCCCCGTCCCGAGTTGGATCCAGCCGCGCCTTCCGGTGCGCTTTCCGGCCCACCTCTCCAGGCAGGAAGTGCCGGCCGCCGCCGCCGCCGCCGTCGCGCCGCAGCCCAGCCGTCGTCGCCGCCGTCGTCGTCCCGTGCGGGCAGCCGGGCTCTGGTGTCGCGCGTCGGTGAGTGGCACTCGCCCCAGCGCACGACCCCCTGGGGCCGCGCCCTTCCCCCCTTCCAGCCCGCCGCCCGCCGCCGGACCCCGCCCCGGGGGGCAGGGGCAGGGGCGCGGGGCGTGGGGGGCCGCGGGACCCGTCAGGGTGGGCGACTGGGGCGGGCGGGGGGGGGTCCTGGCGGCGCCCGGCCCCGGCCTGCAAGTGCAGAGGCCGGGTAGCGCCGGGCGGCGGGAGCCGGGCAGGGGAGACGCCCTGCTCGCCGGGCCCCCAGCCGCGGGTACACCGGCCCTGCGTCCTCGGGTGACTTCACCCGCCTGGTGCCTGCCGGCGCCTTGCCCTCGCGGGCCCAGGGCCCATGAGGGGTGTTGAGCGGTGCTCTGTGCGCCCACTCGGTGCTGGGTGCTTCTGTGCACCCCCCCAGGTGCTGGGTGCCTCTATGTCCTCGCTCGGTGCTGGGTGCTTCTGTGTGTGCCCTCCGCAGGGTGCTGGGTGCCTCTGTGCCCCCCAACACGCTGATGGGTGCCTCTGTGCCCCTGGACACAGTGCTGGGTGCTTTAGGTGGGGGTCCGCTGGTGCCCGCGCTTTGCCTTAAATGAAGAGTCCCAGACTGTTAGAGAACCTGTACCCGAGTACGTGGTTGGTACGGGCTAAAACGTACCGATTCCTGTAGGGGTTGTAACTCTACCTGTGTCTTGCATCTTATAAAGATTTAGTTCATTCTTGTTTATTGAAGAAAAGGATGAATAACAAAAGTCAAGAAAGATCTCCTGGAGAAAGAATCATGACCTCATTGAAGACCTTGGACTCAGCCCTAGGAGGTAGAACTTAAGTATTTCCGGCAGGATCTGTAGTAGGAGGTAATAAGACCAAAAGCTGAAAAGGTGGGAATTGTGTCGTGTGAAAAGGAGACAGTGGGGAGACCAGCCTGCATGGAACAAGAACTAAAATGAAAAATAGTTGGATATAATAAGGTAGGTAGGTAGGTAGGTAGATAAGTGAGGTGTTTTCATGGATATCTTGAAAACTTGACTGTGAAATAAAAGATTATGTAAGAGGCTTTAGGCTGTCATTTTGGATTCTTTAGAAAGAGAGTGATAGGAAGAAAGGGGGGTGTTGAGAGGATTAGTTTGGCAGCCTTTTTTTAAGATGGATTTAGAATGCTCTTTTGGTCAGAGAAATTTTAAATTTTAGAATTTAAAAGAACCTTATAGATTATCTTGTGAAATAGATTACCTGTCTTATAGATTATCTTTCATTTTTTAATTGAGGAAACTGAAACCCAGGGAAGTGAATTTGCCCAAGGTCACTCGAAGGATTCACATATGCCGTCCATCTTCTCTGAGCATTAGGTGGACCCCACTGGACCTCATAACTAGGGGCACAGCTTTTTGTTTGTTCAGGCTCTGTTGAATGAAACAACTTTTATAATGGTTGGCTTGATATTCATTTATGCTTTAAAAAGACTGAGTTTTGACAGGATGAACTGAAAACTTCTGAAGGACAGCTCTCCAGGCAAGGTTTGTAGGATTAGGAAAGGTAAGAGCCCAAAAATGGGGCTGGTTGCCCCCCTCTTCTAGGATTCGAAGACACCAGGTATCTGGGGATGATTTTTGTTGCCAGAATCTTTGATATCTTCCTTATTCTGCATGTTAGCTGTGTGGTGATGTTGCTTGGTACTCCCAATATCCATGTGTTCGTGATAGAGAATTTCAGCTGTCTATACATAGGATACCAGGGGCCAGTGGTACAAGCTTTGGAGCTAGACTTCCTGAATATAGATCCTGAATTTAAACTACATTTTCTAGCTGTGTGGCTGCAGGCAAATTGTTTGTTCTCTTTGCCCTAATTTTCTCATCTGAAAAATGGGGATAACAGCATCTATATCATAAATTCTGAGGATTAAATATGTTAATATGTAAAATGCTTAGAGCAGCGGCTAGCACATATTTAGCACTCAGTTATTGTCTGTTATTACCATTGTCTTCTTGGTACAGAACGGGTTAACTGATAAGTTTTGTTGAGGATCTCTTGGGGAACGGTCCGGTAGAGTTAGTGCCGAACCATGGGTAGACCATAGAGAAAAGATTTATTTGGGGAGTCAGATCCGGGATCTACCTTATATATGTAATTCTGTTTGCAGTAGGAGGGAAGCATATTATTTGCTTTACTAGTATTTATGGAGCACCTGCTGAATGTAAGGCATTCTACTATACCATACAATCCAAGGTAAAAAGGCTAAATGCCATAAAAATGTATAAGTAAATGGCAGGACAAGAGGACAGTACTGGGCAGTAAAAAAAATAATAATAAATACACCAGTGGTAAATCCAACAAGACATATGAATCTCAGAAATATTATATTGAGTGAAAGAAGTCAGGCTTATAGAATATACACTGTATAATTCCATTTCTAAGGATGTCAAAGACAAAACTATAATTGATTTAATAAATTTCTGATTTATAGAAATCTGAACAATGGTTGTTTATAGGAGAGGGTCATTGACTTGAAAGGAACTTTCTGGAATGTTGTTAACATTTATAATTTGATTGGAATGGTGATTACATGGGTGTTCACATTTATAAAAACTCATTTTTAAGATCTATACATTTCACCATGTATAAATATCACTATAATAAAACAAAATGATATGGGAGTTCAGGAGATGGAGAGTTTACTGCCAGCTGTGATGATCATAAAACACATAATTAAAAACTGACAGCATTATAACGTATATGGTAAATATTAAAAAATGTATGATATGGGGAAAGCTTAGCTGGTACTGATACTAAGAAGAAAGCTGTAAAAATTGTGTTTGGCTCTGTAAAAGAAATAATAGATATAATAATTTATAGATCCGATTACATATTTGCCTAAATATGCAGCATAAAAACAATGATATGTCATTAAGTATATGAAGTTAATTTTGTGGACTATTTTAGCTTGATTATATACTAAATTCTCCTTATGATTGCTGTTTTCAGACTTTTGGCTCATGTATCCAGTCATTTGATCTTCCTAAGTAGCACTAACATTAGTCTTGACTATAATAATGACCATGGGAATCCATGAGAAATTTCCAAAAGTTCTGATAGACTGTAGCGAGTGTGAGAATTGAATCAGAAATGACCTTAGAAATAAATAAATAAATAAATAAATAAATAAATAAATAAATAAATAAATAAATAAGAAATGACCTTAGTTTTTAGCAGAACTGCTCTCTGCTTTTTTGCATTCATTAGGTTAGGCCTCTTCTTGTGCCTTTACTTACAAATTGGACTTGCTAAAGGAGACCCCCTAACCATCCTGCCTCTGGGCCTCTCCACTACCATTCTACTGGAACTTGGCTAAAACTCAGACTCTTTATCATCCCTTGCTCACAAAACCAGCTCCTCTTCCCTCCCCAGTTACATCATTTTTGAGAAGTAACTTTATGCTCCTGGTTTTTCTTTTTCTTTTTTTTAAGATTTTATTTATTCATGACAGACACAGGGAGAGAGAGAGGCAGAGACACAGGCAGAGGGAGAATCAGGCCCCATGCAGGGAGCCCGATGCAGGACTTGATCCCAGGACTCCAGGATCACACCCTGGGTTGAAGGCAGGAGTTAAACCGCTGAGCCACCCAGGGATCCCCGCTCGGGTAGTGAAGTGGACGGTAAGGGAAGGGAAGGAAGGAAGTGCAACGTGAAGGGCAAGTAGGAAGGGTGAAGGACGTGCTGTAAGGAAGGGGGAAGTGACGGGGAGCGGGGGGGAAAGGGAAGGGAAGGGGGGGGGGAAGGGAAGGGGGAAGGAAGGGGGAGGAAGGGGGAAGGGAAGGGGGAAGGAAGGGGGAAGGGAATGGAATGGAAGGGGGAATGGGGGTACGTGGGACATTTTCTGTAATTTTCTTTCCTTTCCTTTTTCCTTTCCTTTTTCCTTTCCTTTTTCCTTTCCTTTTTCCTTTCCTTTTTCCTTTCCTTTCTTTTCCTCTTTTCCTCTTTTCCTCTTTTCTTTTCCTCTTTTCCTCTTTTTCTTTTTCTTTCTTTTTCTTTTTCTTTCGGTTTTTCTACCAGTACTGAAGAAAAGCACAATACTTCAAGAATAGAGCTTTGAGAAAAAAACCCTAATTAGGAAGCAAGAAGAACTAGCAAATCAGCATAGGAATCAGAAGAACAGGGTAGTGTTGATGGGAATGTTGAGGTAGTGGTGACCCTGTTGCAGGTAAAAGAGATAGCCACAGGAGTGCCTGACTGACCCAGTCAGAGCATGTGACTCTTGATCTCAGGAGATGTGAGTTTGAGCACCATGTTGCGGGTAGAGATTACTTAAATACCCTTTTAAAAAGTAATTAAATGGTTTTAATAACTGTGAATAACTGTGCGTTAACACTTAAAAATCTAGATGAAATGGTTAAATTACTAGAAAAAAACTTTTTAAATGGCAAAAATTAGGGGTTCCTGGTTTGGCTCAGTTGGTAGAGCATGCAACTCTTGATCTCAGGATTGTAGGTTTGAGCCCTACACGGGGTGTAGAAGATTACTTTAAAAATTAAAATAATAGGGATCCCTGGGTGGCGCAGCGGTTTGGCGCCTGCCTTTGGCCCAGGGCGCGATCCTGGAGACCTGGGATCGAATCCCACGTCGGGCTCCGGGAGCATGGAGCCTGCTTCTCCCTCTGCCTGTGTCTCTGCCTCTCTCTCTCTCTCTCTCTCTCTCTGTGTGTGTGTGACTGTCATAAATAAATAAAATTTTTTTTAAAAAAATTAAAATAATAAAATCCTTTTTAAAAGGAAGAAAGAGGAACCCACAGAACTTGGAGAAATTGAACGGAAGGAATTAAAATTTTCTAACCTGGAATCAAAAATTTCCTGTCTAATACAAACTTGACTGTGGCCATAATTCTGAAATAAAGGCACTGCCCTATTTTAATATTAAATAGGCCAAGGAAACAGTGGCTTTACTAGTTTTCTAGTACTATATAACCAATTACCCCAAACTTAGCACCTTAAAAAAACAACAGTTTCTGAGGGTTAGGAATTGCAAGGCAGTTTAGTCAGTGGTTCTGAGTCTCATGAGGTTGCGTCCAGGTGTCAGCTAGGTTTGCAGTTATTTGAAGGAAGATCCACCTCCAAGTTGGCTGACTCCTATGGCTGGCAAGGCTCTAGGCAGCTTGATGTTGGCTCTAGGCAGGAGGCCTCAGTTTATTGCCACATGGACCTTTCCATAGGGCTGTGGAGGGCCCTCGTGACCTGGTGCTGGCTTCCTCCAGATTGAGTGGTCTGAGGGAGAGCAAGGCAGAAGCTGCAATGTCTTTTACAAGGTCACACACTATCATTTTTGCAATATCCTATTGGTTATGAAGAGTAGCAGAATATGACACTCCAAAATACACTACTTTGGCATAAGGATTATTTTAAGCTGAAGGCAGTTGAAGCTGACACAAGAAAAGCACTCTGTCCTCCTATTTGCACAAAAGCAGGACATAAATTTCTAAAGGTGTCCTTCCTCCCCTCCCTACCAGGAAGAACAAAGATTACTCTCTGGAGACAACTTTGCGACTCTTATCAGTGGTGAAAGCCCTAACTTCAGTCTACATGACAAGCCTTACCCTGTTTACTGTGTAACCTGCGGAACTAGCCTCTTCCCCTCACACATACCTTCCATTTGTCTTTACCTGGAGATGATATTTAAGCTGAGTTCTAAGTTACTTTTCTGAGTTGGCTGTTCCTGGATATTTCCCATGTATACATGTTAATAAACTTCTGTTTTTCTTTTGTGAATCTATAATTATATCAGCCAAGAACTCAGAAAGGTAGAAGGAAAATTATTTTACCTTTCTCCGCAGGTCAACCCTTTTCACTGTTGAAGGGGATTGCACAAGGGCATGGGAAATGTTGAGAGCCATCCTGGAGTTCGGCTACCACTGTAGCCAAGGAACAAGTTCAGATGCTCTCAGAGGCCAGGCAGTCACATAAACAAATTCCAACTGTGACAGGAAGCTGTAGGGAGCAATGGGAATTGCACACTGAATACTCATTATCGACAGGAACTTGGGAGTGCTGGTCAAGTGTTTCCTTATCATAACGGTTTTTCAAGATGTCTGAAATTTGTTCTTATTAAAGTAACTTCAGTTTTTTAAAATGTTGGCAAACTAATTCTGTTACTTTAAAAGGCTTTTTAAAAGGTCATCCTTGGGAGAATTAAATGAACCGGCAGACTGCATATAGTTTGGTAGTCGCCAGTTTGTGACTTCTGATCTACTTCTTTTATAGATGAGAAAAATGAGGCCCAGGAAAGCTAAAATGACCAAAGGTCATGTAACTTGTGAATGACAGAACTGGAGCTAGTATCCAGATCTCTAGATTAAAACATAATAATGGTCTCCACTGAAACATAATAACCAAATTTTAAAAACTGAAGGGAGCTCAGTGAATAAATAGTGCTTTCTAAATTGTTAACTCATTTGTTCTCAATCCTCATGCATGGAATCACCTGTGGCACTTTTTAAAACAGAAATTCCTGAGCCCTACCCATTATTCAGTTTCAGTTAGACCAGACTAGGACTTAGGCATCAGTTTTTTGTTTTGTTTTTTTTTTTTAAACTTCCAAGGTGATTCTAATGTGCAGCCAAGATTGAAACCAGAAGGTTAACTGCTGTGAGAGACATGTTTACTTGCCGTATGGTGACAGCAACTGACTGACTTAAGATACTTAAAGGAAGAAACCTCAAAGGAATGTCGGAGTCCTAGGGAGCTGACGGACTGTGCCCCATAAAAGCCAATAAAGTCATATAGGCTGGATGGAGTTCACAAGCAGTTTCTGCTTATTAGTGATTATTGTGCCCTTGTTTTGATTTACACATCAGTATTACAGGTATTCTGTAGACATGTGGATTTATTATCTAAATATGTTGACACCACAACCACATAGACCGGTATTCCCATACCTCTGTCCTTATAGCTCTGTATAACAGTACATACAACCTTTAGTTCAGTCTATATGAAAAATTTACAAAAATAATGAAATAAAAACTTTGAAGAGAAAATGAGAAGCTTTTACTGCTGTTCAGTGTTCTTCATTACATTAAATACTGTTATATGAATTTTCTTAATTACAGTTTAAGAGTGGGGCTTGATGGTTGTTTTCGCTTTAACATGTATATGTTAAAACGTTAATTTGGCAGTGTTAGATAAAGGTTTCAAGCCTTTATGATGTCAAGCCAAGGCCATGACTGGTAGGAAATACTGTCACCTAATTAAAGAAACCTACATTATACAGTCCATTCCACTATGCAATTCTATTCATTGCACTGGAAACATTGGTTTCCCCAGTATAGTCTAAATTTATTTGAAAACTCAAGATTATGGGAGACAAACCAAGAGAAACTCAACCATTGGAAACAAACTGAAGGTTGTTGGAGGGGAGAGAGGTGGAGGATGGAGTAACCGGGTGATGGGCAATAAGGAGGGCACATGATTTAATGAGCACTGAGGTTAACATGCAACAGATGAATCACTGAACTCTACCTCTGAAACTAATAATATATGTTAATTAATTGAATGTAAATAAATTAAAAAAAAGAAAACTTGAGGATTTGAATTCAGAGGAAAGTTGCTACTCAGAAATCAGTATTGGGGGTGGGAGGTGCCTGGGTTGCTCATTCAGTTAAGCATTTATCTCTTGATTTTGTCTCAGGTCATGATCTCAGGGTTGTGGGATCGAACCCTATGTGGGGCTCCCTGCTAAACGAGGGGAATATGTTTGAGGTTCTCTCTCCCTCTATCGCTGCCCCTCTCTCCACTCTCTTGCACACATGTGTGTGCTGTCTCTCAAATAAAATTTTAAGGAAAAAAAAAGAGTCAGTGTTGGATACTTGGTAGTATTGAAAGTTTTTAAAAAAAACTTTTGTGGTAAAATAACTAGAAGAACATTTAATACAAAATAAAAAATATAAAAGTAGAAATAACCTTTAATAAATGGGATTGAACCCCAGCTCTACTCTTAGGTGACCTTGGGAAGGTTATTTAATAGCTTCGATCTTCAGTTTCTTCATTTATAAAGCAGGTATGTTAAGTTTAATGCACATAATGTGCCTAGCACGAGTCACTCAGTAAATGGTAGTGGAGCCATAAATTGAATAAACCTTTAATTTTCTCTCTGGCGTCAACACATTTTGGGATGGAAAAATAGCAAGAACAGAAGTATGTAAGATAAACTGCATGGTGCCATGGACACATACAAGCAGTTTGGTGTTGCTAAAGGAAGAGTACAAAGCAAAGAATGGCTAGAGATGGGATCCCTGGGTGGCGCAGCGGTTTGGCGCCTGCCTTTGGCCCAGGGCGCGATCCTGGAGACCTGGGATCGAATCCCACGTCGGGCTCCTGGTGCATGGAGCCTGCTTCTCCCTCTGCCTGTGTCTCTACCTCTCTCTCTCTCTCTGTGTGTGACTATCATAAATAAATAAAAATTTAAAAAATATTTAAAAAAAAAAGAATGGCTAGAGATAAGGCTGGAAAGATCATTGTAAAGTATGGAAAGGAGGACTCTGTATACCATGCTTAAGAACTTTTTTTTTTTTTTTTTTAGGATTTTATTATTTATTCATGAGAGACACAGAAAGAGAGACAGAGACACAGGCAGACGGAGGAGAAGCAGGCTCCATGCAAGGAGCCCGATGTGGAACTCCATCCTGGGAATCTGAGATCACTCCCTGAGCCAAAGACACGCTCAATTGCTGAGCCCCCCAAGTGTCCCACATGCTTAAGACCTTGTACTCTCTGTCCTATAGGAAGTGGGGAGCCAAAGATTTTTAAGGGAAAGATAAGGTCATATTCATGTGTTAGACACCACTGGCTGGAACATACAGTTTAGAGGGATGGAGAAGCAAGAAGATAGGTTAGTTGGCCATAGAAATATTCTATGCAGAAATAATGAAGGCCTACGTAAGGATGGTGGGAGAAGAATGAGGAAGATGAGCAAATCTGAGAAATATTTAAGAGGCAGAGCTTGATTCATCCGGAAGAGGGATGAGTTGGGGATGACTCGTAGGTTTCTTGCTTAGTGAATAGGTAAATTATAGTATCATTAATGGAAGACAGAAAACTAAGAAAATTTAGAAATGGGAATGAATTCGGTTTTCGGTACACTGATTATGAGTGTCTGTGGAGTGTCCAAATGGGTGCCTTTCACAAGCAAGTGGATGTTAGAATCAGGAGCCCAATGGAAAGTTCAGACCTAGGATACAGACTTGGGAGTCATCAGTGTTGTCACACCAGTGAGAGTTGATGAGATCATCCATGGAAAGCAGAATGGGAAGAATTTTAATAAGCCATGGACCACTAGAATATTGGGAAACATGAATATTTAGGTGAGTGGAGAAGATAAAAGCCTAACAAAATGGAGGAGGACCAATCATAAAAATAGAACTGAGATAAGAGTAAATTGGTATTACCAAGTCAAATGAAGCATTTTACATAAACCAACCTTCCAATATCACTTTTAGGAGTCTCCGTTGTTAGAGTGGAAGGTCTTCCAAGGTTGGGAACCTTGTACTGTGTTCCCATTTTGGACATTTCATTTCTACTATTACTGTTCACCAAGGCCAAGAGTTGTTGAGGCTCCAAAGAAAAGAGGAATAAAATGATGTCAAATACAACAGAGTGATCCAAGGAGTTCGACTGGATTTGGCAGTTTGAAAGCAGTTGCAGTAGAGGGATAAAAGCCAGATTGTGGTGGGTTGAAAGTGAGTAGGAAGTGAGAAAAAAGAGGAAGCCAAGATATTTATCTCAGAAAGAAAGGAAAAAGAGAATGGTAGTTTCTTTGGGGGGTAGAGTTCTTTTCAGAACAACTTTGCCTCACTTTTCAGCTGATAATTTATCAGCCGATATATTATGTGTGTATGTGTATAGTGTTTAGTACCATATGCATATATAAATGTGTACAGTTTTAAAATAAAGCACAGGGGAAAAAAAACATTTAAAAAAAGAATTTTTTAAAAAATTTTATTTGAGGGATGCCTGGGTGGCTAAGCAGTTGAGCGCCTGCCTTCGGCTCAGGGCAAGATCCTGGAGTCCGGGGATCCAGTCCACATTGGGCTCCCTGTGAGGAGCCTGCTTCTACCTCTGCCTGTGTCTCTACTTCTCTCTCTGTCTCTCTCATGAATAAATAAATAAAATATTTTTAAAAAATTTATTTGAGAGAGAAAGCATGAGCAGAGGGGGAGAAGCAGACTCCTCACTGAGCAGGGAGCCCGATGCAAGGTTCAATCCCAGGACCTCAAGATCATGACTTGAGCCGAAGGCAGACACTTAACCAACTAAGCCATGCAGGTGCTGGGAAAAAAAAACTTTTTTAGAAGAAATTATGGTGTTATTACATTGAGCTTATTACTGCTCTGTGCCCTATTTTGATTAGGGCCATTTAGTGAATTGCTCATCTTTCACCTTCCTTCCGTGATGCCTTACTCGCGGGGGTCAGACTTGCCTTACCATCTAATGGAATTTCTAGCCTTATTGGTTACCTCCCTCATTCTTTCTCACAGGTGTTGCCGTAATAAAAACCTTTGCATGTTTAATCCCATCTTGGCATCAGCTTCTTGGAGAATTGCAGAAATGTTTTAAGTATAATATACTTTTGGGTTAGATGTGGGGTTAGCATGACACAATAATTATTTTTTAAGAATAAAAATTTGGGGATCCCTGGGTGGTGCAGCAGTTTAGCGCCTGCCTTTGGCCCAGGGCGCGATCCTGGAGACCCGGGATCGAATCCCACGTCGGGCTCCCGGTGCATGGAGCCTGCTTCTCCCTCTGCCTATGTCTCTGCCTCTCTCTCTCTCTCTGTGACTATCATAAATAAATAAAAATTTAAAAAAAATTAAAAAAAAATTAAAAATTTACTGGGCAGCCCCGGTGGCACAGCGATTTGGCGCCACCTGCAGCCTTGGGTGTGATCCTGGAGACCCTGGATCGAGTCCCACATCGGGCTCCCAGCATGGAGCCTGCTTCTCCCTCTGCCTGTGTCTCTGCCTCTCTCTCTCTCTCTCTCTCCTCTCTGTCTGTCTATGAATAAATAAATAAAATCTTTAAAAAAAATAAAAATAAAAATTTACTCTGGGAAATTTTTCTAAATGACTATTGCACAATTCACAGATATTGAGAGAACTAATTCTTATCTTCAGATTTACTATCTTTTGTACGTATTCTATCTTGAAGAAGTAGAATCATAGAATTTTTAGCATGAAAAAATTTTAGTCCAACTGTTTTGGAATAGGAACAATTAAAGCTTAGACAAGTGCCTTGCTGGTGGGCCACATTCTGTCTCTGATTTAACCTTCAATATAACTAAGCTCAAATAAGCTAAGTTACAGGACAGAAGGGAAAATTAACATTTATGTGGGATAGAGAAGGAGTTGGAATGTTTGAGTACGAACTCAAAGGCTGGTGTACTTCAAACCTGTACCACTAAGCCAAGCTTCAGTAGACCCAGTGGGATATTTTTTTGGATTGAAGAAAGAAATAAACAATGTAGATTAAAAGTCCAAGACCAGGGGTGCCTGGCTAGCTCAGTCGATCAAGTATGCAACTCTTGATCTCAGGGTTGTGAGTTTGAGCTCCAAGGAGGGTGTAGAGTTTACTGTAAAATAAAGTTCGAGACTAAAAGTCCTAGAAACTCGGTACAGAGTTGCTGTGGTCAGCCACTGCCCCAGCTAATCTGCTTTCATACTATGAGGCTGCACAGTTAGAAAACAGTCCCCAAGATTGCCCTCATTTCTGATACTAATCGTAAATTTGGGTCCCCAAGACAACCCTCAGGTTTGGTAATTTTGCTAGAATTCTCAGAATCCTTAAAAGCTGTTATACCTTTGGTTATGGTTTGTTGCAATACAAGGATTCAGATTAAAATCAGCCAAAGGAAGAGATATACAGTACAGAGTCCAGGAGGGTTCCAAATCAGAGCTGTCAGTTGTCCTCCCATGGACAGGGTTGACTCCTCCTGGCAAAGAGGTGTGACAATATGCATGGAGTATTGCCAACTAGGAAAGCTCACTTGTTCCTTGATATCCATAGTTTTTATTGGCGCTCCATCATGTAGATACTGTCAGGTGCTCTGTGGCTGACCTCAGTCTCCAGCCCCTTGAGAGGTCAAACTGATAACACATGACCCATTACCTCTACAATAACACTGTTAGATTGTCTGATGTGACTCAAGACTCCAGATATCAGGCAGGATATTCCACAGGCTTAGAGATTACCCCCCAGAAGCACAGGGACAAAGGCCAAGCCTCTCTTTGGGCAATATTGTTTATTTCATAGGGCTATTGATTGTATACTTTAACCTAGATAATACCTATCTCATAGGGCAATTGTGAAGATAGAATAAGACATTGAATGGAAAAATTGCTCTGGTCTCTGGATTTTCTAAGGTTATATGTATGATAGAGCTGAGATTGGAACTCAGGACTTTCTAATTCCACAGCTGATAGTATTTTTGTGTTGTGTTTGATTATTTAAAACTGCAAATAAAAAATGGAATGAAATATGTTCATTCTATGAGACACTTTTTTTTTTTAAGTAGGCTCTATGCCCAGTGTGGAGCCCAACGTGGGGCTTGAATTCAACCTGAGATCAAGATCTGAGCTGAGATCAAGAGTAGGACACATAACTGACTGAGACACCCAGGCACCCCCTATTTGACATCTGAATTATTGGTGGCTTTCAGTAGAGTATTAGAGGCTGTCACCAAAGACATACTATAGAGAATTGAGAAGTGATTGGAAAGAAGAGAAAATGGTGACAGTTGAGTATCAGATTGCTAGTCTAAAAGTTTTGTCAAAGGAAAGGGGAAATGAGGATGAAACTACAAAGGATGCAAGATTAAAGAGTAGGTTTGGAAAAAAAAAAAAAAAAGAATAGGTTTGGGGTTCCTGGCTGGCTCTGTTGGTAGAGCATGTGACTCTTGATCTCAGGGTCCTGAGTTCAAGCCCCATGTGAGTTCGAGCCCCATGTTGGGCATAAAGATCCTTTTAAAAAAATGGTTTCAATAATTTTGTTAAGATGAGAGCCTTTTGAATATGTAAACATGTATTATACAGTGACTATACTAGTCTCAGTGAATGGTCCCTCACTTAAGTCTCACTTATATTGAAGTAGAGACTGTTTTGCTGTAAAACAAGATTGCATGAGCTTTTCTGGTTTTCACATTGTATTTTGAAAATCTAAGGCTCGGAGAGGTTATGTAATATTGGTAATAAAGTGGAGTAAAAAGAATGCCTATTGCATTGGACTGTTAGGATCTATTGGGATGATGCCTGTAAAAAAGTATGGTGAAGTGTCAACTTTGGAGCTTTTCTCTTGAGGGAAACCCCAAACCCTCATAATAGTGCTTGGCACATAGTCAGCTACTCAGTAAGTGCTAGCTATTGATATAGATTTTTCAATTAACTTCTACTTAATAAAAATGGGTTTCATGAAATTTGGAGGCAAGCTATATAATAATTTCTATTCTGTTTCTTAAAATTTTCAAAACTACTTTATTCCTAGCCATTTAATTATAACATTGGAAATAAAGTTTAAATGTATATTTATTCCTATACAATTGAAGTAATAATTCTACATTAAGATATTTTTACTCACTAACTTTAGGTGTTGCAGGTTCTTTTTGTTTGTTTTATGCATTCTTTCTTCGTGTTTTTTCTTTTTAACTCTAGAATTAAACAGCCACCATGTCGAGCAAAAAGGCAAAGACCAAGACCACCAAGAAGCGCCCCCAGCGCGCAACATCCAATGTATTTGCTATGTTTGACCAGTCACAGATTCAGGAGTTCAAAGAGGCCTTCAACATGATTGATCAGAACAGAGATGGTTTCATTGATAAGGAAGATTTGCATGATATGCTTGCTTCTCTAGGTAGGCTTTTATATTCTTAATATGCCCACTTCCCAAAAATAATAATTCAGTGTTGTATGAATTATTTTTTGTGATGTGTAGTATTTCCTTTTCTCAAAGGCCTTTTGAGAGCTGTCTGGGTGAGAAGGGCTGTATTGGGGTTGGCCAGTCATAAGAGGATTTTATTTATAATTTTTTTTATAATTAAGGTAAAAGAAAATATAAAGATACAAGATTTAAAGCAAACAAACTATGCTTTGTCATTTTGGTATACGGGTGTTAATTTATTATTCCTTTTAGGATTTTGTTGTTTATTGTGATCTTAAAAGGATGAGAGGGAATGTCTTCCATGTTCCATCCCAAGTCAGCAGTGACTTACAGTTGGGAATGGCAAGCCTAGGAGTTCTCTGTAGATTGGGCAGAGAAGGTGTGCAGGTCAGGGAGGGCCTAAAGTTAGGCTCTATACTCTGGAGTTTTCTTGTGCTTGACATTAGGCAGAAAGGACAGTTCAAGGGCCAGAGAGCAAAGAGAGAGGTTGTTATTCTTTTCCTCTTAGTAACCAGGACACAAATTTGTTCCTATATTTGCTTTTTTTCTAATATAATATTTTGAAATTTTTTAAGCCTGCAAAAAGTTGAAAGAACTGCATGATTAAAAAAAAAAAAGAACTGTATGATAAACATGCATACATCTGTTACCTAGATGACCTAGATGTACCAGTTAACATTTTGCAACATTTTCTTTATTCAGAGTGAGATTAAAATCAGGATACCGAGCTAAGTTATTGACTTGGAAGTAGGTTGGATCCCAGTGTTTTTCATACTCAGAATAGCTAAGTGTACTCTTTTGAGCGGGTCACTACTGAAAAAGGCCTGGAGGAAAACTGAAGGATTTAGTTGTATTACAAAGATTGAACATTCAAGCCTGTGCCTTGCTCATAATAGATGCGTAATTAATTTTTGTTAGGTAAATGAGGGATAGTAGAGTAAGAGGCTGACTTTGGGTCCTTCCATTTTGGGGATCCTCACAAATGCCTAGATTAAGAGGAACCCTTTGTTATTCCAGAAATGAGCTCTCAATTCTAAACCAACCTAATAGTTTTAGCTTAAATGACCAACTTATTAAATAAATTTTTGAAGCATACCAATTCATGGGCAACTTTGCCACAATGGAAAATACAGATATTTCCATTTTTTAAACAACTGGCATTGAAATGCCTTAATGGACCTTTAACATTAACATTCAAGTTGCAAAAATGTGTCATTGCCTGGTTCATGGTTTCAGGTGCTTGTTTTTGTTTTTTTGTTTTTTTTTTTAATAAGATTTTATTTATTTATTTGAGAAAAAGTGAGAGAGAAAGAACATGAGCTGGGGGAGGGGGTGTGCAGAAGGAGAGGGAGAAACAGGCCCTCTCCCTGAATAGTACTTGATCTCAGGACCCTGAGATCATGATCTGAGCCAAAAGCAGATGCTTAATCAACTCAGCCACCCAGGTGCCCCTCAGGTGCTTGTTTTTAATGAAAAATAGTGAAGGAAAAATTGTAGAAAGTACCAATGAATGAAAAACATTTAACCTAAGCCACAATATATTTTTATAATGATATATCAAAGATTTTTTACATTGTCAAAAATTGTCTTTTAAGAATATTCTTAATGCAAAAAATAAAAATAAAAAGAATGTTCTTAATGCAACTGAATTGAAAAAATGGTTCCATGTGGTGATGATATGACTTAAAAATATGCTGGGGAGCATAACAGTAACCAAATAATTATGTATTGAAATTAGTTCTTTGTCCTTAAATGTTAAAATGTGAAATCTTGTAGGGAAGAATCCAACCGATGCATACCTTGAGGCCATGATGAATGAGGCTCCAGGGCCCATTAATTTCACCATGTTCCTCACGATGTTTGGTGAGAAGTTAAACGGCACAGATCCGGAAGATGTCATCAGAAATGCTTTTGCTTGCTTTGATGAAGAAGCAACTGGTGAGTACTCTTTGTTTGTTCACGCCCACCCTCATTCCAGACTATATGAAACACTTTTTAGGAAATGAAAAAAGGTGAGTAACATGGAACTTGTTTTAAAAAATGAATATCATTTATAATAGGATTATATGACCAAGAATGGGGAGTCCACAGGTATGTGGGTCAAAAAGCTACCCAGTCTGTGGTATTAATTTTTGAATTTGGTTCGGAGCTTCCTGAAAGCCAAATAGAGAATTGTCTGTGAAATAGAATTTCTTAAACAATGAAAACTACTTCTTCAGGAGACTATAAATCTCACCAAAAAGTAAAATTAACTAACTTGAACAGTTAAAAAAATCTTTTCTCTCATTTTGAAGAGTATAAAGCCTAGCTGTTCACATCTCTTACTTCTTTCATTTCCCCTTTCCTTCTCCGTTAACCCTCTCCTCAGCCACCTGCACACTTACTCAGATAAACTCCCTCCTTCCTGCTTCCCATCTCCACCTGTTACAACCTCACTGTCCCTCCTGCACTTTTGGTCTGTTTTTCTGGGCAGCTGCCTTTTTGTTTTTCTTTACATCTCTGAAATACAGAGGGCTTTTTTTTTTCCTCTAGAAAACACTTTCTTCAAATTAATTTCATAAGCATTATAATCTAATAACTGGTCTTTTAAATGAAAGAACTCTAAGGGCGCCTGGGTGGCTCAGTTGGTTAAGCGTCCAACTCTTGGTTTCAGCTCAGGTCACTATCTCAGGGTCATGAGGTGGAGCCCACTTGGTGCAGAGTCTACTTGAGATTGATTCTCTCTACCTCTGCCCCTCCTCTACTCACAGAATCTCCCTCCAAAGTAAATAAAATCTTTTTTAAAAACTCTCTAAAATGAAAGAACTCTAAAATAGGCAAACAATGATATAGTTACACATTGCCTTAATTCACTAATTTATTCTGTTCACATAAATGTGCATATTCTGAAATATTTTCTAACACTGACCTAGTTTAGAAATGAATCATTAAGGACGCCTGGGTGGCTCAGCAATTGAGTATCTGCCTTTAGCTCCCGGTGTGATCCCAGATCCAGGGATTGAGTCCCACATCAGGCTCACTGTGAGGAGCCTGCTTCTCTCTCTCTCTCTCTCATGAATTAATAAAATCTTAAAAAAAAAGAAAGAAAGAAATCATTAAAGTGCCAGGAAGTATTCATGACTCTTCTCTCTCTACTGCCTTCCAGGCACCATCCAGGAAGATTACCTGAGAGAGCTGCTGACAACCATGGGAGACCGGTTTACAGATGAGGAGGTGGATGAGCTGTACAGGGAAGCACCTATCGATAAGAAGGGGAATTTCAATTACATTGAGTTCACGCGCATCCTTAAACACGGAGCAAAAGACAAAGATGATTGAAAGAACTTTAGCTAAAACTTCCAGTTGCTTTGTCTTTGTTTTAATTCTCAGACACTTTCCCCCACCCTCATAGACCTGTTGCATGCAACTTAGTTTCACAGCTTGGCCTCTTTTTTTGATCTATTTATTCTAGATCTTTCTGCCACTTAGCACTTGTATAATCAGACTGCAAATGGGGTTGAGGTTGTAAATTGTGCTGAAAAAGAGATTGAGAATAAAAATCAACAAATGTGAAAGCCCAGGAAAATATATCTGGTATTTCTGGTTTTGCTGGATTTTTACATTTTTATAATAATAAAAACACTATTTTGAAATAAAGATTATGCTGAGTCAAATGGAATATAATGGAAAGTTAAACAAAGAAGTGGTAGTTGGGGGTAGTGTTTTTTTGTTTGTTTGTTTTTTTCAGATTTCCAGCTTCACATAATTCAAATTTCATGGTAAAGCTGATTTTTCACTGATGTGGGACCATGTTCTTCAGAACTTCTAAGTACAAAATAACATTATTATGCAGTCAGAACTACTTATTGCCTTTAGGTTTTTTTCATGCTTTTCATAAGTCAGATGTTTAAACTTTTGGATGATAAATATAAGATATTTCTGAGAAAACATTTAACATTTTATGGATCTTAGAGCCTAAGAAGATGAGGCAAAATTCTGAAGAATAGTTTTACTAACATTTATTATGTGTAAAGCACTGCACATAGGTGATTTTTTTCACTGAATCTTCCAACAACCTTGTGAGATACATTTTTATTAGCTCTGTGTTTCAAGTGGGGGAACTGAGCTCTGCAGAGTGGAGTGATTGATCAGTCACTAGAGTAAGTCAGAGGTGGGATTCCAACATGGGGCACCTCACTCCAGAGCTTATATTCCTGGAAACCCCATGCTCTCTCTGAAAAGCCCCAAATGCCTAAAAGGTCAAGACATTTCTGTTACATTCTAACAGTTTTATAGTCATTGAAATTTAATAATTTGTGGAAATTGATTATTTGAAGAGAATTTCAGAAAAACTCTCCCGTTAAAAAAATAGAAGACAAAGGATTTTAAGCAATCATGTTTGAAGATAGTTCATGTAGACTATAGGCAAGGCCTGAAAAACACAAGGCTGCCACAGAGCTCATTTAAAATCCTCAAGGCCAAGCAATATGAGAAATAGGAGAGAAAAACCTAAAAAAGGAAAAAAAAAATCTTAAATTTTCCCAGTCTTGTTCAGCATCTATTTCCTCTCTTAAGCTATTGATGTTTTATCTGCTTAAAATCAACCCATTTCCATATGATTTAATGTTGGAGCCTTAGAGCATGGTGTGGTAGGCATATCCTGGTCATTTATTGCCACTTAATTTTTCTGGGCTTCCATTTCATCATCTTTAAAATGAGAGAGCAGTTCCACTGTCAAGGTCTAGTATGTGCTCCAAACTTATGAGAAATTTCAGCTTTATTATCTAATCCTCACAGCACTCGCGAGGTAGGTAAGACAGTGTCATTCCTGCCTTTTTAATGAGAGCTGAAGTTTAGAAAAGCTGAAGCACCTGTCCGAGCTTAAAGTCACCATGCAGTGTCAAACCAGGTGGAGAATCACTATATGTTTGAGAGAAGGTGATACCTCCTGCGATAATCTTGATTGTCATTAAACCAATTATTTATCAGTCACTTGTTATGTGCCAGGCACTGTTGCAAGTGTTGGGGGTAACTGAGAGGCAGGACAGACAAAAATGCTGCCCTCCTGGAGCTCACATTCTCTGGTGAGAGGCAGGATCCATAAGCCATATCCTATAACTACTATGGGATGAAGAACAGAGCAAGTGCGGCAGAGGACCTTTGAGACGTGACATTAAGCAGAGATCTGTGTGACAAGAAGAGGTCCCTGGATTCTCACTTAAAAGGCTCCTTTCAGGGCTGTGGTGAGAGCACTGGGAGAGCATAGGAGAAGGACATAAGGATGGTATTTGTTGCTTAAAGTGTGGTGGAATCATAGGGCTTTGGGAAGGAAGAAAGGAGAGTTAGGTTTTTGGAAACTTAACCTTGCCATTGTGTACAGAAAGGAGAGGCAAGATTAGAAGCAAGGCGGCTTTCAGTTAGGAGACTCTCACTGTCCTCCAGGTAAGACACAAGGGTGGCTTGGACTCCAGAAATAGAGGAGGTAGCTATAAAATGCCTCTCCTTGTCTATTTCCTCTGCTCCAACCTTCCCTTGCTGCTCTCTGGCATCATTCCATCTCCATCATTTTGATTTATTCTGTTCTGCTTAAGGGCAGATGTGAAGGATTGGAAGAGAAGTTTTCAAGATTATAAAAAATTCAGTTGTTTTTTAATGTCTTATGTTGACTTGCCCTATCCCATTCTGTTTTTGTCTATAGTATCTAAGGAGAGTTGTGGAATCTAGTACTATAAGTCACCTACGTTAGGACCTTGTTCCTCTCTAGTGTTCAATAAATATTGGTGATGGTGGTGAAAACACTAGTAGCTTTCTTTTTCTTGAGAACCACATAGGGATGATCTCTTAAGTTGACAATTGATCTTTTGGCTATCACACTGGATGTGTATGTATGTGTGTAATCACATCATGAAAGCTATACTAAATATTTACTGTGTATTAAGCATGTTACCCTACTGCCCTTGGTGATAGGTATTTTTATTATATCTGTTCTACAGATGAAGCACTGAGGGACAGAGAAGTAACAAGGTTATACAACTAGTGGGCAATGGGACTGTAATTTGAGTCCAGCTAGTCTAGCTCCAGAACCTGCTCTCTTAGGAAAATGGTTAGTTTCTTAGCATCATAAAGAAGTTCCAAAACTCTAGGAGGTGGATAATATAGTCATTGTTAATCCATTTTACAGGTGAGAATACTGAGTTACAGAAGTTCCCTGACTTGCTCAGCTTCATATAACAAGACAATATCTGAGCCAAGACTAGCTTCTGAACTTTTGGAGAGATAGTGGGCTTCTCACTAAACCTATAATTTCCTAATTAAATAATACCTATAGTCTGGCCAAAGTTTTTTCTAATAAGTAAATTTATGTATACTATATATCATATATATAAAAGCCATTAATATTTATAAAAATAAAATTATATTTAATTATACATTTAATAGATTATCTTTCCTAATAAAATAATTGCATAGAAGTTAATTTCAAGGTTCAGTAATACAATATGAATAAATACTTGAATAATGAATTTCCTTGATTGTAAGTTGACTTTTTAAAAATATTGTAATGTTTTTGAAAACAGGATGTCTTATAATCAATGTGTATATTTAATATTGCTTATTCTGAAAAATAATTGCAACAGTGTTGCCACTCAAAATTGATCGGTCTTACAAGATAAGAAATAATCTTTGAAAATATAAATGTATAAACTCCTGAAAATCTGGTATGAATAGGCTCTGTAAATATGTCATCTGGAAGTTTGAATGAGGATGTGAAAGTTTATCACATGCTGAAATTTTGAGAAAAGGTTTCTTGGACAGAAAAATGCTGAGGATCGCAGACTGAATACATCACCCTCTTGTCATATACGATTTTAGAGACAATAACCAGAAGTGTCACTAGATGGCACTATTATTCTGGGTACTGTAATAACTTATTCCTCAATGAACTTGAGAGTGATAAAGCAAGCCTATGAATTTGTGGAGTTTAGTCCCAACAATGCTGTAATGTCAAAATTGTTTCTTAAAGGGGCAATATTAGTAACAGTCTATTGCAGTGAAATTCGTACTATTTTGTGAACCCCAAAATCCAGGGAGCAATCTCTTGGACTCCCTTTTTAGAGTCGAATCATTCATTCAATCAATCGATCATTCATCCACTTACAAATATTTATTGAGTGTCTGGAAAATGCCAAGATCTCAGCAATGCTCTGGTTATTTTCACATTGAAGTCAGGATTTTCGTTGAAAGTCAGATTATGGCCTTATAAGTCAGGCCTCCTAAGCCCTGACTCTTCCACTTACTGACAAGGTCATCTTGTGCAAGTTGGTATTATTATTATTATCACTTCTGTTTCAGAGTTGAGAAGATGGAGGCACAGAGCTAGTGGATGTGTATGAAAATGTTTTGTAAAATCATGTTCTATAAATGAATATTATTACTACCTCAAGAATGTTGAGAGCTATTTATATTAGTAGTTCTATTTAATATACTCTATTAAGTCACACAATCTAAACTAATCTAGACTATTAAAATCAGCACAACACAGATGACCAGGAGACAGTTTCTTAGTGTAGCTGTTCCCTGCCTCTACCTCCCTCTTGGTAATACTGTCAGAACCAAAAATGAAGGTGGTAGATCTGAAGTGTTTCAGCAGAGGGATACCAGGAGTATGTTGTGGGGTGTGTGTGTATGAATGGGTGTGTTTAAATATAAAAAATTATTTCAACAAGTCTTGCAGGAAGCCAACCAAATCTTTTACTAGTTGCTCGTGCTACAACTGATGTTGCTCCCAGTGTACAATACTGCCTTTCAGACTCCTGTTCTGAATGAACATGATGACGAAGCATATTTCCTCATGGATGTTGCTAACTAGCACAGCAAAACTAAATGTGAATACTTTATTCACATTTTATAATAGTCTGAGGGTAAGTTAACATGACTCATTTTAGAAGGTTATGCTCATTGTACTTTTCTCAAGTTATCTTCTTATGTGTGATCTATCTATTCAGTTCTTATTTACTGAAGTGGACATTATGTCCAAGTGCTATGGGAGACATAGAGATGGTGAGCCTACTTTCCCAAAGTGTCTGACCGCCTAGCACTCTGGATGCAGGTAATACAGTGGTTAGTTTTTCTCTTTCCGAGAACCCCAAACAACTGTGCTGAGGCTGCAGCTGATGGCCTAACAGCTCACCGAAGAGGCCGAAGATGGTTTTTACAAAATGCCCGTCAGGGGATGCTTATTTTCCCAGCACTACCATTGTTTGCCTTCAGACTAGGAAACAATGGTAGCTAAGAACTCAGTAAAAAAGAATAACCTAAAAAAAATACATTGAAAATATTCATGATTTCCGAATTTTGAAGATAGCTAAAGAAATGCAGCATATTCTCTCTTTTTTAAAATATTATTTAATTCAATTAATTAGCAGAATGTATTATTGGTTTCAGAGGTAGAGGTCAGTGATTCAGCTGTCTTACAGTCTCTATGTTAGGTCCCTAGCAGTTTATTTTATTTTATTTTTTAAAGACTTTATTTGCTTATTCATGAGAGACACACAGAGAGAGAGGGAGGCAGAGACACAGGCAGAGGGAGAAGCAGGCTCCCACGTGGAACTCGATCCCGGGACTCCAGGATCACGCCCTGGGCCGAAGGCAGGCAGGCGCTAAACCGCTCAGCCTCCCAGGGATCCCCCCCCCCCCCCACCAGTTTATAAATAGTTGAGAGGTGGGGCCAGTTGCTGAAAGGGATCTCCAGAGAAGTTCCCACTTCTCAGGTCAGAAGATTAGGCCTCTCAAATCTCCCTGGAGGCATCACAGCCAGTTGTGGGCAGAACTAGCCTCCCACCCCAGCCTGTCCCTAGCTTGCAGGGCCTCCTCCCCCTCACCCAGTTTATTGGGCAGAACTGACTGCTCTGCCCCACTCAAGAGCTTTTCCCTTTGTTTTCAAATTGCCCCTAAGCTCAGCACCCTCCCTCTCACTTTTCCCCACACGGCTTTTTACACCTTTGGGGCCCAAACCTTGGAAGTGCAGACAAAGAGATAAGATTCTGTAAACAGAGACACAAACAGGGAACAATGCCTACATTCATGGGAATAAACAGAACAATCCCAGAAAACAATCATAATGGCAAATTTTAATCAGTGATTCTTAGAAACTTCCCAAGAAAAAGGACTTGTGTGACAGTTTCCCTCCCTACCCTCATTTCAGATCTCTGAGAGAACCAGGGCATTTTTTGTAGCACACTTCTTGAACTGTATCACATTCAGGGAACTGTTTTTTTTCTACCTTCTTTGGGAGTCTGGCTATTTCCCTGTCTCGTTTTGTTTTTTAAGATTTATTTATTCTTTCATGAGAGAGACACAGAGAGAGAGAGGCAGAGACATAGGCAGAGGGAGAAGCAGGGTCCATGCAGGCAGCCTTATGTGTGACTCAGTCCTGATCCGGGGACTCCAGGATCACGCCCTGAGCCAAAGGCAGGCGCCCAACTGCTGAGCCACCCAGGCGTCCCTATTTCCCTGTTAAAAGAGTCTACAACCCCAACCTCTTCCATACATCAACCCAACCAGAGCAGGAACCTCCCTTAATCTAACAGACTTGCCATGCTGAGTGGGAGATCCATGACTAGTAGTTGACTGGCTGATCTGAAGCAAATCCATCGTGTACTCCCCAGAAAGCAGATGAAAGAAAACCCATCACCAGTCCAAGATGGTTACATTGGAAAGATCTTGCAAACCCAGGCTGGCCCTGCAAGTTGGCAGGATTGACCAAGAATTGAGTGAATAAAGTGAAGTAGAGGGTAAATGGATGGAATTGAATTAGTACAAAGAGGAAACAGACAAAATCACTTTAAAGAGATGAAAAACAAGCATTTCTATCCCTCCACAGTTGTGGGGATTGAAAATGTTAGTATTTTTGCTTATCATTTCAGAGATATACGTCTTTGTTTGCATATGGTTTTTGTTGGGACTTTTTTTTCTCTTTCCACCTGTGTTCCAGATGCCTGTCACCTTCACCATTTTGCTACTTTGCTTGAATATTTCAAAACAGACCTCAATTTTTAAACTCTTTCATGGCACATTTTTCTTTTATTTGAAAAGGCATGTTTGATTTAGAAAAATACAAAGAGGTTGCCCTACTTTCTTTGCATCTGGGCTAAATTGGAAGTACACAGCAAAATGGGTTTCCTCTGACTCATGGAAGGTATACTACTGACCAAGGACTGACTGTGACCTATAGGGGAGTGGTGGTCATGGTGGGATAGGCAGAGGTCAAATGTGTTTCCCCAACCTTTTATGCCACATTGTGTCGTCGAGGCCAGGAATGGAAAGCGGATATGGAAATTTGTGGCCTTGGTTTAGAGTCCAGATAGAGTTCATACCACATTGAGAAATCGTATTCATGTTCATAATGTGTGTTCTCTCTACACCTACAGGCACACACATGTGTATTCATGCAAACATAAATTCATCAAATGTCTCTGAAAAGACATACAAGGGGCAGCCCCGGTGGTGTAGCAGTTTGGCGCTGCCTGCAGCCTGGGGTGTGATCCTGGAGACCAGGGATCGAGTCCCACATCGGGCTCCCTGCATGGAGCCTGCTTCTCCCTCTGCCTGTGTCTCTGCCTCTCTCTCTCTGTGTCAATGAATAAATAAATAAAATCTTTAAAAAAAAAAAAGTTAAAAAAAAAAAAAAGACATACAAGAAGTTGGTCGCTGTTGAGGTGAGAATTGAGTAGCCATGGGCCAGGGATGAGAGGGAGACTTAATTTCACTGTAAATACTTTCTTTTTGAAACTTTAGGATTCGTGGTTGCATTTCCTGTTAAAAATTAAAACTTTGAGGGATCCCTGGGTGGCGCAGCGGTTTGGCGCCTGCCTTTGGCCCAGGGCGCGATCCTGGAGACCCAGGATCGAATCCCACATCGGGCTCCCGGTGCATGGAGCCTGCTTCTCCCTCTGCCTATGTCTCTGCCTCTCTCTCTTTCTCTCTCTGTGAGAATAAAAATAAATAAATATAAAATAATATAATTATTATAAATAAATAAATAAATAAATAAATAAATAAATAATAAAAACTTTGATAATCATCAAAACTAGAGAATATATTCTATAAGCCTGGGTAAATCTAAAAGTAGCCCCCTAAGACAATTTCTCCTTTTGCACAAGAGGAGTAAAATCCTGCTCGTTACTTCAGATGGAAGAGGGATTAATACGGCATGTTTATACACTATAATTTTACTACAGGGATGGTTAAGTGCCAAAGATATGTTACCATGTAGTAAAATGCTCTTGAATACCATGAGGTTGGGTGGGGGCGGGGGGGGCTCCTGATAACAGTGCTATGGAAAAGATGATGAGGACTTTGGTGCCTGTATTGGTTGAGCCTGGATGACACCTTTCTGCTCCTGTTGCTGAAAGGCCCATATTCTTGGAAGGATCTGAACTAAGGTTAGAGTAATGGGGATTGAGAAAATGAATGAATTAAAAGGAGATACTGAAGAAGCAGGTTGTGGAAACCTTCTTTGCTCCTCCTCAGTCAGGCAGGTGGAACACCCAGATGCATACAACACTTTGGTTATGACATCTTGCTTCACTTCTTGCTGCCACCACTAGATGGGCCCTCATCTACTTTTCTGGAACATAAATCCAGGGCTTTCTCCAATTTCTTCCAGATCCTCCAGCATGATCCGTTCTCCCTCTTTGCACATGGCCCAGAACAAAGAGACTGGTGAAAGGACAGAATGCGGATGGCATACATTTCATATAGTTTTACCCTATTAGGTTACTTACTTAGTTGTTCATTTAGTAAATATGTATGAAAAACCTACCGTAGGCCAAAAGCTCTAGGCTACCGTAGGCTCTAGAGATGCAAGACCATATAAGTTCGCAATCTAATGGGGAAAATAGATTTTTAAAAAATGTATATGATTAAGGGCCCCTGGGTGGCTCAGTCAGTTAAGCATCCGACTCTTTATTTCAGCTCAGGTCATGATCTCAGTGTTGTGAGATGGAGCCTCATGTCAGGCTCCTCACTTAGTATGGCGTATGCTTGAGATTCTCTCCCTCCCTCTCCCCAAATAAATAAATTGGCAGCATTTAGAAACATAAAATCTGAGGACAGAAGTATCAAGGGAAGATGAGGGGCTTTAAATGTCAGACTAAGGCATTTGAATAGATCCAAAATTGGAGAATGACACAGTCTAATAAGATTTGTGTTTTATAAAGATAAGTGAAGGCAATAGAGAGAATGTATCAAGGGGCAGGAGACCAGTTAAGTGGCCTCTGTAGCATTTCAGCAGAGGAGGGATGAGATCTAAAGTGAGGCAGCGGTTGCCAGAAAAGGGAAGAAAGGAGATGAAATTCACAGTAGGGACAACTCTGACTTTCCTCCACTGACAACATGGGGTTAGGATGTCACTTTCAGGTCAGCCTGAAAGGAGCTCATGAGAAATGACCAGACAGCATCCAAGTATATGTCAGATCAAGACCTGAATAAGTAAGGAGTACAAACTTAACCAAGAGACAGGAAGTAAGGGATAAGGCCAGGAGGAGCAAAGAGTGAAGTGAGAAAGTGCAAGTAGTCACTACAGTAGCCTGATTTTGTGGGACGCCTGCAGCTGTTGGTGATTCCAGGAGTCCTGAAGGAACAAACATAGAACACATATATGGGAGTGGGGAGGGATCTAGGGTCATTCACTTCTTCACTTGAGTAGCTGGGTAGGTGGAGGTACAAAAGTGAGAGGTGGAGAGTTCAGAAAGAAAGAATTTTAGGGAGATGATGAATTCAGTTTTGAACTTTTTTGAATCTTAGATGCTTGATGGCCATCTGGATCACATTTACTCTGGAAAGCATCTAGGTAATGCAAGAGATGTGGTGGAAGCTAAGAGAAAAGAGTCTCAAGAAAGAAGAAGCAATGTCTGTTGCATCAAAGAAATAAAATAAATATCCATTGGATTCTAAATAAGAGGTTTTTGAGAGGTTAATTGATGGACGATGATCCTTGGGAGAACATAAAAAAATGGAATCCAGATCAAATGGAGAATTGGTGGGAGATGTTATATTCTTATACTAGAGGGGAGAAAGAATAATACGTGACAAAGCAAATATGTTTCCCATGTGGATTTGGTTTACCATGTATGTCTGTTTTCTTTATGCAGTTTTTTGGCCCTTAAATGATTATTTCCAGGCACTAATTAATTAGTGTGGTGGCCTTGTAATATATTAATTTAGCTATACTGAACGACTTTCCACAGAAATTCATCTGTTGTGTGTTTCTGATTATGGTGGGTCCCAAGGGCTAGTGTCTGAGGTGAGGGCAGTCTGGTGGGAGATTGTGGCTTTAGACTGTTATTTCACATCAGGTACTTAATGTTAAGATTGCATTGCAAGCATTATCTACAATAGCCAAACTATGGAATCAGCCCAAGTATCCATTGACATGTCAGTATGACATGTCAATGGATAAAGAAGATATACAGTAGAATATTATTCAGCCATAAAGAAAGAATGAAATCTTACTATTTACAACAAAATAGTTGGAGCTGGAGAGAATAATGATAAGTGAAATAAGTCAGTCAGAGAAAGACAAATACCATATGATTTCACTCATAGGTAGAACTTAAGAAACGAGCAGAGGAAAAAAGAGAGAGAGACAAGAAACAGATTCTTAACTATAGAGAAAAAATTGATGGTTACCAGAGGGGATGTGGGCAGGGGGATGGGTGAAATAGGTGAAGGGGATTAGGAGTGCCCTTATTGTGATGAGCACTGAGTAATGTATACAATTATTGAATCATTGTATTGTAAACCTGAAACAAATATAACATTGTACATTAACTATACTGGAATTCAAATTAACAACTTAAAAAAAAAAAAAAGGAAGGAAAGCATCTCAAAAAAATTTTTTTACAGCTAGCTTGTTCAAATCAGGATCCAAACAAATCCCCATGTCACATCTTGTCAATAGATTTCTTAAGCTCTTTTAATCTATGTTTCCTTCTTTCTCTTTTTATTCACAATTTATTTGTTGTCTTATTCAGTACAGTAGTACTTTTCAAACTTTTAAAGTACAGACAAATTGAGATCTTATTTTAAAAGTAGATTCTGCTTTAGAAAGAAGATGTAGGGCAGCCCGGGTGACTCAGCGGTTTAGCACCACCTTCTGCCCGGGGCGTGATCCTGGAGACCTGAGATCGAGTCCCAAGTCTGAGCTCCCTGCATGGAGCCTGCTTTTCCCTCTGGCTGTGTCTCTGCCTCTCTCTCTCTGTCTCTCATGAATAAATAAATAAATAAATAAATAAATAAATAAATAAATAAATAAAATCTTTTTTTTAAAAAAAGGAAGATGTGGCAGGGAGTCCAAGATAGCATTTCTAGTAAGCTCCTAGGTAAGGCTGATGCTGCAGGACCACACTCAGACTAGCAAACTCTAGAGCTCTCTACCATCTGGATTTTGATGATTGCACCCCATGACATGTTTCTGTGTCCCCTCTCAACTAGTGGTTAGTTCTTCTGGATTAAGTGGAAGCTCCTTGCATGAAAAGCAACATTCTCATGTAATTTTATTTTTTTATTATTATCATTTTTTCTTGTTTAACTTTTTTTAAGGTTTTATTTATTTGACAGAGAGAAAGTGAGTGAGAGAGCACAAGCAGAGGGAGTTGCAGAGGGAGGGAGAAGCAGGCTCCCCACTAAGCAGGGAGCCTGATGTGGGGCTTGATCCTGGGACTCTGGGATCATGACGTGAGCCAAAGGCAGACGCTTAACCAACTGAGCCACCTAGGTGTCCCTTCTTGTTTAACTTTTAATGTTCCTTCCAAAATGTATATATTTTAAGCTCTGGAAGTTTTCTACTGGTATCCTTATAGCCCTCCCACCTCATCTCTATATTCCCTCCAATTTAAAACTTATACTCAATTTATGCCAATGGCACTCAGTAAAAAATACTTTTTAGGGAAAGGAGGGAGTGCATTTGGTAGTTGTGAAGTTGAAGGACATGCAGTATGACAGGGAAAAAGGCCTACATTGGGCAGAAGACAAGAATAGAAACAATTACAGGATTTACTTGGGCAGAAGGAAGGCATGAGGCAAGTTAAGGACTGGGTGGCCTGAGTGAGGGCAGAGGTTGTGAAGATCAGTTGCAAACAGCAATTATCAAAAGCCAAACCTCAGAAGCACATGGGGGACTTGTTGAAAATAGTTTCTTGCCCTGACCCCTCAAATCAGAATCTCTGGAGAAAAAGCCCTGGAACATGTTTAATAGAAAATCTCTGGAGATTCTGATGTAGAGTGGGTGTGGAAACCATCAAACTACATCCGGCGCCTCACATTTCCACAGCAAACCCCAGTCACTGTGGGGTTTGCAGGGTACTTTCATTCTCGATGGGTACCTGGTAATCTGGATATGTGTTATTTCACTTAATGGCTGAGACATTAAAGCATAGTGGTTAAGCACTCCAACGAATTTAGCCTCTGGGGAGGAATGGTGTTTATAATTTATACATGGCACCATTCACAGACTGGTTATGTTGGGTTTTTCAGATTAATTAGATGACCATGGAGTCTGAAGGAATTGGAGCTTGGACAAGAAAAATGGAAGTAAAATTTGTAAAGTCTTTACAAGTTTCGGTATTCTGTTTTTAGTTATGAAGCCAGGCTTCACCAACAAGAGGAAAAAATAAAAACAGAGTAACTTTCAAACACAATGACAAGAGCTTGCTGGGCCATCATGATCCACATGGCCTTGACCTTCCATCTCCTTGGCCGGCTTGTCTCATGCAGCCCTGATTTGCAGCAAACTACTGCCTTGGTTGTGAATATTATCTTTATATGGGCTTCGGTCATTCGGAGGGCAAACACAGGCTTTCAAGGATTCGAGGGAGCCTCCTTGTTAAAATGTTTACATTATTTCCTCTTTACAGCCGTGCTTGCAAGCGGCACACATTGCTTCGTGCTCTGCAGATAATATTCTGGCTGCTCTCGCCTTGGCTTCAGCACTCATCACTTCCTTCTGATCTTGCCTGTTGTTTCTTTTCTTTTGTCACATCTGGCCCTCACCCAAGTTCAGCCTGCTTCTGAGTATGTCTTTATTGGCATTCCTAAGCATTTTGAGAAACCCCGTAGTGTTTTTACTGCATTAAAACATTTAGGTTGGAGGAGGGATTGAATTAGTAATGTCGATTTCTCTCCATTACAATTACTCTTCAGTTATCATGTCTAGCAACACCAGCAGATTTTCAAACCTGAATAAGTTTTACAGTTGCTATGCAAAGTACTGTTTTCCCCTTGAGCCCAAATGACATTTGGTCAGAAATAGAATGGCAACTTTAGTCAATGTTCTAAGCCAATAACATTTAGGGAGGTGACTCTTCCCATCTTCTCATTCCTTATACACTGGGAAGTTACCGAGTGCATTCTACTGACAATTTGAAAGGCTTCCTGAACTATCCACTCCATCCTCTTCTCCTTGGGTCAAATACTGAGAGTAAAAAGGTCTTGAATCAGGTTGCTGATGTTCAAATCCCAGAACTTACTAGCTTATTAGTTGAACTTATTAGCTGCCTTGTTTTGGACGAAATTGTTAACCTCCTTAAGCATAATTTTTTATCATCTGTAAAAGAGGATAACATTAGCACCCACTTCAGAGGGATATTGTGAGCATTGACTATAGTAATTCATGGTAAGCACTTAACATAATGTCTGGCTTATTATAAGTATTCAAGACACTTTAGCCATTAATATTTCTCCAAGGTTTGTTGATAAATATTCTGATTTACAGCACAGTATGATCATGAATTATAAAATCATTTCTGGTTAAAATTTGTTGTCAAGAATATGATCACTGTGATAAGAGAAGACTAAAAACATAATCAATGAACCAAATTAACTTTTTCCACCTTTTGATCATATTTAGTTTAGTATGTTTCTTATTTATGCTTCTTATAGCCTTTGAACATGTGGACTAGCATTCCAGGTTGATTTTTTTTTTATTCTATGAGTTCTTTTTTTAATTATACTTTACTTTTTTATTGAGACATAATTGACATATAACACTGTATTAGTTTCAAGTATATAACATAATGATTTGATACTTGTATAATGCATACCTTGTGAAATGATCAACACAATTAGTCTAATTTAGCATCTGTCACCATACAAAGTCACTTTTTTTCCTTGTGCTTGAGGACTTTTAAGCTCTGCTCTCTTGGCAACTTTCAAATATGCAATATAGTATCATTAACTAGAATCACCATACTATACATTACATCCCCATGACTTATTTATTTTATAACTGGAAATTTGTACCTTTTGTCTCCTCTCACCCCACCCCCCGCCCCCGGCTGATTCTGCAGTTATCACAGTGTGCAAAAAAACTGACTAAGGCATATTATGCTGAGTAAGGGTTGCCACATATTATGATCATAAGGGAATTTTAGGAGGTCTGTTCATTTTAATCTTCTAGTTAAAAAGAAAATGCCACCACAACAAGTATTTGATACAAAACATCAAATTCTCCAATTCTGTGTACCCAAGTCTTTTAGTGAGGAGTTGTTTTTTGACTTTGTTTTATTTATTTTTGTTTGTTTGTTTTTTAAAGATTTTATTTATTTATTCATGAGATACACACAGAGAGAGAGGCAGAGACACAGGCAGAGGGAGAAGCAGGCTCCATGCAGGGAGCCCGATGTGGGACTCCATCCTGGGAACCCACTATCATGTCCTGAGCCAAACGCAGGCCCTAAACCACAGAGCCACCCAGAGATTCCCCTTTTGACTTTGTTTTAAAGCAATAAAATGCACATGATATAAAATTCAGAGTAAACAAGGATGGGAAAAGAAAAGAAAGTCTACCTACCCAGCCTCCTCTCCAGAGGGAACCAAGATTGACAATTATTTGTTTATCTTTCCAGAAGTTTTTTAATGCTCATACTGGTATATATTCTAGAAGCACTGTACAACAGTTTGGCCTAAAAGTTCTGCCAAATTCTGCTATTGTTGCAGGATTTGTGCTTGGAAGAATGAAGAAGTAGACCAGACAGAGTGGTGGGCAGCAAAACAAGCTTCATTGTCTGATAGTAAAGCAAAGCTTATTGAGCAATAGTACAAAGCTCCTGAAGAGGGAGGGGACCTGAGAGGGTTGCCACAAGAGTTTCTAAGTCTAGGGGCTTTTATGGGCTTACCCTCCATGCACCTGTCATCCAATCGGGTTTTTGTCATCTATCACATGGGAAAGTGTGGAAGGCTCCTTCCAGGGTGGTATAAAATCCTTCTAAGGGTGGTTTCTTTGAGGGGGGCTGCTCTTGTCCCTGCCTGCCCTTCTTTTTTTTTTTCCTGCCTGCCCTTCTTCAAACTATCCTTCATAATTATTTGGCTTCAACTTTGGCCTGTGGAAGGCTGAATAGTCAAATAGTCAAATGCCAACTCATCTTCAACCCTGGGATTCTGAGTCTTTTGCACAATCTGGGCAGGTAAGGGTGGAGGTTGGGAGTCCCTGCAAATTATCAGCCTCAAGCCAAATCCCACCTTTCTTCTGTTTTGTAAATAAAGTTAAAATCCAACACCCATTTCTTTTTGTAATTGTCTAAGGCTGTTTTCACATTAGGTGGCAGGGTTGAGTAGTTGCAACAGTAATTGGCCCACAAAGCCAAATGTTTTTCATTTATGGCCTTTTAGGAAAAAGATTTGCCATTTCTGTCATCATAGCTAATCAGCATGAAAGCACCCATGATCCAAACAAGGCAAGACATTGATTGCTAATATCTGAACAATCAATTTTGAACATAAGAGTCATTCTAGATACAATTTGAAGAGAAATATCTCCCCAAGTGTTTTATGTTGAAATTCTTTCAGTTAAAGTATAAGTTTGTATCTACCACTGTAAAAAGTGTTGTAATAATGTTGTAAAAGTCAAGTTTGTAAACAAAAGCTATTATTGAGAATTTTCAAAGAGTTAAATAAATAAGAGTAGATTGATAGTACAAATAATTAAGACAGAGTTTGAGAATTTTAGGAAAGAATAAAAAGTCCTTTTTGAGTCCATAAATCTTCATAAAAAATTAAGCATTAATACAAAGGACAATAATTGAGATTAAAGAGTGTCAAAAGCCAAGTATCTGGTGGAGACTTGTTTGGTGAAGTGAGTGAAAAAAAATAGCTTTTAAGAATTTTGGTTATTGGGCAGCCCCTGTGGTGCAGCAGTTTAGCGCCTCCTGCAGCCCAGGGTGTGATCCTGGAGACCCAGGATCGAGTCCCACATCAGGCTCCTTGCATGGAGCCTGCTTCTCCCTCTGCCTTTGTCTCTGCTTCTCTCTCTCTCTCTGTCTCTCTGTGTTTCTCATGAGTAAATAAATAAATAAATCTTTAGAAAAAAATAATCTTGATTATTAAAAAAAGAATTTTGATTATTTTGTATTGAATTTCAATGAGGCCATGATTATTTTAAGAAAAAAAGTTCTATTTGAGAATTCCTCACATCTTCTGAAGATGAATTAAATGCAGAATGTCATCTTTGTTATCATTTCAGATTTTTCACAGAAGAAAAACTCCGACGTCACATGTAACAACAACCCTGATATGTTTAGACATAATGAAGATTACATAGGGACACCTGGGTGGCTCAGCAGTTTGGTGCCTGCCTTAGGCCTAGGTCATGGTCCTAGGGTCTTGGGATTGAGTTTCGTGTTGGGCTCCCTACATGGAACCTCCTTCTCCCTCTTCCTATGTCTCTGCCTCTCTCTCTCTCTCATGAATAAATAAATAAAGTCTTTTAAAAATGAAGATTATAGGGATCCCTGGGTGGCTCAGTGTTTAGCACCTGCCTTTGGCCCAGGGCGTGATCCCTGGGGTCCTGGGATCCAGTCCTGCATCAAGCTCCCTGCATGGAGCCTGCTTCTCCCTCTGTCTGTATCTCTGCCTCTCTCTCTCTCTCTCATGAATAAATAAATCAAATCTTAAAAAAAAAAAAAGAAGATTATATAGAGGTATAGAGAAAAAGGAGGTACCCTAAACACATTTTGTTCTCATTCTTCTAACTTCAGAAGGCACCATGGATGAACTTTGAGGACATGATGCTAAGTGAAATAAACTAATCACCAAAGGGAAGATACTGTATGGTTCTACTTTTATGAAGTACCTAGAGTAGTTAGATTCATAGAGATGGAAAGTGGAATGGTGGTTGTCAGGGGCTGTGGGGAAAAAAGGATGGAAAGTTATCGTTTAATGGGTTGAGAACTTCAGTTTTACAAGATGATAAAAGTTTTGGAGATGGATGGTGGCGATGGTTGCACAACAATGTGAATGTACTTAATGCCACTGAACTGTACACTTACAAATGGTTCAGACAGTAAATTTTATGTCGTGTATTTTACCACAATAAAAAAATTCTATGACAGTACTTTAAGAAGACAATTACTTTATAGTTTTGAGTCTGTTGAACTCAAAAATCTAAACAGAAGCTTATTGAAATGACTCCTATTGATTGCCAACCATTTTCAATAATTGAAGTAAAAAGATTCTGGAGAGTTACCCAATCTATAAATCTTAGGTTCAAAGCTCTTTCTAGAAAACATGCTACCAAGAAACTACTTCCTGAATTACATTCTGCTTTACACACACACGCACACACACACACACACACGCACACACACACACAATGTTATTAAAGGTGCTGGTTGAAAAAAAGAACACGTAATTTACCTGTTAAATGTGCAGTACCATGACCACAGGAGCTGCTGACCTGCTGACCCCGCAGGGGAAATCATGTTCCGGAACCATGATGGCAATTGTTAAGGATGTGACTATTAAATATTTAACTAATATTTGTTTTTTTATTTATTTATTTATTTATTTATTTTTTAATTTTTATTTATTTATGATAGTCACAGAGAGAGAAAGAGAGAGAGGCAGAGACATAGGCAGAGGGAGAAGCAGGCTCCATGCACCGGAAGCCCGATGTGGGATTCGATCCCGGGTTTCCAGGATCGCGCCCTGGGCCAAAGGCAGGCGCCAAACCACTGCACCACCCAGGGATCCCCTTAACTAATATTTGAATTTTATTTATCTATTTGTTTATAAAGTATTTATTTATTTGTTTATTTATAAAATATTTTGTTTATTTATTTGAGAGAGAGGGCATGAGCAGGGGATGGGGAAGGGCAGATGGGGAAGCAGACTCCCTGCTGAGCAAGGTTAGGGTCAGTTGGGGCTCTATCCCACGACCCTGGGACCAGGACCTGAACTGAAGACAGACACCCAACTGATTGAGCCACCCAGGTGCCTCTGAGTTTATTTATTTTTTTTTAATAACCTCAGCACCCAACATGGGGCTCAAACTTACAATCCCAAGATCAAGAGTTGCATGCTTTTCCAACTGAGTTAGCCAGACATTCCATAATATTTTAATTTTTAAGTAAAAATTCAGATTTATTCTTATAGTAACCCAGAGTTCATTCTATAATGGTATAATCTATTTCAGTCTTAGTTTTTTTTTTGTTTTTTTTTTTATTTCAGTCTTAGTTTTAACTGTATATTGATTTTAACAGCCAGCCATTTGGAATTCAGCCAAATTGTGAACTTGATGTTGAAGTACATATAAAAGTGTATGTATTTTTAAAATCTACATGAATGAGATCAAAGTATACATGTTATATTTAATTTTTAATGAATAATTTATCTTGGATAACCTTACATATCAGGATATACCACCCACAGGTATTTATCCAAGAGAAATAAAGGCATATGTTTATACCAGACCTGCATACTGATACTCCTAGCAGCTCTGTTTGTAGTAGTCCCAAACTGGAAACAACCCACATGACTATCACCAGGTGAATGGCTAAACCAATTGTATCTATAAATGGAATGTTAATCAGCAATAAAAGATATAATTTAAAAATATATAGTATAATGGAATACTAATCAATGATTTAAAAAGAGTGAACTATTGGTACACACAGCAACAGATAAATCTCAAAATATTTATGCTGAGTTATAAGGCACCTGAGAGGCTCAGTCGGTTAAGCATCTGTATTCAGCTCAGGTTGTGATCCTTGGGTTCTGGGATCGAGTCCCTCATCAGGCTTCCTTCATGGGGTCTGCTTCTCCCTCTGCCTGTGTCTCTGCCTCTCTCTCTCCGTGTCTCTCATGAATAAATAAATAAAATCTCCAAAAAAAAAAAAAAAGAAAAAGAAAGAAAGAAAAGAGTTACAATGTAATGAGATATGATACTTAGTCATAAACCTGCATAATTAACATAAACTTTAGTTGCTTTAACAAAGACCCAAATAAACAAATTTCTCTCTGTGTCAGTCTGAACATAAGCACTCCAGGGCTAATATGGCAGCTCTGTATATCAAAAAGCTATTACAAAAAAGCTATTAACAAATTTTTTTAGGAGTTGGTAGTACATTTGCTCACACATCATAAATTCAATTTTACTAAACTCATTTTTAGTAAGCATTTTTAAACCTGCTGAAATTAGCCCTTTTCAGTAACGTGTATGGCAAGTATTTTCCAAATTTTGTTGCTTGTTTTTTAAAAATGTATTTATGTGATCTTTAACTAAATAAGAATCTCACATTTCTATCAAATTAAGTGCATGTCTTCTTTTTTTTAAAGATTTTATTATTTTTTTTGTTTTCATTCCCCTGAGATACATTGATCTACCTTTCCCTTTCAGTATTTCTGAACAACTTTGTTTCTTTTTTTGTAAGATTTTATTTATTCATTCATGAGAGACACACAGAGAGAGAAGCAGAGACAAAGGCAGAGGGAGAAGTAGGCTCCCTGCCGCAAGCCTGATGTGGGACTCAATCCTGGATTCTGGGATCACACCTTGAGCCAAAGGCAGATGCTCAACCGCTAAGCCACCCAGACATCCCTTAAGCTTTGCTTCTGATAACTGTCTTCAGCATTTAATTGTTTTTTAAACTAATTTGATTCTTTAAAAATAAGTATTTAATACTTTTATACTTATTCATATACCATATATTTAATATAGTCATAATATAGTTTATATTTTTAATGCACCCTTTACTTCATATAAAACAAGAAACTTTCTGTTTCTTTTGCTTTAAAGTGTACCCTCCTTTTGGTAACTTGAAAGGCTTATTATACACTTTTAGGTCTTCTTTTTTTTTTTTTCCAAAGATTTTGTTCTTTTAACTAATCTCTACACCCAACACGGGGCTTGAACTCACAACCCAGAGATCAAGGGTCACATGCTCTACCAGTTGAGCTAGCCAGATGCTTTTAGTTCTAATAGTTACCTTTATGAATCTATATAATACACTAAATTGCTATTTTTAGTGATAAATTATAAAGACTATCTATTGACTCTGTACTAGAAAGGATGAAAAATTATCACACTTAGACTTCCTTTCACATCTCCCTATCTCCTAATTTTTGCTAGTTACGTATATATATATATGTATAGTGGTGTCATTTTAGCTTTATTTTTTATTTTATTTTATTAAGATTTTATCTATTTGAGAGAAAGAGAGAGAGAGAGAAATCACAAATGGGGGGAAAGGCAAACAGAAGGGAGGGGATACAAATAGACTCCCTTTAGCAGGAAGCCCCACTTGGGGCTGGATCCCAAGACCCTGAGATCATGACCTGAGCTGAAGGTAGATGCCCAACCAACTGAGCCACTCTGGTGCCCCTATTTTTTTTAAAAAAAGATTTTATTTATTTATTTTAGAAAAAGAAGGAGCAACCAGCTTGAGTACGGGGGAGAGGCAGAAGGAGAGGAGAGAGAAAATTTCAAGCAGACCTGTGCCAAGCTCAAGCTGGGGAGCTCAGTCTCATGACCCCAAGATCATGACCCTGAGATCATGATCTGGGCTGAAGTCAAGAGTCATATGCTTAACTTACTAAGCCAACTAGGTGCCCCTTTCAGTGTCTTTTTAAAATAACTTTTCTAACTTCTTTAATTTCCCCTAGTTGTTTAGATTTCATTATTATTATTATTATTATTATTATTATTATTATTATATCCTTAGAATTTTGTAGTCTGTCTCAAAGTGTCTCCTTAGGCTCAGATCATGATCCCAGTGTTCTGGGGTGGAGCCTGCATTGGGCTCCTTGCTCAGTGGGGAGCCTGCTTCTCCCTTTCCCTCTGCCTGCTGCTCCCCCTGTCATTACACTCTCACTCTGTGTCAAATAAATTAATAAAATCTTAAAAAAATAATAATTTCATAGTCTTCTATTGATCAGGAAAAGTTTGACACTAGCCCTATTTTTCTCTTTTGCTGGTGATTACCTTTGTTTGCAGTTCTGAAGCTTGGAGAATTCTTTCTTTGTTTTAAAACTTAGTAACTTAGCTATAATATTGTTTATTGTTGATCATTCTTAAGCAATTTATCCTATAACACAGTTGCCTTTTCCACATGCAGTTGTATTTTTTTGTTTCAATATTTTTCTTCTATGGCATCTTTGAATATGATTTCTATTCCACTTATTGTGGTCTCTGATTCAGGATATCAGCCATCCTGATGTCAGGCTATTATTATGGTCCACTCTGTATCTGATTTCTATTCTAGATTGTTATAATACCTTTGTCTTTTTCCTCTGCGTTCTCTGTGATTACTACAGACCTTTCCTTCATGTTATTAATTTAGTTTTCAGCCATGTGTGTTCCATTCTTTGCTATTCCTAATCAATTTTTTAACAATGTGTTCATGAAAACAAAACAAAACAATGCATTCTTGGGTTCCATTTTTTTTTAACTTAGCATTGTGTATTAGTCAGGGTTTTCCAGAAAAACAGACCCAATAAGATATATATAGGAGATATCCAGAGATTTAAGAAATGGGCTCATATTATTATGGAAGCCAAAACATCCCAAGATTCACAAGCTGCAAGGTGGAGATGCAGGAGTTTTGATATGTGATTCCAGTCCACATTTGAGGCCTACGAATCAGAAGAGTTGACAGCATAAGTTCCAGTCAGAAAGCTGGCAGGCTCAAGTCCCAATAGGAGCCAATGTTTCAGTTTGAGTTCAAAGGCCAGAAAAGAACAACGTCCGCCATGTAAGTCAGGCAGGAAGAGTTCCTCATATTGTCAGCCCTTTTGTTCTTCTATTCAGGTATTCAGTTGATTGGGTGAGGCCCACTCACACTGGAAAGAGCAATCTGCTTTACTTGGTCTACAGATTAAAACGTTGATCTCATCCAGAAACAGCTCACAGGAACACTCAATATAATATTTGACCAAATGACCAGGCATCTTGGAGCCCCATCAAGTTGACACATAAAATTAACTATCACACATTGCAATCTCAGCCTTCTATTGCCTTAGCTCACCTTGATTTTTTTGTTTCATTGAATTTATATACTTTGTAATTTTTTTCATGGAATACAAAGAAACTGCTGCAGAATATTTCTTTAGGTTTTTAATACATGTTTCTTTCCAGATATATTTCAATCTTTTATTTGTGCTCTTTTTTTATCATAGTGTTTTTGTCTTGTCTTTGTACAATCCTCCTCTCCATCTTAACTATTTAACATGGGGGCCCTATCCAGATTTCCTATTTTCACATATATAGTGTGGATGAATTCTTATTACAGTCTTTTTCACAATGATCTGAGACCTGTTTGTCTTCCTTTTAGTAATTCAGTCTGAGGCTGAGTCTTTTGTGTTTTCTCTCTCATTGCCTGAGGACAGGTTGGAGAGGGCATCTATTGGTAAGAATTAGACTTGTCTTTAGAAGAGAAAATTCAAAGTGTCTTAGAAAGAAGTTTCTTTCTTTCTCACTTAGCAGTCTATGCCAACCATCACAGTTGATATGATACTTTGCAGTGTCAGGGTTACAAACTCAAGTTCACCATGTGGTCCCAGGTTACTCTAGCTCTAGCCATCACATCTGCTTCATAGCCAGAAAGGAAGAGAGAAGAGGAAACGGGAATGCCCACTCCATTTATGGACTTTCCCGTAAGGTGTACACATTGCTTCAGCTTATATTCCATTGTCCAGAACTTAACACCTGTGCGTACCTCACTACAAGGGTAGCTTAGAAATCTCTTTTTTTTCTGAGTGCCTGTGCTCAGTAAAAATGTGAAGTTTGTTTTGTTTTGTTTTAAGTAAGGAGGAAAGGAAGAATAGACAGTGGGTGCAACTCTTGGTGTCTGCAGGGATGGGGTTTGAGGTGGGAGGAGAGGAGGAGCTTCAGTTGAGGCCACAGGCTTGCATGTTGATGGACCTGATCCTTGCTCCTTTTGCTGTACTTGGGTGGGTTAAAACTCCTATTCTAGAATTCATCCCACTTTTATCAGTAGAGTCTATTTACTCTTAGATTCCAGCTGCTCTCCAATTAAGAGTAGAACCATGAAGCCTTTGTTTCTGATTAAGGAAAAATGTAGGCATTTATTTCCTCCCCTTCCCCTCTGCTTCACCTGCTGATTGCCACTCCCCACAATGAAGGAAAGAAAAGATAAATGAAGTCTGTGGTTTTGACAGCATGCAAGGGGGACAGAGGAGTTTCAAATGTAGCCTTCTGTGCATTTCTTTTTTGTTCCATTCATTTAATTTTAGGAGAGACTCTGTGAACTTGCTTTACCAGTTTATTATCTTATCCCAAAGTCTTCTTCAAATATCCTTAGATGGAGACAAAATCTGTAGCTATAAATTGGGTGAATTAATTTATCAGAATAAGAAAAACTCGTCTCTTTTGTGGCTCCCATGTCCCTATCATGGACACTGTAGTAATCCAAAATGACACGTAATGACTCTTACTTATCCAAAGATATACACTTATATTTTTCTTAGAACACTAATTACCAGGTTATATTATCTAGAGGTAATAATATTCTCCTTTCTTGTGCTGTTGGCTATTTTTCTGTTTCTAACTCTGTTGTGATAATAACCCAAAAAGTATTTTTTACTCAATAAATGAAGACATTTTATAAGACTTTAAAAGGGACTCTCAGCGAACTTCAGAAACTATCTTATGGATGGATTTTTATTTCATCTTTATTACACATCTTTTGTATTTCTCTCCTTAGACAGCTGTCTCCTAAAAATCAGACTGGTCTGTAATAACAGTCTGGCTCATTTAAAAGTCCTGATTAAAATGAATGATAATGATAAATATAATAATTATAACTAACATTTTTTGAGATCTTACCAATAATATCTTTGCTCAAACTTAGTGCTATACAGAAGTAGAAATATAGTATTTATTTCAAAATTAGATTCCTACACTTTAGTATGAAAATTTCCTTCCTTTGCCCTTCTTGTTTTAATGGGACACTTATATTGTAAACAGCACCTCCTCCCCATAATACTGGCCTCAGTGTCCAGAAATCTGTTACACATTGCTGATTCACTCATTTGCCCACATCCCCACAAGGAAAACAACACTGCAGTTTCCTTGTTATGTGCTTCTATTTCTATTACCTCAACTAACTCTTCTGGTTCCTTAGATGTACCAGAATCATGGTTGGTGACTGTGGCAATTTGATTTTTTACAAACACTCTTCAGTAGCTTTGCTTTTGGGGGGTAGGGGGCATTTTCATTTTATATCCATCTTGGGTAGGCAGAGATTTTTCTTTTCTTTTTTTCCAGAAAATGTAAATCCCTGGGGAATGTAGTGCTGATTCTGGTTTTCATTTGAATGCCCATCCAGATCACGAGACATGAATTATAGTCTTTGTTCTGCCTCAAGCTCAGAAATCCCAATTTACAGGAAGTTGGAGAGAATTAGCTCTTTGCAAGAAGAGCAGCCATTAATGCAAGTTCTCTTGCAATTATCTAGCCTTGATCTGGGGAGACGTCACACCTCTGTGAAAGCTGAAACAAGAATAGGACTTGTCCTAGCTTCTTACCTCCTGATTCCCATTTCTAGAGCAGAATATCATTTCATGTCAGCCTGAAGTTTCACTCTTAATCATCAGGATTCTCACTTTCTTTTGCCGTTCCCAGAATGTTTGTCTTTGTTGTAGAAAGAGTAGTTTAAAAGGTGTGGCACAGGCGGGAAACCATTGATTTTAAATAAGTATCAATTGTCATTTTTGCTTCAACATTTTGGACTTACACTGAAGACTGTATAGTTCTATACCAGATCAGAAGTGAATTTGGTCTTTGCCTTTTGCTACAATACTACAGAAAGTTGGTAACCAATTGCTTTCTAAGAGTTTCTGTTCATATCCTAGCTCTCTGATCCTAAGTGTCTGGGGACAGTGTCATTGTCTACAGGAGCCATTAGCTGTCTTTGCCACTGCCATCTCCAGTCTACTGACAGGTATTTCTTAGCTTCCTTCCACATAGCAGAAAGGGTGTTGGAGTTAGAGTTTTCTCAATCCCAGCTTCCCTGTATCCCCTGAGGCGATCTGCTCTGGGTAGGTAAGATCACATGAGGTCAGCTGATGGTCAGATACCAGAACTCTGGGCGGTGCTAGGTTCAGTTGGAAGTTCCCCCAACCCCAACACTTTGGTATCACACACCAGACACTCCCTTTGGACTGGGGTCCAATATGAGCATCCTTTAAGTCAGTGCTTTGGGACTCCAGAGTATTACTCTCGAACTTCAGAGTCCATTTAAAGACTTTCAATATGTGATGTTATATAATAGATGTTTATAAAAAAATAGATATAATATGTAATATAATAGATGTTATGCCCACATTTGGGGGAAGGTAGAGGTAGGTATTGATTCTGAGTAAAAGCAGCAAGAAAACTGCAGGTATGAAAACTAGAGCTTAAGACAAAAAAAAAAAAAAAAATCAATGTCCCTCTGTAATTCTTTTCCTCCTTCTGCCAGGTTCTCTCTGATCTCTAGAGCATGTCAAAGTTCAAGCACAAATAAACTACAACAAAAGAGGCCTAGAAAAATTCTCTTTTGAAAAGAAATGTATTCAGTGTAAGATCTTTCACATAATAATTTTTTAAAAAGAACACAGTGAACAAGGAAGATAAGTTAAAAAATAACAAGACGATTTTTTCAAAAATGGAATAGATTAAGTGCTCTTGCCCCCTCTTGATATCCAGCTCACCGCTCCCCCATATCATCTGCAGTGTTTTCTGTTTGTTTTGTTTATGTTTTAATAATGAAGACCTAAAAAGTCATTTTTGGTTATAGAGGCCAGAAAAGGGGTTACCGTTTGGGGATACTGATGGAAAGTAATCCAGAGGAGTCCACTGGGTGCTTGGGCTGGGTGATGGCTACAGGAGGGGTGTGTGTGTGTGTGTGTGTGTGTGTGTGTGCATGAGAGTTCATCAAGCTGAGCACTTACAACATGGGCCCATTACTAAATGTAAATTACCTCTTCATGAAAAATAATTTAAAAAATCAGTGTAAAGAGTTGACTTAAACTAGCTGATTTAGAAGTCCAAAGAGCATTTCTAGACCACTTGATACAATGTACTGGGCTACCTGACACCTCTCACACTATGTTTGGTGGGCACGATGGGTGGCTCACATATCATACTACATGTTGCAAGTATATCCAGGTGCCAGTGAATCAGGTGGGTGTCTGGCCACCTCAGTTTGGAGGGGATTGTTTTCATTCCAATGCATTTAGGCTACTTCAAACTTATTGAATGAACAATATTTAATAATTATGAGGCCATTGTTTAATATATGTGAAGCATGGTATTTTTCAGGGAATGGTTGTTTAAGCAATGAGATCTAAATTGATTGAAATGTCAGGTGCATTTGGAGCAACTTCCCAGAGTCTATATACCAAGGTAGCAAAGTGCAATGGCCAGTCACTTGACCAGGAGCTAGGGGACCTGATTTCTCCTCCTGGTCTTGTCACCAGCTTACTCACTCTGCCCAAGTCATCTGAACACTCTGGGCCTCACTTTTCTTATTCATGAAGTAAGAATCTAAAAGTTCACAGCTCTGAAATTATGAGATTATAAAAATTTGAATTTTGTAAACTCTTTGAATGAATGAATTGGACAGTTGCCTGTCCCCAAGGCAGAGGTGATTTTTTTAAAAAAATAAGAAATTACATAGAAACAAATTCAAACAATATAAAAAGATATAAAATGACCTCTCCTTCTCCACAAATTCTAGTCCCTAGACTACTTATCCTCTAAGAAATGTTTATACAGATATGTATGTAGACCCCAAAATATTTCACAAAATGATGTACTAGATGCTGTCTATAGTTTGCTTTTTTTTCATGTGATAGCATATTTTGAAGAGCCCTCTTTTTTTTTTTTTTTTTTTTTAAAGATTTCATTTATTTATTCATGAGAGACACAGAAAGAAAGACAGGAGAGACATAGGCAGAGGGAGAAGCAGGCTCCATGCAGGGAGCCTGAGGTGGGACTCGATCCTGGGACTCCAGGATCCTGGTCGAAGGCAGATGTTCAACTGCTGAGTCACCCAGGCATCCCCAACATAATGTATTTAATTGGTCTCCCACTAATGGTTGTTTGGATTATTTCCTGAATTTTGTCATTACAATTAATACTGTAATGAACTACTCTCTATGCATATAAATAGGTATACTTTTGCAAATATATCTTGTAAGATAATTTCCGGTAGTAAAATTACTAGGTCAAATGATGAGTGCATTTTTAAAAAAGATTTTATTGATTTATTTGAGAGAGAAAGAGAGCATGAGCAGGGGGAGGGGCAGAAGGAGAGGAAGAGGGGCAAGTAGACTACCCCCTCAGTGGGGAGCCCTCCGATCATGATGTGGAGCCTGATCCCAGGACGCTGAGACTCTGAGACTCTGACCTGAGTCCAAGTGAGATGCTTAACCGGCTGAGCCACCAAGGTGCCTCTGTGCATTTTTTTTAAGTAGGCTCCATGTCCAATGTGGAGCTCTGACTTGTGACCCTGAAATCAAGAGTCACAGGCTCTACTGACTGAGCCAACCTAATGAGTGGATTTGAAATTTTGGTAGTCTGTGTTAAATTACCTTTCCAAAGGTTTATCAATTTATCCTCCAACCAATCATGTTAGAATACCTATTTCCTCCCACCTTTGCCAACATTGGGCATTACCAAGCTTTACATTTTTGTCAATTATATGTAAATATATGGTAAGGGGTGGATTTTAAGATCAGAATGACATGATGTAAGCTTACCAGCCTTCATGTGCTTCCTTGTATTTGGCCTCACAGAGAGGCCTCTTTCATCTTTTAAGTACTTGATGTTTTGCATTTATCAGTCATTTTATTCTATGATAACTCTGGAAGTTTAACAATTAACAAGATTTGCTTATGCTACTGAAGACTATCAAAATGCATCTTACATTTGCATTGTGTTTCAGTCCCTCATTTAGTTTCAGGAAAAAAAATGTCGTAATGGGCACATCTATAATTTAACGGATAGAGATGAAAACAAAATGTACACTCCATGGGCTACCTTGTGCCCTGAGACTTGAACAGGGAGTGATCTAGCAGCTCCCAGAGCAACCAGGTTAAAAGGAAAGGCAGATTTTGTTTTGCAGAACATGCACAATTTTCTCCAGTTAAATCATGTAGATTTTCTCTCTGATCCAGGAGGCTCTATCCTCACAGCTACCTGCTAATCCTTAAGAAGGGCAAAGTGCAATACCCTATCTTGATATTACTTCAGGCGGAAATATAACTGTTGAAAACCAACCGTGTTATTTTGCATCCGGCTTTCCAGACATCCTTGAACACAGCTGGTAGGAACATGTCTATTTACAGAGAGGAAAAATGACACTCAGTAATAATTAGTGATGAATGCCAAGTCATTAGGTTGGGGCATATCTGAAATAAAATTTCAGACTTGAAACCTTTCCCTGCTTCAAAAATTATCACATGTGACTACCTTTCACTACTCCCACAAGAAATCCTAAGAATCTCTAGGAGTTTTTACAACTTTCCTTTGAGCTACAAAAACAAGCATCTCTCTGCCCTGAGCAAATCTCTAGAGTTGCCTAATAAATATTGTTTTTCATTTAAGCCCTCTAAAAGGTACCTGAGTGTATATTGGCCACAGGCATGTTTTGTGAAATAACCACATTGAAACCCGGGGCAAAAAAAAAAAAAAAAAAAGAAACCCGGGGCAAAAAGATAAAGGACAAGACAAGAGGCAGAGAAGGAAGGAAAGAAGGAAAGGAGAGGAAGACAAGAAAGGAGAAGGAGGAGGTGGTGAGAGCCAAGCTGGAGGAGGGTAAGGTCAGCGGAGTCAATGAGGGCAAATTCATGTCGGTCCAGCCTAACTAACTTCATCAGTTAGACAAAGTCATGTGTGTGAATTTAAAAGGTTCTCTCAGGGGGACACCTGGGTGGCTCAGTGGTTGAGTGTCTGCCTTTGGCTCAGGGAGTGATCCCAGGTCTGGGGAGAGTCCCGCATTGGGCTCCCTGTGAGGAGCCTGCTTCTCTCTCTGTCTATGTCTCTGCTTCTCCCTCTGTGTCTCTCATGAATAAATAAATAAAAGTCTTTTTTAAAAAAGTTCTCTCAGGATCATTAGATCTGCAAAATGGAATTTTTCTTACTACCAAGATATTGAAAGAACATTTAGAATACATGCCAAAAATATGGGAGAGAGATAGTTGTGTCAGGAAATGTAGAGCAGATATACTTTTACCTATTCTCCCGGTAAATACAACCCTAAGCCCTGGACACAATATACAAAACATACATAAGAAAGCTATGGGGGGGAGGGGGGCAGCCCGGGTGGCTCAGCGGTTTAGTGCCACCTTCAACCCAGGGCCTAATCCTGGAGCCCTGGGATCAAGTCCCATGTCGGGCTCCCTGCATGGAGCCTGCTTCTCCCTCTGCCTGTGTTTCTGCCTCTCTCTCTCTTTCTCTCTCTCTCTGTGTCTCTCATGAATAAATAAATAAAATCTTAGAAAGAAAGAAAGAAAGAAAGAAAGAAAGAAAGAAAGAAAGCAAGCTCTGAAAAGTGGAGAGAGAAAGTCAGATCAGTTAGGGATCTTAAAACAAGCAAGCAAGCCCTAGGCTTGCTTTTCCCCTGAGATAGCCAAGATGTGGAGCGGAAGGAGCCACCCACCCAGAAATGCCAACAGGTACAGATAAAACAACAAAAACAACAATAAGAGCCTATTCTCTCCAGTCAAAAGACCAAGTGAGGAGCCACACAAACACTCTAGAGTCTGTGCTGTGTTCATGGACTGGATACCCAACATAGCACAAATGGTACTTCTTCCCAAATTGATATGTAGGTTTACCTCAATTCTTATCAGAATCTCAGTATGATTTCTGTAGATATAGACAAGATTAGTCTAAAATCTATATGACAAGGCAAAGGAACTACAATTGCTGAAACAAATTTAAGAAAAAGAATAAAGCAGAAGGAATCAGTCTACCTCTACCCAATTTCTATCAAAACTCAAATAAAGTACAGCATATTCATACAATAGAATACTATTCAGCAATGAATGAATGAACCACAGAAACAGGCATGAAATGACCAAATATGTGCAATTTTGGGTAGAAGAAGCCAGACACAAAAGACTATATGTGTTTAAATTTAATTTACATAAAATCTGAATAAATTTGAATAAATGAATGACTGCTTGCATCTCTATAGATAAATATCAAATAAACACATTGGAAATGTAAAATAAAAATTAATAGGTGTTATTTGCTAACATCTTACTGATTAAGCTAATTTCTTACTAAGATAAACTAGAGAACGGAGCAGTGAGTGATGAACAGAGAGCTGAAAAGAATGTGTTCACTCCTCTTTTCACTTTATTTCTTTCTGGAAACTAATTCCACAAATTTATCTTCTATCTGATGTTTAATTAGGAAAGACTTTCCCAGTAGGTTTACTGATTATATTTTGAGAATATTCCTCTTCTTGTATGAATTAAATAGGTAGAAAAAACAAAAGAAAAAACAAACCCCAAAATGCAAAGAATGTTTTAAGATTTTGTTAAATTAAGAATTTCAGGGATCTATGGGTTTTTCTTTTCACCCAATAGGGGATTTTATTAATTTATTTTTAAGTAATCTCTGCACCCAATGTGGGGCTTGAACTCATGTCTTGGAGATTAAGAGTTGCATGCCCCACCAACTGAGCCAGCTAGGTGACCCCTGCCAAGGGATTTTAAATAAATCTGTTAAATAGCTTCGGGCACTGCTTTTATCCATCAGCATTGATTATTCTAGGAAGTTATTAGGACAACTCTACTCTAAAACTTTTTATTTATTTATTTTTTTGCTATAAAGTACAGTGTATTTTATTTAACCCAACAAAATATAATTAATTTATTTAGAGTTTAGAAGAGTCAGTCTAAGAATTTAAGTCATATGCCCATAGGTTCTCTATAATTTTAGTTTTCTGTCCTTCCTATCAGTAAAGAAAACAGCTGCATTTATCCATTCATGGCTGACAAAATCAGTTTGTTGATATTATACTATCAAAGTTACTGTTGCAAATGCAAAATCTGGCAGCACTTTAATTTCAAATTATCACATGTTCTTGAATAAAATCTTTAAAGAGAGTATTGCCAATTTTGAAGGGTTACTGAAGGTACTAAAATATTCACCAGACAAGAGGGCTGCCAAGCACTTCAAAAGCCCAACTGCTTCCTCAAATTACACACTAGACATGGAAAGATTTGGGGAATGTTAACAAAATGAAAATATTAGTTACTCAGATACTTTGAAATCTGAACTGCTGAAATTGGAAGTAGCTATAGCTTCATCCAAGGTCAAAGGTCAATGAGAAAAAGTCTTTCGCGATAGAATTAGCAAATTCTGAATACTGTTCATTAATCACTATCACTGCAAAGCTAGCCAGACTTTTGACTGGAAGATTGGAAAAATGGAGAAACTGGTAAGGATTTTAAAGTAGTCTAATTTACAAAGATTGAGCTTCTGGCTTACTCATGTGATAAATAAAGCTGAATAGTCCATTACAGCTGCTGATCCTACCATTTCCAGGAAAGTAGCCTCTTAGTAGCTAGTGGTGTGTTTTTCCCTCTTTTTCGTGTTTTTCTTGTCTTATTGGTTTGCGGTATGGAGGGGGGATTGGAGTGCTGCTCGCATGAGGCCTTGCGTGCTGAGTAGGGGTTGCTTGTGGAGGGGGTCTTCGTCGGGTGGGTGGTCTTAGTTCTTCTTATTTCTGCTTCTTCTTCATTCAGTCAGTCCTTCCTCCTTCTTACATTCTATTCTTTCTTTCTTTCTTTATTTTCTATTTCTTCTTCCTTCCTTCCTTACATTCCTTATTCCTTCTTCTTTTTTTTCTTTCTTCTTTTTCTTTTTTTTTTTATTTATTTATTTATTTTAAAGATTTTATTTATTAATTCATGAGAGACATAGAGAGAGAGGCAGAGACACAGGCAGAGGGAGAAGCAGGCTCCTCGCAGGGAGCCCGACGTGGGACTCGATACCGGGTCTCCAGGATCAGGCCCTGGGCCGAAGGCGGCGCTAAACCGCTGAGCTACCCGGGCTGCCCTCTTTCTTTCTTTCTTTCTTTCTTTCTTTCTTTCTTTCTTTCTTTCTTTCTTTCTTTCTTTCTTTTTCTTCTTCTTCTTCTTCTTCTTCTTCTTCTTCTTCTTCTTCTTCTCCTTCCTTCCTTCTTTCTTTCTTTCTTTCTTTCTTTCTTTCTTTCTTTCTTTCCTTCTTTCTTTCTATTTTATTTATTTATTCATGAGAGACACAGAGAGAGAGGCAGAGACACAGGCAGAGGGAGAATCAGGCTCCCTGCAGGGAGCCCAACTCAGGACTTGATCCCAGGACCCCGGGATCACAATCACACCCTGAGCCAAAGGCAGACTCTCAACCACTGAGCCACCCAGGTGTCCCTCCCCCATTTTTAAAAATCTGGAACAAAACTACCTTCACTGCATATTTCACCATTGTCCATGATATGACTTCTGCCAGTCTTGCCAACCCAAACCTGTGTCCCCCTCAATGCTCCACAGCCCCACATCATGCCTCTCCTTTATAAAAAATCCAGGTCTTAGATTGTTAGCTTTCAATGTTGGCTGCAAATTAAAATGGCAAGTTTTTAAGTATTTAATTCTACACTCCAGCCATCCCCCCCACTGCCCCTTCCCCTTTCTCCATCTAGAGATTCTAATTTTCTAATTTAACTGCTCCAGGGTAAGACCCAAGCACCAGTGTGTGTGTGTGTGTGTGTATGTGTGTGTGTGTGTGTGTGTGTTTTAAGTTTCCTAGGTGATTCTAAAGTGCAACCAGTATGGAAAGCCACTGCCTTAGAACCAACCCTGCCTCCTCTGCAAAAGTTCTTCCCCTGGCCTGCCTCCCCCTCCAATCCATCTAGCAAACTTCTACTCACCATTTCACCTGCAGCCCACCATCGCCTCACCTCTGAATCATTTCCCGACATCCCCGGGACATCCCCGGGAAGAAAATCCTGTCTCCTTTGTGCCTCATTACACACTCTCCAGAATTCCTCACAGCACCTGGTGTGAGTTAATGAACTTCTTCCATGGGCTGGTTTCTGCTCCCAGTGGACTGTGAGTTTATGGGGGTGAGGTTCATTTACGTGTCCCCTGTATCAGTAAATGTTGCTAGAGAAAATGAGGGACAGATATAAACTACTATAAGAACTCCATCCTCTCTGGTTTAAACCTCCAGAATCCCTTGGGGGGATATTTCCAAAGACCCATAAACTCTCCAAATGCTCCCTTGCAGACCTCACATGGGAAGATAGGTGATAGTGGAGAGGTTGGAGGGAATGTTCCAGACTGTAAAAATCTACCTCAAGTCTCAACTTCTGGGAGCTGTTCCGTTAGGGTTTTTGCAGTTCACTATGGTATTCTGAAAATATCAGTAACAGTAATGGCTATGTACCAGGCACTGTTCTAAGATCTTGTTTTCCGCCAACGTTACTGAGGTATAATTGACAAACAAAAAATTATATATATTTAAGATGGGGACAACTGGATGGCACAGGCAGTTAAGTGGCGGACTCTTGGTTTCAGCTTAAGTCATGACCTCAGGGTCATGAGATCAAGCCCTAGTGTTAGGCTCTGTGCTCAGAGTGGAATCTGCTTGAGATTCTCTCTCTCTCCTTTTTCCTCTGCATCCCCTCCCTCTTGCTTGAAAATAAATAGGTTAATTAAATCTTTTTTAAAAAGATGTGCATTGTGATATTTTGATATATGTATACATGGTGAAGTAATTACCACAATCAAGTCAATTAACATATCCATCACTTTAACTAGCTACCTTTTTGTCTTGTGGTGAAAACATGTAAGATCTACTCATTTAGCAAATTTCAAGTATACAGTACAGTATTATTAACTATAGACATCAAGCTGTACATTAGATCTCCAGACCTTAGTGATCTTACATAACTGAAACTTTATATATTTTAAAAATATTTTATTTATTTATTCATGAGAGACACAGAGAGAGAGAGGCAGAGGGAGAAGCAGGCTCCTCCCAGGGAGCCGGATGCGGGACTTGACCTTGGGACTCCAGTATCATGCCCTGGGCCAATGGGCACTAAACCACTGAGCCACCCGAGCTGCCCTGAAACTTTATATTCTTTAACCATTTCCTCCATTCCCCAGCCCCTGGCAACCACCATTCTACTCTCTGCTTCTTTGAGTTCAACTCTTTTAGATTCCACATATAACAGATCATGACATACTTGTTTTTCCATATCTGGCTTATTTCACTTAGCATAAAGTTCTCCAGGTTTATCCATGTTTACTCAACTGACAGAATTCCTTCTTTTTAAGGCTGAATAATATTCCATCCAGTGTGTGTGTCAATTGAACTTTAGATTATTCCCACGTCTAAGCTATTGTAAGTAGGGCTGTAATGAACATAGGAATCCTAATCTTATTTCCATTCTTTTGAGTATGAACCCAGAAGTGGGATTGCTGGATCTTATGGTAGTTCTATATTGAACTTTTTTTAAAAAAAAGTTTATTTTTTTAGGCAATATCTACACTTGATGTGGGGCTTGAACCCATGACCCCAAGATGAAGAGTCCAATGTTTCTCCAACTGAGGCAGCCAGGCGCCCCCTACTTTTAACTTTTTGAGGATCTGTCATACTGTATTCCATAGCAACTGTGCCACCAGCTGTGTGCAAACATTCCAATTTCTTCACATCTTCACCAACACTTGTCTTTTGTCTTGATAATAACCACCCTAACTGGTGTGAGGTAATATCTATCCCATTGTGGTTTTGATTTGCATTTCCCTGGTGATTAGTGATGTCAAGCATTTTTCCTTATACTCACTGGTCATTTGTGTGTCTTTTTTTTTTTTAAGATTTTATTTATTTATTTGATATAGAGTGAGAGAGAGAGAGAGAGAGCACAAGTGGAGAGGCAGAGGAAGAGGGAGAAGCAGGCTCTTTGATCAGTCCCTGACTTGGGGCTCCATCCCAGGATCCCGAGATCATGACCTGAGCCAAAGACAGATGCTTAACCAAATGAACCACTTGGCTGCCCCGTGTGTCTTCTTTTAAGAAATATCTATTCAGGGATCCCTGGGTGGCGCAGCGGTTTGGCGCCTGCCTTTGGCCCAGGGCGCGATCCTGGAGACCCGGGATCGAATCCCACGTCGGGCATCCAGGTGCATGGAGCCTGCTTCTCCCTCTGCCTATGTCTCTGCCTCTCTCTCTCTCTCTCTGTGTGTGTGTGACTATCATAAATAAATAAAAATTAAAAAAAAAAAAAGAAATATCCATTCAGGTTGTTTACCCATTTTTTAAGTTGGATTATTTGTTCCTAATAATATCTTTATATTACAGATGAAGAAATTAACACTAAAACTTTACTTATTTTACTTTATCTTTGCAACAACCTTGTAAGAAAGTGAAGCTTGGAGCCCAAACTTGTTCAAGGTCACAAGACTAGTGAATCAAATCAAATTCAGTTCTGTTACTTACCTGTTTAAATGGTTGAGAAGCACTGTTCTATGGATTTCAATAACCTCTTATGTCCATGTAATGCTTTTAGCTACAAAGAAATAGAAAACTATACATAAGATCCATTTGAATAAAGAAATTTACTATAATGTGAAATCTTTTTTTTTTTAAGATTTTATTTATTTATTTGAGATAGTGAGAGAGCAAGAGAGACCTGGGGGCGGGGGGCAGAGTGAGAGGGAGAAGCAGGCTCCCCACTGAGCAGAGAACCTGATGCATGGCTCTCCATCCCAGGACCCTGGGATCATGAGCTCAGCCGAAGGCAAATGCTTAACAACTGAGCCACGCAGGTGCCCCTATAACATGAAATCGTGAGGTTGAGTTAGCCATAGGCATGATCATAATTGCTGCTCCAGTTTCTTTCCCTTTCTCTGCTCTTTTCTCTACGTTGCATGGGCTTCATCCTGAGGTTGGGTGCTCTCACTAGATGGTCACGGAGATCCTGGGAATCACACTAAGACACAACAATAGGCCTTCTCCTAACCAATCATTTCCAAGGGAACAAAATCACCAAGAGCTACAGGAGGAGTAGGGTGGGTGCTAGAAAGCCAACAGCTGCCTCCCTCACTGCTTACACTTACAGTGTGTCTGAATTTTCAGAATTTTTTTCTTGGTGGTTATTGCTTTTGATCTTCACAACAGTCTATGTTAAATATAAGTTTTGGGTTGTCCTTGGGGATGGTTTTATGTGTAGGAAAAAATTAATTTAAAAAAAGTTTTTCATTTATTTATTTGAGAGAGAGAAAGAGGGAGAGAGACAGCATGAGCAGGGGGAAGGGCAAAGGGAGAGGGAGGAGCTGAAGGAGGGTCCCTCTGAGCATAGGGACTGATGCAGGGCTCAAGCTGAAGTCAGATGCTTAACTGAGCCACCCAGGCACCCCCCAAAATTAATTTTGATTTTAATATTCAATATATTAAAATACAAATCTCACAATCTAATCCTTCCTCAGGCTTTTAAGACTGGCCTACAAATTCTATTTTTACAACTCTAACAAGTTTGGCAATGACTTTAAAAAGACCTTTGATTGAAATGGTCCTATTTATAAACATAATCAAATATTTCAGGACTTTTTAGGCTGCAATTATAAATTTATTTTTTTTTTTTTTTTTTTTTTTTTTTTTTTTTTGCAATTATAAATTTAATGTATGTTTGATTTTGTTAAATGTCTGACTTAACAAATAAAACATTCCTGAGCACTACATAATTCTTTTTAAAAATTTTTGAGTATTGGCTGAGGCACCAGGTGGCTCAGTTGGTTAAGCATCTGCCTTCATCTCAGGTAATGATCTCAGGGTCCTGGGACTGAGCCCCGGGTTGGGCTCTCTACTCAGCGAGGAGTCTGCTTCTCCCTCTCCCTCTGTCCCTCCTTGATGCTGGTGCTTTCTCTCTCAAATAAATAAAATCTTTTAAAAAATTGTTAAGTATAGTTGATGCACAATGTTACATTAGTTTCAGATGTACAACCTGTGACTTTGACTTAAGGAGCCTCTGTTTTATGCTATGCTCACCATAAGTGTAGCTCCCACCTGTCCCCATCCCTCACTGTTATGATATTATTGCCTGTTATTTTCTGTACTGTGCCTTTTAATCCTGTCGCTTACTCATTCTATAACAGGAAGCCTGTAACTCCTCCTGCCCTTCACCTTTCTCCCCTCTGGCAACCATCTATCCATTGTCTGTATTTACAGGCCTGATTCTGAGGCTGCTTTTTGTTTGTTTCTTCATTCATTCGTTTGTTTGTTTAGATTCCACATATGAGTGAAATAATATGGTATTTGTCTTTCTAAGTCTGACTTATTTCACTTGGGCATCATACCCTCTCGATCCGTCCACATCATCTCAAATGGCATGATCTCATCCTTTTGTATCACCACATAAACGGAATAATCCTTTAAAATCTGATATGTTCAATTAAACTTATAAGATGTTGAATGGGGAGTTCTCTTAAACAAGTCAGTTCTGGATCTATATGAAATCACATCTCCAAATCAATTATGCATTTGCACATTTCATATTGAATTGACAAGGCAGTTACTTTAATACTTCAAGTATGTGAAAACATGACAAATATATAAAATACCAAATATGTGCACATTCGTTAAAACAAAAATATTAATACCATGAATTTGGTTCATTCAAATCATTCTGGGGATCTAAGGCACTTCCCAGAAAATCTACAAGTTTCCCATATGATATTTCTTGAGGTTGCACAAACACTAAATATTTAAGCCAGGATGTTAACTGAATTCTTATTTGTGAGGAACTGAATTGTATTTGCAGTTGGTGTATCAATTACCCCTAATTTCAGGAGAGCATGGATCAAAGAGCCCAAGACAAAGACTGATTCTTGCTGTAGAGGAGTCCTGCCCCCACTACAGCACTTAAATTAGGTTTTGCATTTCTTTTGCTTTTAAAATATATAACTGTAATCTCCTTGGCTCCCTAAAGAACTTTGAATGTGCTTGATTCCTACATCCTTTTTTATTCTTAGTACCTCATAACTGTTTTGTGATATTAAAACGATGTTCGTTTGAAATCTGTATTTGTCTATTGGTCTACGACTTTCAAGTTAATTCAGCTGATATGGGATTTGTGCTAGACAAGTTGCCTGGAAATCCTGGGGTTGGGTTCTCAACTTTATAGGGTATTCCTCTCTTAAAGCAAGGTTTCTATGGCCTATGACTCTCTTATCAGGAGGTTAGAGAACAGTTATGCCCAACTCACAAAGCTAGCCAATGAAGGGATTAGAACCTCACCAAAATGGTATGAAAAGCACTTTAAACTTAAAACATCTGAACAACCAGGAGCTAAACTTGAGCAAAGCCTCCTGCAAATACAGCTGCCTTTGAACTCCCTGAGGGAATTTCCCTTTTGGGAGAAGACTGACCTGGGCACCAGGAAGCGCAAATTCAGCTACCAGGAGCATCAAAAAGTCAATAAAATTTTCCATATTTTTCCCGCCAAAACCAAAATTCACTCCCTTTTCTTAAAATTAGTTTATAAACCTTTACTTCTTGGCTTCATGGTACTCATTATGAGCACTCCTAAGTGCACATGTAATTAAACCCTGTCTTTGTCCCCCGCCTTGTTTTTAAAGATTTTTATTTATTTATTCATGAGAGACACAAAGAGAGAGAGGCAGAGACACAGGCAGAGGGAGAAGCAGACTCCTCACAGGGAGCCGGGTGTGGGACTTGATCCCAGGTGTCCAGAGTCACACCCTGGGCCAAAGACAGCACTAAACTGCTGAGCCACCTGGGCTGCTCCTGTCTTAGTCCTCTTAATCTTGGTTTTCAAAAAGGGATTTTCCAAACTTTAGATTTATATGAGAAAACTTTTCAGTTAGAACTACAGACATACCTCCTTTTATCGCTGTTGGCTTTGTTGGGCTTCACAGATACTGTTCTTTCACAACTTGAAGGTTTCTGGCACCACTTCATTGAGCACATCCAGAAGAACCATTTTTCCAACAGCATTTGCTCACCCCCTGACTCTGTGTCATACTTTGGTAATTTCTGCAATATTTCAAACTTTTTCACTATTATATTTGGACTGCTGCACTCTCATGATCAGACTTTAACAGATGAAGAGTTTCTTCTTATTGATGGGCAAATAAAGTCATTTCTTGAGATGGAATCTACTCCCAGTGAAGATGCTTGAAGCTTACTGAAATGACAACACAGGATTTAGAATATTACATAACTACTTAGTTAATAAAGCAGTTGCAGAGTTTGAGAGAACAGACTGCAATTTTTAAAGAAGTTCTACTGTGGGTAAAATGCTACCAAACAACATTGCATGCTACAGAGAAATTGCTCATGAAAGGAAGAGTCAATCAATGAGGCAAACTTCATTCTTATCTTACGAAGTTGCCACAGCCATCTTCGGCAACCACCCTTCAATCAGTCAACAGCCATCAGCATAGAGGCAAGACCCTCCACCAGCAAAAAGATCATGACTCACTGAGAGTTCAGATGATGGTTAGCATTTTTTGGCAATACGTTTTTTAAAAGACTTATTTATCTGAGGAGAGAGAGTGTGTATAGAGGGGAGGGGTCAGGGGAGGGGGCAAGAGAAACTTAAGCAAACTGTGCCAAGCTCAGAGCCAGACCCAGGCTTGATCTCAAGACCCCGAGATCATGACCTGAGCCAAAACCAAGAGTTAGACACTTAACTGACCATGCCATCCAGGTGCCCCGTTTTTTAGTAATATTTTTTCATTAAAATATGTATGTTGATTTTTTAGAAATAACACTGTTGTATACTTAATCGTGTTAACATAACCTTTATATGCATTGGGTAACCAAAAAACTCATTTGACTTGCTTTATTGTGATACTCACTTTTACCTTGCTGGTCTAGAACCAAACCTATAATATCTCTGAGGTATGCCTGCAGACCTTTGGGTATTGTGACTCTTGTTTTAGATATCCATTTGGTCCTGTTCATTTGCCTCTGTCTTTTGTATTACTGTTTATCATAAATCACAGGGTACAACATAGGCAGGTCTTATGAACCCGTTGTTTGAGCCTCACAGACCACTTAGTTTATAGTTCTCACCAAACTGGTAGCCACATAAGCTTTGCTGTTGACCACCAGTAAAAGGATGAGGCTCTTCTGATTTGATTTTATGTCCTGAGAGCTTGATTTGGATCGAGAGAGAACATTCTCTCTGGTTTTCCATCTGCTGAGCAGCACAGATATTTGAGTCTGTGCTCAGAAGCAACTAACCATCAGGCAGGCTGAGGACTGACACAGGAAGTACACAAGCAATGCTTTCCTACCAACTGTTGCCAGCTTTCAGGAGGTTTGTCTAAGTATAAATCCTACAGAATCCCAACCCATAAGGACCTGTGTTGTCTCTTCCCCATTGCCTTTGAGTATTGAGGATTCTCATCAGTATCATAGTGGGTCTGTGATTGGAGGTGTCTCATCTTTGTAGGAGGTTGGAGTCACAAATACCTAAATGCCATTCCTGCTGTTTATGGCAGCGAGAGTCCTTTCTTTCATTCTCTTTGGCTATCTTTGGATATGGAGGTTGCCTCTTCTGTGCATTCTTTGAGGATGTGTGTTGTATCCATATTTAAGCCATTAAAAGGTTATTGGTTTAAGTCACGTTTGAAATGAGTAAACTCTCTGAAGTTGAGTTCGAGTCCCAGGCTTCTTTGTTTGTAATATACTTCTTGGCCTGGAAGGTTTTTTTTTTTTTTCCCTGACCTTTTTTGAGACCTCTCTATTCTCCCTCCTTGCCTTTCTTGGCAACTTCTCAGTTGACAAAACCCTCTGCCTTCTCCAACCCTTGCTGACTACATGCTCCACTACTATGGTGCTAACTGTTCTCTTCCATTCTCATTGGTATGATTTTACTAAGGAACTTTTGGGACTTCAGTGGCCCCTTTGGGCAACTTAAGAACTTCCTAAATTGGTTCCTCTAAGACCTTTCTGTTCTTATTATCTCCATTCCTCCTTCCTCCTTTTACCAAATTTCCGTCTTCCCTTTAGCCCCTTTTATATGCACCCCCCCGAAGATGCTTCCCTCTTCTATCCTTCTGCCCACCACTGCCAGACCCTTCCCTTCCTAGTCTAGCTGCTTATCTCCCTACAGTCACCCAGGCTTTAGGACCCCCACCCCCAATCAGGAGATCTTGAGGGACAAAAGATAATAAAAAAGGTTACCAAAAGTTACCACCTAAAGCTAAAAAGGCATAAGTTCAATAAGAATCGTTCTCCCTATAAGAGAACATAATTGGAAACATATAACCAAGGCTTTGAGTGGAATATCATTGAGAATGATGGGCATAGAATTGGGTATGTTAGGATAGTTTTAAGAAATGGACCCAATGCTTACAAATTACTCTTGGAAAAACCAGCCTGGCTTACAGGATTTCCAGTCTTACAGATGGGTAAGGAAGGTCACTTCCTTTTTTTTAAAAAAATTTATTTATATATTTATTTGACAGAGAGAGAGAGACTGAGAGAGCACAAGCAGGGGTAGCTGCAGAGGGAGAGGGGGAAGGCTGCTTCCTGCTGATCAGGGTACCTGATGTGGAGCTTGATCCCAGGACCCCAGGATCATGACCCAAGCCAAAGGGAGATGCTTAACTGACTGAGCCACCCAGGTGCCCCAAGGAAGTTCACTTCCTGGTAGTTTCAGGAAACTTAGGATATTTTGGGGACCTCAAGGAGAGAGGATTTCACCCAATTCTATAAGTATTATAGTATGAGTCTGCTGGGGAGTTCTTGGCTTGGTGCTTCCCGCCCTTGAGAAGCTTTGGAAAGTCCAATCTGAGATTCCTTATGAAAAGTTCCAGCAAGGACAGCTGGGTGGCTCAGTGGTTGAGCATCTGCCTTCGGCTCAAGCCTGGGATCGAGTCTCATATCAGGCTCCTACAGGAAGTCTGCTTCTCTCTCTGCCAATGTCTCTGCCTTTCTCTCTGTGTCTCTAATGAATAAATAAATAAAATCTTAAAAAAAATAAACATGCTTTGAGTGCCACATCTAGAAATCTCGACTAGTTGCACTCTGAGCTCAAAAATGGGATTTATTGCTGAGCCCTGGCTCAGCAGTTTAGTGCCACCTTCAGCCCAGGGTGTGATCCTGGAGACCCAGGATCGAGTCCCACATCAGGCTCCTTGCATGGAGCCTGCTTCTCCCTCTGCCTGTATCTCTGCCTCTCTCTCTCTCTCTCTCTCTGTGTGTCTCTCATGAATAAATAAATAAAATCTTTAAAAAAAATGGGATTTATTGCCTGCTCCAACAATTAATCTTTTATTTTTCTTTTTGTTTCAATAGGAATACCCTTTGTTAAATGTTCAGGGCTAGGTAATGGGTTCAACAAAATATGAGGCGATGTCTTTTGATTTGTTCTTGTCTTGTCTACTCTATGTTCTTCTTTCCCTCTGTAGATCTCTTCTGTTACAACTTTTAACCAGTCTTTTCTCCACAGCAACTAATCCAGCTACTTATATGTGAACCTTCCCTACATGATAGGACTCTGTCAGCCCCCCGCCCCCTCCTGATGTCTTTTGCATCTCATTTCCTGCCTCCATTCATGTGCTCTAACTCCTTAGCTCATTAGCTGTTCCTCAAATTACCAAATGCAGTCCTACCTCGGGGCCTTTGCGTTAGCTATTCCCTCTATCTAGGATGCTCTTCCCTCATCTTTCTGTCAGTTTCATTCCCTGATATTCTCCAGGTCTTTACTGAGATGCTTAAATATCACCTTATTTTAAAAACCCTCCACTAACAATCACATAAAATAGTCACACTTACATAAAATAGTGCCTGGGGCAAGTTGGGTCCTTTAGAAGTAGACACTGAGGCAGTTTGGGGTGTAAGCTGCTTATTAGAGATGAGCACTTGTGAAAGGAAGATCTAGGAGAAGCAGGAGGATAAATAGTGATGTTAAATTGTGATACAAAAAAAATAATAATAGTAAAAAAAAAATAAATTGTGATACAGGCCCAAAAAGTTATTGGCCAATTTGGTGGGGAATTCTAAAGTAAGTATTATAGTCAGAATTATCCTGTATTAGGGGCGCCTGGGTGGCTCAGTCCAAACTTTGATTTTGGCTCAGCTAATGGTCTCAGGGTCATGGGATCAAGCCCCGCATGGGGCTCTGTAATCAGTACAGAGTCTGCTTGTCCCTCTCCCTCCTCCTTTGTCCCCGCACCCCCCAATAAATAAATAAATAAATACATAAATAAATAAATTCTTAAAAAAGAAAAAAGAATTCCCCTGAATGAGCCAAATAAATAAATCCTTAAAAAAAAAAAAAAAAAGAATTCTCCTGCATGAGCTGAAATGACCAGGTCTTTATATCCCTGCTGAGCCATTGGATATGGGATGCCCTGGAAACGGGGTGACCTTGGGCAAAGCAGCAGTCTGCAGCTGAGCTGACCCTGAAAGAGCTGACAGCTGGAGTCTGCTGCTGACCATGCCCTACAGCTGGGCAGCAAGCTCTTCTTTGAAGAGGGGGCATCTTTGTGTCTATCACCCATTTCCCGGCCCCTGTATTAATGAAGTTGCATGAGGGCAGGGACTTAGTCTCTAATAATCACTTAGAACACAGCCTGGTTCAGAACACCAGGGTGGTTCAGGGATTGAGTGTCTGCTTTTGACTTGGGTCGTGATCCTGGGGTCCGGGATGGAGTCCTGCATTGGGGTGCCTGTGAGGAACCTGCTTCTCCCTCTGCTTATGTCTCTGCCTCTCTCTCTCTCTCTCTCTCTGTGTGTGTGTGTGTGTCTCTGTCTCTCATGAATAAATAAATAAATCTTTAAAAAAGAAAAAAAAAAAAGAACACAGCCTGGTTCATAGTAGGGCTCAGTACATGTTGATTGGATGAATAAATGAAATCAGTTACTAGATTGGAGATGTCCTTAAAGCTATGCACAAAATGCTTTAAAATTTTTATCCCAGTGAATAGAAGTCCTTCACTCTTTCATCATGAAAATGAAAACACAGAAAGCACTCTATGTCCTCTTAGGTGTGATGTTCTTTTAGACGTGTCTTAGTCTGCTCAGGTCTGCTTCGTCTGCTTGGCACAAAATACCATAGACTAGGTATCTTAGCAGAAATTTACTTCTCATAATTCTGGAAGCTATAAGTCAAAGAATAAGGTGCTGGCTTGTTTAGTTTCTGGTAAAAGGACTCTTCCTGGCTTATAGATGGCCCTCTTTTTGCCATATCCTCACATGATCTTTTCATGAGTACATGCATGTTGGGTGGCAGGTGGGGGGAGATCTCTTTCTCTTTTTATAAGGCCAGTAATCCCACCATGGGGGCACCACCTTCATGACTTCTTCTACCTCTATGACCTTCCAAAGATCCCACCTTTTGGATCTCAGTTTCTCCACCAGGAAATAAGGGAATTGAGAAGACTGGCTTTAGGACTTCTTCCAGCCATATCACATTCTGCAGGTTTTCTTCTTTCAGGACCTTGAAATGTAAACGCATGTGATATTTTGCCTGAGCATCTTTAGATATCTTTTTAGAGAATTGAAGAATCATAGGGCTGTTTCAAGAATGTAGGTGGGTAATATGCACCAGGAGTTGAGAGAGGTAGAAGAGGAAAACTGGACAGGCAGCGGCTCTGCAAAGGATCTGTCGAAGAGATGATGTGTCAGCGAGCGGGCCAGGCATGATGCCAGGACAGTGGAAGTGGAGGAGCCCATCGACAGCAGTACCCAGAATGAGAGTGGCTGTCACCAGATACACTGGGCCTAGAAGAAGGGGAGACCCAATGGGTACTTTATTTATTTAGTACCTGTCTTATCTCACCTGTCTCTTCACTTATTCCTTTTTTAAAATCTCTCCCAGAATCCTTCCCCCACTTTAATCTCTACGAGAAGAATTGTTGGTACAGAGCAGGCACCCAATAAATATTTATTACATTAGGGATCCCTGGGTGGCTCAGCGGTTTAGTGCGCCTTCGGCCCAGGGTGTGATCCCAGAGTCCCGGGATTGAGTCCACATTAGGCTCCCTGCATGGAGCATGCTTCTCCCTCTGAGTCATTGCCCCCCTCTCTCTGTGTGTCTCTCATAAATAAATAAAATCTTAAAAATATATATTTATTAAATTAAAAGATGTCAGGGTCTCAATAGAAGTGACATTCATACATTCTTTTGGGAAAGCAATCACTATAAGAAACAGATTGTTTTTCACATAGGACCCAGGTCTTTCTTTTTTCTTCCCTTCGTTCCTTCCTATTTATGTATCTATCTAACTAAAGCAAAAATTTCATAAAACACATCTTGCAGGGTGCCTGGGTGGCTCAGCGGTTGAGTGTCTGCTTTGGCTCAGGTCGTGATCCCAGGATCCTGGGATCAAGTCCCGCAACAGGCTCCCCACAGGGAGCCTGCTTCTCCCTCTGCCTGTATCTCTGCCTCTCTCTGTGTGTCTATCATGAATAAAGAAAATATCAATAAAATAAAATTAAAATTAAAAAAATAAAAAACATCTTGCTTTTCTAGATACAATTCATTCTAGCATTTTAATCTTCTATCTTCTTCAGGACAGCCCGGGTGACTCAGCAGTTTAGCGTCGCCTTCAGCCCAGGGCAGGATCCTGGAGACTCGGGATCGAGTCCCACATCGGGCTCCCTGTATGGAGCCTGCTTCTCCCTCTGCCTGTGTCTCTGCCTCTCTCTCTTTCCGTGTGTGTGTCTCTCATGAATAAATAAATAAAATCTTCTATCTTCTTTATTTAAAACCGTCTGGCTCTGACCAGTAAATCTCCTCACAGGGAGGGAGGGAGTGGGTCCCCACTGGTGGGTGTGATAGGGTCACCCTGAGCTGGAAATGGACATCCCAGGCTGTGAGAGCTCAATGGCACTAGGTGCTTCTCTACCCTCCTTCGTTCTGATTCTGTGCTTTGCAGGGAACCTCAGTGTTTTAAGCTTCTTCATAGTTTTTTGTCTTTAGAGAACGAACGTGCCAATCAGCAATATCTACCCTACTGATATTTCTATCAAGTAATTAATATTCTATTTTAATTAATCAATTGATTAATTGATATTCTATTTTATATAGATACCTCTTATGAAATTGATTAGTGTGAATCAGAATCTGAGAAACTGTTCACCTTTGGATGCCCTGACGATGTCGTAATTCTACAAGAAATGGATCCCAGACTGGACAGAGGGCAGCCAGTTCTGTGATGCTGTAAGGGGAATATTCCTTTGGGAGAGTCTAATGCTTACAGCAGTTTATAAAGACAACAAAGATCTTTCTGGATGCTGGCACTGCCTGTATCATGAAATCTTTTGTAAACCTGTGTAAGCCTCTCTCCATTTGCCCAAATAAGAATGTTGCATAGAGATGGCCGACTTAAAGTTTGTTTTACGAAGCTTACTTATAGCACTTGGCCTTCCGGAGGCCAACAATTGAAAGATCATTTTGAGCTAAGTGATACATAACACATATTTGTATCATGTAGTAGAGAATGGGTCCTTGCTCTCAGAAACTATGTCACAAGACAACTCAGGGGGCCAGCTAAACCTAGACAAAATACTCATGTACCCACTTGCTGATTTAACAATGTGTTGCATTTAGACAAGGCTTTCTGGCTTTCAGATGAGTGCAGGCTCACCTGTTCCTTGAGGAAATTAGGAAGAGTGATGTTATAACTGTGGCTCTGACAGCCTAATCCACTCAAAGCTTTTGTCCTTGGGTCACCTGCTCCATAACTAAAAGAAAAAGGTTTTAATTTACAGCCCTCTTGCCAACAGATCAGCTCTCTACGGTTTTTATATTTGAATAGGTTGATACTCTCTTTTTTTTTTTTTAAGATTTTATTTATTTATTCATGAGAGACACAGAAAGAGAGAGAGAGAGGCAGAGACACAGGCAGAGGGAGAAGCAGGCTCCATGCAGGGAGCCCGACGTGGGACTCGATCCTGGATCTCCAGGATCATGCCCTGCACCGAAGGCGGCACTAAACCACTGAGCCACCCGGGCTTCCCGGGTGATCCTCCTTTCGAGGGTTCTGGACCTTTATAATGCGTGGCATGCTCATGAACTTGTCCCAACACCTGCAGACACACGCCTGGGGCTACTATCCTTCCACCCATGCACCTCATGTGTTCCACCCAGAAAGAAAGAAACACAACTCACTGGGCAGAATGTGAAAGGAATTGCTTACACCTCCGACTTGTGAAACTGTCCTCTTGGTGTTCACAGTTAGAGGGAGCCATCTGATCCAAAGGGTTACCTAGGTCAATATCTAGAGGGAACTTTAAATCAGACTTGATAAAGCAACAAAGGGGGTAATCAGGAATGAATGCACACCAAGGAATAAGCGCAACCCACAGCTTATCACATAGTTAATATAAATGTGCAACACACTATAATTCAGTGTGACTGTCTTGTGCCAATTTCCAATCTGTCCACTGAAACGACTTTAGGAGGGGTGTCTTTGTTCTACTGCAGTTCTAGTATCCTTTATTCTTTCATTTCTCTTCTGCAGTCAAGCTTCTGTTGGCCTATTTCTGTGTGTCTGTCTAGGAAAACCACACCGGATTGTCCATAGTTCTCACTCCATATGTGTGAGTGTTAGCCACATCCGCCCAATTCTGACACCAGCAGGGTGTCCTACAATCCACTGAATTCCAATAATAAATGAGTTAGCACAGACTCTACTTTAAGGGCTCAGTCCCACAAAACTGCTCCCACTTCAGACACCGGTTGCAGGTGGTGGCCCTTCAAATTACCCACATTTTCTGTCTGACTTGGCTCCAAATCAGAGGTTCACATGACCCCATCCTCAGGTTCAATAATTTGCTAGAATGGCTCACAGAACTCAGGAAAACAGTTTACTTATTACCGCCGATTTATTGTAAAGGATATTTCATAGGATACAAATGAATTGCCAGATGAAGGGGTACATAAGATAGGATCTGGAAGGACTCTGAGCAAAGAAGCTTCTATCCCCTTGGAGTTGGGGTGTAACACTCTCTAAACACATAAATACATTCACCAACTTGGAAACTCTCCCACTCACATACTTTTGGTATTTTTGTGGAGGTTTCATCATGTAGGCATGATCTATCATTAAACTCAATCTCCAGCCCACTCCTCTTCCCAGAGGATGGGGATTGGGGCTGAACATTCCAAGCTTCTAATCTTGGCTTGGCTGGGGATCCCTGGGTGGCTCAGCGGTTTGGCGTCTGCCTTCAGCCCAGGGCGTGATCCTGGAGACCCGGGATCAGGTCCCATGTCAGGCTCCCTGCATGGAGCCTGCTTCTCCCTCTGCCTGCGTCTCTACTTCTCTCTCTCTCTCTCTCTCGTGAATAAATAAATAAAATCTTAAAAAATAATAATAATAATCTTGGCTTGGTCTTTCTGTTGACCCGCCCCCATCCTGAAGCCACCCAGGAGCCCATCAAGAGTTGCCTCATTAGAACAAAAGACACTTCTATCACCCAGTAAGTCCCAAGGGATTTGGAAGCTGATGTCAGGAACCAGGATCAAAGATTAGAACAAAAGATGTTCCTGGTGTTCTTATCACTTAGGAAATGACCAGAGTGTAGGAGTCCTGTGTCACTGTTTCCTTACATCACCAATTTTCCATCTCTGTTTACAATTGCTCAAAGTGTAGATTTTAAGATGGAGTTTTCAGTAGAGCACATGGATGGCTCAGTCAGTTAAGCATCAGACTGTTGATCTCAGTTCAGGTCATGGAGCCTACTTTAAAACAAAAGTAGGGGTGCTTGAGTGGCTCAATTGGTTATGTATCTGCCTTAGGCTCAGGTCATGATCCCAGCATTGGACTCCCTGTTCAGTGGGGAGTCTGCTTCTCCCTCTCCCTCTGCCTCTCTCCCCTGCTCAAGCTCTCTTTTAAATAAATAAGGAAGGAAGGAAGGAAGGAAGGAAGGAAGGAAGGAAGGAAGGAAAGAAGGAAATAAATTAAATAAATAAATAAATAAATAAATAAATAAATAAATAAATAAGATAGGAGTTTTCAGAAACTACTCTGAAGATGATTTTGTAGAATACTATCTGCCTAGGAACCAGCTAGTCTATGTTTTCTGCCCAGGTGGGCTCTTGGCCTCTCTCTGAGCTCCCTCAGCCACTCTGAGAATCTTTCCCACAGTATAACAAGACAGAGATTCCTAGAGTCTTCTCTATGTGGGGAAGGTTGTCTATTTAGGGCCCAAACTGTAAATGGCTTTCCCTACAGCCCCAAGCGCCGCATTCTTTCCTCTGCATTCACTACTGAGACCCTTTTTTGCTGAAATAAAGAGGGGACATATTTACTCTCCGACCCTAGCCTCATATATAGCATCCCAATATTCTCTCTTGGGCCCCCACTTGGACCAAAACTGGGCTACAGAGTGGGAAACTCATGCATTTCATGTCAAGGTCTCATAAGGAATCACTCTGGGCAGTACTCCATGGGCGGATGTTGCATGTAATGACTGACATTTTGCTTGGTGAGTTGAGGCTCTCAGGAGAGATGAGTTTTGAGAGGAACTGACAGAGCAAGTGAGGCTGTGTTCTGCATTGGAGAAGTCCTGCCATGGTCAGGTCAAGTAGCCCAAGAGGATGCTGAGAGATTGTGGCCAGGTTTGAAGTGGAATTAAAGGCTTGAGAACTGTGTGAAGCACAAATCAAACTGAGATCATTCCAAATTATCTTGCTTTTTTATTATCTACTAATTCTCAATTATATCTAACCATATAATTCTAAAAATATCACTAAAATGTGATTTATTTTTGTTGTGTTTTGTTTCTTTATTTTATAAATACAATTTTTAAAAAAAAAAAGCCTCTTGGGGTCCCTGTCTGGCTCAGTCAGTGGAGCATGTGACTCTTGATCTCAGGGTCACGAGTTCAAGCCCCACGTTGGGCGTGGAGCCCACAAGAAAAAAAAAAAAAGCCTCTTGCATCCAACCACATGATACATTATTTGTGGCCAGAAAATTCCTATTAAAAAATAAAAATCTTTTGTTTGGGATGATAAAAATAAAGTTCTGAAATGGATAGTGATGATGGCTATACAACATTGTGAATGTACTGAATGTCACTAACTTGCATACTACTTTAACGATAATTAAAGTGGTAAAATTTTATATGTGTATTTTACAAGTTAAAAAAAAAAAAATTTAAAGGCAGAGCCCCAAGGCAAGGCAGACCTTTGAACTCTTTTTGAGCATCTAGAAACACTTAGGGATTGAAAACAGTGTCAACAGTAAGAATCTGGCCTTTGGAGCCGCCCAGACCTAGTTTCACAGCCAGACCTTGCCCACACCAGCTGTGTGACATGAACAAGCTTCTCAACCTCCTCAGATTTCAATTTTTCATAGTTAAGAAAGATAGAAACCAACAAGTAAGACTTTTCTAGGATTAAATAAAATAATGTAAGTGTGGGATTTAGAATATTCCAATTTGGTTACGCCTAACCCCTAGAGCTTTTTAAAACTATCTGTGCTCAAGGGCACCTGGGTGGCTCAGTCAATTAAGTATCTGGCTCTTGGGATCCCTGGGTGGCGCAGCGGTTTAGCGCCTGCCTTTGGCCCAGGGCGCGATCCTGGAGACCCGGGATCGAATCCCACATCAGTCTCCTGGTGCATGGAGCCTGCTTCTCCCTCTGCCTGTGTCTCTGCCTCTCTCTCTGCGACTATCATAAAAAAATAAAAATTAAAAAAAAAAAAGAAAAAAGTATCTGGCTCTTGATTTTGGCTGAGGTCTTGATCTCAGGGTTGTGAGATCAAGCCCTGTGTAGGGCTCCCCTTCCACCCCCACCCCCCCCACCCCTCCCACCCCCCGTGAGGGCAAGCCCACATGGAGCCGCATGTGGAGCCCCATGTAGAGCCTGGGGTCAGGCCTAAGAAGTGATGGCTCCTAGTGACATTTGCACCAAGTATTAGCGTGAAGCTCCTTTCTTACTTTATTACTGCAGTGTTTAGGTACATCTCACTATTATCTACATTTCATTTATCCTGATAAAGAAGCTTGGTCCTCCTATCTCTCCATATCTACTGGCATATAACAATATCATAGCTTGTCTTTTTTTTTATTTAAAGATTTTATTTATTTATTCATGAGAGACAGAGAGAGAGAGAGGCAGAGACGCAGGCAGAGGGAGAAGCAGGCTCCACGCAGGGAGCCCGATGTGGGACTCGATCCCCCGACTCCAGGATTACACCCTGGGCCGAAGGCAGGCACTAAACCACCGAGCCACCCAGGGATCCCCATAGATGGTCTTTTATTAGTGCTGTGCTTGTTGCATTTTCAGATTTGTTATTAAATCCTCTCTTTGCCAGTTTGGCGATAATATCATGGAGGCAAGAAAGGAAGACAAGACTGGCTAATCAGCTCTGCAGGAGAAGGATAAATTGTAATGGCTCTGCTTCAGAGTAGGCACAGTAGATCACTCACTCAGAGTAGCCCAGAGTCTCAATATTTTGGAGTTGCCTATTTCCCTGTGTTACCCAAGAGTGCAAATGATCCTTCCACCTCCCTGATATCCTTCTTTGTGATTTAAAATATCCTAGATTTTGGGATCCCTGGGTGGCGCAGCGGTTTGGCGCCTGCCTTTGGCCCAGGGCACGATCCTGGAGACCCGGGATCGAATCCCACATCGGGCTCCCGGTGCATGGAGCCTGCTTCTCCCTCTGCCTGCGTCTCTGCCTCTCTCTCTCCTCTCTGTGCATTCTCATAAATAAATTAAAAATCTTAAATAAAAAAAATAAAAAAAATAAAATATCCTAGATTTTAATTTTAAAAATTTTTATTAAAAAATATTTTTAATTAAAAAATTTTTTAAATTTAAATTCTATTAGTTAATGTATAGTGTATTACTAGTTTCAGGGGTAGAACTTAGTGATTCATCAGTTGCATATAACACCCAGTGCTCATTATATCACGTGCCCTCCTTAATGCCCATCACTCATTTATCCCATCCCCCATCCCTCTCCCCTCCAGCAACCCTCAGTTTGTTTCATATAATTAAGAGTCTCTTATGTCTTGCCTCCCTCTCTGTTTTTATTTTTTCTTCCTTTCCTCTATATTCCTCTGTTTTAATTCCCAATATGAGTGAAGTCATATGGTATTTGTCTTTCTCTGATTGATTTATTTCTTTGATTTATTCATTGACTTAGCATAATACCCTCTAGTTCCATCCATGTCATTGCAAATGGCAAGATTTCATTCTTTTTTGATTGCTGAATAATAATAATATTCCATTGTATATATACACCACCTCTTCTTTATCCATTCTTTTTTCTTTTTTTTTTTTTTAAGATTTTATTTATTTATTCATGAGAGGCACAGACAGAAAGAAAGGCAGAGACACAGGCAGAGGGAGAAGCAGGCTCCATGCAGGGAGCCTGACGCAGGACTCGATCTCAGGTCTCCAGGGTCATGCCCTGGGCTGAAGGTGGCGCTAAACTGCTGAGCCACCCGGGCTGCCCTTTATCCATTCTTCTGTGGGTGGACATCTGAGCTCTTTTCATATTTTGGCTATTGTGGATGTTGCTGCTGTAAACACTAGGGTGCATGTGCCCCTTTGAATCACCATTTTTATATCCTTTGAATGGATACCCAGCAGTGCAATTGCTGGGTTGTAGAGTAGCTCATTTTTAACTTTTTGAGGAACCTCCATACAGTTTTCCAGAGTGGCTGCAGCAGTTTACATTCCCAACAACAGTGTAGGAGGGTTTCTGATTTTGGCTCAGGTCATGATCTCAGCATTGTGAGATCATTTCTCCACATCCTTGCCAATAGTTGCCGGTTTCCCTGTGTTACCCAGGAATGCAAAGGGTACTTCCGCCTCCCCCATATCCTTTGTTTGATTTTAAATTTTCCATTTCCTAGATTTTTAAAAGGGATCTATCCCTGATGACAACAATTTATATCCTTCTCATACAAAATGGCCAACTTCTCTAAACCTGTACTCCTGCAGAGTTATTAACTCCTTCCTTTAGGAATCTTGTAGGTTAGGTGGAGCAGTTATAACCACTTAACTGATGGCTTCTAGAGAGAACAGGAACTGCCTAGAAGGCTGATCTACTGATTTAACAGGTATTTACCAAGCACTGTTCTGAGGGCTTTGCCTTTATTATCACCTGCCATCCTCACAATAGCAGCATTATCCTCATTTATAGATGCGAAAATGAGGCGTGGAGAGGTTAAGTCACCTCATTTGGTTGCACAGGTAGAAGGTGGCAGAGCGTCACCCGCTGGAGGCCATGTGCTTGTCACTGTCCGGTTTCACTGGGTGCCCAGGCCTTGTGCCCAGCAGAGAATACCAGAGAAACGGCCAGAAAGGCCTCACCTCTATCTGCAGAAAGGCCCTGAATCCGAGCTGCTGAGAGAGAGAGAGAGACTGCTCCTCACCTCAGGCTCACATGTCCCAGAAGAAAACCATCAGACAGTTAAATGTTTAATATAACTGAATCAGGGGGCTTTTGACTAAACACCACTCTAAAGAACGATACTCCAGTAAAGGGTGTGCAAAAAAGAATTTTAAAACAAGGAGGGAGAGTGACTCAATCCCAGCAATCCCGTTGCCAAGACTGAAGGAAGGTGGAGAAAAAAAGGTTGCAACTGCTTATTTCATAGTTTCTCGAAAGCAGTATCTGATTACCACTTCCTCTAGTTGTCTTGGTAAGTGGATTCCTGCACAAAGGAGAAAAATGGAAGGTCATCAAATCCAAATAACTTCAACCCGACTCCCAGAGCAAGCCTGGCAAATAATCTGCTTCCTGAAGCTGAGCTCAGCGCCAGGGAGGGCAGCTCAACTGCGGGAGACTGCCAATAGCAATGCAGCAGGCCCAGTCAAATCTGCATTGAGGATAAACAATGAATAATGTTTTTTAATGAGTTTGTCCCTGTTATCAATTCAAATTTAACTGGACGTCCTGTATTTCATCTGGCAACCCTACTCCCAAAACTGGAAAAAAAAAAGGGACATAGTATAGTTTCCCTGAGATGCCTTAGTCTTCCTGCCTCTTGATACCAGAGAGCTGGACTTCTTTCTCTAAAGAAAAAAATTGTATGAGAAACGAAGTAAGGAATTTAGCATATCTGATATAAATAAAATCAGGGTACCAGGATGTAAAGTGGATTTTATTATTGTTCTCACCTAGTGAAAGCAGCAATTAAAAGTTGTGTAAGCCACTGGGCTGAGAATTTGGAGGAACAGGTTCCAAACTCCTAGTTGTGTCCTTCCCTCTCTCCAGCCCCTTTCCTCCCCTTCAGAACCCAGATCCTGGGAAGTGTGCAGGTGCCCACTTAGTGCTAGAGGCTGGACGAAGACTGGTGGAGAGATGAGGATGTGGTATGTTTATGTCACTTCAGGTTGGGAGCAAGAATCTAACTTCATATCTAAAAGCACGTTTTTGTTTGATTAACCTAATGAGGCCTTTTAGCCATTCTATCCATACTACCTGCGCCTATTGTTTTAGTTAAAAGTAAAAATGATGTGTATCTGTCCTTCAGGAGAGAGCTAGATTGAGATGGGTGTCAGTCCCGCTCTGTCACAGTTCCTTGCGTTGGATTGTTTTCCGAGGGTCACATTCCTAACTCTTGACCCTGCAGAGCTGGACCGACAGCTCTAAGGTCTCTTCTGTTCTAGAACTCTTTGATGTGACAGTTCCTCAATGGGCTTCTGTAGGCTGCAGGAATCACATACCTTAGTAAAGGGAACTCATACCACTACTTAGCTAGTTCCAGCTGAGGGACAATGTAGCTCCAGCTTTACTACCTAATACTCTCGTAAAACGAAAAGGGCTGAACTTTAGGGGGAAAAAATCCATATGAAGTAACAGTGACATTCATTCTCCTCCACTAGCAAAATTTGCCAAAGAAACAGTTGTTCAAAGGCAATTGCCTCCAGGCCCTTGCTCACTGCCCTCTCTCAAAAGGAAAATTAACCCCTTTGAGTCATGACACAAGCATATTCACACTCCACGTGGGAAAGGATAAGAAACTATAATCATAAAATTTCCACCCCTACCTGTCTAAGCAGGTTCAGAGGGTTATATTACTTCTTCATTGGGCCACTTCCCAGGGGCAAAAAGACTTCCACCGTCATTCATTGTGCTTACCTACTTACTATTATTAGTAATAACAATGTTCCCCCGGCTTCCATCAAAAAAGATGCTTACATCTCCACCCCATGACTGTCTATTAGACAAGTAGTAATTCTTTCCTTAGCCACATTTGTATTTCCTATCTTGATTATTTAACTCTAAATGTTAACAAGATCTATTAGTAGATGGCTGAAACTGGTAGAAATCCTATAATTCCTGTTGATTTTGTACTATGTGTAACATAAAACACAACAGCTATTTAAATATGGCCAGGCATAACCAAATACAGTTGAACTGCATATACAGAGTTTTAGAGAATCTAACTTAAAACTATTTTTTTTTTAAGATTTTATTTTGGGGGCACTAAAGGCAGTCAGTTAAGCGCCTGCTTTTGGCTCAGGTAATGATCCCAGGTCCTGGGATGCAGCCCCACATCAGGCTCCCTGTTGGTCAGGGAATCTGCTTTTCCCTCTCCCACTGCTCATGCTTTCTCTCACTATCTCTATCTCTCAAATAAATGAATAAAATCTTAAAAAAAAAAAAAAAGATTTTATTTTTTAAATAATCTGTACACCCAGCATAGGGTTTGAACTTAATAGCCTTAAGATGGAGAGTCATGAGCTCCATTGACTGAACCAGCCAGGTGCCCCTAAACTTAAAACTTCTGTCTCAAAATTTCAAATCTTGGAAAAGTATATTTTTAATAACATTTTTTAAAAGTCATTGAATTGTAAATGAAAGACTTCAAGTTGGAAAAACTGGATCGCCTTTAAAATTACATTAGTAATAATAATAATTACTATTATTATTATAATAAAATCATTTGGCCTTAAATCATCCCTTGTCTGTAATAATTTGAAGTACTTGGGCAGCCCGGGTGGCCCAATGGTTTAGTGCCACCTTCAGCCTAGGGTTTGATCCTGGAGACCCGGGATCGAGTCCCATGTCGGGGTCCCTGCATGGAGCCTGCTTCTCCCTCTCTTTGTGTGTCTCTCATGAATAAATAAAATCTTTAAAAAAAATAATAATAATTTGAAGTACTTAATAAAATGCTGTACTCTACTCATCCTCATGACAACAGAGTTGTGGAAGGTAAAAATTATAAAGTAACACAGAGATTTGGGAGTTCTCTAGATCTAGACTGGTCCTCAAAACAAAGGGAAAAACCTCTTTCCTTTTGAAACAATATCAGTATTTTCCTTTTGAATCAATATGGATAACTAATCAAGATAAATTAGTTCCTAAAGTGGATCTAAGGTAGCAGTCTACCTAGCTTAAATTCACCAGACACTTGCCAGTTCTTCCATATTCTGTCTCAACTGTACCTGTGCTTAACATATGGCTTGGGGTAAAGCTATCATTAAAAAAGAATTCTCTCCTCTGGATCTCTAGGAGGAAGAAGAGTATTGTGTGCCTTTTTCCATCTGTTGTCAGGTTCTTCCACAGGGCTAAGCTTGATGTGTGACCATCCCCAGGGTGCTTTGACTACTGTACTGGTCATAACCCTATCAACCTGCTGACCAGCACCTTCCAGCACATGTGGAAACTAATCACAGATTTTTTTTCTGCACCAGTGCTGCTATGGCAGAGCTGGATTATTACCTCCCAACATTCATTTTCCCCTTTTAGTTTACTACCAGAACCCCAATTTTTAGTCTCCCCTGCTGTTCAGTGTGGCCATGTAACCAAGGGTTCAGGCCAACCAGAGGTAAGCAACAGTGTCTGGTACTTCCCAGATGTCTCCTTATGGGGAAAAGGCACATACTCTTTGTTAACACTACCTGTGCTTAACATCAGGCTTAGGAGAAAACTTCTCCTTCTTCTTCTTCTTCTTCTTCTTCTTCTTCTTCTTCTTCTTCTTCTTCTTCTTCAGCAAGAGTGAATAATGTATGGACTCATCAAATCACTAGGTTATACTCATGAAACTAAATGTAATATTGCGTATCATCTATACTTCAATTTATAAAAGAAAGAGCAAGCTGAGTTGTCTCCTCTGGAGCTCTGGGAGGAAGTGTTTTTGGCTTTCTTATGTCTATTGGAATGAGCCTTGGAGCGCCATCATGGAGTTATCTAGCCGTGGGCTGCCACTTGCTTCTGGACTCCTGTGTGTGAGGGAAACAGACTTCTGCCTTATTTATGTTATTGATATTTTGAGTTTCCTCTGAGCCTAATCTTAACTGATGTACTTCCATAAGATGGGTTTTGCCTATAACAAAATCTATCACAGTCTATAGCAGGAAGCCTCGGAAAACCCTTTGTGACACTGTCTGTTCAGTGTCTTGTCTTACTGTGGTCTGTCCTCTAGAAATGTTCTAAGTTCTACATGCACAAAGACCCTTTTGACTCCATGAGTAACCCTGAGAAGGGAGCTGTCTCACAGCTGGCTAGCAGCCTCATTGAGAGAGAAACAATCTCACTGTATCTCAGTTGCCCCAAACTACCTACTGCCTTGTGGTCCAGTGGGTGGGCAAATGCCAGTTATACAGTCTAGAGCTTCAGACTGTATTTTACTTTAAGATTTAAAGCTGAAAAGTAAAAATATCCTTTTCCTGCCTCACGAGGGTCAAGTAGAATGTCATGATGCCCAAGGCTGTGCCTGCTATCACATCCACAATGAAAAGGGTTTCATTGACTCCTCAGAACATGTGTCTTTGAACAGAAAAGTGCTTTAAAGGCAAGTCAGACCAAATAAAAAGGAAGATGAAGTGCAGTGGGCATAACCATGTGAATGAGGCTGGAAGAACCCCTGGATCGTCTGAGCAATAAACTCTTGTGACCACAAAACCTCTTTTTGTAAGAGGTGCTGCGCCCAAATTTCATTTCCCAGAGATGAGCGGCTTCTTCCCCTGGTGTGGTGGTTAACACCAGCACGTAGCAGGCACTGGCTGGCAGGTGGTGATCATCAAGAGACCCACCGTGCAAAACTGGAGAAAAATATTACTAAAATTTTAAAAATACATTTACCTCAACCACTTTAGGAAAAGGTCTTGACCATTTCTTTTTTATTTTTTTTAAGATTTTATTTATTCATGAGAGACACGCAGAGAGAGAAAGAGAGGCAGAGACACAGGCAGAAGGAGAAGCAGGCTCCATGCAGGGAGCCTGATGTGGGACTTGATCCCAGGTCTCCAGGATCAGGCCCTGGGCTGAAGATGGCGCTAAACCACTGAGCCACCCAGCCTGCCCTGCCCATTTCTTTATGAACTAAGCATACACCTACCCTATGACCTAGCAATTCCACTCCCAGGTACTTACCCAAGAGAATTGAAAACATGCATCCACACAAAGCTTTGTACAAGAATGTTTATAGCAGCTTTATGCATAATAACCTCAAAGTGGAAATAGCCTCATGCTCATTAACATTGGGACTGGCTGCACAAGTTGTGGTATGTTCATTCAATGCAGTTCCATTGAGGAATAAAAAAGCAATGAATTTTACTCAACAGTATGGGTGAAACTCAAAACAATTATGAAGATTGAAAGAAGCCTTACACAAGAGTTCATGCTGTATGATTGTATTTATATGAAATTCTAGAACAGCAAAGCTAATCTCATGTGGAGAAAAATGTACAATCCAAAGAAGAAATTACAGGACAATTTTGTTGACAGTAGCATCAAAAAGAATAAAATACTTATAGTCAACTTAACTGTGGAGGTGAAAGACACTGAAATATACAAAACATGGTTAAAGGAGACCAACGGACAAGAAGATCACGGCTTCCTGTGCATTTACTGCCCTCCTTAATTTAAGCATTACAGGGTCTTCTAATATGTTAAACCCAAATATACCTCTTGACTATTTCACACCAGGTTCCCTCAAGCAACCCCCAACAAGCTACTCTCTTCACATTCCAAATACCTGAGAACACTGACAATCATGTGAAAATGGCACCTACGTATGTCTTTGTATCATTTCCTAAGGACTCGATATTTTCTTTCCCTGTTTTCTATAGGACATTGTTTTCCAATATCTTGATATCCTGGTCATATTCTGGTTTACACCGGTGTTGTTGTTGTTGTTTTTAATAATACCTAGGAAGGATCGCAAGATAGATAGGTAGATAGGTAGGTAGGACATGGTAAACTAGGGTTATTTAGCTTAATCTAAGAATGCATCAAGCATCTAAATCGTGCTTTTGGAGTCTGTAACTCTTTTGCATTTATGAAATAGATACTGTTTAACCTAACTGCATTTTTTTCTAGTTAAAAGTCTCCTTATGGTTTTAGTTCATGTTCTTACCCTGAAATCATGGTGGATCTTGATGTTATCTGTCCTATAAGCTATCCCTCCCAGGTTTTCTTCCTTCCTTCCTTCCTTCCTTCCTTCCTTCCTTCCTTCCTTCCTTCCTTCCTTCCTTTTTCTTTTTCTTTTTTCTTTAAAGATTTATTTATCTATTTTAGAGAGAGACAGAAAGAGCCTGAGCCGGGGGTGGGGGGTGGGGGTTGTTCAGAGGGAGAGGGAGAGAATCCCAAGCAGACTACGATGATCCTGAGGCAGGACTCCATCCCAGGATGCTACGATCATGACCAGAGCTGAAACCAAGAGGATGTTTAACTGACAGAGCTACCCAGGTACCCCTCCGTCCCAGGTTTTCAACACAGATTTATTAGATAAGCATGTTTGATAGCTCTTCACCAAATTAAACATTAAAATAAAAAACAAGAATCCCCTGGGGCACCCAGGTGGCTCAGGGATTAAGTGTCTGCCTTCAGCTCTGGTCGTGATCCCGGGGTCGTGGGATAAAGTCCCACATCAGTCTTCCCACAGGGAGCCTACTTCTTCCTCTGCCTATGTCTCTGCTACTCTGTGTCTCTCATGAATAAATTTTTTAAATCTTCAAAAAATAATAATAAAATAAAATCCCCAAGATATGTCATCAGAAATACTTATCTGCAGTTTGACACTAATTAATTAATACTTTCTGGATGCAACTGTTTAATCAGCTGAAATAATACAGAAGGTCATTAGGAGAGCATAATTAATCCTGAAAAAAACCCACTTAAAACCATTTAAAACAACAACAAAAAACAAACAAACAAACAAAAAAAAACATTTAAAACAGGGAAAAAAACCACTAAATATTGAAAATAATGTTTTATTAGAATGAATCTTAAAAAATAAAACCAAACATCTCACAAATTAATTTATTTCACATTTGAGTTAACAAGATTTCAGTTATGATGGTAATAGTGTGTCAGTTCTGAGAACAAAAAAAGAATGGCTCAAGTCCTGTTACTTCACGGGAGAAGGAAGATTTTCTAACAAAACTATGGCAGTGAGTACAATCATCTTCATTTTATTTTTGACATTCAGATTACAATTTTAAAGACTGTCATTCTTGCAAAAATATTAGAAGGCTTGATTCATTGTCCTGAGGTCCTTGCTTTTCCTTTTATATTCAAATACTTCACTTTTGTGGTCCTTTGCCATCTTCTTGGTTTTTTTTCTTCTTCAATTAACAATCTGACTGTGCCATATCCCTTTTTTTGTTTTCTATTTTGGGTTTCATTCAAGCAATTCTCTGAAAGACATCTTGAAATCCTACATCATTTGCAAGATTTAAAATTTCACTTTGCAACTGATTTGAATTCCTTCAAATAAGATAGCTATTTAAATGGGTTCTGGGTCCAGCTCATCCAGGTTGAAATCCTACTTGACTAAGAGCCTCAATTCTCGGGAATGAATGAATGAATAATATTTACCTTATAGAGTTTTAATAAGTATTAAATGAGTACATATGGGTAAAGCAGGTAAAATAGTGCCTGGCACATAGTAAGCATTTAATATTATAGTGCCTTTTTAAATTATTGTATTATACAAGAAAATCAGCAGGCCATCATCAGACAGAGAAGTTGGTGATTTGGGCTGGCACAGATGCTAGTAAAAAGTGACGTTACAAGCTAAATTATGTCCTCTGGAATTCACATGTGGAAGTCCTAACCCCCGGTACCTTAAATAGTGACTATATTTGGAGATAGGGTCTTTATAGAGGGAATGCCTCCTGTAAATTAAAAAGAAGTCATTAGGGTATCCTTATAAAAAGAGGAGATTAGGGGTGTCTGGGTGGCTCATTTGGTTAGGTGTCTGCCTTAGGCTCAGGTCATGATCTTGGGGTCCTGGGATCAGCACCACATTGGGCTCCCTGCTCAGTGGGGAGTCTGCTTTTCTGTCTGCCCCTCCCACCTGCTTGCGCTCGCACTCTCTCTCTGTTTCAAATAAATAAATAAAATCTTTAAAAAAAAAAAAAAAAAGGAAAAGAGATTAAGACACAGACAGAGAAAAGACTACCTGACACCTGAAGACACAGGTTGAAGATGGCCATCTACAAGCCAAGGAAATGGTTTGGTTAGTTTGAACACAAACCAACCCTGTTGACACCCTAATCCTGGACTTCCAGCCTACAGAACTGTGAGAAAATTTATTTCTGCCATTCAGTCTGTGGTATTTTGTTATCACAGGCCTAGCAAACTAACACAAGTGAGGAAAGATATTTGAGTGTGACTATCCTACTTCAAAAGTCACTAGTTTAAAAAAAAGTTCTTTTGTAAGTATTTCTGTTACAATCATTTTATTTCCTTGCAGCCTTGTGATTGAGGTCGCGAATGTGGTGAATCCTGGAACACAGAGGACCCTGGAATCAGCAGTCGACATTTCTCTGTACACAAGGATGTCATGAGAGTCTCCTGGCAAATGTCTTGCTAACATAAGTCACTCCTGACTACAGTATTTTCCTGTTCCTCCAGTCAAGCCCTTCAAAATGGAAACAAGGTTGGCTGGCCCGAGCTCAGATTTCAGGGAACTCAAGAGAGTGCCTTGCAGTCACCACTTTCTTTAATAAATACATACAAAGCCCCTTTAATCATTCATTCTGGAGTTTCGCTGAAGCTCGGCATTAAACTTAACCAGTGCACAGATCCATAAGTCACTTTTCCTGTTGCGTTGGAAAATCTGGAACTCATTTGCCCATCTCCGGTCTTTTGCCGTCTCTCTGTTCCCCCAGCCCTCCCGGTCAGATTGCCCTGTGATCACATCTGCAACTTCTTTCAGGACTCTGGGGTGTCATTTATCTAAGCCAACAGCCTTGCTCTCATTTTAAGCAGCTAGATGCTCTCTGCATCTGTCTTGGATTGAAGATCACTCTGCTTAGAACAGAAGACAAAAGCTTTATCATTTGTGCGGTTTCATCATAGACCTTGCACTTTTTTCATTCACACTGATCATCTTTCCTTTTTGTCTTTCCTGGTCCTATCTGTGCAAAAGTTTATTCGCTGTCATGAATATCCTTCATGCTGCAAAATCTCATTAAGTCTGTATCAGCTGGAACCATCCAGTGTTGTAGTGATTCCCCCACTGACTATAAGATCCATTGATATGCTCTCAAAATTTGTATTATTATAAATACACTCAGGAATTTCAACTATAGTTCTATTTTTTTCCCTATTCCTTTGAGTCTTGAACTAATCTGGAGTCTTTGGCATGCATTACAAACAATGTCTTTAAAAGTAGAAGTATCAGAAGGAATAAATATCATGCACTAAATCATACCATGCTGGGTTCTCCATTAAATGGTGCCACTTGAGGAAAGTATATACTTCTTTCCCTCTATGATTATACTGATAGTATCTAGACCCCATTCAGTGGCTCATGTATCAGATCCCCTAGATACCAGAGAAGCCCTGTAAAACCATCCACACTGGCCCCTTCCAGGACCAAGGCAACGGACTTGTGCTGCTCACTGGAGCCTCTGTTCCTCGTTCCTTGGGGGGCAGAGTCCCGCCACCTGGCACTGATGCTGTGGGCTCCTGCAAGTATGGCTTTCACGGCCTTCAAAGCTGGTCAACACTTACTCTCCTATTTCCACTGATGGACATGGCAATACCTTCCAAAGGGGCCTGTAGAAATAACCCAAGAAACCTCTGTCCTAAATGGAAGAAGTTGTACACATGCTTCAGTAAATTTTCACTTTTGGTGGTGGTGCCTCAAGCCATTGCAGGAAATGGGGAGTGGGATAGGGAGCTAATGGGAGAGAGGCCCCCCAATCCCTGCTTCAATGTGAGTGGATTCATTGCTCTTTTACATACATTTGGCTTCCTTATAAGATACGTTGCAAGAAAGCCTTCAAGGTGGTTTGCCATTATAAATATCTTTGGAAGCTACTCACATCCACTCCTGACTTAAGGTTCCTAAGTTTAATAAATAAAAATACATGACATTTAATTAAATTTAAATTTCAGATAAATAGCAAAATAATTGTTGTATAAGCATATCCTGCATATTGCACAGGACAGACTCATACTAAGCAATGATCAGTTGCTTATCTGAAATTAAAATTTAACTCAGTGCCCTGTATTTTATCTGTGGTCCTGTCCTACTTGTAATAAACCAACAGCCCTTTCTACTACTCCAGATCCTGCCAAAGTGGCATGTTAAGGATCACCTTGTCTGATTGATCCCTTTTGGTGATTGCCCCTTAAGCCTTCAGTGGTGACTCTTCCCTTTTCAGATCACAGTCTGTTGACCTCTGCCCCTCAGGCCCAGCCTTTGTCATATTCCACTCTCAGCTGAACTCATGAGGACGATGTGGCTCCAGGCCTCACTGACCCAGCTCACTTTGACATTGATAATCAGAATAAATGACTCCCTTTTAGGCTTACCAGTCAGGGCTGACTTTCACCTGTGTTGATCACTGGAAATGTCTATATATCAATACTTCCATTTCTCAGTTGGGAAACAAAACCCCCCAAAAAGTTTCAACCATAAGGAGTCTTGATTGAGATTGGTGATCTACAGCTGGTTGGTGTTAGGGGTTGGAGGGAGCTAGAGGCTAGTAAAATGCTATATGAGTTGCTTCTGGTTGAGGGTATAGAAGAAGAGAATGTGTACCAAAGACATTTGACAGGGTGCTTCTAATAGTTCTCATCTTTTCTCAGCATAGAGTGACAGAAGGAGCAAGAAGAATCAGATTCAAGAGTTTAAGAACTACTTCAGATCTGCTTAATGAAACTCTGAGGCAGGTATGTAACCTCCCTGACCTTTCTCTTCCATGTAACAGGATGCTTGTGCCTATCTTACTGGGGTTTGTGGGAATTAAATAAAATACCACTTAAAGTCGTGTTCCCTTCCATTTCCTTCTCTTCTTTCCTAAATTAAATTATTTTCTCTGCTCTAAACAAAACAAAACAAAACAAAATGATTATGGTTTGGATAGTATAAAGTGAGGAGGTAAAAAAAGAAAAGAAACATCTAGAAATACTAACATTACAGAAAATTATGATTTATTTTGAAAATATTCCAATTAGGCAGAAGAATATGCAGAGATTCAGTTTAAAGACAGAAGATACACATTAACTGCTTCTCCTTCTGGAAATACAACTAAAACTATGGCAAAGGAACAAACAAAAGCCTTAAACCCAGAGAACAAAGAGAGTCAAAGAGAAGACAATAGCTGCAAAATCTTGGAAGGCAGAAAGCAGAAGAGTGAACTCACTTAGCCCTCCATAAAAGGAAGCCTGGTTTTCCATGAATAGCACCAGACAATGGAGAAACGGCTGCAATCTGAGAATTGAGAGATAATGAAGACAGGAGGGTCACATCCTCAGCCCTCTTCCCCACACCTTCATCTGGATGAATGCCCTCCCCTACCTTGTCAGAGGACCAAAGTTGCTTCCTGAATGCTGGCTACCAGGCATAAACCTCCCAGGCAGGAAACAATTCAAGGGAAAATACCTAAAAACTTCTGAAGCAGTAATAGTTTTCATTGAAGAACAGGTCCTCATCCTAGGAAAGCCCAAGACTTACTCTAATCTACCTACAGAGAGTTCAAATAGCTTGTTAGTAGTAAATTTTTGTTATCAGACATCTGAGGGGAAATTATTTACATGAAAAATGAGGTTCTGAACATCAGTAGGGGAAAAAGCAATTCAGAGGAAACTCAGACCATACATGCAGATGAAAACTTAAAAAAAAAAGTCATTAATGTCCTCACGGAAATTATCAAATATTTTACTTGTGAAACAAGAACAGGATGTCACCAAAAAATCTCTGGAAAAAACCTAACTCTTAGAAATAAAAACTACCCATTCTCTAAAATGGCATCAACCATAAGATACATCATTATTTTTGTACCATATTTTATTTTTATTTTTTTAACCTCCTTAGTTTATTAATCCTCTCATGAAAAATCTGCACAGTCACCACAGATAAAGCCACTGCAGAATCTTTACTCCTTCTGTTGTCCAATCTCCAGCTCACTTTTTGCCAGCACCAATGTTGGCTTTTGCAGTCCCCCTGACTTTCTTCATTCTCTTTTTGTGTTCTTTCTGCTGTTTTCTTGAAGTCTTTTTCTTCTCATACAGGCCATGTTTTGCAAGTCTATGTTCGGGTTCATTTTTCTTTGCGTAATCCAAGGAATCATAAATCATGCCAAAGCCAGTTGTCTTGCCACCAACAAAATGGGTTCTGAATCCAAAACAAATATGGGATCCCTGGGTGGCGCAGTGGTTTAGCGCCTGCCTTTGGCCCAGGGCGCGATCCTGGAGACCCGGGATCGAATCCCACGTCAGGCTCCCGGTGCATGGAGCCTGCTTCTCCCTCTGCCTGTGTCTCTGCCTCTCTCTCTCTCTCTCTGTGACTATCATAAATAAATAAAAATTTAAAAAAAAAAAATATGACATCTGGTGTGGTCTTGTACATTTTGGGTAGTTTTTCCCGAATTTCTGTCTTAGGTACTGTTGCCTTCCCAGGGTGAAGAACATCAGTGACCCTCTGTTTCCGCTGAAGTAGTCAGTTGGTCATGAAGTTACTGTGTGGTTCATGATGGCAGCCGAGCTTCTAGCAGCTGGGGAGGAAAAGACTGTACTATTTTTTTAAATGCATGCAAAAATTTTTAAATGCATAATTTTTATTTTTACCTACTGAAGAACTTTTAATATGACTTAAAAACAGATGTAAAAAAAAAAGACAGATGTGTTATACATTATCACCATTGTTTGTGTGTATGAAAATATAAGAAAAACGCATTACTTCTTAAACATCTTCACATTCAGAGTCTGAATCTTCTGAAACCACTTCCCAACTCAGAATCACTGACATTTTTTCTCCTTCATTGAATTTCTTTCTTTGTGTCATTAGAGCATAAATTATGCATCATTCTTTTTTAAAGATTGATTTATTTGAGGGGAGAGGGGGAGGGGCAGAGAGAAACTCCAAGCAGATTCTACACTAAGTGCAGAGCCTGATGTGGGGCTTGACATGAGGCTAGATTTCATGATCCTGAGATCATGACCTGAGCTGAAACCAGGAGTCAGAGACTTAACTGACTGTGCTACCCAGGTACCCCAGATTATGCAGCACTTCTTAGCCAATTGCTCCACTATAATCTTAGGGATTTTTTTCTAACCTACTGATATCCATTTCTCAAAATTTAAATCTGGCACTATTTGGGGCACCTGGGTGATTCAGTTATTGAGCATCTGCCTTTGGCTCAGGTCATGGTCCCAAGGTCCTGGGATTGAGTCCCACATCAGGCTCCCTGTTCAGCAGGGAGCCTGCTTCTCCCTCTGCCTGTGTCTCTGCCTCTCTTTTTGTGTCTCTCATGAATAAGTAAATACAATCTTTAAAAAAAATTAAATAAATCTGGTATAATTTTATTTGACTTATATTACAGTTTCATCTTTTCTAATTGAGTTGTGTATCAGTGGATATCATGCACTTCTCTTCAAAGTCAGCAGAAAATTCTGGACCAATTGAGGTTCCACACTTCAATGATGATCTTGCACAAGGTATAAGTTGGTCACACCAGCTTCTTGTCGCTTTGAAAGTTCTTCAGCCTTCAGGAAATGCCAAGGCATTTGGCATTTTTCCTGCCTTCAACTACATTTCTTGGTGGGTGTGGTATCAACAGCACTTATAACTCATGTAAAATGACAATTTTATAAAGTCACAGACAATGACAATGATGCTATGGCTACTTCCTGGTCAACAGTCATTGTAATGGGGCATTTATGAAATACATCCTGATTTCAGAAGCTTTAAAATGTGAAAAAATGTGCATCTTGAAATCAATGAACAACATTTAAAAAAACAACTCTCACTAGAGGAGATGGAAGATTTAAGAAATCTCTCAGAAAATAAAGGTAAAAAAGACATAGAGAAGGAAAAGAAAAGAGAAAAGATAAGAAAATTGGAGACTGAATACAGAAGGTCAACAAATGAATGTAAGAAAATTTGAGAAAAAAATAGAGAACAGACCAAATGGGAGGAGAAAATAATATAGAAATAATTCAAGAATATTTCCTAGAACCAATATACAATGGTTTTCAGATAGAAAGTGCTTACCGATGAAAATTGTAATACTCAAAGGTACACAACCATGAAATGAGGGGAAAAGACAACCTTAAAAACTTCCAAAAGGATAAAACAGATTTCTTATCAAGAATCAGGTATTGGGATCCCTGGGTGGCGCAGCGGTTTGGCACCTGCCTTTGGCCCAGGGCGCGATCCTGGAGACCCGGGATCGAATCCCACATCAGGCTCCCGGTGCATGGAGCCTGCTTCTCCCTCTGCCTGTGTCTCTGCCTCTCTCTCTCTCTCTGTGACTATCATAAAAAAAAAAAAAAAAAAAAAAAAGAATCAGGTATTAAAATGACTCTAGACTTCTTAATAACTATAATGTAAGCAAAAAAAAAATAGTGTAAAATTTCTCAGGAAAATGATATTTAGATTTAGATTTCTATCTCCAGCCAAATTATTAATCAAATATGAGACTAGAATAAGATGTCTCTAGATATACAAAGTCTCAAAAAATTTACCTCCAACTACGCTTGAAGATACTAAAGGAAGATACCAGAGGAAGTATTCCACTAAAATGAGTGAATAAACCTGGAAAGAATTCAGGGAATCCAACAAAAGAGAGCCGTAGAAGGAATCCCCAGGAAAAAGGTGAAAGGAATCCAGGATGACAGTTTTATTTTGAGCCTAGACAGTAACCAGCCTCTCAAGAAGCAGGTCAAAACAGTTGGGAAGAGACAATTCCAAACAGATGAAAACTGATAGAAAATTGGTTATATTGACAGGAGATTCAGGCTGCAGAGAAAAATACAGAAATATATTAGATATGAGTAAGTTGCTTGGAAAACTAATCATAGTATATATAAGACCCAGCTAGTTAGCAGTGACTAGCATTTATAGTCACAATAAAGAAATACCCAAATACCAACATACCCCAAAATTGTGATATATTTGGAGTGTGGGGTTGGGGAGGGGAGGGTGGTCAAGGAATGTGCATATAAGATGGGAACAGTGGAAAACATAATGATAGAAAACAAAATCCTCACCTTCCAATGAGAGAAATCAGTAGATAATGCTTAAAAGTGAAAAATCAAGAAATAGTGGTATAAGCATGTTATTAGAGATGTGAAGATAAGGACCAAAAGTTACGGATAAAAGTTTAAGTGGTTCCTTCTGGAGATTGTTAACCAGGGCAGGGGAGCAAGGGCTGTGCTTGGCACTGTTCCTTTTTTAGAACAAACCTTATAGAATCATTCAATACATTAAAATTCACAATAAAAAGTTAAAACAACAAAATATTTGGAGAGTAGAAATAATAAAAGAGGCATTAGAATGAGTTGATCACCAGAATCTAGGCATGGGTCCAAGTCTTTTAACCTCTCTGACACTTAGTTTCCAAACCTATAAAACATAAAATATAGTATAGATCCCAACACCCTGGATTGCAAGAGATAAATACAGTAAGATATGTGTAAAAGTTTTATAAATCTAAAACTCTATAGAAATGTAAGGACTTGTATTTATTAAGTACACGAGGCAAAATGCAACATAAGAAAACTAATACCAGTAAATAGCTGGTTCTTTGGCACTTGTTTGCAGCCCTCAGAAAACTTGAACCAAACACTACTGCTGTATAGAGATGTCATGGCTAATCCTTACAAAAAGAAAATGTTGCTACCTTCCACACGGTACATAGGCGGCTCTTGTGAATGTTCATGGAGTTTGAAGTGAAGTTAGTGTTTCAAATTGTAGGATGCTTCCCAAGATGCTCCTGAGCCCTCTTGTCTAGATAACCACACACCAAAAAAGGCCAAGTTTGTAGGGAAGTTAATAGTGTTGTAGAAACATTGTACAAATTTTCCTAGTTTTTTTTAAAGATTTTATTTATTTATGAGAGACACAGAGAGAGAGAGAGAGAGAGAGAGGCAGAGACACAGGCAGAGGGAGAAGCAGGCTCCAAGCAGGGAGCCCGACTTGGGACTCGATCCCGGGACTCTAGGATCAGGCCCTGGGCTGAAGGCGGCGCTAAACCGCTGAGCCACCCAGGCTGCCCAGTTTCCTGGTTTTGATAATACTCGATGGCTATGTAAGATGTTATCACTGAGGGAAGCTGGATGAAGAGGACACAGGAACTTACTGTACTATTTTTGTAACTTTTTGTGAGTCTGAAATGAATTCAGAATGAAAAGTTAAAATGAGAGAGTTATCTAGAGAGTATCTAGACTCAGTCAAGGAGGTTGTTAACCCTGAAAGAACACAAGATTGTTCTTACAAAGAAATGCTGTATCTATACCCTTCTAGGCTGCTCGGTTCTTGCCAAGAAGGAACGATCTTTCACCAGATCGATTTCCCTGAACCCCTTGCTCAATATGTCTCGTCAAACCACTATTTTATTTCTGCCATTAAGAAAAATGACCAAGTAAAAAAAAAAAAAAAAGAAAAGAAAAATGACCAAGTACAGTCATCCACCTTGAAGAAGGAAAAGAGTATAATCATTGTGCTTACTTTGAGATAACAAAGCAGGAAATCAGAAGTCCCTGGGTAACCTGAAAAAATCCCAACTTTGTTTTATTTAAGGATGCCAAGACTCCTTGTGAGACTGGCACTGCGGGTAGAGGGATTTCCTGCATGCTAAATAAATAATGCAAGATGCATCAGCCCAGAGCTTCAGAAGTTCCAGATTTCTTGGCACCAGGGGATTGTGAATGATCCTCTCCACATCCCTTGACTGTTGGAAGCCTTTCAAAATGTCTTCTAGCCTTCAGCCCTTCTGCCCTTTGATCTTGTCAGGGAGAATGCAAGATAGCAAGTCGTTGCTATGTTTTCTAGATGCTGTGCTTCTCCAAAGTTAGGGTACATGAGGATGGCTGGGGAAAATACAGATTCTCAGGCCACATTCCCTGAAGCTCTAACCCGGGGCCAAGGCAAGTTATCTCCAATATTGACAGTTGACAATACTGACTGTAGGTCACACTGGGGAAATCACCGGCAGGGGGTACTTGGCTTAAAAAGATAAAGAAAATAGGGGCACCTGGGTGGCTCAGTTGGTTAAAGCATCTGCCTTTGGCTCAGGTTATGATCCCGGGGTCCTAGGATGGAGCCCAGCATCTGGTACCCTGCTCAGTGGGAAGCCTGTCTCTCCCTCTCCTCCCCACTCATGCTCTTTCTCATTATCTCTGTATCTCTCTCAAATAAATAAATAAATAAATAAATAAATAAATAAATAAATAAATAAATAAATAAATAAATAAAATCTTTAGGGCAGCCCCGGTGGCTTAGCAATTTAGCGCCGCCTTCAGTCCAGGGCGTGATCCTAGATACCCGGAATCGAGTCCCATGTTGGGCTCCCTGCATGGAGCCTGCTTCTCTCTCTGCCTGTCTCTCTCTCTCTCTCTCTCTAATAAATAAATAAAATCTTAAAAACAAAAATCTTTAAAAAAAAGAATAAATAAAATAAAAACTTTTAAAAAAACAAAAACAAAAACAAAAACATACAGACTTGCTTAGTTTCCCTAGGTTGTGATTATTTAGGAAAGTTCAAGGGGCAAATTGGTTTTAAAGCTGAACAGGATGGTTTTCAAACAAGTCTTTTTTAAAAAATTTTATTTATTTATTCATGAGAGACACAGAGAGGGGGCAGAGACATAGGAAGAGGGAGGAGAAGCAGGCTCCATGCAGGGAGCCCGATGTGGGACTCGATCCCACGACCCCAGGATCACGCCCTGGGCCAGAGGCAGATGCTCAACCGTTGAGCCACCAAGGCATCCTTCAAACAAGCCTTAAAAAAAAAATTGTGTTACTCCCAACCTAGTTCATATTTCCCTTCCTAAACAGCATTCCTATTTTAGCATTTAATTTACCTTCCAACTTGGCCATTTGTCACTTTTCCAAGCACAAGGCTTCTATCCTCAGCAGCCCTGGGAGTCCTGGGCAGAGTAGAATCACACCACTCTCCCACATATTTTGCATACAGTAAGTGTTCAATAAATATTTGTTGTATGAATCCATGAATAAATACATGTAGATGAGCCGCCAGTCAAACCAACTTCATCAAATAAAACAGCTACAGAAAGGAAGGAATGTATCCCAGAGAGACAGAGCACTGAATTTAGAGCTGCCAGAACCAGTCTCTGCTTTCTCAATCTGTAACCTATTAACCAGTGGGATCCAAAAGAAATAATAATGCAAGCTACTAACACAAGCTACTTATGGAGTTTTACATTGTTTAGTAGCTCTATTTTTAAAAGTAAAAATAAAAAGAAAATAATATTTCATGTTATGTTAACTAGCTAGAATTTAAATTAAAAATTGGAGAAAAAAGAAAACAGGTAAAACTAGTTTTGTAAAGATTCTATCATCTATCTATCTATCTATCTATCTACCTACCTACCTACCTATCTATTTATTTATTTTATTTAATAGAGAGAGTGACTGCATGAAAGAATCCCGAGCAAACTCTTCGAAGTACTGGGAGCCTAATGCGCGTGTGGCAGGGGTGGGGGGGCACTCAATCTCAAGACCCTGAGTCATGATCTGAGCAGAAACCAAGAGTCATGCTTAACCCACTGAGCCACCTGGGTGCCCCAAAACGAATTTTAATAACATATGTTATTTTACCCAATGCGTCTATAATATATCATTGGGGTGCCTGGCCAGCTCAGTCCATAGAACATGCAACTCTTGATCTCCAGGTTGTGAGTTTGAACCTCATGTTGTGTATAGAGATTACTTGAAGATAAAAAATCTTGGGGGGCCTGGATGGCTCAGTCAGTTTAAGCATCTGATTCTTGATTTTGACTCAGGTCATGGTTTTAGGGTCTTTGAGATCAAGCCCCTCATTGAGCTCTATGATGGGCGTGGAACCTGCTTAAGATTCTCTCTCCTCCCTCTGCCCCTCCCCTGATTGTACTCACTCTTTTGCTAAAAAAAAGTAAAATAAATAAATAAATTTTTAAAAAGAAAGAAAAGAAAATATCTCAAAAAATAAATAGGTAGAGATGCCTGGATGGCTCAGTGGTTGAGCATCTGCCTTTGGCTCAGGGTGTGATCCCGGTTCAGGGGATCAAGTCCCACATCGGGCTTCCTGCATGGAGTCTGCTTCTCCTTCTTCCTATGTCTCTGCCTCTCTCTCTCTCTGTGTGTGTGTTTCTCATGAATAAATAAATAACATCTTATAAATAAATAAATAAATAAATAAATAAATAAATAAATATTATTTCATCATGTACCCAATATAAACTACTAACGAGACATTTTCCATTCTTTCTTTCATACCATTTTGAATCTGGTGTGTATTTAATACTTACAGCCTATCACAGTTTGGACCAGCCACATTCAAATGCTCACCACCACATGTGGCTGGTGGCTGTCACAGTGGAGAACACAGGTCCAGAGGTGTGCTGGCTCTGACAACCCTCATTTTCCTTATCTGGAAAATTGGAACTGTATCTCCCTCAGAGGGCTTCAGTGAGGATTCACTGGTTTACCAATGGAATGTAAAGGTGTGGTGGCTTATAGCACAAAGCCTCATTTTTTGCTTACGCTACACATCCACTGAACAGAGTAGAGACTCTTAAAGTTTCCATTATGTCTTCTAATATTTTAGGGGGGCAAAAAAAAGTCACATGGCCACAGCTAAACTTCAGAGGGAGTGAATTGCAGTCCTGCCATGCATCCAAAAGATGGAAAGCAAGAAATATTTAATGAACATCATGAAGGTCTAAATCAGAGAGTTTTTCAGAAGTTATTCCAACAATCATTTTTACTAATTTCCTGAAGAACTCACTTCTGTAGTCATACAACCACCAGTGATCATGTTTTAAACAAAGGATTTTCTCCCAGCACATGTTTGTATTTGGGGCAAAGGGGGGGAACCACATTTGATATCTCAAAAGCAGCAAATTCTGAAGGTTTTCATCCTGTCGTGACTTTGCAAATGCTGATCTTGCCTAGAACAGTCCTCACTGGTCAAGAGTCAAGTCAAATACCACTCCCTTTGTTCAGTTTTTTGATAGATCTTTCCCACATGTTAGGCACTATTTGAGGAATGGAATATACCACAATGAACAAACAGACCAAATCTCTACCTTTAATGGATCTTACTTTCTGATTTCCTCTACAGAATGAGATTTTTCCCTCCCAAGTGGCACACTTCGATTATAGCTTATCAGGATAGCCACTTGTTGAGATGTCCCCGTCTCTCACTCCTGGGAAGAAGGCTCAGTCTTCTTCATCTTTAGCACCGCTTAGTGATATGCAGAGTTTGAAGACAAGGTTATTCAAAGGTCAGCCTCTGAAACAAAAATTCACAAGTCAACTCTTAAGTTTGGGACTAAACAACTCCCCTGCAAGAGGGCTGCAGCTGAGTGCCTTCTGGATCTACGGACTATGGCCATGGATATATTATGAAATAGACACTTGAGTGGTGGAAATGAGATTGGAAAATAAGAACACAAGTGAGAGAGCCATTGCATTTGACAGCCCCACAGGCATTGGAGATGCAAAACTTGGGGGGAGGACAATTTTGTCATCTGTGAAATGGGAATAATACCTACCTCATGGGTGGTAGGGATTAAATGAGAAAATCTTCGTAACGGACAGCTGTTGGTACTTAGTAAGAACTCGATGTATTATTATTATTATTGAAATTATTATTTCATTAATTATGAATAATGCCTTTTATTGTTTTAGATTAGTGCTTTACTTTTTATTGGTTTCAGCCACCGCCTTCTACCATATGTGTTGAGTGAGTCTACTTTAAACACTCAGACCTCATTTGGCTGTAGGCACTTGAACTTGCTGGAACCAGGCTTGTCTGGGGCTCTGGCCAGCAAACTGCAAGCAAGTGATTCTGAGGATATGGGCATTTATCTTTCAAGTCATATGAGGAGACTCTGAAGAAAGAAGCTGCAAACAGGGGGCATTGAAAAAAAAAGCATCCTGATGACATTGTCGGGGTCCTGATGTCCAGATTATTCTGAAGTTGGGACAAACCATTGGACATCCAACTCCTAGGAAACTTTTTTGGACAAATCGGGCACTACATTGTTCTGGAGTTTTAATCCACATAATAAGGGTCACTGCCATCAACATGCTGTCCAGGGTTTAGCCTACCTAAGAGCCTGTCTAGCTGTCCATGTCCAAGCTCTTTCTTTATCTCTCAAAGCCCTCCTCAGGGACACGGCCATTAAACTTCCTCATGGGGCTTCCCTGTAGTTGTGTGAATTGTCACTTTGCACACAGTAAGACTCTCACTGCTCAGCAGCTCAGATGACTGGGTGACAGGGGACTCCTGAATCACCGTACCTTCTGGGGATGGGGAATGCAGGCCCGGCTTAGGACCATATGAAGCAGGAGTTTCTATATGTGCGGTGGCCTTGATCCCAGAGACCAGAAGAGCTCTGTTCAAGTTCAGAAGACTTTACTTATGTTGAATCTGTTTCCTTGGACACTGTCGCAGAAGCTGTAACTTTCCTCCGTCCAGTACACCTACTTTCAAAGGAGCCTTCTCTTTTCACTCAGTGTGATCATTCTGGGGGGCCCTCAGTTCTGGCACTCACCTGCTCACCAGGTGACCCCAGGAGTGGGGATGTGCTCCAGCCACCAGTAACAGTGAACTGTTAAGTGGGGGCTGTCAGCCTGGATCCATTGAGTCTGGGAGACTGTGTCATGCCACTACACTGGCATGGGGAGGTGTGTGATAAAACTTGCTACAGTTTGATTGTGGTGGTGGTTACCACCAAATTTATTTGTCAAAACTCGTAGAACTAAATATCAGAAAGGTGGATTTTACTACCTGTGAGTTATACCTTGGAGGGGATCAGAATGTGCCACCCCAAAGTAGGCCACTTTGGCACAAGGATTATTTTTAGCTAAAGGAAACTGAGAATCAACAGGTGCAGGAAAAGTTCTTTCCCTCCCCTTAGCTGCCTAAAAGCAGGGCACAAATTTCCTTTTGTGAAGGTGTCTCCCCTCCACCAGAAAGACAGTGACTCTTATCACTGTAGATGAGGGACTGGTTCGGAGACCAGTTTGCATAAACATGCCTTACCAAAAATAACCTATGTCTTCCATTATCTGCCCCATATATTTGCTCATCACTCCCCCATAACTGATCATCCCTTGAAACCCAAAGCATCTTTCCTTTCTTAAAAGGGAATATAGGGCAGCCCAGGCGGCTCAGCGGTTTAGTGCCACCTTCAGCCCAGGGCGTGATCCTGGAAACCAGGGATCGAGTCCCACATCGGGCTCCCTGCATGGAGCTTGTTTCTCCCTCTGCCTGTGTCTCTGCCTCTCTTTCTCTCATGAATAAATAAAAAAGACAATAAAATTTTTAAAAAGGAATATAAATGCCAAGTCTAATCATTTCTTTGAGTTTCACTGCTTTTCTGTAAACTCCCGTGTATGTGACTGTTAATTAAAATTGTGTGCTTTCCCTTATTAATCTGTCTTTTGTTAGTTTAATTCACAGGTGTCTAGTTACTGAACCTAAAAGGATAGAGGAAAAGGTTTTCCTTCTTGACAAGCTCAATTTAAAAAAAATTAGGGGTCCCTGGGTGGCGCAGCGGTTTAGCGCCTGCCTTTGGCCCAGGGCGCGATCCTGGAGAGCTGGGATCGAATCCCACGTCGGGCTCCCGGTGCATGGAGCCTGCTTCTCCTTCTGCCTATGTCTCTGCCTCTCTCTCTCTGTGTGTGTGACTATCATAAATAAATAAAAATTAAAAAAAAAAAATAATAAAAAAAATTAAAAATAAATCCTTCCGGGGATCCCTGGGTAGCTCAGCAGTTTAGCGCCTGCCTTGGTCCAGGGCGTGATCCTGGAGTCCCCAGATCGAGGCCCACATGAGGCTCCCTGCATAGAGCCTGCTTCTCCCTCTCCCTGTGTCTCTGCCTCTCTCTGTCTTTCATGAATAAATAAATAAAATCTTTAATAGATAAATAAATAAATAAATAAATAAATAAATAAATAAATCCTTCCCTGAGAAATGTTTACATAATATTAGTAATTCTGGGTAAAGAAAAAGACCACAAAACAGCATGCTTGGTTTGATCCTACAGTGTACATCTGTGGTTTGAATTTGCCCATACCATCTTTTCCCTCTGGTAGTCCGTTCCTCCTGATTCTGGGTGGTCCGGATGTAACCGTCAAGCAGAATGCCAGGCCTTATTCCTGTCTGTCAAAGGAGTAGATACTACTGGACTCTGACTAAGCTAATGATAGTGACCCCATGTCCTTGGGAACATACCACAGAAGGCATGTGACTCAAGCCAAGTTGAGCTCACCTCTACATTTATAGACAATGGGAAAGAGAGGTCTTTATTCTCTTCCTGGTATCATTTCCTACCATTTGGGGTAGTGGGTTTTTTTTTTTTTTTTTTTTTTGAGATTTTATTTATTTATTCATGAGAGACACACAGAGAGAGGCAGTGACACGGGCAGAGGGAGAAGCAGGCTCCCTGTGGGGAACCTGATGTGGGACTCAATCCCAGGACCCCAGGATCACCCCCTGAGCTGAAGGCAGATACTCAACCACTGAGCCACTCAGAGGTTCCTTACCATTTGATTTTTCATTGGAAGCACAAAACCCCAGTTTCTACCACCATTCATATCACTACACTGAGGGAAGCCAGCCTGAGTTAAGCTAAGAATCCCTGTGTCTGCAATAGTTTTGAGTCCAACCTCAACCTGGTGCCCTACCGCACTCAGGTCTACAAAGTTGTACTCCCTACCAAGAGGAGATGAGAGTTCTAGTGACTTTGCACCCTCCCCACAGTCAGTATCGTCAGAACCAAAATTTTTGCTAATTCTATGCATGTAAAACAGTATCTTGTGTTTTAAATTTGCATTTCCCTGATTACCATGAGGGTGAGAATCTTTTTGCTTTTATTATTTGTGTAAGTTTCCTCATCTCTGAATTCTTTTTTTTTTTAAGTTAGTAAGCCTTTTATTGGAAAAGAAAAAAAAGACTAGTGTCTACAATTTGGATTGGATGTAAACTTTAATTTCTTAAATAGCAGTATTGGTGGTCATGCTGAAATCCACAATCACATCCTATTCTGCTGGCTCCAAGTCATGATTCGGAAGGTTTTAAAAACAGATTCAGAAGAATGCTTCATTGGTAACATCCACTTTGTTGATCCCATCTGGCAAATCCGCTTCTGTTGTGTTCTGACTCAGTGACCTCATGACAGGTCCAAGTTCCTCTGTGGCAAAGAATCATGGCCATCTTTGTCAAATAGGAAGGAAGCAAACTTCTTGACATCATTCATCTGTTCTTGGGTTAGCTCATCAGCCACTGCAGTCGTGGCCACGTCCCCAACTGGCCTCCTTCCATTCCCATCTGTGAATTCTTTATCCATCGCTTTAGTTCATTTTTTTGTAGTATTATTTGCCCTTTTCTCATTAATTTCTGAGAGTTATTTTTCAATGTTCTGTGTATTGATTCTCTGTAAGCTAAATATATTGGACCGATCTTATCCCATGTGTGACTCACTTTATTTTTTTACTTTTATTTTTTTATTTTTTTTTTACTTTTAAAGTATACCTTTTTTGTTGAGCAGAATTTTTAAATTTTAATGTAATTAAATATGCCACTTTTTCCCCTTATGGTTTATGATTTTTACATCTTAAGAAATTCTTCTTTCTTTTGTTCAGAATTTAAAACTTTTGCTTTTGACATTTAGGTTTTTAGTTTACCTGGAATTCACTTTTTGTATATGTGCTGTGAGGTAGGGCCTTATTTTGTTTTGTTTTGTTTTTACATTTCCATGTGGCTAGTCAGTTGTTTTGACAGGATCTATTAAAAATATTATTTACTAAAAATCAATCTTCATACTGATTTGCAATGTCACCTCTATCACTATTAAGGTCCTTGATGTGTAGGTTCTTTTTATTTTTTTAGATAGTTTGAATTAATATGTTTTTTATTTTTATTTTTATTTTTTAATGCTTTTATATAAATAATCTCTACATTCAACGTGGGGCTGCAACTCACAACCCCAAGATCAAGAGTTGCACACTCTTTTGACTGAGCCAGCCAGACACCCCTGAATTAATAAGCACTTTTATTTTTTTATTTTTTATTTTACATTTTTAAAGATTTTATTTATTTATTCATGGGAGACACAGAGAGAGAGAGAAAGATTGGCAGAGATATAGGGAGAGGCAGAAGCAGGTTCCACGCAGGGAGCCCGACATGGGACTTGATCCCAGGTCTCCAGGATCACACCCTGGGCTGAAGGCGGCGCTAAACCGCTGACCCACCCGGGCTGCCCAAATATGTATTTTTAATTTTAATCCTTACCTATACAGAATTTAGCATGGACCATGACAGGCAACAGAACCTATACGGAATTGGTTGAGGTTGGGGGTAGGCTGAGGGTGCCAAAGTTCTGGGCTGGGAAGTTGGCAGTTCTTGACCCACAGGAGCAGAACTGGTAGTATATGGACTGCAACATTTGTGACATTAGTAGGAAAAACTCAAGCTGTTGGATGTATCTTTAGCCTTTGGAAAGGATCTCCAGCAAAGGCAAATTCAGCTGAAGGAGGCCCATGAAAGGAAAGGGGGAAGAAATCATATAGCTTTCCTTAAAGATGTCCTTTCTGAAAAAAAAAAAAAAAAAATAAAATAAAATAAAATAAAAAAAAAAAAAAAAAAAAGATGTCCTTTCTGTTTTCAGAAGGAAATCCAAAATTGTTGTATATTTGGTTGTTCTGAAGCCTGCTGGAATTCGAAAACCAAATTATCTGCCCAACTAAGGATAGTTATCTGTAAAGGAAGTAAACTGGAGGATTTATCAGAAAATACAACTGGGTTCCAGGAGCGCACCATGTTTCTGCTCCCATCTCTCCTCTTCCAAGCATCTGTTAAAGACTCAGCTTAGATCAAGGATTATTGCAGTCTTTGAAAAGTCATCTGGGGTGGGGGTGAGGGTGCCTGGGTGGCCCAGGGGGGTTAAGTGGCTGCCTTGGTCAGGTCATGATCTCAGGGTCCTGGGATCAATCCAAGGGCTGGCTGCCTGCTCAGTGGGGAGTGGGCTTCTCCCTCTCCCTCTGTTTCCTCTGTCTCCCAGGTTGTGTGGTCTCTCTCTCAAATAAATAAATAAAATCTTAAAAAAGAAAAAGAAAAAAATATATCAGTTGGGATGCATCCTAGGAGCATAGAGCAAGTTTTTGACACCTTCTCACCCAAGATTATTAATCTCTTATTGCCATTGTAACAAATTGCCATGTATTTATTTTGCAGCTTAAAACAATACAAACTTATCTTACAGTTCTGGACGTCAGAAGTCCAAAATGGGTATCACTGGGCTGAAATCAAAAGATTGGCAGGAGGGGCAGCCCCGGTGGCTCAGCGGTTTAGCACCGCCTTCAGCTGAGGGCGTGATCCTGGAGATCCGGGATGGAGTCCCACATCGGATTCCCTGCATGGAGGCTGCTTCTCCCTCTGCCTCTCTCTCTCTCTCTCTCTCTCTCTCTTAAATAAATAAAATTAAAAAAAAAAGAAAAGTAAATAAATAAATGGAAAAAAAAAAAGATTGGCAGGGCTAATACATTCCTTTCTAGAAACTCTAGGGGGGAATCCATTTCCTTATGTTTTCTAGCCTCTAGAGGCTGCCCACATTCCTTGGCTAATGGTCCCCTTTTCCATCTTCAAACCCAGCTATGGCCAATCAAATATTTCTCACAACATATCATTAAACACTGACTCTTCTGCTCTACTCTTCCACTTTTAAGAACCCTATGGTTACATTTGGCCCATAAGGACAATTTCCCTATTTTATGGTCATCTGATTAGCCACCTTAACTCCCTTGTCATGTAACCTAACACAGTCAGAGATTCTGGGGATAGGACATGGATGTCTTTGGGAAATCACTATGCTGCTTGACACAATTATTATGTGGAATTTTCTTATGCACTTATGCTATATGTGGCTGTATCATTATTTATTTAAAATTTCCCTGTTGGGCGCCCAGGTGGCTCAGCGGTTTAGCGCTGCCTTAGGCCCAGGGTCTGATCCTGGAGACCCGGGATCGAGTCCTGTGTCGGGCTCCCTGCATGGAACCTCCTTCTCCCTTGCCTGTGTCTCTGCCTCTCTCTCTCTCTGTGTGTGTCTCTCATGAATAAATGAATAAAGTCTTAAAAATAAATAAATAAATGAATAATAAAAAATAAAATCTCCCTGTTGATAAACTCTTTGGATTTTTTCTTTTTCTTTAATAAAGGATACCTTAACAAACACCTTGGTAAATATGGTTTCCTATTTTGGAGTTTTTCTTTGAGGTTCATGGAATAAATGATGCCAATAGTTTTATGATTTTAAATGCCTATGTCTGTATTTTTGGCTAAAACAACTGTGCTAATTTCACATTCCTTTATAGTACATGAGAATACTATCTCAGTAAACTTACACTGATACTGGCTTTTAGCATCTAACAGTTTAGCTTTTTATTTTTTGAATATATTGAGGCTGAACAATTTTCATATTGTAAGTTTTAGGATGGGAAAAATTTGGGGCTTTCTTATTATAGTCACTACTGAATCCGCAGCCTCTGGCATGGAGCCTAGCACTGAAGAAAGCTCTCAGTAAAGATCTCAGGAAAGTGGAATGAGTGAGTGGAAGAGCATAATGGTGTGGCTAGGAGCTTTGAAATTGGACAACTCTGATTCACATTTCCAGGTACTTTATAAATAGTGATTTATTTAATCTTCTCGACAATCCTGTAAGGTAGGTACTATTATTGGCACAGTCTCCATTTTTCTAATAGTGACGCTAAGGCACAGAGAGGTTAAGTAACTCCCTAAGGCCACACAGCAAGTAAATGACAGACCATGAACTCTGGTTCCAACAGCAATGTTCTTAACACTGCATAGCATCTCTGATATACAAGTGTCTACCTAATACAGCTGTTACGAAGATTAAGTAGTATAACATAAATGAACTGCTTCTTGACCAAAACAGTGCTTGACATATAATAAAGCACAAGGAGTTTTTGTTCTTTTGTTATTCATATCACTACTACTATTATTATATTTTATGAATTGTTTATATCTTTCATTCATTTATACATATACATACATACATATACATATACATTTCAAAAAGATTTTGTTGTCTATCTTTTTTTTTAAGTAGGCTCCATGCCCATCATGGAGCCTAATGTGGGGCTTGAACTCACGACCCTGAGATGGGGACCTGGGCCACCCAGCCACCTCTTTGTTGTCTATTTTTATGTGAGTTTATACAATAAAAAATTAATTCTATGTAAGCTTTCCTCATTTTATATATAGTATTTAAAATAGTGTCTACCAATTAGGATGGGATGTTACACGTCTCGACTCTTGTCACTGCTGTATATAAACCAGAATAAAGTGTGTTCAAACAGCCTTCGCCTCGTGACTGACACAATCTAAAATGGACCTGAACTGGCAAAGGCCACAACTTACAGTCATATCTGCTCCTTTGCAGAGCGTTGTGCATTCACTTTATGCCACTGAACTGCACAACTAAAAATGGTTAAAATGATAAATGTTGTTTATTTTACAATAAAACAGACAAAAACATACCCCTCTCAAGCTTAAGTGGGTTTTGAAAGAGTAGGATTTTAAGGTACACAAACGTTTGTAGCACAGACAAATTTTCTAAAAAGCTTAAAAATTTTTCAGACTGGGAAGATGCCATCATGTGTATCCAGGGATGGTGTCATTAAAGTAGAATCTTTTCTTAATAATGGTTTCTCTTTTCCTAATTTCTTCGTGCACTAAGAAATCAATAGCTTCCCATTCTTCACCCCCCAAAAGACAAAAGTGAAGTGGGTAAAAGGGCAAATTTCTGAAATATTATTACTAAACAGAGTAAAAATAATTACAAGTTTGTGTGGTTGCTCTCATGACTCAGCACGTAAGGATTTCTCATGCACTGGGTGCAGCTCAGTCACTGCATTAGACAGACAATATTGTAATGTAGCAGAAATAATTGTCTCGTGTGTCATGGTCAATGAATCATTCAATTAAGTAAATCATTACATGACCAATCCCAGTAGGGGTCACTGCCATTCGTTGCAAAATCCTGTAACATTGATTTAGAAGATTACTTTAAGATCATAAAATAAGATTATTCATCTGGAATACAAATTATTTTTTAAACACATCCTATGAATCTCATTATTTTGAATAATCTATTTTAAACCTGTGAACAAGTATTTTATCAAAGTTCCATAGATGACTTTAAGGACAAGATATGGCTGTTAGATAAACTGAAGCATATTAAAAATTTTAAACTTATTTGTGCAAAAGCTAATTTGACTCAGGCAGTACCAACCTGGAAGTGCTAAGGAGTTCTCCACCCACAAGAGCTGAGACAAGACTTTTATAAAGACAGAAGCAAAGCAAGGAAATTATTCGATTGGTTACAGCTTATAGCCTAATTGGTTATTTGTGACTGGTTGTCCTTCGGTTTTTGATTTCTTAACCCTGAGGCATTTCGGGTGTAAGTTTTGTTTGCTTTTGTAGGCTACTAAGGTATCAAAGCCACCTCAGTTTAGTGGCCTCCTTGTTTAATTAATTTAACATGGCTGATGATAATCTTTTTAAAAACCAATTGTCAGAGATTATTTTCATAATTAGCAACTATAAAGTAATTGATATCTGCTGGAGAAAGTAGATCGTGGGATAAATTATACAGTTTTCCATCCTATCCAGAAATAAGTTTTTTTTCCCCTACAGCATACAAATGCTATATACTAGAACACAGTAAACAAAATACTATTCCCACTGAAAGGAACTGACTCCCTGGTTGATTTTAGGCTTGGAGTAGGAAAAGCAAAGGTAGGTCTGTATCATCATCATCTAATTGATCTAGAAAGTAAGGAAATGTTTAAAAGTGCATGGGAACAGTCAAAAAGCATAGGAGCCTACTAAAAGATGCTAAAGACACAACAGTCAGCTGAAGTGATTCAACTGAATTTAATTCTTTTTTTTTTTTTTTTTTTTTTAATTTATGATAGTCACAGAGAGAGGGAGAGAGGCAGAGACGCTGGCAGAGGGAGAAGCAGGCTCCATGCACCAGGAGCCCGATGTGGGATTCGATCCCGGGTCTCCAGGATCGCGCCCTGGGCCAAAGGCAGGCACCAAACCGCTGCGCCACCCAGGGATCTATCATCTGAATTTAATTCTGATATATTTTATAAGACAACAGGCCTGAACTTTTTACACGTTGTATTTTTTTAAGGTTTTATTTATTTGAGAGATTTGAGAGAGAGAGAGAGAGAGAGAGAGAGCGCACACACACACACACACACACCACTGATTAGGGAACCTGAAGAAGCAAGAAGCAAAGAAGCTCAGCTCCATCCCAGGACCCTGAGCCAAAGGCAGACACTTAACTGACTGAGCCACCCAGGCGCCCCAGGTGTTGTATCTTAAAAGGGCAGGGAAAGGGCACTATACTGAGATTAAGGAAAACTGAAGCTATGACAATTAAATGCAGGATGCGATGTTAGATTGGGTCCTGGATTAAAAAGAGGGGGGAAAAACACCCTATAAAGGGTGTTATTGGGACAATTGGGAAAATTGGATTTTTGGCTGTGACTAAGCCATCCCAAAATAGGCCTCTGTTGGCACATGGATTATTTTAGCTAATGGCACATGCAGGAAAAGCACTAAAAATAAGGTACAAGTTTTCCTTTTGTAAAAGAAATGGAAATCTCCATTTGTAAAGATGCCTCTCCCTCCCATTGGCAGGAAAAGGAAGTCTCTTCCAATTCCTATCCAAGGAGAAAGTGCTGACCTAAATCTATATCACAAACCATACTAAACAGCCCTAGTTTGCCAGACTCTCTGGGTCACCTTCTCCTAACTTGCCTCCCCTGCCCAAAAGCCAAAGCCACCTTTCATTTGTTCAGCCTAGGATGGTACAGGAGCCCTAGTTCCAACCACTCCTTTGGATTACTCATCTCTGGGTGCTCTCATGTGGACACGAACAGCATACATGTTAATACGCTTCTGTTTGCTTTTCTTCTGTTGATCTGTCTTTGGCCAATCTAGTTTATAGGGTCTCCCTGAAAGAGAGGTAGAGAAAAAGATGTTTTTCTCTACTCCTTTGTGGCCATTATTCTTAATATTTTAATAGTAAATGATTATTAGATAATATCATACCAATGTCAAACTTCTTGAATATGATCACAGTATATGTAGGAAAAGGTCTTTTTTCTAAGGAGTTAGGGATTAAGTAGTTAGGAATATAATGCAATGACATCCATGAGGTACTTTCATGTACTTTCATATGATTCAGAGAGAAGGACAGAGAAAGAAAGAGAAAGAGAAAGAAAGAGCAAGAGCAAGAGAAATTGAATGAGTATAAGCAAACATGGCCAAATGTTAAGCATTTGTGAATTAAGGGAATAGGTACCAGGGAGTTCTTTATGCTATTCCTATAGCTCTTCTAGGGGTGCCTGGCTGGCTCAGTTTGCAGATCATGTGCTTCTTGATCTTGGGGTTGTACATTTGAGCCCCACACTGGGCGAAGAGATTACTTAAAAAAAATAAAAAACAAAGAAAGATTCTTCTAACTTTTCTGTAAGTTTAAACGTTTTCAAAATAAAAAGTTTTGGGAAAAGTGCATTAAAACTGTCCTTACCGGGCACCTGGGTGGCTCAGTGGTTGAGAGTCCACCTTTGGCTTAGATCATGATCTTGGGGTCCCAGGATTGAGTCCCACATCAGGCTCCTCACAGGGAGCCTGCATCTCTCTCTGCCTGTGTCCCTACCTCTTTCTCTGTGTCTCTCATGAATAAATAAATAAAATCTTTTTTTTTTAAAAAGGGGGTCCTTACCACACGTTTCATTCATTTATGTTTTTGCTTAACATTGTCTCTGTTATTACCTAGGCTTATAAGAGTCTGTATTCAAGCTCATAACTATTTTTTAGTACTTTGAATAATAGCATTTTTGACCACATGAAACAGACAAGTAATACAGTTAGATTTTCTGCCTGAATTGTATTCTTTTTGTAAAAATACATTGGAAAAGGAATCATTGTTAAGTTCCATGATTTAGATTTTCTAAGGAAATTGTTTACCAATAAAGTGCAAACATTTGACCCAGGGTTACCATTTTGTGTGGTTGGATGGTCAATGGGAAGATGAAATTGACTTGTGGAATTTTAAGGCTGGAAGGAATCTTAAGGGTTATGAATACATCATCCCTCCCCCAGTGGGGGAGCAGACTGCAGGAAGCTGCCTCGCCATTGAGATACCTGTGTAAGCTTGAAGGACAGAGAGCTAAGATACCCTAAGATAGCCTTTGACAATGGGGTGGGGAGCTCAATGATGAATAGTCTCCTCTTTATCCTTCCAGTGGACAATCCTGAGGTACCCCAACCAGCAGCAGAAGAATTAGCATCAAGCTTCTCTGCTAAAATAGTGAACACTCCTTTATAAGCTTCCTATATTGTGAGTCTTCCTGGGTATCTGTTGTCTGGCTCCTATTTTATTCCTTTTGTCCCGGCTGGTTGCAATGGTTTCATTCCTGTATTGTTATTTTAGTTGGGGAGCACTGAAATATACAAACACCAAAATGAAAAAATTCACAGATGAGTCAATAGGAGGATGGAGATGACCTGAAGAGTCTGTGAACTTGAAGATGGAACAAAAGAAATTCCCCAACTCAACAACAGAGAGAAAATAGACTTAAAACACGCAAACAAAAAAACAGAGCCTCTGCTGTCAGTGCGACTATAACACAAGATGAAACATGTGCCCTTTTTGCATCTTTTGCAATGTTCATGTAATATTTTTCCTCTTTGCTTTTTTGTTGTTAATACAGCAAGTTACACTGATTCATACTTTGACTGCTAGGTATGCACTCTTGCATACCTTCGTGATGATATGCTGTTCTTTTTTTAAATTGTTGAATTCTATTTATTAATATTTTATAAAGTTTTGCAGTTCATTCACGGAAATGTTGAAGGGAAGACACGTAACGTAAAAATATTTAACTAACAATAATCTGGATTTTTATAGTGGCAAAGGCTAGGGAACCTGTGGTTTAGGAAATGCAAAAGTCAGCTAAGCATTTTATCTTGAATGGAGCCGGAGAGGTAAGGAGAGCTCCATTTCTCTTTTGGCTTTGTCATTCAGAGAAATGCAGATTTGTTCCAATAGCCTAAAAGGTAATCCCTAGGAGAATTTAAAAATACACTTATGGGGGATCCCTGGGTGGCTCAGCCATTTAGTGCCTACCTTTGGCCCAGGGTGTGATCTTGGAGTCTCAGGATCAATTCCCGCATCAGGCTCCCTGCCTTGAGCCTGCTTCTCCTCCCTCTGCGTCTCTCTCTGTGTCTCTCATGGATGAATAAATACAATCTTTTTAAAAAATACACTTATGAAACAAAATAACACATGAAAGATCACTGTATCAGTTATAACAATGAATATAAATAGGTTAAACTTCCTATGAAAAGACAAAGATTTTCAGATTGAATTCAGCAATTTTTAGACAGCATCCATCTAATCTATGGGATTTCTAGGGACACTCCGAAAAATGAGTTATGGAAAAGAGTAAAGGTAAAATGATTCAGACGGTGTCTTTCTTTTTCTCGTTTTCTGACACTTGGTATATAGATGTTGAATTTTATTGAATGCCTTCTAGCACATACTGCTTTTTAATAGACTTGTTGAGGGGGGTGGGGGGGTTGCACCTGGTTGGCTCAGTCAGTAGTAGAGCAAGAGACTCTCCATTTCAAGATTGTGAGTTCAAGGGCAGCCCTGGTGGCGCAGTGGTTTAGTGCTGCCTACAGCCCGGGGTGTGATCCTGGGGACCTGGGATGGAGTCCCATGTCAGGCTCCCTGAGTGGAGCCTGCTTCTCCCTCTGCCTGTGTCTCTGCCTCTCTCTCTCTCTATCTCTGTCTCTCATGAATAAATAAATAAAATCTTAAAAAAAAAAAAAAAGATTGTGAGTTCAAGCCCCTTGTTGAATCTGGAGCCTACTTAAAAAAAAGAATTACGATTCTTTTGGAATTAAAGGGGTCCTTTTTTAAAAAATAAGAAATAAAAGGCTTATTGGACTTACTAATATTGTTAAAAGATAAACTGAGACATATAAAAGATGTTAAGAGTTTATTTGAGCAAAAATCAGTTCAAATCACGCAGTGCCAAATAAGAAGTGGTTAGGGACACTCTGTAAGGAACTCAGGGAAAGACTTACACAGAAAGACTGCAGAGGCAAAGAAAGAAAATCATAGATCATTATAGTGGAAACCCTCATTGGCTTGTTTGTGATTGGCTGTCCTTGTAACCTCGAGGCATTTTCAGGCTTAGGTTTTGGTTTGCTTATGAAGGCTGCCAGGGCATCAGTCTAATGACCTCCTCGTTTAATTTAACAATGTAACATTATAGTAACAAATTTTCTAATAGATGACTCTATAGTTTCTGATATAAAGCTTTTATTTATTTTATTTTAGAGAGAGAGTGAGAGAGAACATGCACGGGCACACACACACACACACACACACACACACACACACGGGGGAGGGGGAGGGAGAGGGAGAGAATCTCAAGCACACTCCCCATTGAGCAGGGAGTTCTACAAGCTCCCCTCCCATCCCATCCCATGGCCATTGGATCCTGACCTGAGCTGAAACCAAGTGTTAGCCGGTTAACCGACTAAGCCACCCAAGTGCCCCCTATAGTTTCTAATACAAACTAAAAGAAAAGATGGCCAAATGTTTACCAGGCAATCCTAAACAAAACATAAATATATAAAGCAAGAATATCATATAGTATAAAGGTGAAGGTATAAAGCATTGAGATACAAACAACTACCTTATTTTATATTTTGCTTATTTCTGTATCTTTGAAAAATAGAAACAACACATGGACAAGGCTGGGAAGCAGAGATAATACAGAATATTATAAAATTAAAAGTTAAATTCTGCATTTGCTCTGGCTATGAACCCAATTCTACTCCTAAAAGGAAGTCACTATCAAATATGTTAATAAAGTTTATACTTCATAGTCCCTTAAACTGCGAATAAGATTCTGTCAAAATATATAATAACCAAAAAAGAAATTAATACATACAATATTGATAGATATAAGATATTTTAAAAATACTTTTCTCAGTCTTTCATATATCACACAAGCAACAAATAAGCTAGATTATGGAGGTTGTGGTAAAAATGAACAAAGTTACCCCAATAACTGCATATTGAATGTTAAGCCTTTCATATGGATAATATACTTTCCCAGTGTCCATGGAACTTATTATCAGTCAGCTACTGATGAAATCTGAGAGAAGAAATTATTGTGCACATTCTCTGAACCCAGTGCTCTAAAACAAAAATTAGTGATGAAATTTTAAATTCTAAATAACCAAAATACTTGGAATTATAACTAGAAATGTATTTAAACATAAAGATTGACAATATGTAGGAAAGACTATCCAGATTCTAGAATCAATTTCGCTCACGTGTTTCTTTTCTCTCATAGGTAGGTCTATATACACACACAAAATTATGAATTGAACCTTAGTTTTACAATGATACAAGGAAAACATTGATTTTTATCTTGTAAAAAAGGACAGGTAAATACTGTTGTTGTTAACCTTAATGAAATTATAACAAGTTGAATGAACATGCTACTCATGGAAGAAGCTAGCATTTTCCTAGAATGGTTTTTTCTTTCTTTCTTTCTTTCTTTCTTTCTTTCTTTCTTTCTTTCTTCTTTCTTTCTTTCTTCTTCTTTCTTTCTTTCTTTCTTCTTTCTTTCTTCTTTTCTTTCTTTCTTCTTTCTTTCTTTCTTCTTTCTTCTTTCTTTTCTTTCTTTCTTTCTTTCTTTTTCTTTCTTCCTTTCTTTCTTTCTTCCTTCTTTTTTTTTTTTTTGGCTGATCTTCACGATTCTGACCCATTGAAATTAACAAAAGAAAACAAAAGAAATGCACTTTGCTTATGCGCCTTGTACCAGATAATTCATCTACTATAGAGAAATAAAAGTGATGTTCAGAAAACCTGCCAAGATGTGGGCTGAATTAAATCATATTTTACCAACATGAGAATACAATTATGACATCTTATTGTGGAATAAAGAAGTAGTATGTGGTTTTTTGTTTGTTTCTTGATTTTGAGTAGATACTCTAGTCTACTGCTGATCACATCGATTGTAGCTTCATCAACCATTTCAAATGGTTCATGGGTGTCTGACTGATGGCCAATCAAATGAGGAGCTGAACTTTCTCCATGACAAAACCTGTTGCTTAAAGTCAGCTTTTCTTTACTAATTGTCATGTGTCTCTTATTCTTTTTTTTTTTTTTAAAGATTTTATTTATTTATTCATGAGACACACAGAGAGAGAGAGAGGCAGAGACGCAGGCAAAGGGAGAAAGCAAGCTCCATGCAGGGAGCCTGACATGGGACTTGATCCCGGGTCTCCAGGATCACACCCTGGGCTGAAGGTGGCACTAAACCGCTGAGCCACCCGGGCTGCCCTGTGTCTCTTATTCTTAGCAATACCACAGAAACATCCTGCCCTGAGGACTTCATATTAATATGGTAGTTGTTTTAGTCCTCCACTCATTTCTCAGAATTTTCATCTGTCAGGGCTATCTTTCACAAATGAAAGCCGGAAGAAATGGAAGTCCTAACCAGGAACCACAAACCAGTGGGGTGGAATGGTGGGGTCAGTCTGGATTTCCTCCTTGCTTGTTTTCTGTTGCTTTCTCCAGTTTTTCCCATGACAGCACAGCCAGGATTTATTCCATTTTATGGGATAGGTTTTGTTTTAGATCCTGTGTTCCAAGAACCAGTTAGAGTGATTTAGCAAGTGTTGCTGCTAGTATTTTTTTAAAGATTATTTATTATTTGACAAAAAGAGAGCACAAGCAGGGGGAGCAGCAGGCAGAGGGAGAGGGAGAAGCAGGCTCCCCACTGAGCAGGGAGCCCAATGTGGGGCTTGATCCCAGGCAGCCCGGGGTGTGATCCTGGGGACCTGGGATGGAGTCCCATGTCAGGCTCCCTGAGTGGAGCCTGCTTCTCCCTCTGCCTGTGTCTCTGCCTCTCTCTCTCTCTATCTCTGTCTCTCATGAATAAATAAATAAAATCTTAAAAAAAAAAAAAAAGATTGTGAGTTCAAGCCCCTTGTTGAATCTGGAGCCTACTTAAAAAAAAGAATTACGATTCTTTTGGAATTAAAGGGGTCCTTTTTTAAAAATAAGAAATAAAAGGCTTATTGGACTTACTAATATTGTTAAAAGATAAACTGAGACATATAAAAGATGTTAAGAGTTTATTGAGCAAAAATCAGTTCAAATCACGCAGTGCCAAATAAGAAGTGGTTAGGGACACTCTGTAAGGAACTCAGGGAAAGACTTACACAGAAAGACTGCAGAGGCAAAGAAAGAAAATCATAGATCATTATAGTGGAAACCCTCATTGGCTGTTGTGATTGGCTTCCTTGTAACCTCGAGGCATTTTCAGGCTTAGGTTTGGTTTGCTTATGAAGGCTGCCAGGGCATCAGTCTAATGACCTCCTCGTTTAATTTAACAATGTAACATTATAGTAACAAATTTTCTAATAGATGACTCTATAGTTTCTGATATAAAGCTTTTATTTATTTTATTTTTAAGAGGACAGAGAGAAAGAAAGAGAAAGAGAAAGAAAGAGCAAGAGCAAGAGAAATTGAATGAGTATAAGCAAACATGGCCAAATGTTAAGCATTTGTGAATTAAGGGAATAGGTACCAGGGAGTTCTTTATGCTATTCCTATAGCTCTTCTAGGGGTGCCTGGCTGGCTCAGTTTGCAGATCATGTGCTTCTTGATCTTGGGGTTGTACATTTGAGCCCCACACTGGGCGAAGAGATTACTTAAAAAAATAAAAAACAAAGAAAGATTCTTCTAACTTTTCTGTAAGTTTAAACGTTTTCAAAATAAAAAGTTTTGGGAAAAGTGCATTAAAACTGTCCTTACCGGGCACCTGGGTGGCTCAGTGGTTGAGAGTCCACCTTTGGCTTAGATCATGATCTTGGGGTCCCAGGATTGAGTCCCACATCAGGCTCCTCACAGGGAGCCTGCATCTCTCTCTGCCTGTGTCCCTACCTCTTTCTCTGTGTCTCTCATGAATAAATAAATAAAATCTTTTTTTTTTAAAAAGGGGGTCCTTACCACACGTTTCATTCATTTATGTTTTTGCTTAACATTGTCTCTGTTATTACCTAGGCTTATAAGAGTCTGTATTCAAGCTCATAACTATTTTTTAGTACTTTGAATAATAGCATTTTTGACCACATGAAACAGACAAGTAATACAGTTAGATTTTCTGCCTGAATTGTATTCTTTTTGTAAAAATACATTGGAAAAGGAATCATTGTTAAGTTCCATGATTTAGATTTTCTAAGGAAATTGTTTACCAATAAAGTGCAAACATTTGACCCAGGGTTACCATTTTGTGTGGTTGGATGGTCAATGGGAAGATGAAATTGACTTGTGGAATTTTAAGGCTGGAAGGAATCTTAAGGGTTATGAATACATCATCCCTCCCCCAGTGGGGGAGCAGACTGCAGGAAGCTGCCTCGCCATTGAGATACCTGTGTAAGCTTGAAGGACAGAGAGCTAAGATACCCTAAGATAGCCTTTGACAATGGGGTGGGGAGCTCAATGATGAATAGTCTCCTCTTTATCCTTCCAGTGGACAATCCTGAGGTACCCCAACCAGCAGCAGAAGAATTAGCATCAAGCTTCTCTGCTAAAATAGTGAACACTCCTTTATAAGCTTCCTATATTGTGAGTCTTCCTGGGTATCTGTTGTCTGGCTCCTATTTTATTCCTTTTGTCCCGGCTGGTTGCAATGGTTTCATTCCTGTATTGTTATTTTAGTTGGGGAGCACTGAAATATACAAACACCAAAATGAAAAAATTCACAGATGAGTCAATAGGAGGATGGAGATGACCTGAAGAGTCTGTGAACTTGAAGATGGAACAAAAGAAATTCCCCAACTCAACAACAGAGAGAAAATAGACTTAAAACACGCAAACAAAAAAACAGAGCCTCTGCTGTCAGTGCGACTATAACACAAGATGAAACATGTGCCCTTTTTGCATCTTTTGCAATGTTCATGTAATATTTTTCCTCTTTGCTTTTTTGTTGTTAATACAGCAAGTTACACTGATTCATACTTTGACTGCTAGGTATGCACTCTTGCATACCTTCGTGATGATATGCTGTTCTTTTTTTAAATTGTTGAATTCTATTTATTAATATTTTATAAAGTTTTGCAGTTCATTCACGGAAATGTTGAAGGGAAGACACGTAACGTAAAAATATTTAACTAACAATAATCTGGATTTTTATAGTGGCAAAGGCTAGGGAACCTGTGGTTTAGGAAATGCAAAAGTCAGCTAAGCATTTTATCTTGAATGGAGCCGGAGAGGTAAGGAGAGCTCCATTTCTCTTTTGGCTTTGTCATTCAGAGAAATGCAGATTTGTTCCAATAGCCTAAAAGGTAATCCCTAGGAGAATTTAAAAATACACTTATGGGGGATCCCTGGGTGGCTCAGCCATTTAGTGCCTACCTTTGGCCCAGGGTGTGATCTTGGAGTCTCAGGATCAATTCCCGCATCAGGCTCCCTGCCTTGAGCCTGCTTCTCCTCCCTCTGCGTCTCTCTCTGTGTCTCTCATGGATGAATAAATACAATCTTTTTAAAAAATACACTTATGAAACAAAATAACACATGAAAGATCACTGTATCAGTTATAACAATGAATATAAATAGGTTAAACTTCCTATGAAAAGACAAAGATTTTCAGATTGAATTCAGCAATTTTTAGACAGCATCCATCTAATCTATGGGATTTCTAGGGACACTCCGAAAAATGAGTTATGGAAAAGAGTAAAGGTAAAATGATTCAGACGGTGTCTTTCTTTTTCTCGTTTTCTGACACTTGGTATATAGATGTTGAATTTTATTGAATGCCTTCTAGCACATACTGCTTTTTAATAGACTTGTTGAGGGGGGTGGGGGGGTTGCACCTGGTTGGCTCAGTCAGTAGTAGAGCAAGAGACTCTCCATTTCAAGATTGTGAGTTCAAGGGCAGCCCTGGTGGCGCAGTGGTTTAGTGCTGCCTACAGCCCGGGGTGTGATCCTGGGGACCTGGGATGGAGTCCCATGTCAGGCTCCCTGAGTGGAGCCTGCTTCTCCCTCTGCCTGTGTCTCTGCCTCTCTCTCTCTCTATCTCTGTCTCTCATGAATAAATAAATAAAATCTTAAAAAAAAAAAAAAAGATTGTGAGTTCAAGCCCCTTGTTGAATCTGGAGCCTACTTAAAAAAAAGAATTACGATTCTTTTGGAATTAAAGGGGTCCTTTTTTAAAAAATAAGAAATAAAAGGCTTATTGGACTTACTAATATTGTTAAAAGATAAACTGAGACATATAAAAGATGTTAAGAGTTTATTTGAGCAAAAATCAGTTCAAATCACGCAGTGCCAAATAAGAAGTGGTTAGGGACACTCTGTAAGGAACTCAGGGAAAGACTTACACAGAAAGACTGCAGAGGCAAAGAAAGAAAATCATAGATCATTATAGTGGAAACCCTCATTGGCTTGTTTGTGATTGGCTGTCCTTGTAACCTCGAGGCATTTTCAGGCTTAGGTTTTGGTTTGCTTATGAAGGCTGCCAGGGCATCAGTCTAATGACCTCCTCGTTTAATTTAACAATGTAACATTATAGTAACAAATTTTCTAATAGATGACTCTATAGTTTCTGATATAAAGCTTTTATTTATTTTATTTTAGAGAGAGAGTGAGAGAGAACATGCACGGGCACACACACACACACACACACACACACACACGCACACGGGGGAGGGGGAGGGAGAGGGAGAGAATCTCAAGCACACTCCCCATTGAGCAGGGAGTTCTACAAGCTCCCCTCCCATCCCATCCCATGGCCATTGGATCCTGACCTGAGCTGAAACCAAGTGTTAGCCGGTTAACCGACTAAGCCACCCAAGTGCCCCCTATAGTTTCTAATACAAACTAAAAGAAAAGATGGCCAAATGTTTACCAGGCAATCCTAAACAAAACATAAATATATAAAGCAAGAATATCATATAGTATAAAGGTGAAGGTATAAAGCATTGAGATACAAACAACTACCTTATTTTATATTTTGCTTATTTCTGTATCTTTGAAAAATAGAAACAACACATGGACAAGGCTGGGAAGCAGAGATAATACAGAATATTATAAAATTAAAAGTTAAATTCTGCATTTGCTCTGGCTATGAACCCAATTCTACTCCTAAAAGGAAGTCACTATCAAATATGTTAATAAAGTTTATACTTCATAGTCCCTTAAACTGCGAATAAGATTCTGTCAAAATATATAATAACCAAAAAAGAAATTAATACATACAATATTGATAGATATAAGATATTTTAAAAATACTTTTCTCAGTCTTTCATATATCACACAAGCAACAAATAAGCTAGATTATGGAGGTTGTGGTAAAAATGAACAAAGTTACCCCAATAACTGCATATTGAATGTTAAGCCTTTCATATGGATAATATACTTTCCCAGTGTCCATGGAACTTATTATCAGTCAGCTACTGATGAAATCTGAGAGAAGAAATTATTGTGCACATTCTCTGAACCCAGTGCTCTAAAACAAAAATTAGTGATGAAATTTTAAATTCTAAATAACCAAAATACTTGGAATTATAACTAGAAATGTATTTAAACATAAAGATTGACAATATGTAGGAAAGACTATCCAGATTCTAGAATCAATTTCGCTCACGTGTTTCTTTTCTCTCATAGGTAGGTCTATATACACACACAAAATTATGAATTGAACCTTAGTTTTACAATGATACAAGGAAAACATTGATTTTTATCTTGTAAAAAAGGACAGGTAAATACTGTTGTTGTTAACCTTAATGAAATTATAACAAGTTGAATGAACATGCTACTCATGGAAGAAGCTAGCATTTTCCTAGAATGGTTTTTCTTTCTTTCTTTCTTTCTTTCTTTCTTTCTTTCTTTCTTTCTTTCTTTCTTTCTTTCTTTCTTTCTTTCTTCTTTCTTTCTTTCTTCTTTCTTTCTTCTTTCTTTCTTTCTTTCTTTCTTTCTTTCTTTCTTTCTTTCTTCTTTCTTTCTTTCTTTCTTTCTTTCTTTCTTTCTTTCTTCCTTTCTTTCTTTCTTCCTTTCTTTTTTTTTTTTTTGGCTGATCTTCACGATTCTGACCATTGAAATTAACAAAAGAAAAACAAAAGAAATGCACTTTGCTTATGCGCCTGTACCAGATAATTCATCTACTATAGAGAAATAAAAGTGATGTTCAGAAAACCTGCCAAGATGTGGCTGAATTAAATCATATTTTACCAACATGAGAATACAATTATGACATCTTATTGTGGAATAAAGAAGTAGTATGTGGTTTTTTGTTTGTTTCTTTGATTTTGAGTAGATACTCTAGTCTACTGCTGATCACATCGATTGTAGCTTCATCAACCATTTCAAATGGTTCATGGGTGTCTGACTGATGGCCAATCAAATGAGGAGCTGAACTTTCTCCATGACAAAACCTGTTGCTTAAAGTCAGCTTTTCTTTACTAATTGTCATGTGTCTCTTATTCTTTTTTTTTTTTTAAAGATTTTATTTATTTATTCATGAGACACACAGAGAGAGAGAGAGGCAGAGACGCAGGCAAAGGGAGAAGCAAGCTCCATGCAGGGAGCCTGACATGGGACTTGATCCCGGGTCTCCAGGATCACACCCTGGGCTGAAGGTGGCACTAAACCGCTGAGCCACCCGGGCTGCCCTGTGTCTCTTATTCTTAAGCAATACCACAGAAACATCCTGCCCTGAGGACTTCATATTAATATGGTAGTTGTTTTAGTCTCCACTCATTTCTCAGAATTTTCATCTGTCAGGGCTATCTTTCACAAATGAAAGCCGGAAGAAATGGAGTCCTAACCAGGAACCACAAACCAGTGGGGTGGAATGGTGGGGTCAGTCTGGATTTTCCTCCTTGCTTGTTTTCTGTTGCTTTCTCCAGTTTTTCCCATGACAGCACAGCCAGGATTTATTCCATTTTATGGGATAGGTTTTGTTTTAGATCCTGTGTTCCAAGAACCAGTTAGAGTGATTTAGCAAGTGTTGCTGCTAGTATTTTTTTAAAGATTATTTATTTATTTGACAAAAAGAGAGCACAAGCAGGGGGAGCAGCAGGCAGAGGGAGAGGGAGAAGCAGGCTCCCCACTGAGCAGGGAGCCCAATGTGGGGCTTGATCCCAGGACCCTGGTATCATGACCCGAGCCAAAGGAAGATGCTTAACTGAATCAGCCACCCAGGTGTTGGTGCTATTATTTCTCTCAACTTTTTTAAGAATGTTGTTGTCACTCTTTTTTGTTGTTGTTGTTGTCACTCTTTAAATAACTTTGTTCATTGTTTACTTACTGAAAAATTCTTCATTTTCCTTGATAAGGAATGAAGACATTGGAGATCAGGAAGTTTTCTCTTGCTATAATTTTAACTTTGTCTCATATGTTTTTATTTGTATTATTACAATTTCTATTATTATTGTTATTATTTTATTTTCTACTGATCATCATGAGATTTCCAATCTGTTGAATTTTGACTTGCCTCATCACTTTTATTGCTAATTTTCTCTTTTATTACATTACATTTTTTATTATATTGCTGTCAGAATAAAAGCAGATTATACTCTCTTCTTTGGGAGATTTTTGAGGTGTTCTTTGTGGTGCAATATTTACAGTAAACGGCAGTAATTATTTCCTAATGTTTGCAAAGAAGGTGTGTGCAAGGTATAGATTTCAAAATATACCCAAGTTTCAGGGTGCCTGACTGGCTCAGCTAGCAAAGCATGCCACTCTTGGTCTTGGGGTTGTAGTTTGAGCCCCATGTTGGGTATAAAGATTACTTAAAAATAAAAAATAAAATGAAATCAACATTTTTTCAAAATATGCCCAGTTTGTAAACCAATTGTATCACCAAGTGATAAATTTTCTCTATTTGATTTTATACATTCACTTCAACAGTGAATGTATAAAAGCATACTGAATTAAATATGACAATATAATAAAGATGTATAAATACAAAGTTAATTATCTCCTTGCCCTTCTCCCTAAACTCCTGGTTTTTTTGTTAAGATTTTATTTATTTATTCATGAGACACACAAGAGAGAGAGACACAGAGAGAGAGAGAGGCAGAGACACAGGCAGTGCGTGAAACAGGCTCCATGCAGGGAGCCCGAGTGGGACTCGATCCCGGGTCTCCAGGATCACACCCTGGGCTGAAGGTGGCGCTAAACCACTGAGCCACCTGGGCTGCTCCTAAACTTGTTAAGAGCAAGAAAAGGCGGGTATCCCTGGGTGGCGGGATCGAGCATGGAGCCTGCTTCTTCCTCCGCCCGTATCTCTGTCTCTCTCACTCTCTCTCTCTCTATGTCTATCATTAAATAATTTAATTAAAAAAAAAAAAAAAAAAAACCAGGCGGCAGCCCAGGTGGCTTAGCGGTTTAGCGCCGCCTTCAGCCCAGGGTGTGATTCTGGGGTCCTGGGATCGAGTCCCACGTCGGGCTCCCAGCAGCATGGAACCTGTTTCTCCCTCTGCCTGTGTCTCTGCTTCTCTCTCTCTCAGTGTCTCTCATGAATAAATAAATAAAATCTTTTAAAAAAAAGGGAGAGAGCAAGAAAAGGGTTCTATTTTCTTTTACACATACATATTTTACCTTTTCATTGTTATTTTATCCTCATTTTTCTTAATACTAAGGGAAGTGTATTAATTTTTCAGCCTTTTTTCCTTTTTTTTTTTTTTTTTTTTTTTTGCTTCTTGTTCTATTTTCTGAAATTTTCACTTCATATATTTTGATGCTTTATTTGGTGTACAAAGTTCTGGGACATTTATGTATTAATTGTGCATAAATATCTTTAATTATTGCTAAGTGAATGTCTTTGTCTTATTTATTTCTTTTTGCCTTACATCTTGCCATTACTTTCTTTTCATTGGGTTGGCTGGCTACACTTTTTATCTTCAATTTTTTAAAAAAGATTTATTTACTTATTTTAGAGAGAGAGAGAGAATGTGCACACACCAGGTGGGGGGTGCTGAGAGAGAGGGAGAGAAAGAATCTCAAGCAACCTCCCTGTTGAGCTGAGTGTGGAACCCAATGTAGGGGCTCAATCTTATGACCCTGAGATCATGACCTGAGCAGAGTTCAAGAGTCAGATGCCTAATCAACTGAGCCATCCAGGTGCCACAGCTGGCAGCATTTTCATTCCTTCTTTTATTTTCAGTCTCTCCGAGGTCTTTTATCTTCAGTGTACGTGTGTCTGAGCTTTGTATTTTCACTTAATCAGTCTTTACATATATAAATTGATTTTAAGATATACTTAATATTTTTATATATTTACCATATATAATATATACAAGTTGATAAAATTAAAAAATGAAGAAAAAAGAGGAAATTCTACACTTCCCAGAGAGAAGTGATAATATTTTGATATATTTCTTTCCTTTCTTTTTATGCATTAAATATAACCTTCTAACTAGGTTTCTTAAAAATAATAAGGAACTAGGGATGCCTGAGTGGCTCAACAGTTGACGGTCTGCCTTCAGCTCAGGGCATGATCCCAGAATCCTGGGATGGGGTCTTGCATTGGGCTCCCTGCGGGGAGCCTGCTTCTCCCTCTGCCTATGTCTCTACCTCTCTCTGTGTATCTCATAAATAAATAAATAAAATCTTTTAAAAAAAATAATAAGGAAGTAGATTTACATGGCAAAAAAATAAAAAACAAAGGAAAACAAGAGTTTAAAATAAAAAACTTAAACTGCCTTCTGAATTATTCCTGCTCTTAGTCCCACTCTCCAGAAACAAGTTAAAGTTTTCTGGGTTTGTTTTTCTGGTGGTTATAACTAACACTTTAAAGCATATTGCTAGGGTGCCTGAGTGGCTTAAGTAATGATCCCAGGGTCCTGGGATTGAGCCCCACATCAGGCTCCCTGCTCAGTGGAGGGCCTGCTTCTCTCTCTCCCTCTCCTGCTGCTCTCCCTGTTTGTGCTCTCTTTCTCAAATAAAAGAATAAAATCTTTAAAAATAAAATAAAGTATATTGCTATGTCTTGATTTCTTCTATTAAGGATGAAGTCTTTACATTTAGATATTAGAACTGATGCTGAGATGTAGCGATAGTGTTAAAAAAAAATCTGAATACTTTTGTCACCAAAATAAAGGGTGTGTGTGTGAAGGCTTTATACACTTTATCTTTTACATTCCCTTGCCTCTTCAGCTCTCAATAGTTGTTAATTATTGTATTCTCTCTCATTATCAGTGTTGTCAACCTTTACATACTTTTCTATAATTTCCAATGCTCCTGTGGATTGACTGCTCTGCTGAGTCATCTTCTGCTCCAGGAGATATGGGCGGAGCTGTATCCCTCAGAGCTTCCCTGGGGCTGCATGATTCAGATGGATCAGTCTCATGGCCACATTTGGTGCCTGCCTGTAAGCTGGAAGCTCAGCAGGGTCTGTTGACTGCAGCACCTTCACCTAACTTTTCCATGTGGCCTGTGCTTTTCACAGAGTGGCTTCTGGGTTCTGAGAGGTAGCTGCGTTCCAAGAGCGCCAAGAGGAAGGAAAGTAGAAGCTGCCAGTCCCCTCTAGGGCGAGGCCTGGAACTGGCATGATGTCACCCCTGTCTGTGTACTCGATTTCCTGTCTCTAGATAGAGCCTCTCTAGGTGCTTCCCTGGGAAAAATCTCTCTTACTTCTGATATCTCAGGGTGTGATATGATTTCCCTTTTTTGTCCCTGCAAAGTCTTCCACTCTCTGCATGAATACTTCAACTTCATCGTCTGCACTCTTTCTCTGCTTTCTAGCACTCTTGTCATTTGATTGTCTTTCAGCTTCCTTTCCAACTTCTCAAAGGCACAAGGGATAGAAGGGGACATACCTGTTTAGCGTGCCACCGTGAACCAACTACAAATCTTTTGCTTTTTGTTGGCATGTTCTGGGATTATTTTTTTAAATTTTCAATCTATTATTGCCAAATTATTCTTATATTTTCACTTTGTAAAATAATAAAGACACATTTCTTTCAGAAGCCATAATAATCACATTATTCAGAAGCAAGAGGTACTACAGTTATAAATTATTTAATTCTGTGTAACAGATAACAGTATTTATTTCTAATCTATCTCTATCACAATTTCTTAACTTATGAATTCTAAATTTGATTATTCTTTCAGACAGCCAGAGTTTTTTTAAGTAGATTTTCTAGAAAGGTTTTATTAATATTAAAATTACAAAGTTCAAAAAAAATTACAAAGTTCATATAGATTGTGTTTCTCATCCTTTTAAATTTGGAAGATACCCTGGTGAGGCTAAGAATTCTGTACCATATTTTTTCTTTTCAACATTGCTCCGTTACCTTGTTTCTAGTGTCCCTACAGATAGACATCTAAGCCCTGCCTGATGTATATTATTTTTCTTTAAAGGTGACAAGTATTTTCTGTCTGGATGCTTGTAATATCTCTTTCATGCTTGAAATTCTTCAGAGAATGTCTTGATCTTGATCACTTTATGATCTTGTCATTATTACTTTTTTCTTGATGTGTTGTTTTAACCTGAATATTTCCATCTCTTCTTTATTTTTTTTCTAAAGATTTTATTTATCCATGAGAGACACAGAGAAAGGCAGGGACATAGGCAGAGGAAAAACCCCATGGGGAGCCTGATGCTGGACTTGATCCCAGGACTCCAGGATCACAACCTGAGCCAAAGGCAGATGCTCAACCACTGAGCCACCCAGGTGCCCCTAGATCTCTTCTTTCAGGAGAAATTCTTTGTATTAACTCCGAATAATCCTCCCCCCCTTTTTTGTTTTTGTTTTCTTCTCTAGGAACACCTATTATGTGTATGTTGAGTCATCTTTGTTTCTTTTACATCTATAATTCAGATGTTAGCTAAGGCCTCTTGGCCCTTTGAAGACTGAAATAACTGTTTTAGTCCCCGTACAACTTCAAGACCTATAAAAGACCAAAGATTTCACAATATCAACTAAATCCTATGTTTTTCTTTATCTGTATGTCATAGATACAAAACTATGAGCATACAAAACTACATACCTTTATTTTAAAAACCTGATTTTCCCAAGAAATTGACTGACTTTGATATTTAGTGATCTTTAGTTGAATGTTTAAAATTTAAGAAGCTGTAAGGAGTGGTTCTATCACAGAGGTGGATCATCTCCTCTCTCTATTCTTTCTCCACTTCTCCTCCTCATCCCATCCCTCCTGGATAGCTGTTCAGTTCCAAATTCTTCCTTATATTTGTGCACCAGGAACTTCCCTCTCTCTTTAAAACCTTTTTACCAACTTACCAAGCCTGGAGCTAGTAGTGCCCTGGGGGGTGGGGACAGTAGAACTCATTTTCTACTCTTACAATCTGTTCCACCAAACAAAGGCTGTAGTCACAGGTGCATTCAGGTGTTCAAATGATGTCATCAAGATTATATTTCCCACTCTTCCTCTCAGGTTATGTTTATCTCTGCTTTTTTTTTTTTTTTTTTTTCCTATGTGATCTAATTCTCTTCTGATACAAATAAGGTCATTATATATGGTAGGAAATATGGCTACTGGTTGTGCAAGTTGTATGTATAACCTTATAACTCATGGTGTAAAAAATGAGAGACTCTCTCTCTTTCCCAATATATATCAAATTCCCTAGAAGTAATAGGATCAGATTTGCTTGGGTCAGTGCCCAATTGTATTGTGTTAACAAGGCTGGGGAGTCATGATTGGATGGAGTACCCACTCCCATTGCCAGTCCAATGGGAATCCTAAGGATTCTGCAAAGACCAGCTCCCTAGTGTAGACAGGAGTATCGCCCAGGGAGGATAAAAACAACAGGGATCTACTACACTTCACACTCTTGGTATGGAAATCTTCCCTTTCTCTCCCTGGTTCATCCTTCCTGGAGTTCAGGGTTACTTGCAGGACCTTGCAGAAACTTTTCACTTAAATATCAATATTGGGACCCTATTAAAGATTTGAGGAAGTAGCCTGGCTTATGTTTTCATTTCTTCCGTGATTGTTTTTTGTCTTCTCAGCAGATTTCATGGAGAGAAGTTACAGTAGGAAGTTACTTTAATGAAAAGTCTTTTGTTTGCTTTGTTTTGCCTGCCTGTGAAATATGGTAGAAACTAAAGTGCAAAAGATCATCAAAAGGAGTAGGGAATAGACTGAAGGGAAAAATGGCCTCATAAACCCAATTTTTCGAAAGGAAGTATTGTTGCAGTAATTCCACATGCGAGGTGCCCAGTGAGTTGTACACTGAGGCAAATCATGGCAAAGTGATTCCACTGGTAAAAATGCTCAATCAACCAGCTACCTGAGTGGTACTAAATCAAAGAAAAATCTTGCTTCAAAACTACTTGCTGAAAACAATATGCATTCATCAAACACTTAAGATTTGTCAGGCACTGTGCTAAGTACAAACTGTAAACATGTCATTATAACAGACTGTGTCTTAAGAACTTAAAATCTAGCTATTGTAGGAATCCTTTACTTCCTCCATATGCTTTATTCTTTATTATAAGTGATGATTTTAGAATATTCTATTGTATTTATTTCCTTTCTAAAAAATACTTTAAAGCACAATAATAGTTACCCTTTGTTGAGGTCCTATTCTATTATATACCCTTTATATATACTATCTCTAATACTCCCTCAAAGCCTATGAGGTGAGTGTGATTATGTCCAATTTACGGAAGAGAACAGTGAGGTTTGACGGAGTTAAGTAAATTCCTCAAGGTCAAGTGGTAGAGCCAGGTTTGGAACTCAAATCTTCAGGCTGTCTCCCAGCGTGCTTTTATCCTCGAGGCTTCTCCCTGCATCTTCTCACCTTTATCTTCCTCAGGAAACTGCCTCCTTATAGCTTTTCAGTTTGACCAGTTTTCCTCTCCCACTGGCCCATACAGCCTGCCTTGGGTTGGGGTCCACCGCGTCCCATCAGTTGTGGCTGGTGTGAGAAGGCCCATGGGGTTCAGATAACATCCCCTAAGTCAATCTCTGCAGCAGTGGCCATCAGAGACAGAAGTCTCCTTAGAAGTGGATGCCAGCATTAGTGAAGATGACTGGCATGAAGCACAGTGAAGGGTAGTAGGACATTTCCTAAAATGCACCACTTGGGCATAAGGATTATTTTGAGCTGAACACATTGAGAAAAAGCAGACACAAGAAAATCTCTCTGCTGTCCCCCTATTTGCCAATAAGCAAGGCATAAGTTTGTAAAGGTACTCCCCCCTTCCCCTCTCTACCAGAAAGGACAGAAATTAACCCCTAGAGACCCTTAACAGGAATCTACATAACAAATTTTGTTAACTTGCCTGTATCTTCCTTAGTTTCCCCATATATTTGCCTTCTCACAATTTGCCACCCCGAGTAGCTCAGAGTCATTTTTTTTGTCACATTTCTACTAAATTGTTCTTTTTTTTTTTAAGATTTTTATTTATTCATGAGAGACACACACACACACACACACAGAGGCAGAGACATAGGAAGAGGAAGAAGCAGGCTCCATGCAGGGAGCCCGATGTGGGACTTGATCTGGGGTCTGTCTCCAGGATCACACCCTGGGCTGATGGCAGCGCTAAACTGCTGAGCCACCCGGGCTGCCCCAAATTGTTCTTTTATTGAGATGCTACATAAGCCCTCTTTGAGTTACTTATCACTGAGTACTCCCATGCATGTACGACATGGGCCTGGATAAACTTCTTTTTTTCTCTTGTTAATCAATTTGTCAGTCTGATAAAACTAAGATGGATTGGGGAAAGGATTTTTTCTTTCCCTACAGTGGGCATACCTGAATGGCACACTTTTATTAATTTATTAATATGATTTTATTGAATTTTATGTCATTGTGAGGAGGGGACTTTCCCAGAGTTATCCCTACATGAGAATGGCTAGCCAACATCAGAATTAAGTACACTTTTGCAAAGTGACAATACAGGACTCCTGGGTGGCTCAGTGGTTAAGCATCTGCCTTTGGCTCAGGGCGTGATCCTGGAGTCCCAGAATCGAGTCCCACATCGAGTCCCATATCGGGCTCCCTGCATGGAGCCTGCTTCTCCCTCTGCCTGTCTCTGCCTCTCTCTCTCTGTGTGCCTCTATTAATAAATAAATAAAATCTTAAAAAAAAGTGACAATACAAATATATATAGAGAGAAGAAGGAATGATTAAGCAATCATAGGACATAAGTGTCATATTATGTAATCATCAATAGTCGTGTTTCCAAAAAACATAATGGCATGGGGAAATGCTCAAAGTACACAAAGTTTAAAAAAAAAAAGCAGGATAAATTTTCTAAATACATCACATATTGTATGAACATAATGTGCATTTTTAAATGACTAGAAGGAACTATAGGGACACATGGGTGGCTCAGTTGGTAAAGTGTTCCACTCTTGGTTTTGGCTCAGGTCAAGTCATGATCTCAGGGTCATGAAATGGAGCCCAAGTCAGGCTCTGCACTCAGCAGGAAATTTGCTGGAGATTTTCCCTCTCCCTCTATCTTCCCTCAGCTTGTGCACACATTCTCTTTCTCTCTAAAATAAATAAACCCTAAAAAAAAAAAAAAAAAAAAGAAGAAGGAACAATAAAGTTTAAACTAAAGGCTAGAAGAAAAGAAGGGAAAGGGTAGAGTCATGAAAAATACCAATCAACGCAGTACTAGAAACAGGAAAGGAAGGCAAGAAAGCATATGCTTCTCAGCATCATTGTTGCGAAAGATCAAGAGGCAGATGATCCCAGAGCAGACAAACACATCACAGGTTCCTACATTCTGTTAAAAATATTGAGTCACAGGGTTAGCTCCCTTTGTTGGCATTTTACACGGTGGATTTATGATTCTGAAGCTCACCAGGTACTTTGGCACAGGGAAGATGATGCTCTCTCAAGTTTGTCTGTCTCTCTGAGAGCATGGCCCTGTCTCACTAGAATACTAGGTCGGCTGTCTGGGTTACAAAGCAGCCCCTGTTTGGGTAAAGTGAGACAGTTACCTCATTCACCTTGGAGTTCACCAGGGAAGCTGTGAAACTTCAGAGCAGAGAAAGCAAAACCTTCAACCGTAGTTACCTTGCTGCAGCAAAAAGAAACCAAACAGGTTCAACCTGAAACTGCCTACCAACCTTGCCTATTTCCTCACCCTAGAGAGCTTTGAGATCATTCAACTAAGGGACTAGCTTTTTGTATTTGTAAATGACATTTGGCCCAAAGTAAATGCTCTTGTCCTGAGATCTCATACAGAGTATAGGTTGGCTCCAAGACACAACACCTCTACTGTTTGTCCCTGACAGGCACACCCACATACATTTTGAGGTTACGAAGGTAGATTTTTGTGGATAAGGAATGAATAAATTCCATAAACACACAAACTGGGAAACCACTGGTCAGATGGAACCAAGGAAGAAAGTCTGGGAAGGAGAGCAGACCACCAGCAGGGTCTAAGTCAATAAAACAACAGAAAACATACATCAACATGCACACACATGGACTTACACAGCATTTGAGAATGTTCAATGAAAGCATTGTTTGTAAGACAATTCTACCTCTTTCTCTGCTCCCCTGTCTGAAGAACCAAGTGGAATATTGTTGCAAAAAAACCCCACAATGGTAGGATGAAATCTGATGCACCAATGAGGAAAGATTAAATAAAACCAAAAATGTTTTATAGCAGTGCAATAGTAATCAATGAATGTACAGTGCTTATATTGAAGGCCCTTGCAAGGTGGAGTGAGAAGGGGAGACTTATGGAGATGAGTTCACATCATGCACTAGCAGACACATAAAGTATAATCCCCCATGTCAAAGGTTTCAGTTAAGCATTTTATTTTTTTTTAATTTTTTTTTTAAATTTTATTTATTTACGATAGTCACAGAGAGAGAGAGGCAGAGACACAGGCAGAGGGAGAAGCAGGCTCCATGCAGGGAGCCCGACGTGGGACTCGATCCTGCGTCTCCAGGATCACGCCCCGGGCCAAAGGCAGGTGCCAAACCGCTGCGCCACCCAGGGATCCCAGTTAAGCATTTTAAACTTAAGTGAAAAGGTCTCCTCCAATCTGGGGTAAACCATCATTAGACCATCCAGATATAACAAAGGTTAATATTTGTTGTGTTAGGCCATTTCTCATGCAAACTTCTACAGGCCTCACATGTATTAGTTTGCTTAATCCTCACAGAAACATTATGAAATGAGAGCTGAAACAGCCCCCCGCCCCTATCTTTTTAACAAATAAAGCAATTGAAACAAAGGCTAAGTAATTCCCTTAAGATCTTGCTGCTAGTGGAAGGTTTTGCACCCAGGAAATCTGACTTGTCTCCAGGAGCCTGGAGCTCCAATTTTCAGGCACTGCACTCATCTGTAGAGTTCACTCCTTGACCTTCCTCCTTGGGTTTATTTAATTATTATTTTATTTTTAAAAATTTTAATTGTTATTTTAATAACTCTGTCCACCAGGAGCCTGGCATAATAGCTTAGGATATTATAAATAATTGTATTCAAATATGTCTCTTTCTTCCTTTAAGCTTCCAATCAGCTTCTAGAAACATCCCAGAATCCACAAAAATTACCTTTTTTTAATGAACTTTTTTTTTAAAGATATTTATTTATTTGCTCATGAGAAACAGAGAGAGAGAGAGAGAGAGAGAAAGAGAGAGAGGCAGAGACACAGGCAGAGGGAGAAGCAGGCTCTATGCAGGAAACCTGACCTGGGACTCCGTCCCAGGTCTCCAGGATCAGGCCCTGGGCTGAAGGTGGGGCTAAACTGCTGAGCCACCCAGGCTGCACCCCCCTTTTTAAATTTTTTTTTTAATTTTTAAATTTTAAATTTTATTTTATTTTTTTACAAAAATTACTTTCTACAAGACATCTATTCATCACAAGAATCTCTTACAATGGGGCAGCCCAGGTGGCTCAGCGGTTTAGCGCTGCCTTCAGCCCAGGGCATGATCCTGGGGTCTTGGGATCGAGTCCAGCATCGGCTCCCTGCAGGGAGCCTGCTTCTCCCTTTGCCTGTGTCTCTGCCTCTCTCTCTGTGTGTCTCATGAATAAATAAATAAAATCTTAAAAAAAAAAAAGAATCTCTTACAATGGATTACAATTCCTAAGATTCAGTAATTGTAACGGTGTGTCTTTGTATATTATTTTTAAAAGATGTTATTTATTTATTCATGAGAGACACAGAAAGAGGCAGAGGTATAGGCAGAGGGAGAAGCAGGCTCCCTGCTGGGAGCAGCATACCAGACTCAATCCCTGAACTCGGGGATCATGCCCTGAGCCAAAGGCAGACACCCAACCCCTGAGCCACCCAGGTGCTCCCTTTGCATACAATTTTATAAGTACTTACTTTCTTATATTCTCACTTCCTGCAAAATCCTGAAAACATGTCGAGGTTGGTATTATTCTCATTCTAAAGGTGGGATTACTAAAGTTCTGAGAGTTCAGGTGACTTATCTAAGGACACAGAGTTAACACATGACAGAACCAGGAAAAGAACCCATTTTCAGTGAGTGGTCCCCATGTGATGGAAGCTCAGCAGGCCAGGTCAAGTCCCTATTCTCTAGGAACTCTCAGGTCACTAATGTGGTAATACTTAACCCATCATAGATCTTCAATAGGTAGGGTTGACACGCTTTGGTAGCAGGAATAACTTTAAAGTGCTGATGTAAAACTGGAGCAGTGTCTACATTCTGCATAAAAGCTTAAAAGAGACCTTTATTTTAAGCATAAAAGCTTAGAGGACCTTTCCTGAGTCCTTTCTGTCCATTGTTCTCAAGGAAGGCTGGCAGTTGAGTAATCCCAGGGCATGTGTTTCAGACTGGGATGGGATAGGATTGTAGGTACTGTTTGATAACATAATTCTGTTATTAATGCTTTCAAAGATGTAAGAGAAGGAGGGTCTTAATTTGGAGCACAGCTTTTTTTTTTTTTTTTTTTTTTTTTTTTTTTTAATTATTAGGGGATTTCAGTTTCCTTTACCTGAAGGTGGTAGAGGTGAGATAGTTAAAAAGGAGGAAGTGGGCCTAGACAACACAGAGGTGGGCCAGGGGGGGAGGGTGGTGGGAGTGGTGGGGGTGGAATTAGAGAAGAGAGGGCCCAAAGTGACCCTAACTGAAGGGTGTGGTCAATGGATGCCACTAACAAAATAATAGGTAATCCAGCTTTAAATTTCCCTTTTCTGGGGCAGCCTGGGTGGCTCAGCAGTTTAGCACCGCCTTCAGCCCAGGGCATGATCCTGGAGACTGGGGATCCAATCCCACATCAGGCTCCTGGCATGGAGCCTGCTTCTCCCTCTGCCTGTGTCTCTGCCTCTCTTTATCTCTCTCTCTCTCTCTCTCTCTCTCATGAATAAATAAAATCTTTAAAAAATTTTTTTCCCTTTTCTGCAAAATAGTTCTCTTGTGTTAGTTTCAAACTTTGATAAAGTGTGTTAAACATGGCAGCCTTGCTTTACATCCTTTGGGAAATATGAGAAAGGGTTCTGCCCATGGTGTAAGAGGGATAGAGATTAAAGAACAAGATGTGGAGAAATGTTTGTGAAACAGCAGAGATGAATGGAGGGAGGTGAGAAATATTGACCAGAATGGGAGTGTGGAAAGGAAAAACAACTCATCCACCCCAAGGATACCCCAAACTAGTTGTGGAGGAAATTGGACTTGGAGACAAGCAGGGTAGGAGCTTCAGGCTGTGCGTGCAGGTTTTATATAAATAGAAATGTACCCAGTCACACACACTCCCAAGTTGAAAAGTTGGAGGGCCAGGGGAGGAGTCAGGTTACTTTTGTTAAAGAATTAACTTCCACACGTCTGGAATCTTAGAAGAACAACATGGATAAACAGAAAATGACATTGCCTCACACTAAAACTGTCTCTCTGGATGCTGGGGGTCAGTGATCGATAGTAAGTTAAGGGAAATGAAACCACCGAAGTAACAGAACTGCAGCATGAGCAAAATGATTTATGCAAGCCACATGTAAATGTGTGCCCTTTTGCAAATATGACTTGGTCCCTCCTGATAATTTTAGACACCTGAAAGTGGCCCTGTGCTATAGCCTAGATAGATCATTGTTCCAGCCAGGGGAATTCAAATTCTATAGACCTTTCATTTTATGAAGAATACAGTAGATATCTGAATACAGCCTTAATTTATTTACATTTGTGAGATACTCCTATTTATGTCTTTGGTATAATCTACTGCCTATTCAAATAAATAAAACATTAGTACACAGCAGGTATATCTAGTCTTAATGGGAAGATAGATGTTTCTGGAAGAACCATCAGCAATGAAACAATTGCATTGTAAATATTTATGTGGTAATAATTAGACTTAGCATTGAGATGAGCTCCAAATTTATTTCAGTTATGCCTCAGAGTCTACAAAAAGGACAGTACTCTGAAGATAATCTTTGGATTCTAAAAGATCTAGTTGTCATCACAATGCATTGGTTAATACTATGAAATCACTTTTGGTGAGACTCTTTTTGAGGAATTAACGTTGTTCAACTACTCCTAATGTGATAATGATAACTAATGTGTATATTTTAATCTGTGAAAAAAATTAACACAAAGAAAAATTATCCATTGAAATAAAATATTTCAATAGTATGATTCTACTACAGATTTAAGATTTAAAAACCAGGTTTCCTCTCTCTCTCTCTCTCTGTGTGACTATCATAAATAAATAAAATAAAATAAAAAGTTAAAAAAATAAAAATAAAAATAGGGATCCCTGGGTGGCGCAGCGGTTTGACGCCTGCCTTTGGCCCAGGGCGCGATCCTGGAGACCCGGGATCGAATCCCACCTCGGGCTCCCGGTGCATGGAGCCTGCTTCTCCCTCTGCCTCTGTCTCTGCCTCTCTCTCTCTCTCTCTCTCTCTGTGTGTGTGTGTGACTATCATAAATAAATAAAATAAAATAAAAAGTTAAAAAAAATAAAAACCAGGTTTCCTTCAACAATAATTTTACCATATTTTTAGGGTATTATGTAAGCTAATTTTGTGTTAGAGTTTTTAATTAATGTAGTGTAGCACTATTTGCCACCTCAAAATGTGTCTGTCTCTGACATATGGATTATTTGAGGCTGATTATTTTTTAAAAAGACAAAAAATAGAAAGCTCAGTAAGAATCCTAATCTTTCCCTGAGCTGTCTGAAACAATTTACTTAGAGGACCTGCTCCTGGAAAGGAGCTATCACCATAGATAATTAGAGTATAATATAAACTAGGTGTGGTAAACAGGGAGGAGCTTAGCAAAGTCTGTTAAAATTCCTTTCTATGTTCCATTGTTTCTGTGACCCAGCCACATTTGTTTCCTGAATACTTATTCTTTTTTTTTTTTTCTTAAAGATCTATTCATTTATTTGACAGAGCAAGAGAGAATAGAGGGGAGGAGCAGAGGAAGAGGATCCTTAAGCAGACTCCCTGCCGAGTGCAGAGCGGGATGCAGGGTTCAATCTCATGACCCTGAGATCATGACCTGTGCTAAAACCAAGATTCAGACAACCTACTGAGTCAGGTGCTCTCATTTACTTTTTTTTTTTTTTTAATCTCCTTGTGAATTATCTTCCTTTCCTTTCAGGTCCCAGATGCCTACCTTCTTCTTAGTTCTGGAAGGCACATAAGCCTCACCTGTCTAACTGCTCATATTCTTATAGAGCCTCTGTACACAGGTAATGAAATTCAATTTGCTCCTGTTAATCTGTCTCATGTCAATTTAATTTTTAGACCAGCCAAAAGAATCTTGAGGGACAGTGAAAAACTTCTCCTCCTCAACGCTACTAATACTTACATTCATTAGGAAATGGTCGAAATAAAGCCCAGGGAACCTAAATTAGATGGTGTTATGGGTTGCATTCTTCACCCTAAAAAGATATGTTGGAATCTTAACTCCCCAGACCTCAAAATGTGACCTTCTTTGGAAATAAGATCACTAAAAATCTAATAAACTAAGGTGAGGTCACACTTGAGCTGGGCATTTAGCTGGTGCTAATCCATTATGACCAATATCCTTATAAAAAGATGACCAGGGTAGCCCCGGTGGTGCGGCAGTTTAGCAGCACCTGTGGCCTGGGGTGTGATCCTGGAGACCTGTATTGAGTCCCACATCTGGCTCCCTGAGTGGAGGCTGCTTCTCCCTCTGTGTCTCTGCTTCTCTCTCTCTCTGTGTCTCTATGAATAAATAAATAAAATCTTTAAAGAAAAAAAAAAGATGACCATGTGAGATAAACACATATACAGAGAAGGGCATGTGACCACAGAAGAAAAGATTGGAGCAAAGAAGCTGCAAGCCAAGGAACACCGTGGATCACCTAAGACACCAGAAGCTAAAAGAAAGGCATGGAACAGATTCTCTCCTAGATCCTTTGAGAAAGGATGACCCTGCCAACACCTTGTATTTATGACTTCCAGCCTCTGAAACTGTGGGGCAATGAATTCTGTTGCTTTAAGCCACCCAGCTGTAGCACTCTGTTACAGAGGAAATGAATACTGATGGGAATGGACACACCCACTTACCTTATAGAATGATGAAGAGGTATGAAGAGTGCAAACTTTGGGGTTCACCAAAAGTGGAAATGAGCCCCAATCCAGCCATTCCTTTCCTATCCATGACTTTATGCATGGTAATTACTTTAGTCTGTTTCTTTAGCAATATAATAGAAATAAGATCATCATAAGATTGAGGACATTAATTATTAAATATATGAAAGTTACAGGGCACATAGTAGGTTCCCAAGAAAGGCTAATTTGCATTCTTTATATATGAGCACATTTAAGTGGCCAATTAACATTCAGTCATTTTGATGTTATTGTTTACATGCTCTTTCCATTGTACTATTGACATGGGCTTTTTCTTTTTTTTTTTTTTTTAATTTTTTATTTATTTATGATAGTCACAGAGAGAGAGAGAGGCAGAGACACAGGCAGAGGGAGAAGCAGGCTCCATGCACTGGGAGCCCGATGTGGGATTCGATCCCGGGTCTCCAGGATCCCGCCCTGGGCCAAAGGCAGGCGCCAAACCGCTGTGCCACCCAGGGATCCCAACATGGGCTTTTTCTTATGTTTATTTCGTGTAGTTATGGAAATTAAGAGCTCTTTTCTTTCTTTTCAATTTAATTATTGAAAAAATTATTGCATTTCAATTGAATTATTGAAAAATTATTAGAAAAAAATCTGGGGCACCTGGGTAGCTCAGTCAGTTAAGTGTCTGACTTTGGCTCAGGTCATGATCCCAGGGATAGAGTCCTGAGTTGGACTCCCTGCTAAGTGAGGAGTTTGCTTCTCCCTTTTTCTCTGCCTCTGCTCATATGCTCTCTCTCTCTCAAATAAATAAATAAAATCCTTAAAAAAAAAAAAAAAAAAGGAAAGAAAAAAAAAAGACCAAACTTCTTTTAGAACTATAAGTTTCTGGGATGCCTGGGTGGCTCAGTGGTTGAGCATCTGCCTTTGGCTGAGGGCATGAACCCAGAGTTCTGGGATCGAGTCCCACATCGGGCTCTTTGCATGGAGCCTGCTTCTCCTCCCTCTTCCTATGTCTGTGCCTCTCATGAATAAATAAATAAAATCTTTTTTTTTAATAAATAAAATCTTAAAACAAAACTGTAAGTTTTGGCCTGAATGCTCAGTCACACTTTTGGCAGTAATGATAAAAAAAAAGAGGAATTATTCATAACTAATGGAGAATAGACAGTAGAAACTCTAGTTCCTGATGATATATTGAAGAACATTCAGGAAAGTGAGTGGGTGAAAATTCCCAGGCAAATAGTTTGTTCATTTAATTTTATCTTGAATGTGCTAAAAAAAAAAAAAAATTTTTCTTTTTGAGAAATAGTAAGATGTTCTTTCACAGAGTAGTGAAATGTGAAGCATCCAATCTAATGACTCAGTTTCAAAGTCTGAATTATTTATTAGTATTATTAAAAGGGGATAAAACTTCTGGTTCAAGATGGAGGAATGACATATTTATGTGATCTTCTTCCTAAGACCTCATTAAAATGACAATAAAGAAATAAAGAGGTGTAATTGAGGAGCAATCAAGAGAAGAGGAAAGGGCTATCAATGATCTAAATCTTTCAATAAATTTCTGGAAGACAAAGAAGAAAGTGGTGACCAGACAAACACAGTGGAGGCGATTCCAGCCTGAAGGATGCATGGAGAGGCCATACCTGAGAAGGAAGCCAATTGCCTACAGATCCCAACATGCAAGGACTCAGAAAATTCACTTCCCATGTATCTTTTATCAGGAAGTTACTTGGCAATATGCCTCAGCAAGACAAAGGAATAAACCAAGGAAAAGCACTGGCATTCAGGAAAAGGTGGATTCTAATGAGGGAAGTCATTAAGGGAAGTCTCAGGGTGACAGCTGTCCAGCAGACCTGGCCAGCAAGCAAGAGGCTAGGAGGAAATTATCTGAGGACAAAAAAGGAAGAGGCTGAGTATCTCATAAGAACTTTGTGATTTTAGGCTAGTACAGAGGCCTACAGTACAAAAAAAAAAAAAAAAAAAAATTAGAAAGCTACTTTATTGATTTGGATGATTGGGCTGCAAACTACAGGAAAACCAACATGGCTGAAAGAATACGGAATTTATTATCTGATGTAACAAGGGCACTATATGCAGGGAAGCTTCGGGCTTGCTGGTTAACTCAGTGGTTCTGGGTCTTCACCAAGCACCTAAGTTCTTTCAGTCTTTCCCTCTGACAGCTTTACTTTGTAAGCTTTGTCCAAAGGTTAGCTTTTCTCACAGTAACAAGAAACCCACTGCTTTCTCTCTCTCTCTCTCTTTTTTTAAGATTTTATTTTTAAGTGATCTCTACACCCAACATGGGTCCGGACTTATAACCCTGAGATTAAGAGTCATGTGCTTTTCTGACCAAGCCAGTCAGGTGCCTTCCCATTGCTCTTTTAAGGTTCACATCCAACATGAGAGAACCCGAAGAAGTTACTATGCCTCTTCTAGAGAGAGGAAAACTTTCTCAGAGACCCTCAGCAGACATCCTTCCCTATCTCATTGGCTGAAAGTGTGTCAGGTGTTCGTCTAAACAACTCTCGGAAAGGAGAATGGAACCACTGCTGCAGAGATTGTTAATTGCCACTTGATATCCATTCTCTTCTAACTTTCTTTCCATAACGGAACTACCTTGAATTTTTATCTGGATATGTATCCAGATAATCACCAAGCTAGGAACCACCTCTTCCAGCCTCTTCCTAGGTGTAGCCATGTGACTAAGTTCTGGCCAATAGGATGTGACTGAAGATGTTGTGGACAAGTTCTGGATTATTCCTTTAAAAGAAGTAGTATAGGGGAGCCTGGCTGGCTCAGTCAGAGCATGAATTCTGGATCTCAGGGTTGTGAGTTTGAGCCCCACATTGGGCATGGAGATTACCATGTAATTCTTAGGCCTCACCCCAGATCTACAGGGTCAGAATATCTGTGAATGTAGCTAGTAGTCTGTGCTTTAACAAGCCTTCCAGGTTATTCTGATGAATACCCAAGTTTGAGAAACACTGAATGGCCCATGTGGGATCTTTTGTTTGGCTGAAAATAGAGCTGACCTCTCCCAAAATTTTGGCTAAGTAGATGAGGGCAGGCACTTGAAAAAATCAGGGTCCTATTAGGTTGTCTTAAGTGAGGCTGGAATGGATGCTTGGTAGGCAACCAATGGAATGTGCCGTTATAATAAACTAGTTAACTGATTTTCAACTCCTAGAATTAGTCTAAAGATTGGCCTATTATTTTTTAAAAGATTTTAATTATCTATGTGATAGAGAATGAGAGAGCACAAGCAGGGGTAGTGGCAGAGGGAGAGGGAGAAGCAGGATCCCCACTGAGCAGGAAGCCCAACATGAGGCTTGACCCCAGGCCCCTGAGATCACACCCTGAGCTGAAGGCAGATGCTTAACCAACTAAGCCACTCAGAGATTTATTTATATAGTTGACCCTTGAACAACATGAGGGTTAGGGATGCCTATCCCCATGAAGTCAAAAATTATAATTTTTGATTCCCCCAGAACTTAACTATATAGCCTACTATTACTTGGAAGCTTTACTGATAACATAAACAGTAAATTAATAATATTTTGTAAGTTATGTGTATTATATGTACTATATGTGTACAATCAATCTAGAAAAAAGAAAATGTTAATAAAATAAGAAAAAGAAAATACATTTATGTACTATGTTGTGTTTATCAAATAAAATCCATGTATAAGTGGACCTGCACAGTTCAAATATTGTTCAAGGGTCAACTTTAGTTTCATAGCAGAATGTAAAGGCCATGGTCACTGAAAATAAGAAAGTATAGATGACAGACTGAGTGATGGCAATCAAGAAGAGAGGTGAAAGAAAATGAAGAGAAAAGAGGTAAAGTCAACAGCTGACAGAACAAGAAATGAATTTTAAATGCTCATTTAAAATTATAAATGTAATCAAGAGGGATGCCTGGTGGCTCAGTGATTGAGTGTCTGCCTTCAGCTCAGGGCATGATCCTGGGGTCCTGGGATTGAGTCCTGCATCAGGATCCCCATGGGAGTCTGCTTTTCCCTCTGCCTATGTCTCTGCCCCTATCTCTGTGTCTCTTATGAATAAATAAATAAAATCTTAAAAAATGTAATCAAGAGAGGAATTCAAAATAAGAACACAAACTGGAAAGCAGCCCAAGTGTCCACTAGCTGATGAATGGATAAAGAAGATGTAGTATGTATGTACAATGGAATATTATTCAGCTTAAAAAAGAATGAAACTGGGGCACCGGGTGGCTCAGTCGGGCTAAGTGTCTAACTCATGATTTTGGCTCAGGTCATGATCTCAGGGCCATGAGATTGAGCCCTGTGTTGGTCTCATCTGCCTGAGGTTTTCTTTCTCCCTCTCCCACAGCCCCTCTCCCACTTGCTCTCTCTCTCTCTCTCTCTCTCTCTGTAAACTAAATACTTTAAGAATGAAATCTTGTCATTTGTAACATGTATGGAACTAGAATGTATTATGCTAAATGAAATTAGTCAATCAGAGAAAGACAAATACCATATGATTTCAGTCATCTGTAGAATTTAAGAAACAAAACAAATAAGAGAAAAAGAGAAAGGGAAAGAGATAACTCAGAAACAGACTCCTAATTACAGAGAACAAACTGATAGTTGGCAGAGGGGTGGGTGTTAGAGGGAGGTGAAACAGGCAATGGGGATTAAGGAATGCACTTGTCATGATGAGCACCAGGTAATGTAGAGAATTGTTGAATCACTATATTGTCCACCTGAAACTAGGATAACACTGTATGTTAACCAACTAGAATTAAAATTAAAACTTTTTAAAAATCTACAAATCTATTGGGAAAGAGGCTAGGGAAGAGCTAAGCTAAATTTTCATCTTTCATAGTAGGGAATCAACAGATAATTTCAGAAAATACTATAGCAAGAAACAGCAATGTTAGGGACGCCTGGGTGGCTCAGTGGTCGAGCGCCTGCCTTCCACCCAGGGGTGTATCCTGGGCTCTGAGGATCAAGTCCCGCATCAGGCTCCCTGCATGGAGCCTGCTTCTCCCTCTGCCTGTGTTTCTGTCCCTCGCTCTGTGTGTCTCTCATGAATAAATAAATAAAATCTTAAAAAAAAAAAGAAATAGCAATGTTAGCATATTATTTAAAGACATGAGGCAATCTCCATAAGAATAAAAACAGAGTGACTAAAATAATTAAAAATATTTATCAATATTTATCCCTGCTGGAGTGGGGACTGCTCTTTATCATTGACCCTTCTCTACAATTCAATTCTTTTTTTTTTTTTTTTTTAATTAGGCAATGTGTTCCAAGGATGAACACCTTAAAAATTATGTTTTCAGAGGTGGTATACATAATGTGGGATAGAGTCCTCCTACAAAGAGTTCCTTTGTAAAATTCTGTTCAGGAGTGGGGCCATCAGAATGTGTGCAGAGCCCTGAGTCTCTCCTTTCTTGCAAGGCAGCTTTAAAAATGGTTGGATTGGGACAGAGTTTCTGACAAAAGCCCTTTCCTCATTGGCATAATCTTTGGACCGCTGTACAGAGTTCACATGTGGCTAGCCTGAATGAGAACCAGCTCAGAGTGATCTGTTGGCAGTCTTGTTGCTGTCACCTTTTGTAGAGTTTCCTCTCTTTGGCCACCCCTGCTTTCTCATTCAGATGTGGGGCACACAGCCTTAATGGGTAACGGATGTTTGCACTAGCAGATTCGTCCTCATTAGTCTCAGTTCTGATTGGGCAGCTGAATGTTCGCAGCATGGAAAGTCACAATATTTCAACAATCAATTGCCTCAAAGCACTTGAGCAGACAGTAATGATGGTATATTGTATGAGAAGCAATTAAACCATGTCTATGTCTTTAAATTTGTTGGCATGTTTCTTCTCACCATACTGTCATTTTTGTGATTTACTTTGTGCCCAAAATTACTTGTCTCACAAGCTGATGTCAGGCTCTCTGTTCTCAACACCATGTAATTATAGGTGGAAATGGGGGAGGTTGAAGTGGTTTGGGAGTAGTGTGGCACAGGGCAGTGGTTTTCAGACAGTTTTCAGTGGAGTCCTGGGGTGCTGCAGAGACACCTCCATGGAGGTGCTGCAGGGATTGGGAAGGAGTAGCCAGGACTCTGGATGCCACCTCATTCCCACTTGAATCAGAGTTGCTGATCCTATCCTGTCTTATGTTTTGGGAGGAAGAAGGTTCCAGAAATAACTCCCTGGAAATCACTGGTGCGGTGAAATAAACACTGGACTAGTGATCAGAAGACCTGGGTTTGCAGATTGTTTCTCTCATCTACCTGATGGGTCAACCGCAAGTAACCCTATGAATTCTTTGATGGTTTCCTCACTTGTAAAATGGAGATAATGGTACATTTTCCCCATGTCACAAGATTAACTTTTTACATCAGACAGAAATGGCAAATTCTAGACTATTATAAAAACACAAAGTTTATTATCTAGAATAGAGAAGAATTAGTCTCAAAAGAGTTCATTTAATTTGCTTAAATATTGATGGAGGACTACATAGACATATTTTTATAGATTGGCCAGGAAAGCTATGGTCAATTATCATGATGCAGTAGCTTTATTCAGTTATTTTTTTCCGTTTGAGCCCTCCTTCCCCCTCAAATTTTTTTTTTAAGTAGGCTCTATGCCCAGCCCATGTGGAGCCCAACGTGGGGCTTGAACTCACGACTCTGAGATCAAGACCCAAGCTGAGATCAAAAGCTGGATGCTCAAGCAACTGAGCCATCCAGGCACCTCTGTTTCCTCCTCAATTTGTATTAAATTTCATACACAGAAGAAACCTGTAAGTAGTCACCTGCTATTTTGCTGTAATTAATTTCTCTAGAGACAATGATAATCATCCTAAAATCCATGGCTCCTAAAGGCCCACTTTATTTTAAATGCAGCCTTTCAGTTCCCACAACATGGAGGAAATAGAATGCAACAAGGTTGTAAAATTATACAACTCAGATGTGCAAAAACAATTTCAAGTCTGTTCCCTTTGATTGCTCACTTGCAAGCAGACTTCCTCTCCTACTCTGCCCTCTTCATTTCTCAGGTATCAAAAGGAAACTTTGATTTCATTCCTTTGCATTACTTCCATTTCATCCCATTTATACAGGTTTGTTTCAGTGTCAGCAACTGGTCCATTCAAAGTTCAGCTTCCCATTAGAGCTGATAAAAATCCTTATCTGGTTGAGTTAATGTCTTTAGATAAAATACTCTATCACTTAAATGTAGTCTCATCCACCCTTTCTTCTTTGATCTGGGAAAATGGGCAGGACTTCCATATCTTCTTGATGTCTTTCAGATAAAAGATGCTCCGATGGTGCAGTGTCCAGGCCTCCAGCAGCCTCAGAGGTAATGAGCCACGTGTGCTTGATCAAATTTGCTGCTAGAGTAGTTTATGGCTTGGTCAGGTGCCTAGTGAGCTCTCTCACCTACAGTCACCAACTCTGAGTCTATACCTCCCCTCCAACCATGCCCCTACCCAGTGGGTGCACCCAAGCCTCTACTGCCAGGGTCTCCCACTCTTGCCCCTTTGGGACCCACAGGGCCCCCAGTTTTCAAGCCAACCACTTCGGTATCTTCCCCAGTCCCTGACACCTGCCTGAGGGAGAGTCTGTGTCTGGTACCACTTCTTGAGAATCAACAGCACCTTGGGAACCCATACTCCATTCTCCTCTGCCCCACCCATCGTGTGTGACCTTGTCTCGGCCCCCCAAAAGAACATCGGAACACATCTAACCCTGCAGTCATATACCTCCAGCTCCTCGCTGGTCGGCAATGACCCTAGGAAGAAGGGCAGACGTTGCCCCCCCCCCCCTTCCTGCCTGATGGAACATTCCCCTTCATCATATCCTCTTTCTTCCGGAGGTGACTCCTGCCCTTGCCCCCAGGGTGGAAAGGGTTCAGGAAACAGAAATCAGCTTATCATAAGGAAACACAGGCCAGGAATCATTTAAAAACATTTTATCTGTTACAAGGGGTAAAGAAGTCTCTAGGACAACAATGATTTGCCTCAGCTGGGAAAGACCAGGACCTGGTGGAAGAGATCTCCCTTCACCAAGGGAGCTAAGTCTTAGGTTGCTGCATGGGGCTCGCCTAGTCCTTATCAGCCGAGGTAGGAAGAGCCCAGGTCAGGAAAGACCCAGGTATGTGAGGTCTACATTCCTATTACCTGACACAGGATCTGGCTCATTAGATTCGCAGCGAATATTACAGTCAATGGAGTAGACAAATTCTGGTCTTTGCCACTGACTCACTCTTTGGCTTTGTCAAGCTTTATTGGGTAAGTATCTGGTTTTCCCTATATAGAGTGGAGCTGATAATAAATAAAACTGACCTTGCAAGGTTTTTTCAAGTGTGAAAAAGAGGCGATATTGAATGTCACTTGGTGAACTCAGAAAGGTAGGGATAAGAGACTTCCTAATTCTTCAATACCCCCAGATAATAATAGGCTAGTGACTAAAAAGAAATGCTTATTTTCTCACTGGCATTCTTTAATAGAATAGAAAGAATAAGAGGTTTTTTTTTTTTTTTTTTTTTCATGGAATCATTATTACTATTTCCATGTTGAAAGAGAAAAATATAGGGGTGCCTGGCCGGCTCACTGCATAGATCATGTGACTCTTGTTCTTCAGGTTGTAAGTTTCAGCCCCACTTTGGGTACAGAGATCACTTAAAAACAAAATCTTAATAGAGAGAGAGAGAGAGAAAGAGAGAGAGAGAGAAATAAGAGAGAAAGAGAAAAATGTGGCAGATGATCATTTTTATTCTTTGAGACTTGGCTTTTAATGCAATCAAGTCTGCTAACTGCTGCCCAAACCTCATCTTGTTCACCACTCATTCTAACAAAGAGATTAGTTTAGAATCATTAGGAAAAATTCTGCCCCAAAATTTGACTTGGGATTTGATTGGAATTTTGTTAAACCCAATATGTTGTGATACTGAGACTTCTCATTTAGGTAGTTTCATTCACTTACTCAAATTACTTTTTTTCTCTGAGTACATTTTAGAGTTTTCCTCATAGAGTCTAGTGTATTTTTTTGTTCAGAATTGTAAAGGTTTTTTTTTTTTTTTCCTACTATAAAAGAGACTTCTCTCCATCATATTTTAGCTGTTTATAGATGATATAGAGGGAAGTTATTATCTTACTAAAAACTTGTCCTATAGTTGCCATAATAAAAATAGCAATAAGAAGTGATAAAATTATACTAGTATTGAACAGTTGCCAAATGGCAGGCACTATGCTGTGTGTTTATATGTATTTTTCCATTGAATCTTCACAGTAACCCTATAGTTATTATCATTGTTTTCCTAATTTATAAATGAAAAAACCTGAAGTTCAGTGAGATGAAGTAACATGCCCAGGGTCACTCAGTTCATTACTGAGCACTTAATTAGTTCCCTTAGGTTTTCTAGATGTACAATCATATCATTTATACAAAAACAAAATTTTGTCTACTCCTTTCCAAGGTTAAGTCTCCTATTTTTGTTTCATGATGCACAGAACTGGTCATAATTGTCGTAAAATGTTAAATAATTACCAACGTTTAAATGTTCCTGAAGCCTCATACCTTGAGTGGATATGAGTATATGATGCTGTAGTCAGCTGCAGTAATGATAACAGGAATCCCTGATGTTTACTGTGCACCCAGACAGTCTCAGTCTAGAACTGATGCTCTCAACCATGCTACTACTTCAGAACCTATTCTCACCTGTTCTAGCATGTTCCATGCCACTCTAGCATGATCCTCATACTTTACACTTTTTCATCTATCATCTTCCCTAAGTTTCCTGGCTTTGTAGCTAAGCTTTATCTCCAGGTCTAGCTCTAGTTGGACTGCTGATCCTGTTGATCCTGGATCTTATTTGGTACTTTCTTGTGACACTGCTTCCAGTAATGGTCTCCTGACTCTACCAATGAAATTAAATAAAGGGGTGGCTCATCTCTGTCTTCTTTAGGTCTCAAGACCCCATCCTATTTAAGCCCACAATTTCCTTTTACCAACATACATCATCAAAGTCTCTCCCAACTTCCCTTTAAAATATCTTTGAAAACAACAAGAAAAAGAGGAATTGGGGCAGCCCGGTGGCACATCGGTTTAGCGCTGCCTACAGCCCAGGGTGTGATCCTGGGGGCCTGGGATCAAGTCCCATGTCGGGCTCCTTACATGGAGCCTGCTTCTCCCTCTGCCTGTGTCTCTGCCTCTCTCTCTCTTTCTCTCTCTCACTCTCTCTGTGTCTTTCATGAATAAATAAAATCTTAAAAAAAAAAAAGAAAAAGAGGAATTGACAAGATCATTTTGTTAATTAAAAATTCACCATACCTAATGTCAGGAAGGCTAAAGAGAAGTGATACTCTTCTACACTATACTTCCATATTCTTTATAAAGGGCAATTTGACAGTGCATGTAAAAAAAACCCAAAATCATAGAATTTTGCATATTCCTTGACTGAGAAATCTCACTTGTTGGAATTTATCCCAAGTCATCATGGATGAACAGAAATATATTTCTATAAAACCCTTTATTTCAATATTATTTATAATGGTTAAAAATTTGTAGAATCTAGATGTTCAACAATGAATGGTTTGTTAAATAAATTTTACTACATCCAGAGGAATGTTTCATAACATGGGAAAGTTCACAATATATACTGTTAGATGCAAGAAGTATAACATATGGAGTATAATCCCTTTTTTTTTTTTTTTTTACAATCCTGAGGTCTTTTATTTTCTTTACAGTTATCATGCCATGAATTCATAGGGAATGGGTTCCAGCAGTTCAGGCTCCTTTCCATTGGTTCTCACAAAGTGTGCTTCTCTGGGTGGGGCAGGCTGGCGCTTCAGTTGGACCCAAGTACCTTTCTCTTTGGCTTCCTTCTTTTTCTGATCATTTTCCTTCACACGCTTTAGGAAGCTATCTCGGCTCTTTGAGTGTTTAATATGCTCAATGTGGACATTAATTCTCTTGGCAAGAATCTTGCCCTTGTTTGTTTACAACAATGCCAACAGCATGCTGAGTAACATTGTAGACCCTTCCAGTTTTGCCATGGTAACATTTGTGGGGCATTCCTTTTTGAACAGTGCCCATTCCCTTGATGTCCACAATATCACCTTTCTTATAGATTCGCATGTATGTGGCCAAAGGAACAACTCCATGTTTTCTAAAAGGCCTAGAGAACATATAGCGGGTACCTCTCCTCTTTCCCTTTGTGTTGGTCATTTTGGCGAATTACTGGAAGATGGCGGTTCCGGCCGAAAGGCCATTTTTGTTATATAAAGACATATTCATTTCTCTATATATCTAGTGTCTATAGTTGTCTATAGACTATAGATATCTATTATCTATCTGTATATTTATAAATCACTACAGAAATCACCACAGAAAACAGAAATATATACCTCCAAATATTCAATTTTGTAATAATTGTGTCATTGTGTAATTATGAAGAAATATGGTGTATTTCTTCTTTTCTTCTTTTTGATCACTGGTTTCTGAATTTGCTACAATTGACATACATTACATTTGGAATAGGAAAAAAGTTATTTTTGACAGCTCTTTGTCAATTAGGCTTCAGCAAAGAGAAAACAAACTCTAGGGCTCAAATAAGATAAAAAGGTTTTAAATCTCCCCGAACTGACTTGGGATGAATGGTTTAGTGTTATGATGAAGCTGTATTTCACAGTTTTTCAGGGAGCCAGATTTCTTTCACCTCATGCTGCTACTATCTGGGTTTACATACTTTCCACTTGGTAGAAGCTGGTCAACCTGCATATCCATATTCTAGCCCACAGAAGAGTCCAGTACAAGTAGATTTGCCTATAAGGAGATGACCTGGAAATTGCATACTTCATTTCCATTCATTATGGGCTTCATCCTGGTTACATGACCATACTAGTCTGCAAGGCAGGCTGTGATCTATAGCTCCCAGCCAAAGATACATGTTCAGAAATGGAGGGTGAAGGAATTACTACTAAAATGAAGAAGGAAGAATGAATAGTGGGAATCAATTAGTAGACACTTCCCCTAGATATTTTAAAGCTACTGTAGTTAAAACACTGTAATACTTAGTTCAAGAATAAATAAAATAATGGAGTAGAGCAGGTAAACCAGAAACAGGCTTGAATTCATTTAAAATTTAAGCATATAAAAAAATTAAAAATAAATAAAAATAAATAAATAAAATAAAATTTAAGCATATAAAATCAAAGCTTTTCAAATTAGGTTGCACGACAGAATGAATTATTCAATCGACGATGTTGAGAATTGGGTAACCCTTTGGGGAAAAAAATTAGATTAAATAACAACATGTATTCCAGATGTCTTAAATACTTAAAATGCTATAGGGAAATATTGATGAAAATGGTGACCAGATTGTACTTCTGCTTTAGTTGGTTCCCCATTCCACAAATCTCTAGGCCTTATTGAGTTTAATTATCTCTTCATTGACCTTGGCAACCAGAACTGCAAGTCATATGCCACATGGAAGGCCATGTTTGTATTTTTGTTGTTTTTGTTGGTTAGTTTGTATCCCTTCTTTGATCCTTTTTCCTTTATGTCGATCTTATGTGTTGCTAAATAAAATGCATAGTAAACCATATAATGACTTTCAGTTTCCACCAGACTACCCTAAATGTGCATCTCATTGTATTTGCTGCATATAAAAAGTAGTCTCCAATTCAGCAACAACAAAAACTCGATTAAAAAGTGGGCAGATGGGCAGCCCGGGTGGCTCAGCGGTTTAGCGCCGCCTACAGCCCAGGGCGTGATCCTGGAGACCTAGGATCGAGCTCCTTGCATAGAGCCTGCTTCTCCCTCTGCCTGTGTCTCTGCCTCTCAGTCTCTCTCTCTCTCTCTCTCTCTCTCTCTCCTCTCTGTGTATTCTCATGAATAAATAAAATCTTTTAAAAAAAAAGTGGGCAGATGACTAGAATAGACATTTCTCTAAAGACGATATGCAAATGGCCAAGAAACTTATAAAAAGATGCTTAACATCACTAACATTAGAGAATGCAAGGGCACCTAGCTGGTTCAGTCTGTAGAGCATCTAGTAGAGCATGTGACTCTCAGTCTCAGTGTCATGAATTCAAGCTTGACATTGGATGTGGAGTCTACCTAAAAAAGAAAGAATAAAATAGAGAATGCAAATCAAAATCACAATGAGATCTCACTTTATGCCACATTCTACCCATTGATAGGATGGCTACTATTAAAATTTTTTAAAACAAAACAAAACAGAAGATTAAAGTGGTGAGGACGTGGAGAAATTGGAACCTTTGGGCACTATTAGTGGGAATGCAGCCACTATGGGAAACAGTATGGCGGTTCCTCAAAAAATTAATAAAAATAGAATCACCATATGATCGAGCAATCCCACTTCTGAGACACTATTGTATGACTCCATTTACATGAGGTATCTAACATAGACAAATTCATAGAAACAGGAAGTAGAATGGTGGTTACCAGGGGTTGGGGGAAGAGGGAAACGGGGAGTTGTTTAATGGGTACAAAGTTTCAGTTTTGCAATGTGGAAGAGGTCTGGAGACTGGTTGCACAATGTTAGTATACTTAACACCACTGACCTGTATACTTAAAATGGTTAAGATAGTAAATTTTTGTGTTATATGTTTTTACCATAATTTAAAAAATTTATTATTTATGTATTTTTTTAAAGATTTTATTTATTTATTTGACAGAGAGAAAGCACAAGCAGGGGGAATGGCAGACAGAGGGAGAAGCAGAGAGCCTGATATGGGACGCAACCCAGGACCCTGGGGATCATAGCCTGAGCTGAAGGCAGATATTTAACCAACTGAGCCACCCAGATGCTCCTACCATAATTTAAAAAATTAATCTTATTGCAGAATTTGTGGTTTCAGATTGCAAGAATTAGAAATAGAGATTTCTTATATCTGAGCTATCCAGCATGATAGCCACCAGCCACATGTGGCCATGGAGCACTTAAAGTGACTTAATTCTTAATTCTTAAATTTTTTTTTTTAATTTTTATTTATTTGTGATAGTCACAGAGAGAGAGAGAGAGAATGAGGCAGAGACACAGACAGAGGGAGAAGCAGGCTCCATGCACCGGGAGCCCGACGTGGGATTCGATCCCGGGTCTCCAGGATCACGCCCTGGGCCAAAGGCAGGCGCCAAACCGCTGCGCCACCCAGGGATCCCTTAATTCTTAATTCTTAATTGAGATGTGCTATAACTTAATAACATACATTGAAGGGGTGCCTGACTGGCTCAGTCAGTAGATGAGACTCTTAATCTTGGGGTTATGAGTTCAAGCCCCATGTTAGGTGTACAGATTTCTTAAAAATGAAATCTTAAAAAAATAATAGTAATATTACACGCTGAGGTTCAAAGATCTAGTGCAAAAAAATTTAAATATCCAGTGATCTTTATATTGATTATATGTTGAATGATAATATTTTGGATATATTAGGCTAAGTAAAAATATTATTATTTTTTAAAAGATTTATTTTAGAGAGAGCACACCAAGTAGGGAGAAGGGCAGATGGAGAGGGAGAAAGATACTCTTCTGCAGACTCCTTGCTCAACATGGAGCCCCCCTCAGGGCTTGATCCATGACCCTAAGATTATGACCTGAGTTGAAATCAAGAATCAGACACAACTGACTAAGCCATCTGGGTGCCTCAAGTAAAAATATATTATCAAAGTTAATTTTAGGGGTGCCTGGGTGGCTCAGTTAACCATCCAATTCCTGATTTTGGCTCAGGTCATGATCTTAGGGTTGTGGGATCAAGTCTAGGGTTGGGCTCTGCACACTGGGTGGGGAGCCTGCTTGAGAATTTCTCTCTCCTTCTCCTTCTGCTCCTCCCTTCTAAAAATACCCCATTAATTTTAACTGTTTCTCTTTACCTTTTAAAACTGGGGCTACTGGGGATCCCTGGGTGGCTTGGGGATCCCTGGGTGGCTTGGGGATCCCTGGGTGGCTCAGAGGTTTAGCGCCTGCCTTTGGCCCAGGGCACAATCCTGGAGTCCTGGGATCGAGTCCCACGACGGGCTCCCTGCATGGAGCCTGCTTCTCCCTCTGCCTGTGTCTCTGTCTCTCTCTCTCTCTCTCTCACTATGTCTATCATGAATAAATAAATAAATCTTTAAAAAAAAATGGGGCTACTACTTTTGGCAGAGATTTTGGAATTACCAGACCAGGAATTAATTAATTAATTTTAAAAGATTTTATTTATTCATGAGAGACACAGAGAGAGAGGCAGAGACATAGGCAGAGATAGGAGCAGGCTTTTTGCAGGGAAACTGATGCCAGAGTTGTTCCCAGGACCCTGGAATCACGACCTGAGCCAAAGACAGATGCTCAACCACTGAGCCATCCAGATGCTCCACTAGACCAGGAATTCAAAATAACTATGAATAATATGTCAAGAAATCTAATGCAGAAGGTGTACACATAAGAACAACCGGGTGATAAGAGTAAAGAGATGGAAACTCTAAGAAAGAATCAAAAGGAAATGTTAGAAACCAAAACCACTGTAATGGAAATGAAGAATGCCTTTGATGGGCTCATCAATAGACTACACATGAAGAAAAAATCAGTGAACTTGAAGATATATGAATAGAAACTTCCCAAACTGAAAAACAAAGAAAAGAATGAAAAAGATAGAACAGAATATCCAAGTACTGTGGGACAATTAAAAAGGTGTAACATACAGTGATTACAATACCTCAAAGAAAAGAAAGACAAAAAAACATAATCATAAAATAATCATAGCTGAGAATTTCCCAAAATTCCCAAAATTTATGAGACACCAAACCAGATTCAGGAAGCTCACAGAATACCACAAAGGATAAATAACAAAAAAATGTACCCATAGGCATATTATATTCAAACTGCAGAAAAGCTGAGACAAGGAGCAAATCTTGAAAGAAGCAGAGGGGAGAAAAAGACATCTTATCTCTAAAGGAACAAGAATAAGAATTACATTGGCCTTTACTTCAGAAACCATGCAAGCAAGAAGAGAGTTGAGTAAAATATTTAAAGCATTAAAAGAAAAAGCCAGCAACCCAGAATTCTACATTCAATAAAATTATCTTTCAAAAGTGAAGGAGAAATAGACTTTTCCAGACAAGCAAAAGTTGAAGGAATTTTTCTCTAATAGACCTGCCTCATAATAAATGTTAAAAGAAAAAAGAATGTTAAAAGAAGTTCTTTAGAGAGAAGGAAAAAGATAAAGGTCAGAAAATCTGATCTACATAAAGAGAGTTTGGGAAATGAAACATTGAGAAATGAAGGTAAAATAATTTATTTTTAAAATTCTTTACTGATCTAACAGATCATAATAATAACAGCAGTAATATATAGTATAATTCTAGCTTATGGATAAGTAAAGTGTATGACAATAAAATCATAAGGGGCCCTTTCACGAAGATAGCACCGAAGGCAAAGAAGGAAGCCCCTGCTCCCCCAAAGCCGAAGCCAAAGCAAAGGCTTGGAAAGCTAAAGAAGCAGCGCTGAAAGGCATTCACAGTCACAAAAAAAATAGAAGATCCGCATGTCACCTATGTTCCGATGACCCAAGACCCTGCGTCTCTGAAGGCATATCCTCAAAAGAGTGCCCCCAGGAGAAACAAGCTTAATCACTATGCCATCATCAAGTTCCCCCTGACAACTGAGTCAGCCATGAAGAAAATAGAAGACAAAAACACACTTGTGGATGTCAAGGCCAATAAGCACCAGATCAAACAGGCTGTGAAGAAGCTCTATGACATTGATGTGGCCAAGGTCAACACCTTGATCAGGCCTGATGGAGAGAAGAAAGCATGTGTTTGACTGGCTCCTGACTATGATGCTTTGGATGTTGCCAACAAAATTGGGATCATCTAAACTGAGTCCAGCTGGCTATAAATCTAAATATAAATTTTTTCACAAAAATAAATAAATAGATAAATAAATAAATAAATAAATAAATAAATAAAAATTTTCACCATAAAAAATAAAGTAAAATAAAATAATAAAATAAAATAAAATAAAATAAAATAAAATAGGGCAGCCCCGGTGGCACAGCGGTTTGGCACCGCCTGCAGCCCAGGGCGTGGTCCTGGAGACCCCAGATCAAGTCCCACATCAGGCTCTCTGCATGGTGCCTGCTTCTCCCTCTGCCTGTGTCTCTGCCTCTCTCTCTCTCTCTGTGTCTCTATGAATAAATAAAGTCTTAAAAAAAAAAACAAATGGTTTATTTATAAAAAAATTAAAAATACATAAAAAGTAAAATAAAATCATAAGGGAAGGGAAGGATGAATTAGAGATATCCTGTTATATGGTACATGTGCTACCCCTGACGTGGTATAATGTTATTTAAAAGTGGACTTAATTTCGTTGTAGACTAATTTACAAACAAACTCTAGGGCAATGACTAAAAAAAAAAACTTTTAAAGAAGTATAATTGATACACTAAAAGAGGAGAGAAAAATGGAATCATACAAAATGCTCAATTAAAAACAGAGAAGGCGGGGCACTTGGATGGCTCAGTAGTTGAGCGTCTGCCTTTGGCTCAGGTTATGATCCCTAGTTGGGGATCAAGTCCACCATCAGGCTCCGCATAGGGAGCCTGCTTCTCCTTCTGCCTATGTCTCTGCCTCTCTCTGTGTCCCTCATGAATAAATAAATAAAATCTTAAAAAAAAAAAAAAAAAAAAGGCAGAGAAGGCAGAGGAAGACCAAAAAAGAAAAAAAACAAAAACAAAAACAAACAACAACAACAAAAAAACAACAAAGAACAAACACATACAGACTATATTAATCCAGCTACATCAATAAATATATGTGGGGATCCCTAGGTGGCGCAGCGGTTTGGCGCCTGCCTTCGGCCTAGGGCGCGATCCTGGAGACCCGGGATCGAATCCCACATCGGGCTCCCAGTGCATGGAGCCTGCTTCTCCCTCTGCCTGTGTCTCTGCCTCTCTCTCTCTCTCTGTGACTATCATAAATAAATAAAAATTAAAAAATAAATAAATAAATAAATAAATAAATAAATATATGTGAATATAAATGTGAATGGTCTAAATATACCAATTAAAAGACAGAGACTGGGGCACCTGGATGGCTCAGTCAGTTAAGCATCTGCCTTCAGCTCAGGTCATGATCCTGGGGTCCTGGGATCGAGCCCCACATTGGACTCCTTGCCCAATGGGGAGTCTGCTTCTCCCTCTCCCTCTGCCTGCCACTCCCCCTGTTCTTGCTCTCTTTCTCCCTCTCTGTCAAATAAATAAATAAAATCTTAAAAAAAAAAAAAAAAAAAAAGAGAGGGATCCCTGGGTGGCACAGTGGTTTAGCACCTGCCTTTGGCCCAGGGCATGATTCTGGAGTTCTGGGATCGAGTCCCACATCGGGCTTCCTGCACGGAGCCTGCTTTTCCCTCTGCCTGCCTATGCCTCTGCTTCTCTCTTTCTCTCTGTGTCTCTCATGAATAAATAAATAAAATCTTAAAAAAAAAAAGAGAGAGAGAGACTATCAGAGTGGATAAAATAACAAGACCCAGCAATATGTTTTCTACAAGATTATATTTCTCAAATATAAAGATATTAAAAGTAAAGAGATAAAGACCAAAAGAAAGTGGCAGGAGCTATGTTAATTTCAGACAAATTATCTCTTGCAATATTTTGAAAGGCAGTAATCATGCCAATCAGGCTCATAGCTCTAGTAGAAGAGTTTGAGGAAAGTCAGAATGTTTATGTATATTAACTGCTTTTTCTGTTAATAGCAAGGTCTTTAGCAAGGTCCTATGAAAGAGATGAAGCCGGCAAGAGTTAGTCAGGTTTGAAAGCAGAGTGAAATGGAATACATTTCCACTAAGGATGTTTGGTAAAACCTCTCTCATGTGCTCTATACAGAGCCAGCCAGATGAATAGGTTTGGTTGCTTTCCAACCTAAGCCTGCAGCATCAGGTTACCCATCACAGTATTTTGAGTGTGGATATGTACCATGTACCAGCCAGTCTCCTCAAAAGAGAAGACTCTTCAGACTTTCCAGACATCATGTGTGGTTGTGGTTACTTGACCAAGGAGTTGAATGGAAGGAAATATACCAGAAATGTATTAAGAATCCACAAGACTGGCCTTCAAGAACTTGTAATTCTTCAACTCTGAAAGCAGTTCCCAGGGCCCCCACAACTGAACCTAACTGAAAGCATACCCTTCCATACCACTTCAGATGGGACTATGAAGGGTAATTTATTGAAGAACCTTCCAGAGGGAAAGCCAAAGGCCACAGAGGGTGATGAAGAAGATTGTCTGGCAGATTGGGGTCTAATGGGGAAACACAATTTATTGCCAGGGCAGGGAGCTTTTCACCTTAGCAAGCATTATATCATTATCATAGTTCAGTGATAGCTGTTTCCTCCCTTTCTTTTTCTGAAAGAGGATTATTATGAACCCATTCCTAATTCACTACTGTTTTTGGTGAGTGGAGGTGGGGAGGACGATAACTTGTTTTTCAGAAGATGCTCACATGAAAAAGTCATAAGGTGCCCTGATGCAGAAATGTATGTCACAGAGATGTTAGATTTTGAACTAAATACAGTGGTCAGATGAAAATTTGTGTTGTTTCATTTGAACAGGGGACCAGTGTGTTTTATATGTAGGAAGAAGGTTAAGCATGTATAACTGGGTGATTAAGGGCTGGATTGTAGCTGGGACTGTATACATTTTCTTCTCTTCCTCTAGCAATAGACTTATCATATTTTAGATTAGCTCATGGCCATTCAACCAAAGGCTATATTTCTCAACCTTTTTAGCATCTGGGGTTGACCATGTGACTTGGTTCTAGTTAATGGGATGTGAGAATTCATATATACCATATATTCTTAAGCTACTAAAAGAAAAAGCCATGCTTGTCCTTTTCCTTTCTCTCTCTCCAATGTCTGAAAAGTTTATAGGTCAAAAGAGCTAAAATAGGCATCTTAGATCCTAGGGGAGCAGGAGTGCCTGGGTTGCTCAGTTGGTTGAGTGACCGACTCTTAATTTTGGCTCAGGTCACAATCTCAGAGTCCTGGGATAGAGCCCCGTATCCAGCTCTTTGCTCAGTGGGGAGTCTGCTGGAAATTCTTTCTGTCCCTCTTCTCTGCCCCTCCCACTGCTTGTGCTTTCTCTCTCTCTCTCAAATAACTAAATCTTTAAAAGGAAAAACAAAACAAAACAAAAAACAAGAGGGCAGCCATGGTGTAGCAACAAATGGTGTGACCCTCAGTACCATAGAGCTGCCATATTAGCCCTGGAGTGCTTATGTTCAGACTGACACAGAGAGAAATAAAGTTCTTTCCTGTTTATTTGGGTCTTTGTTAAAGCAACTAAAGCTTAAACTTAATTAATGCAAGTTTATGATTAAGTATCATATCTCATTACATTGTAACTCTTTTCTAAATTGTGATTCTTGGGCAGCCCCGGTGGCGCAGCGGTTTAGCGCTGCCTGCAGCCCAGGGCGTGATCCTGGAGACCCTGGATCGAGTCCCATGTCGGGCTCTCTGCATGGAGCCTGCTTCTCCCTCTGCCTGTGTCTCTGCCCCCCTCTCTCTCTCTCTCTCTCTCTCTCTCTCTGCATTTCTATGAATAAATAAGTAAAATCTTTAAAAAAAATAAAAAATAAAAAAATAAATTGTGATTCTTTTATTATAAGCAGCCAATGAGTAATAATAATAAGAATACTTAGGAATAATAACATGTAACAAGTCTCTACTATAATCCAAGGGCTGAAAGTTTGACCAACCCTTGCAGGATCTAAAACAGGAATTAGAGAAGATATCAGGAAATGAGGTTATTCTAATCTTTGCTTCTACAGAACAGACTTTCTCTACTTTGGTTGACATATGACATATGACCCAATATGATTGAACTGGTCCCAACTTTACATCATTTCCTAACAGTGACAGAATGGGACCTCCTTTCTAATTCTAGAGTTCCCAGATAGGGAATCTGGCCCAGCTTTGTCTAGGGTCTACTTAATTCAACCATCCCTTCGACTGGTATTAGAGAAGAAAGTTCTCAGAAAAGGATGGTGCCAGCTTCATAGATAACCTATGGATCTAATATATGACTAATTTATGTTTCTATCTTTTACATTATACTTCATTGCAAGGTATGAAGAAATAGGAACTCCTATTCATTACTGGTAGAAATGCAAATTGGTATTTGCATTGTGAAGTGGAATTTGGCAATATCTAACAAAACCACACATGTTTATTTTTGACACACCAAATGCGTTTCTAGGAAGTTGTCCTCAGGATGCATCTCCAATAATATGAAAATACATATGCATGAGATTGTTCATTGCAAAATTGTATTTGCAGTCTAAATGTCCAAACATAAGAAAGCAATTGAAGTATGGTACATCTAAACTATGGAACTAAAAAACAAACAAACAAACAAACAAACAAACAAACAAACTATGGAACTATAAGAAAATAGTAAAGTTGATCTCTATAAACTGATATGGAGTGATTTCTAGAATATATTTTTAAGTGAAAAAAGGAAAGTACAAACAAGTATCTATGGCAGTTCTCAAAATGTGGTCCACAACCTGAGAGTCCCCAAGACTCTCCATGAAATCAAAACTATTTTCCTAATACTACTAAACCATCATTTATGGGACACCTGGGTGGCTCAACGGTTGAGTGTCTGCCTTCAGGTCAGGGCATGATCCTGGAGTCCCAGGATCCAGTCCCACATCAGGCTCCCTGCATGGAGTCTGCTTCTCTCTCTGCCTGTGTCTCTGCCTCTCTCTCCATCTCTCATGAATAAATAAATAAAAAATTTTAAAAATAATAAATAAAAAATAAACCATCATTTATTTGCCTTTTCTCACAACGTTGGCATCTCACTGATGGTGCCAAAACAATGAGGGTAAAACAGTTGAGGCCACCACAAATCAAGCTTGTGACAAGTATACTTTCCTGCAACATACTCTTGGTGGGGTTGGGGGGTGGGAGGGTGGTATCAGGAGGGGGGGAGGCAATTTCACCTTGATGAAGCAGTAAAAATTGGTGATCTTATTGAAACTTGACCCTAAGTACATGTCTTTTCAATATTCTGTGTGACTAAATGGGAAGTATACATGAAGCACTTCTGATAGAGTATGATGGTTATCTCAAGGAATAGTATTTCTGCTGTTTGAGTTACAAGCTAAACTAGCCACTTTTTCACAGAACACCATTTCTACTTGAAAGAACCAATGATAGACAAACTATTGTTATTCAGACATGGGTATTTGACAGTTTAGTTGTTGTTTTCTCAAGTATGACTGAAGTGAGCCCATTGCTTCAAGCAAAACCACTGATAGTATATGTTACTAATAGAAAAATTCAAACTTTCAAGTCAAAATTATAATTTTGGAAAAGCCCCATCCACTACCATGAAGGGTTTTCAGCTTAAAGCCTTTTCTGATGGGATCAGAGTTTATAGTAAATCAAGTAGTTTTTGATACGGTACAATGCAATGTGTCAACATTCAGGAGTCCACATACTTAAGAGGACCATAATTTTCCAAATGACCAAATGATGGTATAAAATCATGCATGGGGGAATCCCTGGGTGGCTTAGTGGCTTAGTGCTCACCTTTGGCCCAGGGCGTGATCCTAGAGACCTGGGATCCAGTCCCACAACGGGCTCCCTGTGGGGAGCCTGCTTCTCCCTCTGCCTGTGTCTCTGCCTCTCACAATCTGTGTCTCTCATGAATAAATAAATAAAATCTTTTTTAAAAAATCATGCATGGTTAAAAAATGTTATCAAAGATAGATCAATAGATTTTAACATAGTAGAATTTTTAGAAGTTCATGGATATAGCTTCAGATTCCACATTCCAACTAACTTTTAAGAAACTATCACTATTGTGTGTGGGTTTTTTAAAATAATTATTTATTTATTCAGAGAGAGAGAGAGAAAGAGGCAGAGACACAGGCAGAGGAAGAAGCAGGCTCCATGCAGAGAGCCTGACATGGGACTCGATCCAGGGTCTCCAGGATCACGCCCTGGGCTGCAGGCGGTGCTAAACCACTGTGCCACCGGGGCTGCCCACTATTGTGTTTTAAAGTCATATCAAAGAACATGCACAATACCTGAAAAGGCTGTTCAAATATTCATCCCTTTTCCAAAGACACATCTATTTGAGGCTATCTTTTCTATATGCTTCCACCAAAACAATATACTACAGGAGATCACTTGAAGAAGCAGAAAGAGAATCCAGCTGTATTCTATTAACCCAGACATTAAAGAGATTTACAAAACATGTAAAACAATGCTATCTTCTTTCTGTTTTTTTAGTTGAGAAAGTGGAGTCATTTTTCACGAAAATATGATATGTTTACATTTCATGAGCTTATTATTGTTACTTTTAGTTGAACTAGTAAATAACTATTTTTACAGTTTCTCACATTTAATTTCTAATGCAGTAAATATAATGGATGTCGCCCACATAAACAAAAGCTCTTTGCTACTTCAATAATTTTCAATAGTGTGAAGAGGCCTTGAGATGAAAAAGTTTAAGAATTGGTTATCTATACCATATATATACATGGTGTATGTGGTATATATCTGTATATATACTTTTTTTTTTTTGCAAAAAGAAACACTGGAAGAAAACACTAGAAACTAATAATCTTGGTTACCTAGAGGGCTTACCTACATGGTGGGAGGAACGTATAGGACTGACCCTTCCATAGGTAAACCTTTCACTTAGTATTGATTTTGGAACCACACTTTTTTAAATGGAAATTTAAATTTTTATTTTTAAATACAAAAAAATAATGATAAAACCAAAAGAATGTGTGGCAACCATAAAATAGAATATAAATTTTAAAAATAAGCCTAAATGTACTTCAAAAGAATACATTTGAAGAGGGTAGAATAAAGAACTAACTCAAGTAGCTTTTGAACATGGTATTTTGACCTTGTAACCCTCAGACTAAAGAAAGAAAATAAGTATTGAATTATAATAGTAGGTTTGTTCTTTGCAGAGATGTGGTTGATATATTCTAGAATTGAAAATATGCTAATTGCTTGAGAGTAAGGGAAAACAATTTTCTCCCTGTCAGAGAAGAGAGGCTTTTGTTTTGTTTTGTTTTTTTGTTAGTAGAATCTTTTTTTATTCTGAAAAAAAAAATTTTTTTTCCAACCACACACAGGAGGGGTTTGGGTAGGTAGAGGTGTCTATCCATCCAGCCCCAGCCCCCAGCCCATGTGGTTTTGGCAGCAATAAGGGGTGTGGGGTAATGGCCAAAAAATAAAAGTGGTATACATGTGTGTATGGGGAGGAGAGGGGTGCAAAAACAGTGGGGAGTGGTGGGGGGCAAGGACAGACGAGGTCAGTACTGGGAACGCTGTAGGTGAGAAGCCATTTCATAACATTTCTTGTTGATCACACCACGGTGGACACCTTCTTTGCCCATCAGCAGGACTAGTGTCTTGGCAGTCATGGTGATAGTGATGTTGAAAGTGGCCTGAAACTATGAAAACCAGGAAGACTGGCATGAGTCTTGTGGTATTGAGTTGAAACCAAAAATTCATGGTTTTCAGCCTATGGGTACAGAGGTATGTGTGTGTGTGTGCATGTACGCATTCTACCTCTGTCCCCTCTGATGGGTCCTTAAAGTAATGACACTCCAGTAGTTATAAGCACACCTAGAGCCCAGATCTTGGTTTCTAAATGTCTTCTCTAACGAAAATAACTAGCATTTTTTTTGAGAATTTTCTCATACTAGAAAATAATTAAGTCCTCAAAAAATGACAGAGTTAAGTCAAAATGATATGGGAGTCAGTTTAAGGAGCTCCCGTTGGCCAAATAAGAATCTGAGCATCAAAATAAATAGTGATCAGTCATAACCCACTGAATAGAAAGACTCCACAAATCTATACTGATATAAATAAACAAGTAAACAACCAAATGGGGGAGGAAAAGCACTTAGTAGAATAGTAGAAGAATGCCAACAAATAAATGTAAAAGAAATGGTGTAAGAAATTGGTAAATATGATAGTAATATTGGATTCAAGCTAGAATCAGAATGGATTAGACACTACCTTAACCAAATAATTAAAGTTAATATTACCAGTAAGGGGACAAGTCAATTTTAAAATCAAGTGCCACCTAATACAATGTACTGAGAAGGGCATAATGTCACTTTTGTGATATATCTATCAAAAATGCTCAGTCTCGATCTAATTATGAAGAAATGTGAGACAATGCCAGACTGAGTGTTCTGCTGTAAAATAACAGCAAGGTTATGAATGACAAAGACCTCAAGAGATATACTAACTAAATATAATGTGTGATTCTAGATTGAGTCTTAGTCTAGAAATTTTTGCTTTCTTATAAAAAATGTTATTTGACTGTACTTGACAACTAGAAAATATGAATCTCGTCTGTATTTTGGGTAATAGCATTATATTAATGTTAGTTTATTAATTTTTACTTATTTTTTATTTTTAAAAAAATGTTTAAATTTTTATTTATTTATGAGAGACAAGGAGAGAGAGCGAGCAGCAGAGACATAGGCAGAAAGAGGCAGGCTCCATGCAGGAGCCCAACGTGGGACTCGATCCTGGGACTCCAGGATCACGCCCTGGGCCAAAGGCAGGCGCTCAACCACTGAGCCACCCAGGCGTCCCATGTTAATTTTTTTTAAAGACACATTTGCTCACTTGAGAGAGAGTGAGAGAGCATGGAGGGGCAGAGGGAGAGAGAGAATCCTCAAGCAGATTCCCTGCAGAGTGTAGAGCCTGACCTAGGACTCCACCTCAGGACCCCAAGATCACAAATAGAGTCAAAACCAAGAGCCAGCTGCTCAACTGACTGAGCCACCCAGGGGTCTCATTAGTTTCCGAATGTTGATAATTGTATCAATTGTACAATTGATAATTGTATTAAGGGAATGTCCTTGTTTTTAGGAAATACACACTGAAATACCTTGGGCTTAATGGGCAGCCTATCTGCAACTTATTCTCAACTGACTCAGAAAAAAGGGACATATATGTGGGAAATAACTGTGTGTATGTGTGTGTATGTGTGAGTGTGTGTAAAATAATGAACTAAACCTGAAGAAGAGCATATGGGAGTTCTTTGTACTATTCCTACTTTTTTTTTTTTTTTTTTTGGTTAAGCTAAAAGTATATTAAAAGAAAAAAATCACAGGGTACCTGGGTGGCTCAGTGGTTGAGCATCTGTCTTTGGCTTAGGTGGGATCGAGTCCCACACTGGGCTCCCTGCAGAGGGTCTGCTTCCCCCTCTGCCTGTGTCTCTGCCTCTCTCTGTATTTCTCATGAATAAATAAAATAAGTAAAATAAAATACAATTAAAAAATCACAAGACAAAAGTAAATGAGAAAGTAAGGAAATTTAGATACATGCTCTAACATGGTTGGACTTTAAAGACATTATGCTATGTGGAATGAGCCAGACTCAAAAGCACAAATATTGTGTGATTTAACTTACATAACTTTACTACTCTAGTAGTAAAGTCATAGAGACAGAAAGTAGAATGGAGGTTGGTAGGGGCTAGGGAGAGGGAGGAATGGGGAGCTAGTGTTCAGTGGATACAGACTTTCAGTTTAGGGTCATGAGAAAGGTTCTAACGTTGGTGAGTGGGCGATGGTTGCCCAACATCGTGAATGTACTTCATGTAAATGTACTGAATTGTACATTTAAAAATGTACCATTTTACATTATGTATAACTCAGATTTATATTTCAACTCCACATCAGCAGCACTCCTTCCCCAGAACTGATTACAAACTGCACATTCATTCAACAAAACATGTAAGGAACAACTTCTGTCCAGACCGGAGATCTCGTAACATCTTGCCAATCACAGTAAGAAACAGCCTATTATAGTTATGAGCTGGCTCAGGAAGTAATCTCAATCACTACAGTCATGAGCCTACAGCCTGTCTGCAGACATCCAAGGATGGTGACCGAGAAACCAAGCATTTTGCAAGCCTTTGCCTGTCGCACCCTTTGACCTTAGCAGTGTGAACAGGAAAATTAAAGCAAAGTGAAATAGCTGACTTCTGCAGTGTGAATTCTGGCACAGTCTGGCCTGAAGCAGGCCCAAGCTCTCATCTAGGTGACTCATTATTTTTTTATAGTATCAACAATGGCAAGTGTCTTCTATACTTGAAGTGTGTGTAGTAATTGCCTATACAGCATCACACATCAAGGCACAGTAAATCTTGTCTTATTTTTTAGAAACTTCGAGGACCAAGTGAAAAAAATCATTTCCCTTTTCATAGCCACAGTGACATTGCAGGCCTTCCTTTTTTTTTTTTTTTTTTTTTTTTACCTCCAAGCCTTAAACTTTTTTAAAGCCCTGATAACCACGTTACCTCTAATTCCTTCTGGAGAAAACTGCAAACTTTATCTTCCAAAAGTATTGCCAAATAGTCACCATTTTCTACAGAATAAGGTCCCACACCCCACCTCAGCCTAGCAGTTTGACCTCTCTTGAGGTTTACCTTCCATGAACCTGCCTTCTATATCTGCCAAATTAGACCACTGAACCTTGGAACAGATCTCCCAATGAGTACATCCATTTTCAAGACTTTAAATATACATCAGTGAGTTCTCTCACCAGCTTTGAACTTGAGGCCTCCTTTTCCTCAAATCCTTGCCAATCCTACCTTCTTCAGCTTTTGAAAGTCACTAAACTACTCATCTCTTCTCTTTTGAACTCCTGGGCACATTCACCTATTATTCTTTGCTTACTTACTTTTCACACCAACCAACTTCACACTGTATACTTAGAGAGCTCTCGAAAATATTGGTCAATATTTGCCAAGTGGTATTTCATTTCCCACGGAGATCCTCTCATTGTACCTAAAAATTGAGGCCAAAGTCTTTTCTTTGACTTAAAAAATAACACCTACTGGTTTTTATGATGACAAAAGTCGGTCAGTCCAAGCTCATTGCAGAAAACCAGCAAGAGGTCTCAGTTGGTTAAGTGTCTGCCTTTAGCTCCAGTCATGATCCCACAGTCCTGGGATGGAGTCCCACATCGGGCTCCCTGCTCAGGAGTGCTCTTCCCCTGCTTCCCCTGCTTATGCTCCTCTTGCTCTCTATCTCAAATAAATAAGTGAAATCTTTAAAAACAAACAAACAAAAAACAAGACCAACAAAAACATGCGAGAGAAGGGTGCCATAATCTCACAACTTGGACATAGGCATTATTTACATCGAGGGTGATAGATATGATGCAGCAGATGAAGCTGAATCCTGAAAGTACACCTTTGTTTTGTTTTGTTTTATTTTATTTCTATGGACATTGAAATCATGCCTGTAGTGGATGAAGGTTAGAGTGTAGATCTAGAAGCCCCCAGCTAAAAGAAAATAAATCTTCAATTTAATTAACCTGGAAAAAAGAGTATAAACTCTTGAATGTCCCCCAAAACGTCTCCGCTTTATTTCTCAAGAACAATCTGTAGCTGGGATAGCTAACTGCTCTGTGTGAGTGGGGGTGGATGTGAGTGAGGCCTCTAATCCTACAGCCCATCAGCTATTCGATGAGGAATGAATGTCAGCTTCCCATTCCAGCATTGTAAGGTTTTTGTTTGTTTGTTTGTTTGTTTTTTCCCAGCTTAGACCACCTGTTACCAGATAAGGATTCTCTAACAGTAACTTCGCTATACTTTTTTTTCACAGTTTGAAGTCTAGCAAACTAAAATTGTGAGGGTTTTTTTCTCCTGGATTAGAGGTTTTTGTTTTTTTTGTTTTTGCATTTTTCAGGCAAGTTACAATTTATAAGATATGTATTTGAGAGAAATGGGAAAAGCAAGTGTATGTTTAAGTTCTACGGGAGAAGAAACTTTTCCTAAACAATATCATTAGTATGAAAAACAAGGACTTTATTTTGTGAATTGGATTTCAAAGCTACAAAGAAGGGCTTGTATCTCAGACTGGGAGGAGGGGGGGTGGTCTCAAGAATTCTTCAAGGCTCAACAAAATGTCGACAGACGGCAAAGCCCTGTGCTTACAGAATCATTAATCCCTTTGGAAAATGCACTTTGCAATCAGACAAATAAGAAGTGACAAGTGACCAATGAAGTAGAAGTTTGTGTAGGCTTTTTCTATATTCTCTCCCATAAGGAAGCTGGTAGATGAACATATGATTTTATTAGATGAAAACAAAGTGAACCTAACTCAAGAAATCTAGACGCTTGTTCAAAAACAGTTGTTTTGTTTAGTTTCTAAAACTAAGGGGCACCTGGCGGGCTCAGTCCCTAGAGCTCGTGACTTTTCATCTCAGGGCTGTGAGTTTGAGCCCCTCATTGGGCATAGGGCTGGCTGAAAATTTGAAAATAAACAAAATAAAATGAAATTAAATGGGATTCTTGTGAAATACAAAATATTGAGAACAAATCACAGATTTCTGATTTCCTTTTTTTTTTTTTTAAGGTTTTATTTATTTATTCATGGAAAAACAGAGACATAGGCAGAGACACAGGCAGAGGGAGAAGCAGGCTCCCTGCGGTGAGTCTGATGCAGAACTTGATCCCAGGACCTGGTCAAAGGCAGGCATTCAACCACTGAGCCACCCAGACAGCCCAGATTTCTGATTTCCAATGAGGGATAATGTGTCCAAGAATTATGAGACAGAAGAGAGAGAAGAAGGAAGGAAAGGAGAAAGGGAGGAGGAAGTCAAAACAGTTCAGCTATCTGAAATTCTGTTTATTTCAAACTTCATGGTCAGGACGTCATGTTTCTTCACCGTGGAATACGGCCTGTGTGTGTTTTCATGTGACCATCTGGCTGTCCTGGCTGAAAACAACTCCACGCTAGATGGATCAAATCTTTCTAGATCTTACTCTCCCATCTCCCTCTTCTTGTCATACACCCACGATGCCCAAGCAGGAAATAACTGGTCTTAAAAACATTTGTAGCCATCCATTTTTAAAAGTAATTTATTTCTTTAGGGCCACTAAAGTAAAACAGTACTTCTAGAGATCTCGAAGTGAGCCACTGATTTGGTGAACGTTGCCTGAACCAAAAAAAAAAAAAACAACCCAGAACACATGGTCTGACTGTTCAAATAGGAGAAATAGAAATAAATATTTGAAGAAAGAAGTGCCCCCCCCCCAAAAAAATTTACCTCAGTTATTGCTCTAAAAGAGGCCAGTAGGACTAATAGCCTTAAAATGCCATCTACAGATAAAATGTAATTATTCTTCCTGGCAAGAAAAAAATGTTTAATCACAGGAACAGAAATAGCTAGAAAGGAAGAAAATACAATAGGGCATAATTCTGGGATGTCTTTGCCCTATTAGTAAACAAACCATTTAAACTAGGCTTTGAATAGAGTTTCCAGCCAGAACATTAACTGTAAGGGGTTATCCAGAAACGATATGATGTCTGGTATTTGCTTCAAAATAAAACAGGAGAGAAGGGAGTATGTGAGGGTACAGATGAAGCTAGAGTGGCCTTGGGTTGATAATTGTTGCATCTAGGTGATGGATATGTGGGGATTCATTATACTAGGATCTCCACATTAGATATATTTAAATTTTTCTGTAATAAAAACTTTAAAAAGCAAAACAAAGACAGACATTCTAGGCATGACTGAGTCTTTGTTTTTGAGGTCACCTGGTTATTTTTAAGGTCTTTTAAAAAAGAATTTATTTGGGAATTTATTTAGACACGTGTGTGGATTACTGCCAAGCACAAGTGGAAGGGCAGAGGAAAATGGGACTGATTTAAACATTTATTTCACCCTTGAAGAGGAGCCCTGATAATCTACTCTGTAAATGTGTTGCTGAGGAGGGCTCCCAAAACAGGTTGGAAAAATAAAATAAAATATATCTAAGTTTTAAAAATAAAGTATATACAAGTAGCTTGGACATGACTATGTTTTCCTGCCTTTTAAGGTAATATGGAAGAGTTGTTTTGGCTTTTTCATGACATCCTGTGGCGGCCTGCTGAAGCACTTCAGGAGATAACAGATTGTTCCCTTTTACAAATATGCCTTTACTTAAATGCTCCATGACTTTCAGAGCATACGCGGACTCCCTTAGTACATTGATAGCATGTATTAATTTGTTTTGTGGGAAAGCATCTTGTCCTATTTTTACATGCTGTAATACTTGGCCAAATTTTCTATAAATATTACCTGCATCAGGATTAACCTTTCTAATTTTGCAGATTTGGTCATCCAATTCAACAATGTAAATGGTTTGACAGCCTTTGTTATTACGTCCTGTAAAAGGCAATGAATAATGAGCTCCCAGGGTGTCACTGGGGGTTATTCACACTTGCTAATGATTAACCACCCATGGCTCCTGGACCGCAGAGCCAGACTTGAAGGCCCCAAAAACAACTCCAAACTCCTATTTGGATCCCTGCTTACTTTTTATATAGGATCTTCAGAATCCCCTCTAACTCAAACCAGAACAAAACCTCAATGTCCAATATGTGGGGATTCGTACACAAATTATGCCCACAGTTGCAAGGGATTATTATTTAATCATTAAAAATGATGACGGGAGACCTACCTTGCAAGAAATGTTAAAGGAAGTTCTTAAGAGAAAAGGAAAACAATATAGGTCAGAAACTCATACCTACATAAAGGAAGAGCACAGAGGAAGGAGTAAATGAAGGTAAAATAAAAGACTGATGTAGGCCAGTCTATGATTGCGTACTTGCCTCCCTCACTCCATCACACCGCTCTCTCTTCCCTCGGGCTTGTACCAAAAAGTATAAGGTGAAAAAAAGCAAAAGCCCCCTTATCATGCATCCTATTCCCTGCCTTTTCTTCTTCCCAAAGTAGCCATTGTGGATCCTTCCTTGAGTTAATAATTCCTTGTGTTTCATTCCAAAAAAATATAGGCATAAAATATTTTATACAAAAGGGATAATTGTTCTGTACCTTGCTTTAAAAAGCCTTGTCAATATATTATTAATCTTTTTGAAGCAACTCAGTCTAATTTACTTTTTCCTGTTGTAATGACCGCCACATTAGGTTTTCATGTCGTTGTTTTTTTTTTAAATTTGGATTCCTTTGTTCCTTTCTTTTCTTTCTTTCTTTCTTTCTTTCTTTCTTTCTTTCTTTCTTTCTTTCTTTTTTTTTTTTTGTGAACTGCCTATCTACAGACTTTGCCCAACTTTTTGAAAACAGTGCTCCTTTCCTATGGTCTGTATGAGTTCTTCATAAATTAGCTAAGTTGATCTTATGCCTGACATATGCTGCAAATATATTTTTCCCATTTTCTTTGCTTTTGGAAAATTTATGGTATTTTTTCCTCAAATATAAGGTATTTATTTATTTATTTATTTATTTATTTATTTATTTATGAAAGACAGAGAGAGAGAGGCAGAGACACAGGCAGAGGGAGAAGCAGGCTCCATGCAGGGAGCCTGACGTGGGACTCGATCCAGGGTCTCCAGGATCACGCCCTGGGCTGAAGGCAGGTGCTAAACCGCTGAGCACCCGGGTTGCCCTATAAGGTCTTTTAAAAAGCAAAATGTGTATAAATGTGCATATCTTTTGTTTCTTGATTTTATGTCCTGATAGGGGAGGACTTTCTAACTCCAAGATCGTAGTTATGTCCTCTTCCAAAACAGGTTGTGTAAATCTTGGCTTACTGGCACTGTGGGCAAGGTAAGTTTTGTTGTGGTCTGTGCTGGGCATAATAGAACATTTAGCAGCATCCCTGGCCTCTATCCACTAGATGCCAGTAGCATCCCCTCCTCTCCAGTTATGCTCACCAAAAATGTTTCCAGACATTGTTAAATGTCCTCTGGGAGGAAAAATTGCCATATACACTGTGCCTGGAGAACCACTGTTCTAGAACACGCGTAGGTGACTTTTTAATGACTTTAACATTTTTAATCTTTATTTTATTTATTTTAAAATTTATTTAAAATTTTTTAAAAGATTTTATTTTTATGTAATCTCCACACCCAACATCAGGCTTGAAGGCACAATGCCGAGATCAAGAGTCACATGCTCTATTGACTGAGCCAGTCAGGCACCCCAACATTTTAATCTTTGATTCAGGTCAATTTTATTTTTGTTAAAGAAGTAAGACTGAGATCCAGCTTTATTTGTAACTAAAAGTAGTCTATTGTCCCAATTCAATTCATCCCTGATTTGAAAGGACACCTTTGCCAAAATCTAAATCTCCATATATATTCTAATGTATCTCATTGTTCTTTGTTTTTTCTTTTTCTCAGTACGAAACTTCCACATTTTAATGATTATCAACCTCTAAATATACTTTAGGGGCACCTGGCTGGGTCAGTCAGTGGAGTGTGCGACCCTTGACTCAAGATTTTAAGTTTGAGCCTCACTTTGGGTGTAGAGATTACTTAAAAATAATATCTTTAAAAATATATACTTTAATACTTGAAGGGGCTTCCCCTGCCCTCTTTCATCCCCAACTCTTCTCTTTCAGAATTTCCTGCCTACTGTGAGCTGTTTAATTTTGATGAACTGTGGCAATTTTTTAAAATCCTGTTGGTATTTTAATGGAAATTGCTTTAAAGATTGATTTGGGGAAAATAAACATCTTTATGCTTTCACTGCTGAATCTTGCTAGAAAGAATAAATTATATCTTTTATTTTACTTAAGTCTTCCTTTATGTCCCTCCGTAGGGTTTTAAAGTTTCCTTCATAAAACTTGCACATATTTCTTGTTAAATTTATTCCTAGATATTTCATCATTTTATTGCTATTATAAATGCGTCCTCCACTGCGTTGGGAAGAGGTAATGGTGATAAATGGAAACACGCGAATGAATTAACCCTTTGAAAGAGGAGAAAGGGAATAACTTAAAAATGGGTATGATATTCTGAAAGTCTTATCCTTACTGCGTAAATATGGGTGCTTATTCTATATGACACATATTTTTTAAAAACAGACATGTCACCTCCCTGCAGTCATTATTGGTTCGCCTTACCTTGTTCCCTAAATGTAAATTCACTCTTTTTAGTTCTTTGTCAGATGAGCAAAGGCAGACTGTTTCTTACTCTTCTAAAAAAAAAAAAAGGAGACAAAAGAACATAAAAACAACAAATACATTAGAATATTTGACACAAGTCACGAATAGGGTAAAAGTAGAATTAAGGAGCAGCTCCGGTGGCTCAGTGGTTTAGTGCCGGCTTCAGCCCAGGGCCTGATCCTGGAGACCCGGAATGGAGTCCCACGGCCTGATCCTGGAGACCCAGGATCGAGTCCCACATCAGGTTCCCTGCATGGAGGCTGCTTCTCTTTCTGCCTGTGTCCCTGCCTCTCTCCTTCTATCTCTGTGTCTCTCATGAATAAATAAATAATCTCTTTAAAAAAAGAAGAATTAAGAATTGCCAATAAATACATTAAAATGTGCTCATCTTCTCAAACAAAGAAATGTGAACCTTACAAAAATTAGGTGCCATGTATTTGCCCAGGGGATTGACAAATATGAAATTGGTTGTTAATATGCGGAATTAACAAGGGCATAAAGAGGTTTTCTCATATACTCTTAATGCGATTTTAAATAAGTAAGATGATCTAGAGGGCCATTTGACAATATCTATGAAAATTCTGAACACCACTACCTGTGACTCAGCCAGTCTGCTTCCCTGGGACTCCTGCAAATGTACCAAGCCCGCAAAAATCTGTATGCACGCTGACATTCGGCTGAGACTCACTAGTTTACAATCAGGAGGAGCTCCTTCAGTTTACACGGTGAACCCATTTTCTCTCAAATGTTAAGTATTTCAAGTATAATTGGACTATCCTTTTGTGTTCAGTTACAAACTAGAAACTATTTGAATACTCATCACTAAACAAAGTGTTACATAAGTGAAAAAAGCAAATTGCATAATCATTATTGTTTGGATCATTGACTAGGGATCAGAGGGACAGGGCAAATTATTTAACTTCCTCGGACTCCTACAACTTCATTTGTCAGATGGGGTAATATCAAGGAATACTTCTTTGGGTTGTTTTCAGAAATAAATAAGACTAAAGAAGTGAAGTGTTTGCATGCTGTCTGGCATGCTATAGTCAATGAAGGATTGTATTCTTCTTATTAATGACTCTTACAGTCTCCCTTTCTTTTTTCTTTCTTCCTGCTTTTTTTCTTTTTTCTTTTTTTTTAAAGTAAGCTCTATACCCATTGTGGAGCTTGAACTCAGCACCCTGAGATCAGGAGTCCTATGGTCTAGTGACTGAGCAAACAGATACATCCTCTTACAGTCTCATTTTCATGTATTATTTTGTTTAATAAATATTTATTTGGTACCTATGATGTGTGAGGCATTGTGCTAAGTGCATGAAAATTTAATAATGAGCATACATTTTAGTTGGGGAATCAGGGACGCCTGGGTGGCTCAGTGGTTGAGTGTCTGCCTTCAGCTCAGGGAGTGATCCCGAGGCCCCGAGATCGAGTCCTACATCGGGCTCCTTACAGGGAGCCTGCTTCTCCCTCTGCCTGTGCCTCTGCCTCTCTCTCTAGGTCTCTCATGAATAAATGAAATCTTAAAAAATAAAAAAAGTAGGGGAGTCAAAGGAAAATAAGCAAGTTAATAGTCAAATAAAAAACAGCAAAATAATGAAAAATTGTGGCTATGTAAGAAATAAAGAAAGGGTTGAGCTAGATCTGTGGTTCTCAACCAGAGGTAATCCCTGCCTCCCCCTGCCGCTATTTCCACCCTCTCTGGAGGACATCTGGCAATGTCTAGGGATGTTTTCATTTGTCACAACTTGCTAGGGAGGGTAATACTGGCAAGTACTGGTTAGCAGCCAAGGATGCTGCTGAACAATGTACAGGACAGCCCCGGCAACAAAGAATTAGCTAGGTCCACACGTTAAGAGGGCCATGGTTGAGAAACCCTGAGCAAGATGATGGCAGTGGGGGGCTGGGGGGCTGGATACCTGAATTCAGGTCAGGCGGTCAGAGACTTCTCTGAGGGGACATTTAGGCCACATTTTGACTGGCGAAAAAGTGTCAGGCTTGGGCCTATTCCCGGTGGAGGAGACCTGAAAACAACAAATAACAATGAAAAATTCCTTACCTTAGTGTGTAGTATACATATGCCCCTGTGGAGAGTGAGGGGGGCAATTAAAGGATCTTTTATGTTTCACAGTGTATGGCTATCTTATTGAATTTTGGAGAACAGCCCCCCCGCCTTTTTTTAATTTAAAAATGGGGAAGGGGAGGAGTACAAAAAGCAGGCAGATTGGAAGACAGACTCTTGTAAAACTATCCGTAGATTTCAGAGAGGAGGGAGATCTTAGAGCACCCCCCACCTGTTTAGGAGGCCCCGGTGCATCATCTGTGGGGAGTCTCCACTCTTCACCACCTTCCACATCCAATGGACCTCTCCCCAAAGAATAACAATGATCACCTGATTTAAAGCCAAATATCTATGTCCAATACTTGGTTTCCTACCTTTTAGTTTTGTTAGATTTGGTCTGTTATTTATCTCGACTTTTAAGCGGGGAAAATAAGCCACCTTACAGCGTGTGTATGAGGTAATTTAAATAACTGTTTCATAAACCGGAAAGCATAATATAGACATATGCTGTTGAGAATAAAAGGAGAAAGGCTGTGCTCACCTAATGATCTTTCTGCTCTGTTCCCTTGAATCCAAACCCCTTCTAGGTAAAGAGCAATGAGGACTGGACTACAGAGGGGAAAAGCCTGGGAAAGGAAGCACAGGCCAGGAGGAAAGTGATTACAAACAAAAGTAGTAGCACCAGTTACATTATTCATGCAACTAAGAGGAGGAGAGTAATCCTGATGGGGTGGATAAAATCTCCACAAGACCATGGTTGCAGCCCAGACCCCTGGAAAGACAATGGCCAGCTTCTCCTCAAGCAGCCCAAGACCTCTGACCTGAGATGGGAAAAGATGATTGTGGAATCCTTGTGCAGGGTTTGGAGCCCGGCAGTCTGCATATTTTATAAAAGTATCTGTTCCCCAGAGACTAGAAGCAAAAGGGATCCAGCGACCTTGTGAGTCATCCTTCTTGCTGGAGGGAAATCATGCTTAATGGTTGTCCAGTAGATGAATGAAATAAATACATTCTCTAATCACTTGAGAGACCTAGTATGTGTGTGTGTGTGTGTGTATATATATATATATATATATATATATATATATATATATATACTGTACGCATCAACACACTTTCTTGGCTTATTTGCCTTTGAGTTCCTTGTTGGGTTTTTGCTTTTGAAAAGGGTTTGCAGGCTCTGAAGAGTAAACTTAACTTACACAACTCTGTCTTTTCTTGGCCTTGAGGCAGCTTCAAAAGATGACACCAAATGGAACTATGTGTGCCTGAAGGGAAAAAATAAATAATGGTGAAAATATTTATCAGCCGCCTTCTCCAGCACCAAGCACCTTCTCGCCTTTACTCCCATATCCTTCCAATTTAACATTCATCTGAATTCAGCAAGTAATAGGTAGCAAAAGCGAATGGGTATCATCATTTCTTTCAGCCCTGGAAAGAAAACTCAAAAGTCACTGGATCAGTTTAATAGGCCCTGCCTGAGACATGAAGGGACTGACAGAGCCAGAACTAAAACTTGTTTTTCCACCTTGAGAAAAGCAAATAAACAACAAAAAAAAAATATCCTAAGCCATTGCTGGTTTTTCGAGCCCACTCTTTTTGGTTGTTTTTCTTCCCAGTGTTATGCAGACTCCAGGCACTTTCTTCCCAGAATGCAACAACAACCCAAAGCTCCAAACAAGTTTGGGACCTGCCTTGGGTGGGGGTGGGGGTGGGGGTGGGGTATCTACTGGAAAGGCCATCACGCTGAACGGTGCCCGTGTTCCTCTTTGGAGCATCTCATCAGATTTAATAACAGCTCGGATAGGTTTCGCTCGCTCGAGCAAAAGGTGAGCCCTGGCCGGATCAAGCCGGCCCTCCAGCCAGGGAGTTTAAGGTTGGACTTCTTTTCCTCCTCGCAATTTGAAAGAAGCTTTTAATTCTCCCCCGCCCCTCCTCCTTCCCCCGTAAAGTTTGTTTTCTAGCTGTAAAGTCGCTTCGACTCTCGGTTTCCATCCCGGTTGCCTGAGAATCGCGGTAATTAGCCAAGTCCTCTTAGACGAAGAAAAAGATACCTTTGTGCACCTAATGAGAGCCACCGCGTGGCCAAGGATAACCACGCAGAAGGAAGCGTTTGGGGGTCGGGCTTAGCCGCCCGGGAGGCGTGCAGGGCCGAGCGGCTCCGAGCGCGGCTTTCGAAGTTAGCAAACAAAGCGTCTCCCCAGTAACCGCCCGGGGCCGGACGGGGCTCCTGCCACTCAGACCTCGGAGTCGCGGCGTCAGCCGGCCCCCGGCTCCTCCTCCCTGCGTCTCTCCTCCCTCCTCCCTCCTCCCAGTTCCCCAACGGATTCGAGCCACCAATCCCAGCAACAAACAACCCTTCAAATGCGAGAACGCCGCGGCCCTGCAACGGGCGGCCCCCCCTCCCCGCCCCACATCTGTCCGGCGCTCGGGCGCAGCAGCTGATTCATCTCCAGCCAGGCCCGGGGAAGGAACTTCGCTCCAGCAAGTTGCAGGGTAGCTTCCCGGCTGGTGGTTTCCCCCAGGACCATGTGGCCCCCTCCTTTGCCCTTTTAGATGTGTGCTCTCTTAGGTGCCGAGCAGTCGGCGAGCCACGGAAGAAGAAAAAATCGTAAGGTTGCAGCCTTCTTAGAATGACGCCTTTTTCCTTGTTTATTCATTTTAAGCCCTGTAATTGGTAAAACCACCCAAGCTTTGTAAACTCTAACCCTAATTCACTCTCGAGGCGGGGGTGTCTTTCTTTTTTTTTTTTTTTTTTTTTTTTTAGGACGGCGAGTGGGTGGGAGGCTGGCTTTAATTTTCGCTGTAATCCTAAAACAGAGGCTCCAAAGTCTAGTTAGTCATCGTTTGGCTGCCTGAGTCCTCCTCGGGTTTAACCTTATTTCCACGGAGCTTTTCCTGCCGGCTTCTCCATCGAGGTTACAAAACAAAAACAGCTCAGAGCCGAAACTGGAGGCAGACTCGGGCGCTGACGTCTCTGCTAGGCTTATTTACGGTTTGGCTCTTTTTTTTTTTTTTTTTTTTAGTGATGGGGAAAGTCTTACAGTGACATGCGACAGTTCGTTTACTTCAAAACAACGAGACACACACGAGAAAACTGGACCTAGTGGGGAGGGCGGGGAGGAGGCAGGCGTTTCTTGAAATCAGCCAAACAGCATCTGGTCCTTTACCAGGGTAATCTCATCAAGGAACTCCTGTTGGAGCCCCAACTCTCAACCAAAATAAACCAACAGGAACATGTGTTTACTCAATGGCCAGTTTCTGTTTGAAATACGCGAGGGGAGAAGGGGTCCCTTAACCAAGTCCTAAAAGTAGACTTTACCGAAACAGTGGAGCAGCCCCCCCGCCCCCCCGCCCCCCCCGTGTGGTCGCCCCTTTCCTTGAGGGCGGCAGCTGCCTGGGTCCGCGGCGACCCGCGGGGGGGGTGCGGGGGGGCTTCGGGCCGAGTGTTTGCAGCGGGGCGGGCGCGCGCCCGGGCAGTCCCCAAGCTGAGACTTTTAAAGAGCATGTGAGCATGACAAGTGTCTGTCCGCAACGTGTTAGATTTTGAAACTGCCTTGCAATCCAGCCCGGAACTCGCAGCTCTAGCCCGGGGTAACAGACACTTGCCTGGGGTGTCTGTGTCTCGCTCTCCTCCCCCCACCCACCGCCGTCGCCGTTGGAGGAAGAGCCCCGGAGGAGCAGGGTGCGCCGCGCCGCGCCCGCGTGTCAATGGCAGCCGCGCATTCTGGAAGAAGTTGGTTCTTGTCCTGAATACTTTTCCTGCGGTGCCCCGCCCCTTGAATCAGAAGCAGCTGTCTTCTCCTGCGGCTAGAGCCGGGACGGTGGAGCTTGGGGCAGCTGTCAAAAAACGAGAGGGGAGCCTTTTCTTCCCTGGGGTGGAGGAGGGGGCAGCCTTTTTCCATCTGTTGCAATTTCCTAACCAAACGCACCCTCGCCAGCCCCAGGAAGAAAGGCCCGAAGGAGAAACCCGGGCGCTCGGCTGCTGTCGCCGCCGCCGAGCGAGGGATGCGGGCGGCGTGCGCGCGGCAAGGAGGAAGGCTCGAGGTTCTGGGCTCCGCCGCCCCCACGAGGGACGGGTGACAGCGGCCCGGGAGGCGCGGAGAGCGGCCGCGCGGCCGGAGCGCTCGGTGCCGTCCTCCCGGCCTGGAAGGGGCGGGGGAGGGGCGGAGGAGCGGCGGGGCGGGAGGGGGACGGGGCGGGCGGCTGGGGGCGGAGGCAGGACCTCCTGTACCTTCCCTCTCCGCCTCTCTCACTCTGACAGCGCCGAGGTACGCCGAGCAGGAGCGGGGAACAAAGGAGAGGGGAGGGGAGCGAGTTGGGCGAGGGAGAGCCCCCAGCCGGCTGCCCGAAGATCCCGGCCGGAGGACGCCCAAGTGTCACTTGAATCCCACCCGAGGAGCGGGCGCCTGGGATCCGAGCGCCTGGATTAGCAATAACGGCTGGAGCGCGTCCTACAAGTTACGGGAGAGTCGGCGGGGAAGGAGGACAATCGCGTGCCCCCTTCGGCCCCGCTCCTGGCCCCTCGAGACCCCAGCATCGCCTCGCGCTGGAAGGGGAGCTCCAGAATGAAGAGCAAGAAAGGTAAGCCTCCGTGGGCTGGGCCGGCCGTGGGCGCGGGTCCCGGGTCCCGGGGAAACGTGCTCGCCGGGCCCCGCCGGGCTTGGGGCGAGAGGGACTTGGGGGACTTTTCAGCCCCGGGGCTCTCGGGCAGGAACCGCGGCCGTTTCTCTTTGTTGGGGCTGCGTCTGCAATGGCAGTTGCCGTTTTCCTCCTAGACACAACACGAGGGGCTGTTGTGGGGAGACGGGCCTCTCCACGCTGCTGGCACGTTGTCAAGAAACACGCTCAGCGCCTTGTTTGTGCGCCTCCAAGTTTCATTGTCTCCGCCGACACCCCCACGCTCCGCGGGGCGGCCGCGTGGCTTCTAGCTGGTCCTCGCGGGCCGAGATGGGGGCCGGGGTCGGCGGGCGGGGGGAGACCCCCACCCCGATTCTCCGGGCCGGGACCCGGGGCGGCCGGGACTGCGGAGCGGAGGCGCCTTTGTCTGAAAGTTGGGCTCCTGGGCCCCCACTCCCTCCCCCGCAGCTGGGCCCGGGCACCCTCCTCACTGGGGATGGGGTGTTTTCACGATCGAAGGAATGCAGCTCGGGCCCCCACACCGCCCTGCGGCGTCGGTGGCCTTGCAAAGTTAAGACTTTTAGAAACTCCCAGCCTCTCAAAGTTTTCCCACGATGGATTTGGGGCGAGATGAAGAGTTAGGACGGAGGGCGAGCCGCTTACCGCGGCGTGGAGTCCGAACGAGTCCAAGTGTGACAAGCAGGCTTGGTTGTAAGTGCACAGAGCGAGCCTGTCATTGTTTCCACGAAGCGTCCTGGACGCGTTACAACTAAAACTTGCCGTCAGTCTGGTTTAAAAACAAAATACACAGAAAGGGAGAAACCGGCAACAAGAAACCCACCCCCACGAAAGGCCAAAAAAAAAAAAAAAAAGAAGTTAACTCCCTTTTGAAGTTAAACTTTTGAGCCCCTGGCTGGGAGGTACCCCGAACGTTCCGTGGCGAGCCAGAGTTGGCTTTTCTGTTGTGATTTATGTGGAGTGGTTCAAAACAGAAGTTAATCGCTCGGGGAAGGCAGCGCGGGGGCGGCGGGGGGGGGGGGGGGGGGAGAGCTGCTGCGCATGCCCAGGAGCGTCCGGAGTTTTTGTAACTCCACATTCTTTCAGACTCCTCCAGCCCGTGCAGTTAGAAGCCCAATGTTGCTAGTGGGGCAGCCTTCTACCCGAGGGGGTCCCTTCGGCCACGTTTTTCCACCTTGGAGTTCTGTTCCCTTTCATTCTGGGCTGGTGGCTTCTCAGGCGGAGCTTCTCAGCCGGTGCCTCCCCAGCGAAAGTAAAATTAAAACGTCAAGAGCTGGGGCGCTCATCGGAGTTGGTGGGAGGGCTCCGAGAGCATGTTGAGGGCTTAGAGGCTCGGCTACGTAACGGGGCTGGGAAGGAACCGAGCGGGGAGCGCCTGCAAGGCCGTGTCCCCTCCGCCGGGGTCTGGATCCGTAGTGGAAGGCGGCCTCCCTCTCCTGGCGCTGCTGACGGCGTTCAGTTGGGGTTTTGTTTTTGCAGAGTGGTGCTTAGGAGCCGCAAGCAAAGCTGCGTTTCCGCCGGGGGCGGGCTCCCCCCCATTGTTTGGGCTGCGCCGGGCAAGGTGTTGATCAAGCCCGGCTGGTCTTCCCCCGCAGCCCCCGGGGGCGCTCCCCCGCTCTCTTCGTCTCCCCCCGCCCCCCGCCTCCAGCGCCCCCGGTCCTTCCCGGGAGCCCCCCCGGGGTGCCTCCCGCTCTCTCTCCATCCCCCCCCCATCCCCCGCTCCCAGCCGGGGAACGAGGCTGGGACCTGCCGGCCGCGGGGTGGGGACATTCGGGGTCAGCGGCCCCGGGCGCGCGAGGTCCTGCTACCGAGCGCCGACTCCTGGAAACAATGAAAGGTGACGTGTAGGAAGGGAAACTTTGCGACTGGTTCAGAGCCTGTGCGGGGGAGCCGAGACTGCTGAGATTGCCCGGCTTCTTTCCCTTTTTAGGTTTTCCCGGCAAATACTATTGAGGGTGGGCAGACCCCCGAGATTCACGGCACCATTTCTCGTTTCTCCTTGTAATCTGAAACTCCCGAAGTCCTCGGGACGTGCAGCTGGAGGGGCGAGCTCAGCGCAAGAACAAAAGCTCTCCGGCCGTGCTCCCGCCCGGGCTCCTCCCGCCCGCCGTCCTCCCGCGGCCTGCCTCCCCGCCGCTTTCCTAAAACGACCTCGGAGGGGGCCCGCGTTGCGGGTCGGCTCAGCCCAGGAGCCGGGGAGAGCTCTGCCCAGCCTGGCTTGTGGAGTTGCACGGTTTGTCTGATAAGTCTGTGGAAATCTTTTCAAGTTTTCTTGCAAACAAAAGCACTCGGGGGCCCGGGATTTGGTAAGCGTGGTTTGTGATCGTAGTTGTCTGGCCTCGAGAAAGCGGAGGATATCAAAGAGATCCCACCCCACAAAGTGGCTTTAAGACCAGCAAAGAAGATTCAGGGAGGAAAATCCCCGACGTCTTCTTTGCTGCTAGTTTCTGACAATTTGCAATTCTTGCTTTCGACCTGCTCCACGGCCGGGTCCAGCCAAGTGCACCTTGGAGTTTGTGCCTGGGATGTTGACCACGGTTCCCGTGGCATCTCCGGAGATATTCTAATCAGGAGACTTGTTAGGCTACGTTTCCTTTCTCCTGATGGTCTACTTCAACTTTTCCTTCGATTATTCCTATTTCTAGATCCTTTTCTAGGCTCTTCTAAAAAGTCCCAACTTCACAGCCACGGCCTCTGGCCTTCCCTCGCCACCCCCAACCCCAGTTCCTATCAGGAAAAGATTGATTTTTAGAACCGTGGGATCCACAGGCCATCTTGTGGCTTTCTAAACATTTCCTTGTATGTGGATGGAGTAAAAGAGCCTTGTGATCCCCTCCCCCTCCCCCACCACCACCACTTTTTTTTTTTTTTTTTTTTCTTTTAAGTGTAAGCAGAGCAGGACCTTTGGAAACAAGTGGTAACCGGGAAACTTTTCAAAAGCTCTGTTACAATAGGAAATGAGTAACGTGGAAAAGTCTTTTTGTTTTTCCGAGCTGAGCCACAATCCGGAGGGAGAGTTTTAATGAAAACAGTCCTGACAGCAGCAAACGTGGTTTGCTGCAGTGAAATATCAGCTGGTGTGGCCAAGGAACTTCAAGTCTTAACTTCCTGTTACTTCAGCTTTTGTGCACATATTGGAAATATTTGTTAAGAGGTCCAGAAGCCTGGCATTCATTTATTTAAATGGACTGAGAACAGAGTGAAGTCGCACTGCACTTTGGTGTTGCTTAACTGAAACCGACTTTTGTGTGTGGCTAACCTATTTTGAGAGATCAGGCTTCTTGTCAAACTAAGCAGCAGATCAAAGGGCAGGCTTGGGGGTTTTTTTGTTTGTTTGTTTGTCTCAAACTCTTTGTTATTATCAACTTACAGTTGGGAATTCACTGTGCATGAGGAAATTTTCACACTTCTCTAGTTGAAAGAGGGGGAGGGGGATTCTAGCCTGGAGAAGAATGTCTGGGTTTTCAGGCGTTGAAGAGTTTAAACAAATTGCTGTATTCAAATTTGCCTTAGTCATTCAATTACTTGACACATTTTTAAAAGTTAGAGTTCTTTATTTATCAAAGTAAATGTAAAACAGGAACTCATTTATAATTTCTGAAGGCATTTTATTAATAGCTCTTTACTCAAATTTCCACAGAGGTTTTAAAAGTTTCTCATCTTTTCTATGGTGAAAGCACTTTCAGTTTTAAGTGCGCCTCTTTTTATAAAGACTTTTTTTTTTGTAAGCAGTTTAATGCAATCTTCGGGGAAGGGAATATCAAATACACAACGGTTAAAACTTAGGATTCTTGTGCGGTTTATTGATGGGTACTTGTTAAGCCTTGAGCTAAAGTGAATTTGCAAGATCATCCTACTCTTTTGTTAGAACTTGCTTTACTTTGTCTTTGGAAAGTTCTGCCTTTTCTGTGGACACTCCCTCCAGCACTGTCTGCCCCCTGCAGTCCAAAACTAAAAATGTGTTCCTAAGTAAAGTCAGGCTCAATTGAACTAACTCATCAACAAATCTTGGGATGAGGAGCTTTTTGAGTGTTAAAAATGTTTTAAAAGGTTGGATTGAAAAAAGAATTTTTAATGGATCAAGTGGTTTATTACTATGTAGAATATTCTGGGTTTTTTTTTCGAGGTAAGCCACTCTGAATTGCATCAACAAAGCTAAGAATGCATACCTTTCAGTTTCTTGTTATTTTAATTTTTCTTATAGAAATACTGGCATTTTCAAGCATGCCATAATTTGTAATTCATTTACAATTTAAAAATTCGAGATCGTTTTCAAAATAGAGAATATTTTTGTTTAGTCATTCAGGGTTGCCAGTTGTCCTTTTGAAAGGGGGGGAAGGGTTTATAGCATTTGTAATTTAAATGTTTTAAAGTTCAGAATTATATTTAAATGTTAAAAGGGCCTAGTCTGAATTTTTGTTGACCCTCAGTCTATTATATGTGATGTAGATATTCCCTATGGCTGTGAATTCTTAAAATTTCTGGTGGGATTAAAGTACTTACAGACAAAAGAGTTTCCTCTGCGGGTGCAAATTCAGTTTTCTTTGTCATGTAATAATTTAAGACTGAACTCTACTTCTTGGTATCTAGTATTCTAGGTTCTGATTAAACTGCCAGTTGAAATTTATAGATCAATTTAAAAATTTATTCAGTACCAGCATCTTTTGACCTCTGACTCAAGTACTAAGAGTAGAAAAATATTTTTGTGTAATGAAACTGAAAAAACTTCAGTGGTTGTATTTAGTAAAAAATGACCAGTGTTGTCCATTAAAAGTAGGTGTCTAGTTTTGAATAAATGTATGAATGAAAAAAATGACCAAGGAGTTGGCAGGAAAATTTGACCTGTAGAATAGTGACTGGGTTTAGGGCACCTGAGTGGCTCAGTCGGTTAAGCGTCGGACTCTTGATCTCAGCTCTGGTCTTGATCTCAGGGTGGTGAGTTCTAACCTCTTGTAAGTGGGCCTCGACCCTACTTTAAAAGAAAAAGAATATTAACTGGGTTAAGTGTGGACTCTGCCCTTTTATTTCAAACCTTCAAGGGAAGAAGGAGGAAGAGTAGCATTTAAAATGTACATTAGGACACTTGGGTTGTCTTTCCTAAGCTAGCAATGACCTCAAAGAGAAGGTTGTTAGATATATTCCATCTGCTGTAGCACCTTTACTATTTCACATGTGACAGACGATTCACTTTGGGTACAGCTGTGTCTCTTCTGGTGCACTAGACTTTTCCGAGCATCACTCAAAAGGAATGTGAGAAGTTAAATTGTACAGGAAAGTGGGTATGAAAGGGCTTCTGACACTTGGTTGAGAATCTATAATGTGCTACTAGTCAGATTACCCTTGAGAATTTGACACGAGCTCTGATACTTAGAGAACTGTGGTCCTTCGCTTGGCTTTCAGTAGTTAGGACAATATGGTTACACACTGAATGGTCAGAAGAGATAAGCTTTGCGGTAGGTGCTCCCCTGATAAAAGTGGTTGACGGCCGGCCTTTGTCCTTTCCTAGGTGTCGTTGCAGCATCAGGCAGTGAGACAGAGGATGATGACAACATGGACATCCCCCTGGACCTCTCCTCCTCTGCTGGTGCAGGCAAGAGACGGCGAAGGGGCAACCTGCCCAAGGAATCTGTTCAGATTCTCCGCGATTGGCTGTATGAGCACCGATACAATGCCTATCCCTCAGAGCAAGAGAAAGCATTACTGTCCCAGCAAACACACCTGTCTACACTACAGGTAAAGGAAGAAGAACTTGAGGTGTATGCACGTGCGTTGTTTCCTTTGCTTCCCAAAGTCATTTTATTGCATTCCTGTAATAACAGATCATTAGATGCCTCCCCACTCAAAAAAAAAAAAAAGAATATTTTTCTCTTGTAAATTTTATAGTACTAAAAGTTAATAACTGGCTATTTAGAGAAACAGAAACACTTGACAGTCATCTGTCAAATAGCATTTCCTTTCAGGCCTAAGAGAGCCTTTTTTAATGCACCAAACATAAAGAGGAGGTTAAATCTTCCTCTATTGCCCAGGAAACTGGTTTGATATTTAAACAAGGACAGACTTCAGTGAGGTAATTCTTGTTATGTCTGTTGACACAGTCATTTGAACTGGGAAAAATCAGTAACTGGGAGGAGTGGCCCTATTCATCCAGGAAAAGTTTTCCTGTAGTTGATTAACTTGAATGCTGGGGCAGTAGGTAGTAGGTTAATACGGGAGCATTAAAGGGTAAACTCCCCTCCCTAAAATCATTTTCAGACATTTGAGAATTTTTATCCTTTTCTTCCTCCTGAAAAGGCTTAAGGATGATGAGCTAAAAAGGGGAATTTGTATTAGAAGAGTAGGAGGTTTATGGCAGGAAATAGCTCTTTCTTGGCTGAGCTCAAATACCTTGAAATAACTTTGGAAGTTCCGAGAAGCCTTTTCAAGCCTTCTTTAATGCAAAGAGAGAGATCAATTAGGCATCCCACGGTAGGTTCTCAGGACGGTTTTGCTGAGCGTTAAAACATTACCCATCTGATTTCAGGTCTGTAACTGGTTCATCAACGCGCGCCGCAGGCTCCTCCCAGACATGCTGAGAAAGGATGGCAAAGATCCAAATCAGTTCACAATTTCCCGCCGTGGGGCCAAGATTTCTGAAGCGAGCTCTGTGGAGTCAGCAATGGGCATCAAAAACTTCATACCAGCTCTAGAGGAGAGCCCATTTCATTCCTGTACAGCTGGACCAAACCCAGCCCTCGGGAGGCCACTGTCCCCGAAGCCGTCATCCCCAGGATCTATATTGGCTCGTCCATCAGTGATTTGTCATACCACTGTGACTGCATTGAAAGACATGCCTTTCTCTCTCTGCCAGCCAGTTGGTGTGGGACAAAACACAGATATACAGCAGATAGCAACCAGCAGCTTTACAGACACCTCCCTCATGTACCCAGAGGACACATGTAAATCCGGACCAAGTACAAATCCACAGAGTGGTCTTTTCAACACTCCTCCCCCTACTCCACCGGACCTCAACCAGGATTTTAGTGGATTTCAGCTTCTAGTGGATGTTGCACTCAAAAGGGCTGCAGAAATGGAGCTTCAGGCTAAACTAACAGCTTAACCCATTTTCAAGAAGAAAAGTTTTCACAAATGTTATGATTGCCGGGGTGATGGCAAGAAACAAACTGCATTATTTTATATATTTTTTTATTAATATTTGCACATGGGATTGCTAAAGTGAAGCTTCCTGTTACTGAGATGTCTTCAATGGAATACAGTCATTCCAAGAACTATAAACTCAAAGCTACTGTAGAAACAGAGGGTTTTCTTTTTTAAATGTTTCTTGGTAGATTATTCATAATGTGAGATGGTTCCCAAGATCATGTGATTTTTTTTTTTTTTTCTCTCTCCCTTTCCCTTTTTTTTTTTTTTTTGGTTGGTTTTTTTTTTTCCAGACTGTGCAATACTTAGAGAACGTATAGCATCTTCTCATTCCCATGTGGAACAGGATGCCCACATACTGTCTAATAAATTTTCAATTTTTTCAAATAAGTATGAATCTAGTTGATTGATGCCTTTTTTTTCATGACATAATAAAGTATTTTCTTTAAAATTTACTGTAATGCAGAGTATTTTGTTGAGGGAGGCACTTCTTAAAAATGAGTAGGAATATAGCACTGAATGAGCAGGAAGTTGGGGGTAGGGTGGAGTGTGAGTTAGGGGGGTGTCACTAGCTCTTTGAAGAACCCGTGGACAACAAGCCAGTACGTATAAACAGGATGTGTGATATTTACTCTTGATAGGAGGCATAAGCAGGCCCTTAAATCTTAACTTAAAACTGCATGACAAATTGAAATGAATCATTCCATCAGTGTTTAGCTCTCATGTTGCCCTTTAAAATAACCTTTATCAGGTGCTACAGTTAAGTTATGCCTCTCCATTCAAATATGGTGTGAATTTGTACAGAAATCGCCTCTTAAAACATTATCGAAAGTGATTAAGACAATGGGGTTCTGTCTGCCATGAGATTGCTAGTGTACAAGGTTTATTTTCCAAGGTCACATTGGTGAAAACTGGTGCCATACACAAGTGGAGTTTGTTGGGATAGACAGTTCCGTATGAAGCCAGGATAGCCAGAAGGGAATTGGTGGTGTTCCTTTCACTTACATGGTTGACCAGATTTGTCACATGCCACAAAACCATTCTTTGTAGTCATGCTTAGTATGAGGTTTCTTTGTTATTACAGTCATGTTCTTTCCAGCCCTGCTCCAGCTATCAACTGGCTATGTTTGAGGCAGCCTCAGAGCTTTGGTACTGTTGAAAGAATGTAGAAAATTCTTTCAAATTGAAGTTTGTCTGATTTTGTAAACCTATTAAAGTCCCTACTGTAGAAAGAGCTAAACTCAAAGGCTTGTAAATAGAAAAGCAACACTGATAAAGAAAAGTAAGAGGTGTAAGTAAAAATAAGTGAGGTAAAAGGTGTGCTCTAGCTGTGATGGGTGGAAAGGCATCTCAACCACGAGGGGTCTGGCCTCCCCTCTCAGAGTCACAGGAAATAAATAACAAAGCCAATAAAAGGAAAGAAATAGCAAATATAAGTGAAATAAAGATGACTAAGACTCATTACCTGCTCTAATAGCTAGATCAAAGGCTGAGATTCTTTGAGTAGAGATAAGGAGACCAGCAAATCCTGAAAGGCTTCCCTTGTTAAAATGTTTCATTAATCATAGCAGAGGGAGAGAAGGAATCATATGAGTGATTTAGAAGAATGTCAAAGGTCAAATGAAGTCCAAAGGCTTAAAAAAAGTTCCTCCAAAATTGTGTTTTATTATTTGATTTTTTTTTCCCCCTTTTGAGGTTACTATAGAGTCTGGTTGATAATAACTGGTGTGTAATAAATGTAAACCATTTAAAAGAAAAACTCAGGTAAATACAATTGGGATGCTAAATGTAAGAGCCCACATAACTATCCATGTTGAAGCCAAATAGAAAGGAATTTTGTGCTTAGTATTTACGTGATCTTTTTTTTCATTTACTTATTTTAGCCATTTGTGCTTTAGTGTAAAGTTCTTCCCTTTTAGATAGGATACTGTTGGGTCTTCCTTTTTTTTTTTTCCTAGTCTAACAATCTCTGCCTTTTACTTGGTGTATACACTTGATTTATATTTAATATAATTTTTGTTTACTTTTTTTAAGTTTTAGTTTTAATTCCAGCTAACATACAGTATTATATATATTTAGTATAATTTTTTATATGTTTGGATTCAGTGTACCATTTTTGGCTTTTTTTTCTCCCTCTGTTCTTCTTTGCCTTCTTTCAGGTTAACTGACTATTCTTATTGTTTCATTTTAATTTTTCTCTTGGCTTGTGAACTACACTTTTTTTTTTTTAATGGTTGTTCTAGGGATTACAATATACATCTCTAAGTTATCACAATCTATTCAGGGTTAATGTTATACAGCTTCCTTCCAACAAAAGATGGAACCTTGCAACAGTATAGTTAATTCACTCTTCCTTTTTTTGTTTTTGTTTTTGTTTTTGTTTTAAGATTTTATTTATTCCTTTTTTTTTTTTTAAGATTTTATTTATTCCTTCATGAGAGATAAAGAAAGAGAGAGGCAGAGACACAGGCAGAGGGAGAAGCAGGCTCCACAGAGAGAGAGGCAGAGACCCAGGCAGAGGGAGAAGCAGGCTCCATGCAGGGAGCCCCATGTGGGACTGGACCCCGGGGTCTCCAGGATCAGGCTCTGGGCTGAAAGCGGCACTAAACCGCTGAGCCACCTGGGCTAAATAAAGCCACAGTCTTTTATTTTTGTTAAATATTTATCATTTCTGGTGCTCTTCATTCTTTCTTGTGGATCCAAATGACATGTTATCATTTCTCTTCAGGTTCAAGAATTTCCTTGAGAATTGTGCAAATCATCGGTTTTTGTTCATTGAAAATGACTTTTATTTTACTTTCATCTTTGAAGGACAGTTTCACTAAAGATAGAATTCTGGGTTGATGCTTTTGCTTTTTGTTTTTTTTCCATCACTTTACAGGCATTTGTTTTCTGACTTTCATTATTTTGGATGAGACATCAATGGTCTCATTGCTCTCTTTTTTGTGATGTCTTTCTTTGGCTCTTTTATCTTTGTAGTTCAGCAGTTTGACTATGACTCCTTAGGTATGGTTTTCTTTCTACTTATCCTGCTTGAAATTGAACTTACTGCATCCGTAGGTTGATGTTTTGTTTTTACCAAATTTGAGAAATTGTGGCCATTATTTAAATTTTGTTTTCTGCTTTCTTCTCTGCAGAACCTCAGTATATTTATATTAGATCATCTGACATTGTCCTATATGCCCCTGGCTCTGTTTTTATTTGAGCTTATTTCTATTTTCCATCGCGATAATTTGTATTAAGAAATTTCTTTTAAAAGATTTTGTTTACTTGATAGGGAGAGAGAGAGAAGAGCGAGCACATGAGTTGGGGAGAGGGGCAGAGGCAGAGGAAGAAGCCGACTCTGCTGAGCAGGGAGCCCAACACAGGGCTTGATCCCAGGACTTCAGGATTATGACCTGAGCCAAAGGCACATGCTTAACTGACTGAGCCACCCAAATACCCCTGTATGAAGTAATTTTTAATTCACAGACTCCTCTGCTGCCTCTAATAATGCTATTGAGCCCATCCAGTGAATTTTCATTCAGTTATATTTTTTACATGTATAATTCCCATCTGGTTCTTTTTAAAATTATTTCTATTACCCTATTGACATTTCCTCATCAGTTTATTAATTACAAGTATATTATAAGCTATTTATAATAGTTGTTTTAAAGTATTTGTTAATTAATATGTCATAATCAGTCAGTTTGACTGCACTTTGCTTCAGGAAGGGTCATATTATTATTATTATTATTATTATTTGCTTGTTTAATGATATTTTTACTGTGTGCTGGACATTATAGATGATACATTACAAAGGATTCTGGGGCAGCCTGGGTGGCTCAGCAGTTTAGTGCCATCTTCAACCTGGGGCGTGATCCTGGAGACCCGGGATCAAGTCCTACCTCAGGCTCCTGGGATGGAGCCTGCTTCTTTTGCCTGTCTCTGCCTCTGTGTGTGTGTGTGTGTCTTTCATGAATAAATAAATAAAATCTTAAAAAAAGTAAAAAGGAATCTGGATATTCTGGATTCTGCTACCTTCCTCTGAAGAGTGTTATTTTTGTTTCGGCAGGCAGTTCATTTGGCTGGACTGAAACTTCAAATCTGTCTTCCTTGTAGTAAAAAGTAGCTCAAATGTCCGATCAGTTCTTTCAGCTTCCAACTATTGCCTCTCCGTGAGCCCACTGGGATCTCCCTGCACAAGTGGACCAAGGAATGGGACAGAGTTTAGATTCCAAGTTGGAGGTCTGCTCCTTCTGCTGCTCCCTCCTTTGCAGGGTTCCTCTTCTAACTTTCCATCTGCTCCACCAATTCCAGTTCTGTTCTTAACACCTCCGGCCACTGAGGCTTCAGCTTTCTGCCACTCTTGCCTTCAGAAGAAGGAAGGGGGCCCTTGGCCATCAAGCCACACCTGCACATCTTACCCCTTGAAGTTCCCTTCCGTTAAGTCAAACAACCCTCCAGTTTCTACCTGCTGCTGGTCACTCCCCAGGCCTTCAATTAGTTTTTTGTTTAATTTTTTTGTTGACATTTTATTATTCTCTGTAGGGAAGTTAGTCTGAAGAGCAATGACTCCACTGTGACTAGAAACAAGAATTTCACTATAGTTACTTTGAAATGCTAAATCAAGAGCTCTCAAGTTTATCTGCACATTGGAATGACCTGGAAAGCTTAAAAAAAAAAAAAAAAAAAAACCCAAACCAAAAACCTGTGGCTTGCTTATTAGCCAGTTTCTCTACATAAGGAGAAAACTAGGAGTTGGCCATTCATTCTTTCTCCAAACCTTAAAAAAAGTGTTCTTTTGCTTTTTGTTGAGGTATCAGACAGTTTTGGTTTAAAAAAAAAAAAGTAATTTGATGTAGAGTTATCATCTAAGTCAACTTAGTCAATTAGAGTTTTAAATAAATTTGATATTTGACACTGGGTTCATATTGAAGTATACATATAGTCCATGTACCATGTAAAACTAAGCCACTGACAAGTAGACCTAATACTGCAGGAAGATAAACATGCATTTGTATTTTTTTTTTAAACACATGTTTTCCCTCTGGTAAACTTTTATTTTTTTTATTTTTTTTAATTTTTATTTATTTATGATAGTCACAGAGAGAGAGAGAGAGAGGCGCAGAGACACAGGCAGAGGGAGAAGCAGGCTCCATGCACCGGGAGCCCGACGTGGGATTCGATCCCGGGTCTCCAGGATCGCGCCCTGGGCCAAAGGCAGGCGCCAAACCGCTGCGCCACCCAGGGATCCCCATGCATTTGTATTAAATGAAAAAATAAAGTTCATCTTTGGAGACTTGGCCAGAGAGTAAAAAGCGATGTTCAGAAATCAAGTTTTAGGTCACATTAAGTTCATTAAGAGAAGAATGTGTCAAATCTTGTCCTGCTGAAAACAGACTGCCCATCTGAGATGAGTTTTATGATTCAAAGACTGAAAAAATATTCAATAGATACTTTGTGACCAAAGAAATAGCAATAATTTATGGCTGATGGTCATAAGAAGACAGCTAATAATGGGGAAAGTATGATAAAATGATGAATGCAGCAATAAGTACTACAAGGGTCTCATTAAATGTCAAGGAAATAGTTTTTGATTTTTTTTAAAAGATTTTATTTATTTTTTCCTGAGAGACACAGAGAGAGAGAGAAGCAGAGACCTAGGCAGAGGGAGAAGCAGGTTCCATGCAGGGAGTCCAATGTGGGACTGGATCCGGGGACTCCAAGATCACACTGGACGGATCACCACTGAGCCACCCAGGGATCCCAGGAAATACTTTTTGAATGAAATGTTTTATAGACCCCACTAGAATTACAACCTTTGAAGTGCTGTGTGGTTGACCTGCAAATGAAATCAAATTCCATGATAGGAATTCACTCAGAATTAGAAAAAAAAAAAAAAAAAAATATATATATATATATATATCCCATTATATATATTTATAGAATTTATTTAGATATTTAGATATATAGAATTTATATTTATATATTTACAGACATTTGACTAATAACATATAGATAAGGAAAATGAAACCTTAGAAGGATTTCAGAAGATACATTGTTACTGTGGCTCCTGGATGGCTCAGTGGTTGAGCGTCTGCCTTTGGCTAGGGGTGTGATCCCGGAATCCTGGGATCGAGTCCCACATCGGGCTCCTTGTATGGAGCCTGCTTCTCCTGCTGCCTATGCTCTACGCCTGTTTCTCTGTGTTTCTCCTGAATAAATATGTAAAATCTTAAAAAAAAAAAAAAAAAGGCGGGGGCAGAGAGGGAACGAGAGAGAAGTTGTTACCTTAGGAAGCTTTACGAGCTTGGGTTTTTTTTTTTTTTTAATATTCCAAACTATTGTCTTTATAAATTAAATTAGTGAAACTTGAATATATTCACATTTGGTTGGATCAATCAGTTTTATGATCTGATATCATAAGAATTTTAGGATCATAAGCTCTTCCACCTTGTTTCAGAGTATTGCATATATTTTTTATATAATTTTATAAATTTATAAATGATATTTTATAGTTTTAATGTGAGTATAGAGCTTGCAGAAACTATAAATAGATAAGCAAAAAGCAGTCATTTAACTTTTAATATATGCCTTTCAAAAAAAACCTGTCATTACCTTTTGACTTGTTACCCTATCTGATCATTAATGTTTTATTGCTTTAAAGTTCTTGTCAATGATTTTTGTTTTGAAATTTGATTTACTCAAATGATTCTGTGAAAAGCCAATATGTATTACATTAGTTAACACTTTTTTCCCTCCTGCTTATGCATATCATAAATCTCCACAATATGGAACATTACTTATTTTAAATTCTCTAATCAATAGTCCTTCTGATTGTAATGTTTTCTATAAATGTATCATCTGTAAATCCAAATATTGCAATGAAAAATGTGAGTTTAATCAGGAAAGGAAAAGAAACAATATTTATTGAACACGTTATGTTACTTATTTTATTAGTATTTTACTAGTTATCATACCGTTTATGGGCATATCTCTTTCAGTCCTCACAACCCTGGTGGGAGAGATGTTATTCCCATTATGTAGCTAAGGAAACTGGCACTCATCATCCAAGTTTAACTCATCTGTGATTATCGGCTAATAGAATTTGCAATTCATGGGATGCCTGGGTAGGTCAGCAGTTTGGCGCCTGCCTTCAGCCCAGGGCATGATCTTGGAGAATTGGGATGGAGTCCCACGTTGGGCTCCCTGCATGGAGCCTGCTTCTCCCTCTACCTGTGTCTCTGCCTTTCTCTCTATATGTATCTCTCATGAATAAATAAATAACATCTTTAAAACAAAAAATTTGCAACTCATTAGGTGATTCTATGGGCTACCACTCTTTCCACACACTATGCCTGAAACGAAACCACTTGGAATCGTCCCACTTTTATCATACTGTTGTTCAATAAAAATTTTTTGGTCAGATGATCATATATATACAAGTTTTATTTTCTAAATGCCTCAATTTATTTTTCTGCTGTCTATCAAACTCCCTGCCATCCCCCATTGCTTTACTTTTTGGCCATGTCTGCTTCTCAGGTTGACTTGCAGGATCTGACACATCTTCTTGATTTCCTAAGTCCTATGACTAGCCAGGGCCTGAAATCATGAACTCACCAATGCCAAGAATTCTGTTTTGTAGCTTCTCTGTGTAAGTCTTAACACCTAATCTCTGATTCAGTGCATCTCATTTCCCTTTCTGAGGATCAGCTTTCTGAGCCTGCAACCCTGAGGTCACTACCTTTTTTTAGTACATGTCTGTTTTGGGGATGAGGCTTCTTTTATTTGTTTGTTTGTTTTTTGACTCAGAGAAACTTTAGACTCAACCTGGTATCTATGGTTACTCTGTGCTACTTCTTTCAATTACCTATGTACAAAAGTTAAGTCTTTTAAACTGTATTTCCGCAAATAGAGATGAGGGACTGCCCTAGGTCGAAGGCATGGCTTCAAGAAGTAACACCCGTTTTAAATAGAAAGTGAAGATTTATGACAGTGCCTTTCCACTCTTCTCTCCTCCAACCCCCAAATACCACCTTTTTGGAAACAAGGCCATGTAAGCTGATTAGAGCCAGAGGTCTAAAATGGTATACACCAGGGGGCAAGGGTCAGCTTTATAATAAATACCTCCAAGCAAAGAAAACAGAGCAGAACATTATTTCCCTTTCAGAGACCCAAGATACAGCAGGAAAAAAACTTTGTGCCCATTTTATAATGCACTGCTACCTCCAAGCTTGCCTAAAAGGTTAGCTTTATTTGGTGAAACATGTTGCTGTTCGCAGGCAGGTGCTGCCCTGATTCGCCAAGTCCATGTTAACTTGAACCTGCCGAGGTACCTTTGATCAGCTCCCTGAGAGCCTCCCGGGCTTCCCGAGTTGGCTCCGGAAACATCAAAAGAACTGTAAAGCAGACTCTAATCTCAGCCTTCCTGTTTCTATGTCTGCACACTGGGTTCACACAACAGCATGTTTTCCTTGAGGGGCGTTTTCTCTGATCATACTGTCACAATGTCCAACCTGCATCCAGGTATGGGAGGGGGGTGTTACTCCTTTTTGTAACTCAATCTCTGCCAATGGAGAATTGGGAGGGTTCTTAGGCTCCTTTGCAACGACATTTATGTGATTATGTAAATCAACACCTGGTGGCCTGATGCTGGAAGTAACCGGAAGACACACTTCAGTTTAGGGGAATTCTGTTATCAGTAAGGCAGCTAGTAAGTGCATCATATTCTGTCCAGAGAGATGGCATTCAGACCACAGGTCTGGGTAATACCAATCGGGACTCTGACAGTGGATTGGGACTTTTGAGTTACAAAAAGCAATGTCCCTTACCAAGGGATCCCGAGATATATTTATACCTCAAGATTGTATCACCACCTCGAGAGTGAATAGTCAGATAACAACCAGTCTTCTTTTTTTGAATTGGTCTCTCATCCGTTTGGAGCTCAACTACAAGTCAATAACATGTCCTTGGGCTTCATTTCTCTGTCAAAGCCCATACAATTTTGGCCGTCAAGATTTTGTTAAAAAAAAAAAAAAAATTTGTGCCCCTGCATTTGAATTTTTTTTAAAATGCTTTTTTGGGGGCTCCTGGCTGGCTCCATCGGTTAAGTGTCTGCCTTTAGGCACTTTGGTCATGATCTTAGGGTCCTGGGGTAGAGTCCCAAGTTGGGCTCCCTGCTCAGTGGGGGAGTCTGCTTCCCTCTCTGCCTCTCCCCCTGCTCATGCTCTCTCTCTCTCTCTCTCCCCTCTCTCTCTCTCTAATAAATAAATAAAAATTTTTAAAGAGATTTTTATTTATTTATAAATGAGAGACAGAGAGAGAGAGAGGCAGAGACACAGGCAGAGGGAGAAGCAGGCGCCATGCAGGGAGCTCGATGTGGGACTCGATCCTGGGACTCCAGGATCAGGCCCTGGGCTGAAGGCGGCGCTAAATTGCTGAGCTACCAACTGCCCTAAATAAAATATTTTTAAAAAAATAATAAAAATGCTTTTTTTCTTGGCATTGCATTGAGAGGTATTTCAGAACAACAGGGGTGTAGGAGAAAGACAACTGAACTTGTTAAGTTTCAAGCAAGTTATTTGGCATCTCGCTAAGCCTGGGTTTCACCTCTCAATTTGGTAAAAATAAATACCTAAAGAGGAAACTCTTTAAAAAGCTTTAGAGCAAAGCAGATTGGCCTGCAAATAAATGTTGTTGCATGTTAGATAGAAGGAACCCACCTCTACATACCCACCCCTTACCTGGGCTGGGTTCAGAGTCCTGCTTCCACAAAGCCTCAGGCAGGTGAAGGCTCCGAAGCCAACTGCATCTTTGATCTAGACCCGCCAGGCTCCACCCCTCCTATTTCTCCCACCTCCTCCCTGCCTCTCGCCAGCTTTTACAATAGCAGCAGTTCAGGTCTCCTTCCCCCACTCTTAGTGCTACCTTCCTTCCTTCTCTCTGTTATACAGGAAAATGGTGTGAAAGCTTCAGAGGTGGGTTGTAGGCTGGAGAGAGTGGAGGCCCTCCTGCTGACAACCAGGTGATCCAATCTCTCTCACAAAGCAGTTTGAATTTTTACCAGGTAATCAATCCTCTTTCTCTCTCACACAAAGCAGAATCTTTACTGTGGGCATCATTTCTGCAAAGTTCAAAATAACAGCAGTTCTTCCTTCCTGTAGGACTGACCGTCCAGAGACATTTGCTCTCTCCTCCCTTTGGGTTCACTTAAGGGAAATACTCTGAAGAGATCTCATCTTGCTTTTGTGAGTTTTTTGTTATTCTAGTGAAAGATGCTAAATTTGTTATGACTATGGAACAGAAGCAGGGGTATGCTTTTTCATTTTTTTTCTCAGACGCAGAAGGACTTTTGTGGAACATGTAGATGAGATGAGAAAACTGGGTTTGTCTCTTTAACCTTTTCAGGCTATGTGACCTCCCCAAGCCTGAAGTCCCCCCATCTCCTTGTGTATCCTTTAGAGAATATTTTTAATATACCACAGTCGATCTCTTACTAGAAACAATAACCAGTCGAATAGAACCTCATCTGTCTCTTCATGGATGTCTTGCTTTTGTTTCATTCTCCAGTTACTCAGAGATGATGTCGCTCCTTCAACTCTTCTCTCTTTGCTCTCCCTTTTCTCTTTCTTTATCCCCTTTTTCTGTTTGCCAGCTTATTATAAAGGACATTATGAAGGGTACAGATGAACGGCCAGGTGAAGGGGTGAGATAGGGTGAGCTCCAGAAGGGTCAGGAGTGCAGGAGCTTCAGTCCACCCCACCATGTGTCTGTGTCTTCATCAGCCTGCAGGCTTCTTGCCTTTTGTGACTTTGATCCACAGCTGGAGCTGCTTTCTTGTGCAGGAGGAAGAACACTGAGCTAGACTCCAGAAGAACTGAGCATTGGGCTAGGCCCGCATAACACTAGCTTCTGGAAGCTGGTTTTCTCACCAGTAAAGCGGAGGCTAGGGTTACATAAGATGAACTGCTTAGCCCCTGAAAGCACTAACTCTCTAAGGACATAAACAATAATGCATGTAGATCTGATTACAACGTAGCTTATTTGAAATCAATAAAAGGCCCCCAAGATACTGATCATCATAAGGATAGGTAAAAGATCTACTGTGTGACAGATGTGAATAAGAAGTTTACCACTGGGTCCCAAAATGATGAAATGTCTCCTTTCTTTGGGCAAAGCTATCAAGAAGGGAACTGTAAACTTAGGGGGCGATGCTTCTGTCCAGGGAGGAGAAAAGTCTGTGTTAAACTACTAAATTGGAGAGGCCAGGTGTTTTGTTTCAGGTAGAAGTGATGCAGCAGGGTGGGGGAGGGGAGGCAGGGGGGCCCCCAGTGGGGTCATGCCCTGAGAGGGAGGTGGAGGGGAACAGAGGAGTGCAGAGTGCCAGACCTACATGACATGATCATGTATCATTGGTTTCAGAGGTAGAGGTCGGTAATCACCAGTCTTATGTAATACCCAGTGTAATGCCCTTCTTAATGTCCATCACCCAGTTACCCCATCTCCCTATCTCCCTTCCCTCCAGTGACCCTCAGTTTTTCAGAGACCTGTAGACATTTACGAAAAAGTAATTCTTTCTTTCTTAGGGTACTTAGTTATTATATGATAGTATTTTATTCTTTTGGGAATTGGGGTAAAAAACATATAAAATAAAGTTTACGATTTTAACCATTTTATTTATTTATTTATTTATTTATTCATTTATTTAAAGATTTTATTTTTATTTATTCGTGAGAGACACAGAGACAGAGAGAAAGGCAGAGACACAGGCAGAGGGAGAAGCAGGCTCCATGCAGGGAGGCCAACATGGGTCTTGATCCCGAGTCCCCAGGATCAGGCCCTGGGCTGAAGGCGGTGCTAAACTGCTGAGCCACCCAGGCTGCCCTTAACCATCTATTTTAAAGTAGGCTCAAATAAATAAATAAATAAATAAATAAATAAATAAATAAACAAACAAATAAAATAAAGTAGGCTCCACCCTGGGCATGGGTCTTGAACTCACAACCCTGAGATCAAGACCTGGGTTGAGATAGAGTTGGACAGTTAACCTACTGAGCCACCCAGGCACCCTCCACATTAACCATTTGTAAGTGTACAGTTCTGTGGCCGTAAGTATATTTGTGCTGGTGCACAACTATCACCATCATCCATCTCCAGAACCCATCTTGCAAAACTGACACTCTGTACCCATTAAGCAATAACTTCCCATTCCCCCTGCCTCCAGCCCTTGTTAACCAGTATTCTACTTACTGTCTCCATGAATTTGATTATTCTCTAAGTCTCGTTTAAGTGGAATCGTACAATATCTGTCCCTTTTATGACTGGCTTATTTCACTCAGCATAATGTCTTCCAGATTCTTCTATGTTGTAGCATGGGGCAGAATTTCCTTCCTTTTTTAAAAGGTGGATGATATTCCATTTGGGGGGGGGGTTTAAGTTAAGACTTTTTATTTTTTTTATTTTATTTTTTTTTTTAAAGATTTTACTTATTTATTCATGATAGTCACAGAGAGAGAGAGAGAGGCAGAGACACAGGCAGAGAGAGAAGCAGGCTCCATGCACCGGGAGCCCGACGTGGGATTCGATCCCGGGTCTCCAGGATCGCGCCCTGGGCCAAAGGCAGGCACCAAACCGCTGCGCCACCCAGGGATCCCAAGTTAAGACTTTTTAAAATTATTTATTTATTTATTTATTTGACAGACAGAGAGAGAGCATGAGGAGGGGGAGAGGGGCATAGGAAGAGGGAGAAGCAGGCCCCCGCTGAGCACGGAGCCAATGTAGGGCTCAATCTCAAGACCCTCAGGTCAGGTTAGGATAATGACCTGAGCTGAGGGCAGATGTTTAACCAACTGAGCCACCCAGGTGTCCTGAATGATGATGGACACTGGGTTGCTTCTACCTTTTGGTTATTTTGAATAATGCTTCTATGGATGTGGATGTACAAACATCTCTCTGGGACCTTGTTTTCTATTCTTTGGTATATACTCAGAGGAGAAATTATTGGGTCATATGGTATTTCTATTTTTAATTTTTTGAGGTCTATCATACTGTTTTCCACATTCCCATCTGCGATGCACAAACATCTCCCTCATCCTCATCAACATTTGCTAGTTTCTGTTTTCTGATAGTAGTCATCCTAATGGGTACGAGTGGTGTCTAATTGTGGTTCTGACTTGCATTTCTTAATAATTAGTCATGCTGAGCATCTCTTCATGTGCTTATTGGCCCTTTCCATATCTTCTTTGGAGAAATGTCTGTCTATTCAACATACAGACAGACATTGTCCATCAATTTAGACAATTTGTGGGAGACACAAATTCAGTCCATAGCACCACATACAAGTATCCAAGATGGACTTCAACAAACCAAATGATGTACATTAAAACAAACATGAAATAACACTACACAGCTATTAGAGTGGCAAAAATCTACAATGCTGCTATCACCAAGTGCTGATGAGGCTATGGAACAACAGAACTCTGATTCATTGTTGTTGGAAATGCAATATGGTACAGCCACTTTGGAAGACAGTTTGGCAGTTCTGACAAAGCTAAACACACTCTTACCATAGGATCCAGTGATTGTGCACCTCGGTATTGACCTAAAAGAGTTGAAAACTTATGTCTACATGAATGTTTATAGCAGCTTCATTCATAATGGCCCAAACTGGGAAGCAACAAAGACGTCCTTCAGTAGGTGAATGGAAAAATGAACTGTGGCACATCCAGACAATGGAATATGATTCAGTGCTAAAGAGAAACAAGCTATTAAGCCCCAAGAAGACACGGAAGAAACTTTAATGTATATTACTTAGGTGAAGGAGCCAATCTGAAAAGTCACCTACTGTGATCCCAACTATATGACATGCTGAAAAAGGTAAAATGATGCAGACAGTAAGAAGATCAGTGGTTGCCAGGGTTGGAGTTAGTAGAAGAGATGAATAGAGAGAACACAGGGGATTTTTAGGCTAGTGAAAATACTCTTGTATGACATTATAACAATGGATATATGTCCTGATACATTTTTCTTTTTTTTTAAAGACCTTATTTATTTATTCATGAGAGACACAGAGAAAAGAGAGGCAGAGACACAGGCAGAGGGAGAAGCAGGCTCCATGCAGGGAGCCTGATGTGAGACTCGATCCCAGGATCCCAGGACCACGCCCTGAGCTGAAGGCAGGTGCTAAGATTTAACCAACTGAGCCACCCGGGAATCCCCATGATACATTTTTCTAAACCCACAGAATGTACACCAGAGTGAACCCTAAGGTAAACTATGGACTCTGGGTGATTATGATGTGTCAGTGTTGGCTCATTCTTGGTAAAAAAAAAAAAAAGTATCAATCTGATGAGTGATATTGATAATAGAGAAGGATATGCATATATGGGGGCTAAGGGAATAAGGGAAATCTCTATACTTTCCTGGCAATTTTGTCGCAAACCTAAAATTGCTCTAAAAAAATAAATAAAAAAACAAGAAAGAAAAAAAATAAAAAAATAAAAAAACAAGAAAGACTGAACAAATGAAATGGAGAAAATCTCAAATCATGGCTATATGTGTTGCTTATATGTCTCAAAGCAAAGGGAGTGGGACAAACTGATCTCTATAGTGTACCATGTCAAAATGTAGGGTTTAAAAAATGTAAACAAACACTAAACTGGATTTCGTGAGGGTATGCTGAAGTATTCAGAGGAAATGTCTGCAGTTCACTTTGAAATGCATAAAATATAGGAAAGATCGTTGGTTGGAGAAGCAGATGCATCACGGATAGCTAGGTGATACAGCAAGTCCAGTAAAATATTAGTGGTAAGATCTTTTTTTTTTTTTTTTTTTTAATTTTTATTTATTTATGATAGTCACACACAGAGAGAGAGGCAGAGACATAGGCAGAGGGAGAAGCAGGCTCCATGCACCGAGAGCCCGACGTGGGATTCGATCCCAGGTCTCCAGGATCGCGCCCTGGGCCAAAGGCAGGCGCTAAACCGCTGCGCCACCCAGGGATCCCTTAGTGATAAGATCTAAGCAGGGAGCATATGTTGGGGTGTTCACTGTAAAAGTGTTTCAATTTAGCTGCATATTTGAAATTTTACATTGATAAACATTGGGAAAAAGATGAGTGATTGGGCCTCCAGTCTTCTTTTTTTTTAAAGATTTTATTTATTTATTCATGAGAGACACAGAAGCAGAGACATAGGCAGAGGGAGAAGGAGGCTCCATCCAGGGAGGCCGATGGGGGACTCAATCCTGGGACTCTGGGATCAGGCCCTGAGCCAAAGGCAGACAGTCAACTGCTGAGCCACCCAGGCATCCCATGGGCCTCCAGTCTTCATGACTAATGCAGAAAAAATGAACAACATGAAATAACCTGTTCAACTGGTTAAAAGCTGTTAGATTTAATAGCTAATCTAAAATGTTGTAACTAAAAGGTTTCAGGCCTTTGTTTAAGAAACAAAAGTTTAAACTTCTGCTATTGTAATAGTTTTAAGGTACCAATTACTGAATGCTTACTGTGTGTGTCAGGACTCTGCTGAATGTTTTCTTTCTTCTTTTTAAGTTTTTAATTTTAATTCCAGTGTAGTTAACATATAGTTTAATACTAGTTTCAGGTGTATGTTATATGATTCAACATTTTTTTTAAGTAATCTTCACACAGGATATGGGCCTTGAACCCACAGCCCCAAGATCAAGAGTCACATTCACCAAGATTGAGTCAGCCAGGCCCCCCAGTGATTACCCTGTGCTCATCATAACAAGCGCATTCCTTAGTCTTCATCCCCTATTTTACCCATTGCACCCCCCCCCCTTTGGTAACCATTAGTTTGTTCTCCAGGGTTAACAGTCTGTTTCTTGGTTTGCCTCTCTCTCTCCTTTCTTCTTTTGTTCATTTGCTTTGTTTTTTAAATTCCACTTAAGAATGAAATCATGTGGTATTTGTCTTTCTCTGACTTATTTTGCTTAGCATTATACTCTCTAGCTCCATCCATAATGTTGTAAATGGCAAGGTTTTATTCTTTTTTATGGCTGAATAGTGTGTGTGTGTGTGTGTGTGTGTGTATACACACACCCCACATCTTCTTCATCCATTCATCAATCAATGGGCATTTGGACTATTTTCATAACTTGGCTATTGTAAATAATGCTTCTGTAAACATAGGGTGAATATGTCCTTTCTAAAAAATTAGTGTTTTTTATTCTGTAGGTAAATAGTAGTGCGATTCTTGGATTGTGAGGTAGCTCTATTTTTAACTTTCTGAGGAATCTCCATACTGTTTTCCCCAGTGGCTGTGCCAGTTTGCATTCTCACCAACAGTGCACAAAGGTTCCTTTTTCTCCACATCCTTGTCAACACTTTTTTCTTGTTTTGTTGAATGTTTTCTGGGAAGCATGTCATCCAGTTGAATGTTCACAACAATCTCTGAAGTAGGTCAAAAAGGTATTATTATCTGGTTTTGACAGACGAGGAAACTGAGGCTTACCAAGCTAAGAAATGAGCTACTCAAGGTCATGGAGTTGGTAACTGACTGAGCTGGGATTTGAATTCTGGGCTGAATGATTGCCAGGCTGCTCTTGACCAGTACTCTGTCCTGCTCTGTCTGCTGCTTCAATCTTACTGACATCCTATTGTGAAGTAGATGGGAAAATTAAGGTTAGACATGTGGAATATATTAGCCAACCTCAGAGTGCTTCTGAGCAGCCACCTTGAGGACTAAAACACTCACTGCCCATACATGTGAGGGTTGAGAGCCTTGTGCCCCTTTCAGCTGCACGCAGTGGTTTGGCTGTGATCTTGTACAAGTCACAGTTCTGTACACTAGTGCCTTCATATGTAAATGGAGGCAACAAAACTTACCTGTGTAAAAAAAAAAAAAGAGTAAGACTTTACATGGTTTCCTTCTTCATGCTTTTTTGCGTGGCTTCTTCTCCATTTAGCTTGATGCATCCACAAGCCTGAGGACCACAAGGAGAGTGATGGCAAAAATCCAAATAAAAACATATACCTTTTCTTTATTGGTTTTACTCTCAAAGTATGCTTTAAAAAAAAAAACAAAAGGTTCACTTAATTATTTGAGAGGGAGATTGAGCAGGGCAGAGGGGCAGAGGGAGAGAAAGTCTCAAGTAGACTCTGCTTAGTGCAGAGCCCCCAGGGGCTCGATCCCTTGACCCTGAGATCATGACTGGAACTGAAACCAAGAATCAGAGGCTTAACTGACTGAGCCACCCAAGATGCCCCTCAAAATACGCTTTGGAGATTCAAAAGAGAGAGAGGATCAGGGAGGCATAGCAGCAGTTGAAGATAAGAAAGGTATTACTAGACTAAGGGTTGGTAGATGTGGTGAAATGAGGTACCGAGGTGAGGTGCCATTGAAGCTGCCATGGGGAGGGCAAGGGAGATGGGCACTGTGGCCTTGGAGATGGCTGGGGCTGTCAATGAGAGGTGCTGATACTGTGGGACAAGAGAAAGGGCCAGGCAGTTGGAAGTCTCCAAGCCAGGCTCATGAGATGTACCATTTGCACCTGCCCGGGGACTCCATTGTGGAGAAAGTCACCCTCCTATGCTGTGGAGACATCAGGACAGCAGCTCCTGCCTCTACTAGGACACTCTGCCAGTGGCTTACCCTGCAGATAAAACTCCAAACAACCTGGACCCTGCAGGGACACCCCAACTCCTGCACTCCCACAGAGGACAGGTTCAGTTGTGGTGGAGAAGCAAATCCCCCAGCTCCTGAATGAGGGCAGGACTGATGACTGGTAAAACCAGTGCTTGTGCTGGACCTTAGAAAGTTATTCAGAGGATCAAATAAGATTTAGGTGCCCTGGCTGGCTCAGCCGGTGGAGCAGGTGACTCTTGACCTCAAGTGGTGAGTTTGAGCCCCACGTTGGGGGTAGAAGTTACTTAAAAATAATTTTTAAAAAAGATTTATGTATTTATTCGTGAAAGAGACAGAAAGAGAGAGGCAGAGACACAGGCCAAGGAGAAGCAGGCTCCTTGCAGGGAGCCCGATGCGGGACCCGATCCCAGGACTCCGGGATCACGCCCTGGGCCAAAGGCAGGCACTCAACCGCCAGGCCACCCAGACATCCCAAAGATAAAAATCTTTAAGAAAAAAAAACATAAATCTTAAAAAAACAAACAAACAAACAAACAACCCAACAACATGTGGAGAACTGCTTTATGATTTCTAAAGTGTTGGCAAATGTAACTTAATATATAGGCTTTTCCTGGATTATAAAACAGTCACGCAAATTCCTTTTTATGCAAATGTCTCCTTGGAGCACATAGTAACATTTCAGATACGTGGGAAAATTTGCTTTCAGGCTTGTGATATTTCTATTATCCCGTGAATTCTCAGTTCTCTGGATTCTTAGTGTGTCCCCCTCCTTTTTTTTTTTTAAGAAAAGATTTTATTTATTTTTTTGAGTGAGAGAGAGCACAAGCAGAGGGGAGGGGCAGGGAGAGAGGGAGAAGCAGGTTCCCGCTGACAGGGAGCTGGGTGTGGGGCTCCATCCCAGGACCCTGGGATCATGACCTGTTTAACTGATTGAGCCACCCAGGTGCCCTGGAGTGTGCCACCCAGGCACTCCTTATTTATGCATCTTCTACTATAGGATATTGTAGGATAGATAGTGAGAAGAGGTATAGAGAAAATCAATTTAGGGAAGAAAGACACAGTGTTTGTGGGTGCTGGGAATCTGGTCCACAGGCTTCCATGGAAGAGAGGCAGCTGAAGGATACTTTGAGAATCGTGCTATACTTTAAGAACCATTTTATGCCAAGTATTTTGTGTGTGTGTGGTTTTAGCACTCACTTTGCCTCCTCACTGCCCACATCCTGAGTTCATGAAGCTCTTTGAATTGTAGATGTATAAAAAAAGAAAAGGGGACTGCATTTGAAGCTGATTTGGGGATCCCTGGGTGGCTTAGCGGTTTCACGCCTGCCTTTGGCCCAGGGCGCGATCCTGGAGTCCTGGGATCGAGTCCCGCGTGGGGCTCCCAGCATGGAGCCTGCTTCTCCCTCTGCCTGTGTCTCTGCCTCTCTCTCTCTCTCTCTCTCTCTCTATGTCTATCATAAATAAAAAAAAAAAAGAAGCTGATTCAACATGATTGCAAATATAAGCATTGCATCTATAAACAGGGACCCGAAGGCTACAAAGGCCACAGACTTTAAGCCGCTTCCTCAGAATTAATGGACATCTAGGACAGTTACTTTGGACTTCCACAGGTAGGGCATTGGGATGAGGAGGAGGAAGAACAGAGTGGATGGCCCAAAATAATCTTCAGGGCCATGGAAAGCTGGCCTTATAATCACTGATATTTATATGTGCATAAGACCACATGTACATATATAAATGACCAGCAGGCCTTAGAGCTCTTTTAAAAGTATGGAGGACAGAGAGCTTGATCCTAGAGGCCAGTTAGATTAACAAATTTTAATCTGTAGAAAATCTGCACAGATTCCTGAAAGGGGGAAGAATAGCAGTGATTTGATGAAGATAAGAATGGTATGTTTCTGAATCAAATATTAAACCACTTGGTTTGGCAAAGGACTTTTCTTTCCTGATCTGTATATACATCAATATCAACAACCATAGGCAAAATCTATGATATCTAAATTGTCCTGGAAAGTTCAGGATCTATGGTTTCCTTCCTTATACAGCTGATTTTTTTTTTTTAAATGAGGGTTGGGGTGCTAACCCCCTGTCTGGTTGAAAATCCACATAGAACTTTTGACTTCCCCAAACTTAACTACTTACGGTCTACTGTGTGCCAGAAGCTTTAGCAATGACATAAACAATGCATTAACACAAATTTTAGATGCCATATGTATTATATACTATATTCTTACAATAGAGTAAGTGAGGGAAAAGAAAATGTTATTAAGAAAATCATAAAGAGGGCAGCCTGGGTGGCTCAGTGGTTTAGCACCACCTTCGGCCCAAGGCCTGATCCTGGAGACCCGGGATTGAGTCCCATGATAGGCTCCCTCTGCCTGTGTCTCTGCCTCTCTGTCTCTCTGTTTCTCATGAATAAATAAATAAAATCTTAAAAAAAAAAGAAAATCATAAAGAGAAAACAAAATCATAAGGAAAATGCATCTGTAGTTCTGTACTGTATTTATTTTAAAAACCTTTATGTATAAGTGGACCCCTGCAGTTCAAACCTGTGTTCTTCAAGGGTCAACTATAGTTCAAATCTCATTCTTATATGTAATATCCAGAGAGAAATCTCAAATATGTCTGTCTAGGAAATTCACTGATACAAAGGTTGATTGAAATAAGGAGTCCATTCACAGACCAGAGCTTGAGGATATTTATATGACACAAATTATCACTGTTTTTTTGTTGTTGTTATTGCTATATAGGACTTGACTTCTCAGACTTTAACATTGTATAGGAGAAGAGCGATGATTACCATATAAATAACTAAGTACATATGGCCAATATTCTCTAGATTCTGGGGCTATACAAAAGCAGGAGGGTGTATAGCTAGAGACTCAGTGATTGTGTCACCCAAGGGCCCCTACCAAATTCATGTACTGAAACCTAATATCCAAAGTTATGGTATTTAGAGGTGGAGCCTTTGGGAGGTGATTAAGTCCTAAGGGTGGAGCCCTCATGAACAGAATCAGTGCCCTTATAAAACGAACCCCAAAAGCTCCCTCAATCCTTCTGCCTTGGAAGGACACTTTGGACTTTCACCAAATATTGAATCTACTGGTGCCTTGATCTTGACCTTCCCAGCCTCCAAAACTGTGAGAAATGTTTATTGTTTGAGCCATCCACTCTATGGTATTTTGTTCTAGCAGCCCAGACAGGCTAAGACAATTGTACATGATAAAACTGTTCTTTGAGGTGATTCTTTTTTTGTTTGTTTAATTTTAGAAATGTTTTTTAAATAATCTCTACACCCAACTTGGGACTCAAATTTACAATCCTCAGATTAGGAGTTACATGCTCTACTGACTGAGCCAGCCAGGTGCCCCTAGATCCTTCCTTCCTTCCTTCCTTCCTTCCTTCCTTCCTTCCTTCCTTCCTTCCTTCCTTCCTTCCTTCCATTCTGATTGTATTTATTTATTCAAACGAGAGAGAGAGCGAGAGAGAGAGAGAGAGAGCGAGCACACAAGCAGGGTGAGTGGCTGAGGGAGAAGGAGAAGCAGGTTCCCCACTGAGCAGGGAGCCTGACACAGGGCTCCATCCCAGGACCCTGGGATCATGACCTGAGCTGAAGGCAGACACTTAACCCAGGCGCCCCCTAGGTGATTCTTTATAAGATGCTAATTGTCTCCACTACGTGACTATGCAGAAAAGTCTCAGGTGTATACTGATTGATTCACATTTTATTGCAAAGTACGGTTTTGAAAATAAACTGATGTGACTAAGTCAATTTATGGAAGTATGCTATATAATGTTTAACTTTCTGCCTTCTGTGTTCTAATTCTTTTTTTTAAAAATTTATTTATTTATTTATTTGAGAGAGAGAGCTTGAGCCTGAGTGAAGGGGAGAGGCAGAGGGAGAGAATCTCAAGCCGCCTCCACGTTAAGTGCAGAGCCTGCCTCGGGGCTCAATCTCACAACCCTGTGACCATGACCTGAGCCAAAATCAAGAGTTCGTTGCTTAACCCACTGAGCCACCCAGATATCCCTATGTTCTGATTCTCAGAATGACTGCTGAAGAGCCAGACTGGTGGAGATATTTTTTAACCTCAATGGGAAACCTCGCACTTGACTGACATCCTTATGCTCCAGACAAGCTCCCTTTAGATACAAATGGAAAAATTGTTTATGTTCCACTAGTAAGCCGGTCCTAAAATTCCTACTAATGCTTTAGGTCAGGATAGAATCTTTTCCCCTTGTGCAAAGTACACTAGTTCTTGTTTGTCATCGTCCTGGCATGTGAGTTAAACGGCACCTATCATTCTAGCCATACCTAATTACCTGTGATGGATTCCTCAGACATTCACTGCTTTGACTCTCCATGCCTTTGCTCAACCTGTTCCTTTTTCTTAAAATGCTTCTTCAGTAGGGGTTCTCAACCTTGGCTTCATCCAGATGTGGATACTTTGGGCCTTCCCCACCCCTCCCCTCACCCCATTCTGATGGAACAGATCTCCTGTGAAGATTTCTTAAGGCTTCCCAGGTGGAAGACCACTGTTGGACAACATTTTCTCAGAGGGTGGCATGTGAACCCTGCATCAGATCCACAGGGTAAATTTGTTAGAAATGCAGAACTGGCTTCCAAAGCAGACCTACCATGTCAGGATCTACTTTGAGGGTTGGGGTGGCTGAGTGATCCCTGAGTGATTCTTAGGAAGTTTCAGAACCTTTGTTCTCAGGGCTGTTAAAAGCCTGTGAGTCAAACTCCACCTTCTATACATCTTTGCTTCCTTCCCTGCAATTCATCAGTCACTGTATTTTGTCAAAGGCAAAATGCTTTGGCCTATTTTCGGGTTATCTTCTGCATTTTGGTTTTCTTCTTCTGCACTTGCAGCTTGTGTCTTCTTCCCTTTCTTTCTCCCACCTTCCAAACGGTAGAATGTGGCTACGAGAGGGTAAGGGACAGCTCCGCCCAGTGGTTTATATTTAATAAAGAGATAGGTGCTTAAATTCAATGTCCAAGCATAGTCTTTCCAGGACTGGGGCTGAAATATTCACCAGACCTTAGAACCCTAGCTGCCATGTAAAGTCCTCAGTGGCTTTCCCACCCCTAAAGAAGAGTCCTCTGTCCAAATGTGTGTTAAAAGGCACAGGGCTGTTTGCCTAAATGCTGCCGAAATTGCCCTCAGGGTCACAGCGTCCCAGCATGAACACTGGTGTCAGGTGGTGACAGCAGCGACTTCCACCCAGCAAGAGCGGCCAGGCCTGCTGGGAAGAAAGGGTTGCAACCTCTAGTGAGACAAAGGGAGGCTTTTGGGAAATGAAGAGTTCCTGCTCATGGACAAATAGGTCTTGAAAGTCATAAGCAAAAAAAAAAAAAAAAAAAAAAGAAAAAAAGAAAGTCATAAGCTCTGATATGGGCCCATCTGAACAGGAAGGGGAGGACTTCTTATTTGCCAGGGGGTCTGCTTGAAAAGAAAAGAAAAAAAAAAGCCACACACTGAAATATTGCTTACTTCCTAGAGGAAGGACATATTCTTGGATTGAACTCCAAAGGATGTCGATCTCAACAAGGATGTCAGAACTAGCTCTGTCTTATTACAGGACTCGTTGTTTACCAAGAACAAAAAGTCACTCAAATCAGTTAAGTAAAAGAGGGTTGATTTTCTTTTTTGATTTTTTAAAAAAAGATTTTATTTGTTTATTTATTTGAAGGGCGGGGAGAGACAGAGGCAGAGGGAGAAGCAGACTCCCCGCTGAGCAAGGAGCTAGAAGTGGGACTTGATCTCAGGACCCTGGGATCTTGACCTGAGCCAAAGTCAAATGCACAACAGGCTGAGCCACCCAGGTGCCCCAAGAGGGTTGATTTTAAAGACACAGTGGTAGCTGTACTTCTATGTGGTCATTTGTTGGTGCTGCGATTAGCAAGGCAATTGTATCTACATGGTACGTTTGTAACATATGTAAAATTATTTTGGTGGCTCTTCGAGCATAGAAGAAACTTTTAAAGACTTGGAGTCTCCAAACTGAATGAAGAGGAACTTTATTTTTTTTAAAGATATTAATTATTCTCTATACCCAAGTGGGGCTCAAACTCACAACTCTGAGATCAAGAGTCACATGCTCTTCCAACTGAGGCAGCCAGGAATCCCAAAGCAGGCTTTAAAATGCAGACCAGACGAGATCAGGCGCATTCAGGGTGGTAGGGCAGCCCCGGTGGTGCAGCGGTTTGGTGCTGCAGCTCAGGGGTGATCCTGGAGACCCTGGATCGAGTCCCACGTCAGGCTCTCTGTATGATGCCTGCTTCTCCCTCTGCCTGTGTCTCTGCCCGCCCCCCCCCCCCGTCTTTATGAATAAATAAATAAATAAATAAATAAATAAATAAATAAATAAATCTTAAAAAAAAAGAAAATTATTCAAAAAAATAAATAAATAAAATGCAGACCACATTGCTGTGGTTATCAGGAAGCCGAGAAAGAAATTTAGTATTCATTTGACAGCAACTCAGGACCCTGGGGGCCTGAGAGCTCGGTGAAGTCATCCACCAATTCTTTCTTTCTTTGTTTAAAAAATTGTGTTTTAATTCTGTAAATCATCTTAAAGACTTTTTTTTTAATTTTTATTTATTTATGATAGTCACACAGAGAGAGAGAGAGAGAGAGAGAGAGAGAGAGAGACAGGCAGAGGGAGAAGCAGGCTCCATGCACCAGGAGCCCGATGTGGGATTCGATCCCGGGTCTCCAGGATCACGCCCTGGGCCAAAGGCAGGCGCCAAACCGCTGCACCACCCAGGGATCCCTTAAAGACTTTTTAGAAGAGGAGTTTCATTTTTTTTTTAAAGGTTTTATTTATTTATTCATGAGAGACACAGAGAGAGAGAGAGAGAGAGAGAAAGAGAGAGAGGCAGAGACACAGGCAGAGGGAGAAGCAGGCTCCATGCAGGGAGCCCGACGTGCGAATCAATCCCGGGTCTCCGGGATCAGGCCCTGGGCTGAAGGCGGCGCTAAACTGCTGAGCCACCTGGACTGCCCAGGAGTTTCACTTTTTAACAAAAACTAAAGAAAAAAAGAAAAAAACCTTCCATGTATAGAAGTTGATGTCCTGTGGTATAAACCTTCTAATCATCAAAGTGATCTGTCCCAGTGCAGACAGGGCCCTACGGTGAGTGTAGACCCTGCCCTGCTGTCCCACCCAGCCTGTTGGGCTCGTAGGCTATCATCTCAGGTATATGCAAGTAGAACCAATTCCCAGATGAGTTCATACCCTAGGGCTGCGCTATGGTTACTTTTTCCTTCAGTTCTGGCACCTCTGTTCTGGGAGTCGCATTGGAACCACCTCCACATTTCCAGAGACTTTTTTTTCTTCCTCGTTGAAAGACAACTGGAAGATTCCTGGTTTTTGTTGTTCTTGTTCCAAGCATACCTCAAATTCACTTTATGAAGGATTTGTTTCCTTGTTTCAAAAGTAGGTGCTAAAACTCATCCCTGTTTGGTGAACTGAAAATCAGGGTAGCTTTTTTTGGAAAGTCAATTAGCAACTTTTTTAAAAAAGATTTTATTTATCTATTCATGAGGGACACACAGAGAGAGGCAGAGACACAGGCAGAGGGAGAAGCAGGCTCCATGCAGGGAGCCCGATGTGGGACTCGATCCCAGGACTCCAGGATCACACCCTGTGCTGAAGTCAGGCACTAAACTGCTGAGCCACCCAGGGATCCCCCCAATTAGCAATTTTTAAAAACGAAGTACACATCCAATTGTCTTGGAGTATAACCCGTTGATATACTTCCACATGTACTGAAGATGCATGGTAAAACGATTTTTACTGGAGATTTTGTTCGTCACAGCAAGCTGTGGAAACAGCCTAAATGTTCATCAACTCAGGGACTAAATAATGTATTAAGGCTGAGTCATAAAATGGAATGCTATGGAGCCATTTAAAGAGAAGACAAAAAAAAAAAAAAAAAAAAGAGAAGACATAGATGTTCTGAAATGAAGCAACACATTATTAAATGAAAGGAAGCAAACAATAAAGGAATGTGTATAGTATGCTTTGTGTTTGTGGAGAAATAAAATGTATATGCCTGAGAATGCATAGATGCATTTCAACAGGATAGACAATAAATTGTTCAAAGATGTTGAATATTGCAGAAAAGAACTGGAGAGAAAAACAAGCTTATTTTCAGTGTATTCCCTTTTGTTCTGTTTGAAATGTTCATACGTGTACTTTTTCATCAGTAAAAAACAGATAGATGGCTTTGCTTGCACAAATCATACACATAAGAACAAAGAATCTAGAGTTAGATTGGATTGAAAGACTAGTTCTGTCACTTACCGGGGACCTTGAGATGCTCCCTAACCTCTCTGTAGCTTGTAGTGACTATCTCATAGTATGGATAACTGTGAAGATTGTTAGGAACTGCATATGAAATAGTATAGCCAGGACACAAGGCACCTCCTCAGTAAATGTAAATGTGTGATAATAATGATGATAATGACAGTGAACATTTATTGAGTGCTTATCATTTGCCAGCCCCCCTTGTATTAAGAGCATTACATGTGTTGATTTATTTAATCCTGAGAACAACCTTATGAGGTATTATTTTCTTTTTTCTTTTTTTAAGATTTTATTTATTTATTTGAGAGAGAGAAAGAGAGCAGAGTGTGTGAGAAAACAGGAGCTGCGATGAGAGGCCGAGGGAGAGGGAGAAGCAGACTCCCCGCCGAATAGGGGGCCCCCGACCTGGGTCTGGATTCCAGGACCCTAGGATCATGACCTGAGCCAAAGGCAGACGCTTAAAGACTAACTGACTGAGCCACCCAGTTGCCCTGACTGAGCCACCCAGCTGCCCTGGTAAGTACTATTTTCATCCTAATTGTACGGATAAAAACTGAGGTACAGAGAGTTTAAATAATTTGCCCAAAAAGACACAGCTGGTAAGTGGTAGAGCTGGAATTCAAATACGGGTGGTCTGGCCATAGCCTGAGCTCTTTCCCACTTGCAGAAGGGCCCTGCCTCTGCTGGCACACAGGCCCACTCATGGCACCATTTTCAAGCTGATAAGAGAGTCGGTCTGGTTTCTAAGAGAAATGCTGGAAATATTTGTAAGCGTATGGCAGTACTTTCCTACCCAACTCTGAGACAGAATATTATGATCAAAATGTCACCTGAGTCTTTCCCCTGGAGTGTGTGGGGACTTTTCCCTCTGTGCTTATTTCTCTCCAGCTGAATCCTCTGTGCTTGTGAATCTGGAGTCACTGACAAAACCCCGCTTGGAAATTATAACTCTGGGCTGAATCCAACAGGGATTATGAAGTGTGGAGGGGGTGAGAGACCTGTCTTTTCTGTATTTATTATCTAATAAACAAATTTAAATACCAAGAGCCATGGGAGACTTGGCCTCTTTCATGGGTATCATTCGGGTGACACCATTGTCAGAATGACTTCTCTCAGGATGATGCACCAAGTTTCTCAGGGTAGTCAAGACATTGCACTTTCCCCAGGTAAGCATTTCCTTAATATTTAACCCAAGTTCTCTCAGTTGAATATTTAACCCAATTCTAATGTGTTGCCTTTGCTGAAAGACTAGGTAGTCCTTGGCCTTCTCTTAACCTATCTTGAAAAGAAGTGCCCTTGAGAGCAACTGCGTGGTGAATTCAGCCACTGACAGATCCTGAAGAATCTAACAATGAAACATCTTAGGCTTGTGTGGTTAGGGTGCTTTATTTTTATCTCCAGAATTACTCAGAATTATCTGAAAAATTATTCCTCACTTCACCACTATTTACAAAGTGCTTAACATTCACTCAGACTCTGTTAAAAAAAAAAAAAAAAAAAGATTTTTCTGTGCCAACATCTCTCCACTGTTCTAATTTTCCAAACTATTGATCAATTTTGGGTACTCTGTAAGATTTCGTCTTGGACAATCTGCTAGCCAAAGGATCCTTGCTTGGTGTACCAGTTCAAGCCACATGAAAATACCAGCTCTTTCAAAAGGATCGTCCTTCTATCAATTCACACTCATTGCCTTGCTTGACTAATATAAGAAACAATTTCAGAGCCTTCGAGTTGCCCTTTCATGCTTGTCAAGCTCAACATTGGAAGTGTCTGGCTCAACCAAGATCTCCCAGGTACTGCTCTGGCCAGGGGCCAGCCTGTAGAGGAGAGAAAATCTCTTCATTGAGCATGATGGGGAGAGAGGAGGCTCTTGATCAATGTGTTACATTAAATCAAACAGGAAAGGAATCTAAGAGTAAATTATTTTACCTATCTCCTGCTTACCTTTGATTAAGTCCTGCCTTTGAGGTCTGTTTCTTCTCACACTTTGGAATTACAGACACTGTATTGCCCAAGGTTGCAAAGTACATTAGGGCTTATTCTAGAAAGGAAACAATATGACAAAGCTGGTATTTTGAAAAATGCAATTTGCAGGGATGTCTGGCTGGCTCGGCTGGACTCATGATCCCAGGGTTGTGAGTTCGAGCCCCATGGTGGGTGTAAAGATTACTTTTAAAAAGGTAATTTAGGGAAGTAAATATTTTTGATAGCAAAAGGTTATTCCTTAGGACCAAAAATCCTTTCAAATGGCCCCTCTTTTAAAGTTAATAAAATGTTTTTATTTTAATCTGGAGAGATATTTCCTCTAATACACTTTACGGGGCCATCCGTATAATATTATCTAACTCCCTAGATGTTTCTCCTCATTTCTCTCCCCCCCCCCTTTTTTTTAAAGATTTTATTTATTTACTTGACAGAGAGAGAGAGGGAGAGAGAGTACAAGCAGGGGGAGCAGCAGGCAGAGGGAGAAAGAGAAGCAGAGTTTCCACTGAGCAGAGAGTACGACTTGGAGCTTGATCCTAGGATGCCAGGATCATGACCTGAGCTGAAGGCAGATGCTTAACCGACTGAGCCACCCAGGGTCCCCCTACTCATTTTTCATCAGGTATTGGACTTGAAAGCCGTAGGAACAACGAAGGACTCCTCAACTCATGACTATGTGTGCAAATCTCTGAAAGCTAATGCAGTAGTGTTTTCTTTTAAAGATTTTTATTTATTTATCCGAGGGGGAGAGAGAGAGAGAGAGAGAGAGAGAGAATGAGCAGGAGAGGCAGAGGGAAAGGAAGAGAGAGAGAGAGAATCTCGAGTAGACTCCACACTGAGTGAGGAGCCCGTTGCAGGTCTCAAACTCAGGACCCTGAGATCACGACCTGAGCTGAAACCAAGAGTCAGATGTTTAACCACCTGAGCCATCCAGTAGCCCCAAGGAAAAAAATATTTCTTTACAATAAACCAGTAAGCTGGTTTTTCTATTCTCTGTTTCTAAAAGTCAACAGGTTCTTTTTATTTATTTTTTTATTTTCACTATTACTTTTTTTAAAGATTTTATTTATTCATGAGAGACACAGAGAGAGAGAGGCAGAGGGAGAAGCAGGCTCCAAGCAGGGAGCCTGACGTGGGACTCCGTCCCGGGTCTCCAGGATCAGGCCCTGGGCTGAAGGCGGCGCTAAACCGCTGAGCCACCCGGGCTGCCCTGCAGTAGTGTTTTCTATTTGCGGAGCATTGACCTCCAGAAGCAGTGAAAATACTAAGATTTAAGACTATGCAACCTGTAATTGCTATCACCTTCTTTGTGTCAATAGGGAGAATGCATTTTCCTCCTTTGTAACAGAAGAGAAAACCAAGACTTTTTGCTTCCCTTTCTCTCTTTCCAAAGTGAAAAGGTGAATTTCCTACGGAAAACTCTCTTTATTGTGACCTCTGTAGAAGATCCCCGTGACAACGATTTACCTATCAAGTAATCTGGAAAGAAGAAATTAGCATCTAAGGAAGACTCGAAGTGTGAAGAGGAAGAAAAGCAATCTTCAAACGTACTAAGGAAAACATTTGGTGCAATGAATAGCAACAGTTGAATCAGCGACATAGCAGAGCTTGACTTTTGGCTTTTATCAGAGTGCTCTCCTGCTTTTAGCCATTTTCTTTCAATTCAGATTCGTGCTCGTTTACATAGAGACATGATGAAATAATCCACTGACAGGCTAAATGGAGACCCAGGATCAGAAATCATGGGTACTGGGGGTTCGCATTCCTGTGATTGTCTGGCGATGCCTCCCTAAGCCAGCAGTAAGCCGGGAGGGAAGCATGTGGCCCGGGAAGCAGCACTCTATTTCCTCTCTCTGCTTTAGGGGAGATCATGAGTGACTTAACAGAGGAATTTAAGACCTAGAATGTAAACTTACAGTAAATGAGTTGAGACCCAGAGGGTTTTCAGACTCGGTCACCAATTTCTGTTTGCAAAAGGATCTGATCTCATCTTGCTTTAGCGGCTGAAAGTCAGTCTAATGAGCAGACCTCAACATTTCAGTATCACTGGCATTTGAGAATGAACACATTCAGACGCTATGATTTTTAACATGCCATTTATTTAAACCAAAATCAATTTGTATTTTCAAGGGGTAGCTTTCAAAGATATTTTAAAAATTTCATGTCTAGAGCAAACAGTTTTGTTCAATTTTGTAAAAAACAATATTACATTTTTTGGAGGGAGTGGACCATGAAACATGGGAAGTTGAAATTTGCTTCACTGAAATTCAAGGTTTTACATGCGAAAACAAACTCGTTTTGTTTTGAGATTGGCCAAAATGTTTAAGAAGCCCCAGTGGAAAAAAAAAAAAAAAAAAAGGAAGCCCCAGTGAAATATAAGGATTAATTTGGTAAAACGCAAAAAGTAGAATCAGGGTTCACACTATGGGAATAGTCAGTGCACAAACCCCAAGTAATGAGGTCTGTACAGTGTCACAGCGCTTGAGCCACTTGATGCATCCTCTTTTGAAACAGTTTCAAAAGTACATCGTGTTATTTTGGAAACTGGCAAAGGTCTTGCTTATGTACAAAAATCAGAAAAAGTGTCTTCTCGGCTTAACTGCCATGTTTGTTGCATATACATGGAAGGTTTGCCCAAGAACTTGGTGGGGAGGAACTACTATGGGCACAGGTTTCAGAGTTTGGCATTTTCAGAGATGTGCAAGTCCACTTTATAAATCATGCTAATTTACCTCTTTGGGGGTAAATCTGTATTTTTGCGTATAAAGTGAGGTTTATGAATATGATCAAGATGAGAACCAGAGGAAATGGACAGTGGCAAATAATTATCAACCTTAAACATGGGAAGAATGATAGAGACCTTCCACTGAAGAGGAAGCTGAACAAAGGCTTAGATTTTGGACTCCGATCTGTCACTTAATAATTGTGTCCCACTGAGGATAGTTTTTCATTATTTCCGGGATGAAATAAAAACCACAAAGCATTATTCTGATCTTCCAAGGGTAAGACCTGTGTAGGAAACAAAAGGGATGAAATGTTTCAGAAGACACCACGTGGGTAAGATATGTACAGATTTGCACATGTCTGAGAGGCTGATAACTTTTTTAGTAAAATATACAGCTCCTGACCTGAAAGTTTCATATGCGTGTGATCATCATAGTAAAAGGCCTTTCGGTTTCCAGTATTTTGATCCCTTACCTAGGATACAAGGTCTAATCATCTGCTCAAAAGTGGCTACATATGTGTTGTTACAATAAAAGTTAGAATGGTATGCTTTCTAATTTTTCAATTAACCCCTCCAAAGACAACTACTTGCATTTTGGAAGAGGCAGGGCTTTGTAGTGAAAACACGCAGACCTGAAAGCAGTGCATTAATTATTTTATTAATTTCTTCTTTTTACATTATGGGAAACATTCATCTATTTACAATTTTTTTTTTTTGTCCACACACAATCTAGGTAAATAAGCCTATGAAATTCCACTTCATAAAGCCATAAAAATGTTCCCCACCCCTCCATCTGAAGGCTTTCAAATGAATCTTTTTTTCCAAACCAAAATAATTTTTAAAAATTACATTGGGAATTCAGATATGCTAGTGATTTACATTCCAGTTATTTAAAATATGCATCTAGACATGTTTTAAAAAAGAAATGGTAAATTCACAAGGATAAGGCTTAAATGAAAGTGGTAATGCACAGTAAAACATTAAGGAAACACCTATAAATAACAGAAATATATTACAAATAAATTAGTTCTATTTACCATTTCAAATATTAAAAATCTTTAATCCATTTCTTCATCTCTCTTTACAAAAAGGTTATGTGAATCGTATGGAAACATCTGCAAAAAATATAATAAATACTTAATTTCTTTGAACGTTTTTTTTTTTTTTGATGCGGGAGACAAACCTCTTTTGTGATTCCCCCCCTCCCCAAGAAAATGCCCAAACAGCTTTATACCAAAGTTAAACAAAATAAGTAATTTTTCAGGGTACATACATTTTCCATTATGAACTAAAAAACATTTCTACAAATACATCAAAAAGAACAATGTAACAAAGGTTATGCTCATGGATGTCAGCTTAAGGGGGCAAGTGGTTAACAAGCAGCTTTATGTGGGGTCATGTTTTAAGATCAATAATTAGCTTTTTATAAAGTGTTTGTACAATTTGTGTTTTTAAGGAAGGCAAAGGTCATGGTGCCTGTAGGCATTCAGCTAAAAGATTTAAAATTCTTACCAAAAATAGCTTATGAATATACAAATACCATTCACATAGACAAGATAAATAGGCCTTCTCTTGTCTCTCTTTAAAATATCCTGGGCTAAACCAGTTTCCAAAGAAAATACTGTAGGATGATCTTGAATCGTATTAGAAATCTATTTCTTAATCCCAATCTCATCTCTACCTCAGGGCATGGAGCTGTAGTTGGGAACATGGATCTTCAAATGGATGCCGCTTCCTTCTCGTTAATCTAGGAGTTCCAAGTCATTTTCAGGATTGAATGTGACCATAGGCTACCCAAGGCTGCAGTTGGCCTTACTTGATGCAAACTTTGTATGACCTCCCATTGCTGCTACAAAGCAAAGCAAAGGTATAATCTTTTTAACACGAGCGAACACTTGGAAGTTCAAAATCTCTGTGAGCTCCAATCTTGCAAAGCGCTCGAGATGCTTTGTTCACTCTAGTTAAAAGTTGGTTGGTTGGTTTTTAAATAAGTTAGTAGCCCTTTTCTTGTAAACCACAGCAGTAAACATTTGTGCCCTGTGTATAAAGATAGCTCAAAGCATCCATGGCTCTGAGAGGTAGCGAATTCCCTAGTGGTTTTAGAATATGTCCGTGAAAATAGTTGTTGCCAGAACCCATCACCTCTCTTGATTTCATAAATAAAATTAAATTAGCACCTGGCTACGAGAGTGGTTTTTTGTTGTTTTTTGTTTTTTAAAGAGCTCTGGTGCAAGCTTATTTGATGTGTGTTTTCAGTCTGTCATTTTTCAAATGGTGATTTCTAATGCTTTGCGGTGGGAGCTGACATAAAATGCCAGTGACATTTTAAGATCACCGAATCTAAATGTTTAAACTGCTAGGAGTAAGGGCATTTAGAGGGAACTTCGGCTAGATGCAAAGTGCACACTGCCTATCCGCCAGGACTAAAAACGTAAATCCACATTCTCTGCCAAAAGCCTGGGTTTCTTTCAATGTTTGCGAACCAATATGACTTTTCCCCCTTCCTCCTGGTTGCTGAACCTTCCAGGTCAAATCTCTTCTCTCACTACCTGGGACCTCAATGTGAGGGCAGCTCTTTGGAATGAGGCTGCGTGTCTACTCGGGTAGAAAATTGATTTCCTCGGTTTGACGTAGGACACAATCCTTGTGTTGGGGTAGGAGAGGGCTCTGGGCAGTAGTGAGAGAAGACCAAAGGAGAAAACATGTCTGCATTACAAACTACTGGGTTATGACAGATGGACGTGTAGCATTCAAAGGGATGATGGGAAAATCCAAACTGCTCCCCGAAAACACCCTAGCTGCCATTTACAGCACTTCTTAAGCAGATGTGTACTTATATATGGGTAATTAGGTAGGCCCCCCCCCCCCCAGGATGGACACTAACAAATTAAGAGGACCAACACTTTCCCCTTGAAAGACCCCCCACCACCACAACAATATAATACACATAGTACAATAAAAGTTGATAAAACATTTCAGGTCTAAGTTTTCTTAATAATAGGACCAAAAAAGAAAATATCCCCCTTATGTAGTATTATCTGAAACTATCAGTGCTTCCTTGCCTTTCTTCATTTTATTGCCTTTCAGAATAGATTAATTTCCCTGAAAGATCGAATTTACAATCTTCTGCTGATTGAAACATTTGAAGCAGTGATTGATGGAGTAACAGTGAGGCAGTTTGTGCAGCTGTGAGTGAAGCAGGTACCCCCAGCACCTGCGGATTTTGCTTCCCCGGTCCCCGCTACGCGTCCAGGTCCCCCACCCCCAGCCCAACTGCGTCCCCTCCTGGATGGTCACTCATCGACTCCGGTGAGATGGCGTGATTTCTGAGGTTGGAAATAAAGTGCTCCATCTGCTTTTACAAAATAATAACCGTTTAGGGGAGATGAAGGGAATCGGAGCCCTAGTTTCTCTCGCGTGGAAGACGGTTAAGTCCCAAAGGACCACCCTGTGATACTGGATTTCTGAAATACCCTATGGTTTTATATTGCTGAGCTCTAGGGACAGACTAGCTCGGGAGAACTGAGGACGGCGGGCGACCTACAGGGGCCACTTCTACACAGGTGGGTTTGGCTCTGCCGAGAAAAGAAAGGGCCGGCTCTCCGGGTGGGGCTGGGGGGCGCGGCGGGGGCGTGTCGGGGGCGGGGGCGGGGGCGGGGGGCGAAGCTCGGTGGCGAACGTGGGCAAACCGGTCCGGGCGGCGGGGGCTACGGGGGGGGCGGCTCCTGCAAGACCGACGACTACACCGCGACGCTGGAAGTCACTGAGCTCCGGGGCGCACGGGCTCGGAGGGCGGGGCGGGGCGGGGCGCGGCGGGGCGCGGCGGGGCGCGCGCTCAGAGCCGGGTCTGCGCCTCGGGGATGTAGATCTCGATGCTCTCGGCGCTCTCGGTGGCCGAGTTCTGGCGGACGGACGCGGCGCGCTTGGCGGCCATCAGGCGCTTGCGGGCCTCCTGGCGCTGCGAGCTCTCCAGCGAGCGCTCCCGGATCAGCGGCGCGGGGCCCTTCGCCGGCTTCTTTGGCACTGGAGGAGGGGCCCTTCTCTCCTGATCAAAGCAGAAGGTTCAGGACATTACACAGCTTCTCAGGACAAGCTTGGGGAAAACTGGGATAGGTCAGGAGTTAGAACACGCACACCTTTTTTTTTTTTTTTTTCGGTTTTTGTTTGTTTTAAACCTAAGGGTGGTTAGTTCTGATCTGCACACCGTAAATATATATATATATATTTTTTTTTTTTTTCTTTCTTTCTTTATTATTCTGGCTTGGGTATTCAAAAGTTGCAGGGGGTGGGTGGGGAATGAACACCGGGAAGCTTAAGGTCAAGCGTAAGGCTGAACTGCAGAACTAGTCTCTCCAAGGGAAGGATGTGGGTATTTAAAATGCCCCCCAAAGGACAGCCCGGGTGGCCCAGCGGTTTAGCGCCGCCTTCAGCCTGGAGTGGATCCTGGCGACCCGGGATCGAGTCCCACGTCGGGCTCCCTGTGTGGGGCCTGCTTCTCCCTCTGCCTCTCTCTCTGTGTCTGTCCTGAATAGATAAAACCTTAAAAATAAATAAATAAGTAAAATGCCCCCAAAGGCTGCAGCTCCCAGCACAGTTTAGTGTGATCCTCCCTGGAGGATGGCTGGGGCGGGGGCGGGGGGCTCGGGCAGCGGCAGCCCCCTCTAAGGAGGCGAGGCAGCAGGTGCAAGCTGGGCTCAGAGTTTAAAAACATCCCCGCCCGCTCCACACCCAAACCTAAATGGTCCAAATGAGGAAGAAGAGATGGTAAGCCTGTGTGTGCTGTAGCTTTGCTGATGCCACGGTGAGCTATACCCGTTTGCACATCACACACAAACGCACAGCGATATACTTTCTGGGGTCACCCCTGGAGAGAGGACACTGGTTGTTCCTATCCTGGGGAGAGGGGGCCCGGGAGGGAAGGCTGGATTCAGTTCCAGGATGGCTTCTAACACATCCCCCTGGGATGTCACTCCTGAGGGCCTTCAGGATGGCTGTGGTGGCCCAGAAGGCAATCCCAGGGACAGGCACTGTGCCCTGAAAATCTAACACTGAAAGAAGTTCCCCCTCAGCATCAGCAAACTGTGAAATGGTTGGATATTTTTCAAAGCCACTGCAAAAACAAGAACCATTCAACACTTGGGTCTCAGGAAAAAAAAAAAATGCAGTGGGAAAGAAATGAATCTAAACCACCAAGGAATTGTAGGTTGGTGAGCTTTCGAGCTCCGAAAAGGTCTGTGTGAATCTGTTGTTTTCGTTCTCAGTGAAATACCTTCAATTCTCAGGACACAAACATGAAAGTTATCTTACAAAAGGGATTCTGTGATTCTCCAAAGGGCACTCTTTGTGTCTTGACACTTACACAGTCATTGCAGCAAATCCTCCTTGCTTGCCGGGGTGAAGTGCCTAGATAAATTTATTACCCTGGAGTTTGCCCACAAGCTGCTTAAGGTAGAATCTGCGTGGACAGAAAAGGGAGGTACGGAGTGCAAACAGTATTTGGCCAACTCTGATTGTGCTTGTTCGTTTCTTCCCTTCAAGTTCATGGGATGCTGAAAAGGTCTGGTCATAGACAAAGTGTACAAAAATTTAGAAATCAAGTTGGCTAATGACTCACTGTGTAAATGTCAATAGGGTACATATGTCAGTTCTGAGCATCACAATTTTCGGACATTTTAGATCTTCATTGTTGGGTCACTTAGTGACATTTTGAAAAGTAAGAATATTGGAAACGTTTTAGTCATATCTTCCTTTACTCATGCTTAAAAAAAACTAATATTTGAAAAAAAATCAATGAATGAGAAGCTAGATGGATCAACACTAGACACTAAATTACCAGTATGTATGTACATCTGTAGCGTTTTCTTAAAATAAGAACAATTTAAAAGCTTATTTAGTAGGCAGTTTTTAAACACAGATTAAAGAAAACTAGATTGGGTGCAAATGTCTGGTCCCAAGTGAGAGGCCACACATATGTCAATGATCCTTTCATACTTAACACTAATACCCCCAGGTTGATGGTGACAGAATTGGAGTTGAGGGACAATGACAATAACCCTCCTGTCAATTATGCATTGGCCCTTGGGACCGGATTTCTTCTGGGAGTCTACTGACCCTATGAACCTGGATACTATGATGGAGAGCAGCAGATTGGACTGGATTACTCTTAGCTCTCCCATGGGTAAGGAGATCTGAAAAAGGCAGGGCCACCAATGCTTCATGGGAATAGCCAAGCCTAATTTTTAGAAGTTGAATCTCTTGGGAACTGTTTGACCTCAGGCCCTAGGAGAGCAAAGGGTTAAAAAAGTCAAGAGTGACAGGCCAGCCTAGGGCGGTGGATATTGGATACCTGTGTGAGCCTGGTGGAACCACCATAATCAAATGTGAAAATTGCAGTTTATGAATTAAACTAAAAGATTTTGAGTCTTTATTTCTAAACTTTTGAATGAGGAACCCAGTGAGCAATAGTTCCCAAAGGCAAATCAACCAAAAGTAGAACTCTTGAAAAAAAAAAAAAATCCCAACATTTATGATTACTGTGAAACTTTACGGTGTATATTTTAAAACTTGAACAACAGTGGTTTCTTTATTACTATATTTATGAAATGATTATCAAAGTCGGTTAGTTTTCAGGGCTTCCTATTTTTCTCAGAAACACATCCTAGGGGTGTAAGGAAGTTGAACTCTTTGCTCTACATAATCATGCACTGAAGATGTCATTTATTTTAGTTTAAAAAGCAAAATGGAGGCAGTTCCTTCCAGTGACTAAAATGGTTTAACTTAAAGTTTAATTAACAAAAAAGCCACATTCCCATTTTCCAATTCACAAAGACAGGTTTTTCTTTAAAAATATGCCTGAAACATATTACAGATAATATCCCAAGTGATTACTATGTAAACATTGTCATTACAATGAGATTAATATGATATCAGCTCCATTTCACATTGTAAACAGCAAGACTGAATGCAGAAGCCTATTTAGACTGTCCAGTGTTTGTGCAGGTTTTTAAATGAACCATACAAAATCTACATTGTTCTACCTTCTTGTCAAGAGGATCCATCTGTTTCCAATTATTGGCCTTTAACTGATGAAGTTCATCAAATTTCATACTAATATTTTCTATGGACAACTGCAGCATGTCCCAGAACCCCGCCAAATCCTGGGAGGTGGGCCTCGGATGAGCATTGGGATTCTGTACAAGAGAAAGAAAAACATTCACGCTTTAGAGGTAGTCTGTGACAACAAGCACTAAAGGGGTATTTTCAAATATTTCAAATAACATAAAGGGGATGAGTTCCTGTCAGCTTTCAAATAGGAGATAAAAGTGAGGCTACAAATAGTAATACTATCATCTATCTATCTATCTATCTATCTATCTATCTATCTATCTATTATCTATATCTATCAAGATTTATTAAGGAAGAATTGACAAATAACAACTGTAAGATATTTAAAGTGTACAACATGATGATTTGATATATTCACACATTGTATAAGGATGCATCCCATGGGGCACCTGGGTGACTCAGTGGTTGGGCGTCTGCATTTGGCTCAGGTGGGGTGATCCCAGGGTCCTGGGATGGAACCGCATCGGGCTCCCTGAGGGGAGCCTGCGTCTCCCTCTGCCTATGTCTCTGCCTTTCTCTGTGTGCCTCTCATGAATAAATAAATAAAATCTTTTTTAAAAAAAGGATGCATCCCACAGAATTAATAAACACATCCATCACATCACATATTTATCTTTTTGTATGTGTGTGAGAGAATTTAAAGTTCAACTCTCAGCAAATTTCAGTTATACAATACGGTGGTATCAGCCAGAGTCACCTTGGTTGCACATTTAAATCTTCAGACTTTATTCGTCTTATAACCGAAAATCTGTACCTTTTTAACAATCTCTCCCCTTCTCCCCACCCCCAAACTCCTGGCAACCACTTTTCTACTCTCTCTTTCTATGGTTTCGATGCTTTTTAAAAGATTCTATTTCAAATGGTAATTTTATACACTCATCCCTCTGAGTCAATGATCCTCAAATGTCAAGGTTGTAAAACTCTTCTTTTGTAATACAACATCTATCAATGTGATAGGGGGAGAGAGGCCAAACATCAAAAAACTATGGCAAGATGCATTTAAAACCTATTTAAATGAAGATACTGTCTCTGGGGAAAAATACAATATATTATTATTAGATTTGGAATCTGCCTCCATGCCATCCAACTTATTCAGAGAACAGATAACGAATCTATGGTAAGATTTGTTTTAGCAATTGTGTTGAGTGAAACAATAGGGTAAACAAATGATGAGTAATAAAATAATTGGATTTTTATAGTACTATGTGTTTAACAATTAAGATGTTACTAATGTAGGAAGTTATTTTATCATACAAGTAGTTTGACAGAATCATTTGGAAATGAGTTTTCAATCAACTATAACATAAAATAGCAAATGTGAGAACACATATCTACACATACACATAGATGTCTGTAATGACCCATTTTCTAGGTAATATTAAATATTCTTCAGTGTTTAAGGATTGACTTTTTTCCCCCATCCATATATCCCTGAGAGGTACTACAAAGTATAAACCACTAATTTGTATGATGTAAACCAGACAAAACATAACTAAGAGATTGAAGGTGTCCTGCTCATTGTTAATCACTATCACCAAAAGTAGCTAAAGGCATTCATGGTTAACTGGATGGGAGCCTCCAGATGTCAGAGGCTTCCATCTGGTCAGTTTTGGTTACCCGTGGGTATTCAAGCCAGCTTGATACATTGTGAAACCTCACACCATATAATAATCTGAGGCCATTTGTACTTGAAAAACCAACTTTCAGAAAGTGCAAGATCATAAAGTTAATAGGTTACAAAGAACCTTTTAGCCCTTGATGGACTAACATTATTGGTCTGGCTTCCAAATAAATACAAGTAAAAATGTATTTATAAAGTTATACTTCTAAAACTACCCATAGTTCTGGAATTCATTGGAAGATGTAAATTCTAAAGTTTGTTAAGTGTATGGTTTAAACTCTAGTCTACTGACACTAGAACTAAAGAGTTTCTCTGTAGTTTTTTCATTTAGGAAACTAAAGAAAAATTTTTTCAACATCTAGGTTCAGAACAGATAGATAATAGCTTTAACAAAGTACACTGCAAATAGAGTTTTATGGTCTTCCTTATCTCCCCAGCAACTAAGAACTAAATTGTTCATATTTGGGAGTTTACTGAAGTCTTTTAGGTCACAAGTTCTATTGGCAAAATTGTTTCAGTGCAGCAATGCATGACATGATAGTTGGGTAGGCCCAAAGAGTTTGTTTAATTCTATACCGTGGGCAATTTGTTCTCTCCTCCCCAAGAATCTCTTGCCCCTGCATGGTCAAGGGGACAGACAGGGAAGCAAGGAGAAAATCTGTGGGTCATGTGACATTCCATGCACAAGGAGTTCAAGTTCTTGCCTGAGACTGAACCAGACTTGTAGATCAGAGGTGATGGAGGGTGTGGAAGGATGAAGGGGGCTGGGTTCCTTAGTTTAGTTTGTTTGGGAAAAGTAATGCTTGTCCATTTATTCTATGCCTGAAACTCTAGCCTGGGATAACATGCAAGGGCTTTCAAGTGTTTTCTTCCTCAGGGTAAGAACTCAAGGAAGGAGAGCTGGGTCTGGTTGTGGCCAATCTTAGCTGCATTTTCTGAACTAGGCAATGCCACCACCCAGCAATCATGTTTCTTACTCCAGAGGAGGCAGAGACACTGACCAGTCCCACATCTATCTAGGAGGGTGAGAAGTAGAACTCAATAGTAGAAATCTTCGGGTTAAGGGGATATCAAACAGGGACAGAGGTCAAACAGACTGGGATTTGAGTCTTGGCTTTGCCTCTTACCAGGTGACCCTGGCCAAATTATGTATTTATTTATCTTTTTTTTCCTGGCCAAGTTATTTAGCTTTCCCATATCCATTTTCCTCAACTGTAAAGCTGTCATAAAAATAATGTCACTATCTGCTCCATAGGGTTGCTTTGAGGATCGAACCAGATCATACATCTATCAGCCCTCAGCACAGTGCCTGGCACACAGTGGGCTTTCCGTCTTCCCCTTCTGGGGCAGAATCTGAATCAGCCATCATCGGTGGCTCTCTGCCTAAAGTGTAGTTCTGCTTCCTACGTCTAACATGCTGCCCACATTTCCAACTAAGTTCCTCTAGTGGTGAAGGCACGTGAACTCATCAAGAACTGGGAAATGTCAAAAGCTGGCTTTAACAAAGTTAACCTTTCCTAGAAATCCGCAAATTTTTCAAAACGTTTTGTCTGCAATGTCATCCTCAAAATCTGCACAGTGTTTGTGTTCTACTTCGTAATATATCTGCTTATCCTATAATTCTGTTAAAAAGTGTGCTGTGTTTGCCCTGTAGTGTGTATATATGGGTTTCCATGTATTCTTTAGCCAGTTTGAGACATATAGCTTTATATGAACTTTTGTACATTTAAAGAGCAAAGAGTCATGTTAATTAAGACCTGTGACACATTACAAGTTCGCAAATCAGCAGGAATTCTGTTCGTGGGACACAGTGAAGCTCAATAAAACATTTGTTGGATTCACTTATCAGTACATTTACTAATCTATATTATCTCATAATCCGGAATAGAATTTCTGAGAAGGAGGAAAAAGGGCCAGGTAATTTTTGCTGAGGGAAGGGAAGACAAACTGCAGATGTGGGGGGTGGGTGTGAGGAGGAGGAAAAGGATAGCTCCCAAAAGCGAAGTTTCAGAAAGAGAAGCCTGATGCAGAGGAGTGGAGAACACCAACTTTTGCATGCTTTCCACTTTCTCTTGATTGAACCCCATCTTGATAAATCAATCCCATTCAGTCTATATTTGTCCTTGTGAACAAGATGATGTGGTTAAAACTCTAAAATCATAGCCAATTAGATTGCAAATGATCATGTTTTTACTTTCCACAAGATAAACAAATTGCTTTTCATGTTCTTTGTTTTAGAGCAAGCCTGACCAACAATTGGCCAATAAACACTGTTCTTATGGAACAACATTTGCAGAGATCATAGCAGTTTTTTTAAAGAGGCATATGTGAGGAAGCTCTTGCCCTTGTATTTTGCAGCCAATTTAAAAAATGTTGACGCTAGTGATGTTTTTGTGTCTTCGTTTGTCTTTCTTTCTTTTTTTTTTTTTTTTAAAGATTTTATTTATTTTTTTGAGAGAGAGAGAGTGAGAGCACGAGGGGGAAGAGCAGGCTCCCCACTGAGCAGAGAGCCTGGCGGGGCTTGATCTCAGGACCCTGGGATCACCGCCCAAGCCACAGGTGGATGCTCAACAGACTGAGCCACCCAGGCACCTTTGTTTTTCTTTATTCGGTTTCTGTATGTCCAAGAAAGATGAATTATTCATCCCTCTCAAGGAGATCGAATCTACCCTTTGCGATGCTGTCCACCTCTGGCCTTGAATTAAAACTGAACCCTGATGATGAAACAGGCACTGAGGGTATTTCAGAAGGAAAATCATTATCCAAAATGGTTTTCTGTAATACTATTTTTGAAATATCAGGCAGTTCCATATTTTGGTAAGAATTATGAAATCAGGGCTGCCACATGAATGCCAGGAGGATGGAAAATTTTCTGTTATAAAAAACAAAACAAAACAATGGGATGCCTCGGTGGCTCAGTGGTTGCGCATCTACCTTTGGCTGAGGTCTGGATCCCAGAGTCCCGGGATAGAGTCCCGCATCGGGCTCCCTGCTTCTCCCTCGGCCTATGTCTCTGCCTTTCTCTCCGTGTGTCTCAAGAATAAATAAAATATTAAAAAAAAAAACAAACCAGAAAATGGGAGTTTTAATCTGATTGGATTTATCTTCTAAGATAATTTAAATATAAAACTGATATTTCTAATTTTAAGAAAAGCAGGAAACAGGATTCGTCAGAAAACTCGCTCTCTTACAGGTGAGAGAGTCCAATGTGCCTTCATGTGGCTCAAAATCAGTTTTGCTTCAGTTGGCACCAGTCTTGACAACCTGCTCTTCTCCTGACTAGCTGGGAAGTGGGAGCGACGGGGAATGTTACCTACCAGGTTTTCTTCACATAGTTCTCTGAACTGGTAGAATTTCTGGGCCATGAGAAGTTGGGCACTGCCCACTGCGGTGCGGATTTTCCCTAGAACTGAAAAAAGCAAACATACAAGAAGTTTACACATTAGGTCTCACTGCTGAGATTTAGTCTGGTAAAGCAAGGAGGAAGTTACGCTGTCATAATTAGGGAAAACAGCACACACGCAGCTCGTGAACACACCCCCACACTCCAGATGTCAGGGGCTTCCATCTGGTCAGTTTTGGTTACCTGTGGGTATTCAAGCCAGCTTGATACACTGTGAAACCTCACACCATTTAACAACCTGAGGCCATTTGTACTTGAAAAACCAACTTTCAGAAAGTGCAAAGTCATCAAAGTTAATAGGTTACAAAGAACCTTTTAGCCCTTGATAGACTAACATTATTGGTCTGGCTTCCAAATAAATACAAGTAAAAATGTATTTATAAAGTTATACTTCTAGGGCAGCCCAGGTGGCCCAGCAGTTTAGTGCCGCCTTCCGCCCAGGGTGTGATCCTGGGGACCCAGGTCGAATCCCACGTCGGGCTCCCTGTGTGGAGCCTGCTTCTCCCTCTGCCTGTGTCTCTGCCTCTGTGTGTGTGTGTGTGTGTGTGTGTGTGTATGCATGTTTCTCATGAATAAATAAATAAAATCTTTTTAAAAAATGAAGTTATACTTCTAAAACTACCACACACACACACACACACACACACACACACACACACACACACTGCCCCGTGCTGGTCTACAGAACAGAGAGAGGCTCCTAGGTTGACGTGTAAAACCGACTTGGAAAAAAAACACATGCTCATCACACACATTTCTTAGGGATGACGACGAAGTGTTCCATCACAGCGCCGGCGCTTCCCGAGAGGAGGCACATCGGTCCCCCCAGGCCTTTTACTGCAGGGATGAATGTCCAGTGTTTATCAACACAGTTATGGATTTACAATCAGGGTCCGCTGGCTCGTTTTTTCTGATCCAAATCCGAACACAAGAAAGGCCATCCTACCCTGGATGGGGGAGCTCTGGGCACCCCACATCCTATAGCCACAGCCTTCGGTCCTTTTCCGAGCCCGGCCGCCGGGGCAGTCAGGAAAGTGCCACGGCCAGTTGAAAGATTTCCTAAGGAAGGAACATTTTCAGCCTGTTGCCTAGGGAACACCAGCACCGGTCCAGCTCTTCCACTCGACAGACCAATTTTATTGTTAATATAGGTTTAATTCCCTCTGCACTGGGCTGAAAATCTCCTTTGCAAGCTACTTCTTGTCTTCGGAGGTGTAGACCAAAGCGAGAGGTGTGCTGAGCCGGGGGAGCCCTGCTGAGCGGTACCCCCGTGCCCCCCGCTGCCCTCCACCCGCGCCCTCCTCCAGGCCGGCAAGGAGGGGAGAGGGCGCCCCATTTGCCTCTGCACAGAAAACCAGAGAGGGGGCCGCTCAGCAGGCCCTGGCCCCGGGCTGCAACCGCCGGGCATGCCCTGGTTGTCCTGTTGTGACTTTACAGAGCCTGAGGCCAAGCAGCGGGGCCCACGAGGTCTCCCTTTCTCGACCTCGGTCCCCACGAACTGCGAGGAGAAAACAAAAGAATAAGAATCTTCGTTTGGGCTCAGGGGGTTCTAGCAATTTTCTTCCCTGCTTACAACTGTCAGACTACAAACAAACAAAGCCCAAAACTTCAAACCCCAAACACTGCCAGGCTAGGTAAGGTTGATGATGCACGTCACACCTCGACGTTACTCAGTATTTCAGCACACACACACACACACACACACACACACACACACACCCAGGAGTCAGGGTGTTCACTTCACACACTCTGTCACCAGTCACAGCAAACTGGCTCCTCAGGGATCGCTGGAGGTCCCTGGACGGCCACCAGACAGCCATTCCTCAGGCCTAAGTGTCTGCTCTTAACGTCTTTTGGGATGGTTATCCTATAACCATCTTAACCCACGGATCCGGGGTGAGGCCCTCCTGCCTTTCTCACACCCCTGAAGCAGAAAGGAAAGAGCATATGGAGGAGACACGGGGCATCATCACATCATCGTAGCTAAGGGTTCAGGCTCTGAGGTGGCCGAGGGTTCTTGCTCCAACACTTACCAGCCCCTGCCCCCAACACTTAATCTCTGCGCTAACATGACTTATTTGTAGGGTGAAAGCAGTAATACCTGGGAAACGCTTAGGACAGTGTCCGATAGGGCAGCCCGGGTGGCTCAGTGGTTTAGCGCTGACTTCGGCCCAGGGCCTGATCCTGGAGACGCAGGATCGAGTCCCATGTCAGGCTCCGTGCATGGAGCCTGCTTCTCCCTCTGCCTCTCTCTGTCTCTCATGAATAAATACTTTTTTTTTTTTTTTTAAAAAGGACAGTGTCCAATATATAGCAAAGGACCAATAGGTGTTTGTTATTCCCAAGGGCCAGGACACTACTCTGCCTCTGTCCCACCTGTGGACCTCACGCTTGCTCTGCCCAGAAGAGAAGAGGAAAAAAACCAAAGTCTGGATCGGTCTCCAGACATCGTTGGTTGCCTGGGACAGGTATGTGCTTCGGATGACCTGTCCCAGATCTGAGACAGTTCTGAGGAGGCATTTCCTGTGAACATGTGGCTTTAGGCAGACTCCAAGGTCCCTAGAAACATCTCTGAATGATGCTGCTGATGGGTCAGATTGTGACACCAGCAAATCTCAGAATGAACCCTGGGAACTTAGAACTAGTACCAAGGGGTCTCCAATTTGCTGGCTGGGAAATTTGCATAACGCCTGTCACAGAATTCAAGCTATTCTGATATTTTTCAAAATTTTGAGTTAATGGTTCTCAATTACACCTAAATACCTGTGCTGTATAATAGATTACCATAATAAGAGTAGCTAAGTAAGGCAGTGATTCTCAAATGAGAAGAAAACACCGCTCCAATCTTTGAGGCAACACCCAACCCTATATGTAGGGGCTAACTCAGATGTCGTCTTCTTCTTCTTCTTCTTCTTTAAGATTTTATTTATTTATTCATGAGAGACATACAGACAGAGGTAGAGACATAGGCAGAGGGAGAAGCAGGTGTCCTGTGGGGAGCCTGATGTGGGATTCATCCCAGGACCCCAGGATCACAACCTGAGCCAAAAGCAGATGCTCAACCACTGAGCCACTCAGGCATCCCTACAGATGTCTTCTTGAAAGTAAAACAAAGGGTATCTTTCTTCATTCAGCATCATCTGGTGAGAGCTATAGATTTGGAGCAAAAATGGGACACCTGGATGGCTCAGCAGAAGGCTCAGAAGCACCTGCCTTCAGCCCAGGGCGTGATCCTGGAGACCCAGAATGGAGTCCCGCATGGGGCTCCCTGCGTGGAGCCTGCTTCTCCCTCTGCCTGTGTCTCTGCCTCTCTCTCTCTCTCTCTCTTTCTCTGTGTCTCTCATGAATAAATAAATAAAATCTTTTTAAAAAATAAAATAAAATAAAAGATTTGGAGCAAAAATAACTGGGGTGGAGTTGTGACCCTTCTGATATCCATGTTTTTGTCATCATGTTCCTTGAGTGGAAATTCCCTACTGGCTCTGGGGTTGTGTGCATTTCCAGTGTCTGAGTGATAATCTTTCCTGGGCCCAGGGAGGGAAGATGCTCATGTGGGCCTTCAGTGAAACCATGCAACAGGAGGGCTTGGGGCAAGCAGACAAGAACTCCTACTTCTTTGCCCTCTACACTTTTGTATCTAGAGAACTAAAAACTCACTTTAATTTTTTTGGAGCTTTATTTATTTGGGAGAGAAAGAACATGCACATACATGTATATGGTGGGGGAGAGGGAGAGAGAGAGAGGGAGAGAATCTGAAGCAGACTCCACACTGAGTGAGGAGCCTGATGCAGGGCTTGACCTCACGACCCTGAGATCATGACCTGAGCTGAAATAAAAAGTTGGATACTTAGCTGACTGAGCCAGCCAGGCAGGCCTAAAATCTCACTTTAATTTTTAAGAAAAAAAAAAAAAAAAAAAGCTCCGATGGACTTTGTTCTGCTTTTCCATTAGACATATACTTGGTGTGTGAGATAACTCTCTCTTCTCCTGAAGGTAAATTTCCTATTTGTTATGTAAGCCTTGAGGAAGAAAAAAAAGCGAATGAAGAGGATGTACTCCTGCAGTGGCATTTAGTTGGTTTCCTTCACATTCTGGCCCATAGACCTTTTCCAGATTGTTCAACTCAAATATACTCAACCGTTCGTACCACCCATCACTGCATCTTCTGGAATCATGCTTCTCTGCTGTATTTCCTCAGACATGCTATTTAGTGCCAAGATTTATACTGTCTATTTATGTAATATTTAATCATATTATAGGCCTTGTTCTGCTGTGCCACTCTTTTTATGTAGGTAGTCTGGTCTCCCTAGGTGTCTTATAAAACCCTGACAGTTTGTTTTTAAGATTCCTTTCTTCCTTTCCTTTCCTTTCCTCCCCAGTTGTTAGTCTATTCCTCCATGGAAGAACAAAATAACAACCCCAAACACTGGTGAACTAAATTCCTCCTATTTTAGAGGTGCCCAAATCCCCCACTTATAATTCTGGACTCTTCTCATCCTGCAGTAGATGGTTAAGGGTGATCATGAGAGAGAGCACAGGCTGGGCTTTAGTTCAGCACAAAAAGCCAGGAAGATCTTTCGGAAGGTCATCACTGTTTGGTTTCTGCAAAGATCTGGCTATCCATATTTTTAAAAAAGATTTTATTTATTTGTTGGAGAAAGAGAGAGACCGAGAGAGCATGAACCCGGGGCTGGGCAGAATGAGACAGAGAAGCAGACTCCTCGCTGAGCAGGAAGCTTGGGACTTGGGATCATGACCTGAGCTGAAGGCGGACGCTTAACCCACTGAGTCACCCAGGCACCCCTCTGCCTATTTGTATTATTACCTTGTATTTCAAAGCACTTTCACATGCACATCTAATCAGATCCCCTCAGGACCCTGTGAGACAGAGCAGATATCATCATTTCATTTGAGAAAATTGTGCTTCAACTAAGAAGTGCCTTCCCTGGGGCCCTGTCTTCTCTCCACTCCCTCATTAGTTGTCTTCTTTTCTCTCAACTCCTACTGAAAACTGGGTCTGAATCTACTTAACATTAAGCCAACTGAGGGTGATTTCTTTCCTTAATCAACACTGTTCAGCCAGTGCCCCTGGACAGAAGGGGGGGCGGCCAGAGCAAGCTGATGGAAGAATGTGAGGGAGTTCAGCAAACTCCATCTCTGTTCCACAATCAGATGCGAGAGCAAAGCACATGTACACGAAGTAATTGTTGCACAGAGGAATTTCAGGAGTGAAAAGAATGTAGGAACCAGGGATCACTTGAAAGAGATGCTAGTGGGTGTAAGTTTTAAGTCTGGGCTTTCCTTTTAAAGGTTCCACATCATAATAGAAGCTGAGAAAGACTATTTTGGGGTGTGAGATGGGTCTCTTCTGAAAACTCTGGTTTTAAATCTGGCTACAGGCAGATAAAACCCCAGACACAGAAAGAAGAGCATACCTCCTCCTTCCCACTGACCCCTGTGGGGATGACTTTTATTTTGGGACCGGGGAGGTGGTTATAAAAGACTTAAGAGTGAAGAAAAGGGCAATCTCCTTTAATCCTGCAAGTGGATCCATGGCAAAGACGCAAGTATGCGGTGGTAGCAGCATAAAACAAGAAGTGCTTGATCCTGAAAGTCTTGTGAGCAGGGAAGACATGGTGAGGAACAGTCAACCGCATAAAAAAAAAAAAAGGAAGTCCTTAAGCATAATTAACATATGCAGCCTTTAATATTCCAAGAAGAATTAAGTCTCTCGAACTGAAAAGGCAGAAGCAGTGGTTTTTCTTACTGCTTCTGATTCTTTTTTTTTTTTTTTTTTAATATTTTACTTACTTATTCATGAGAGACACAGAAAGAGAGACAGAGACATAGGCAGAGGGAGAAGCAGGCTCCCTGTAGGGATCCTGATGCGGGACTCGATCCTAGGACCCCGAGATATGACCTGAGCCAAAGGCAGACACTCAACCACTGAGCCACCAGGATCCCCACTGTTTCTGATTTTTATCTAGTAGGCCCAACTCCACAATCACCGGGCCCCCACATTAGGCGTCAGAAACAGGGAAGAATAGGCATATTTCTTGTATCTTCAATAGCATGTCCCCGAAACCTGGATGCTAAAGATCAACACCAGTGGTGAGGCTCACCACTTCCTGCCCAGTGGACATGCGGGGGGCGGTGGGGTGGACGTTCCCCACGCCCTGCACCTACACAGTGATTCACCTAGTACACTCCCTTCCCAGTCTCACTTTCCTTCTCTGTGTAGCATACTGGAAAGAGCATGGGGTGGAAGTCAGGAATGCCACTTACCAGAGGCTGGTCTTGGGAGAGTTTAGTGTACTCTCAGACCTGGTTTTCTTTATCTGTCAAATAATCATAATACTATCTTCATAGGATTGCGATTATTTAATGAAATGATATACAAAAATTGTTAGACTGTAGCAGAAATTGTAACTCCTCTATTCTATTGACATTCTTTAGTTCTTGGGCATTTACCTGGGAAACTAAAAGGTGGCATGAGCCAAAACAGGGGATTATTTCTGCTGCTAATCTTCATACTCCAACCTCTCTCCCCAGTAGTGTGGACTGATTGAATGTCCTTTTTTTTTTTTTTTTTTTTTTTTTTTGTGGCTTTCACCCAGGCAGATTTAGGCAAGTGTCAATAACTTCTTTGGTCTGTGTGTATAAGGCATCCATAGCAATTATTCAGGGGCCCAGATCTTCCGGCATAGACTGGCATGGCTCCCCCACCTATCAGAGCTAGAATAATGGCCAACTGGTTGCTGGGTGATGGAGATACACAGAGAAGACAGACTCTAACCAGTGCTGAAGCTTATCCAGCTGGAGCCTTGTGCAAAAAGCAAGCTCACTGCAAAATGAAGGGCCGGAATCCTCCTCATGAGAAGCAGCTGTACTGCAAAACACACAACAAGGTCCATCATCAAGGGCAGAGCATGCTGGGAAAATCTTGCTAGCCTGGAGATCTACGTTCCCACCTTGTGTTCCAAACAGTGTTTAGTCATGTGGGTCAGTGCCACTATGAACCCATCATCTTCAAACTCAGCTGGTTTTTCATTGCTGTTCATTTGTCCTTTGAGATGATCTTTGTTACTGCCCTCTCTGACCCTCCCTCCCTTTCTGACTCTTACTTGCAACTCAACCCTGCTTCCTCATCTTCAGCAATAACCTTGCCTCCTATGAGAAGAAGAAAGCAGAATCAGGCAGGAATATTCTCATTGTTTGGCCTCTCCTAATACTTGTCTAGTCCCCTTAACCTCTAAAGGGTGTGGGGGTTCTCCATGATGGGTGAGCAGCCGACCTTTCTGGTTACTTAGATAACAGCAAAGATGCCAGGTGCCAGAAGAGAATTACTTACATTCATTCTTTTTTTTTTTTTTAAGGAGTCATAGTTTAAGGGACACCTGGGGGGACGCATGGGTGGCTCAGTGGTTGGGCGTTTGCCTTTGGCTCAGGGCCTGATCCCAGGGTCACCAGATCGAGTCCCACATTGGGCTCCCCCCAGGGAGTCTGCTTCTCCCTCTGCCTATGTCCCTGCCTCTTTCTCTGTGTTTCTCATGAATAAATAAATAAAATCTTTAAAAATAAAATTAAAAAAATTTAAAAATATGGAACACCTGGGTGGCTCAGTGTTTGAGGGTCTGCCTTTGGCTCAGGTTGTGATCCCAGGGTCCTGGGATAGAGTCTCCCTCTGCCTATGTCCCTGCCTCTCTGTCTGTGTCTCTCATGAATAAATAAATTAAAAATCTTTAAAAAAAAAAAAAGAAAGAAATCACCCTTTAATATTTTGGTGACTACTTTTCCTGAAAACAGACACCTACACATCCATACATCAAATCCCATTGTGTATGTGGGACCATGCATACATACTCTTGCATAAACTGCATTTTTTAACGCAGCTTAACATTACAAATATATTTCCATATCAATAAATACATTTCTGCAATTATATTTCTACACTATAATTTTAATAGCTACATACTAGTTCATGATATAGGGTTTATGTGTTTTATATTGAAAATAACTTCTGTTTCTAATGTCACCTCTAAAGACTTTTTCTTTTCTTTTTGGAGATTTTTAATTTATTTATTCGTGAGAGATACAGAGAGAGAGGCAGAGACACAGGCAGAGGGAGAAGCAGGCTCCATGCAGGGAGCCCGATGTGGGACTCCATCCTGGGACCCCAGGATCACGCCCTGAGCTGAAGGCAGAGGCTCAATGGCTGAGCCACCCAGGGGTTCCTTAAAGACTTTTTTACATTCACTCTTCTCGTATACCTGAGTCCTCGGCCTTATTCCCTTCTAGCTGCTCTGAGAATATACTACATAAATCTGTCCCCATCTCTACAATCTCTGTTTCCTGTGCTAGAACACTACCGGGGATGCCTGTGAGCATCCATCCTCCCATCACTCTCATTCTAAGCGGTGATAGTCATGGGGGATCCTCCCCCATCTCATGATCCCCTCCAGCCTAGTTTATATTTAAAATTCCTTTTCTTCCTTGTCCTGGTCTGCACTGAGTCTTCCCAAGATTCAAAGGTTGAAGTCCTAACCCCCAATACCTTAGAATATGACTGTATTTGGAGACAGGGCCTTTGATTCTGTAATTAAATTAAAAAGAGGTCATCAGGGTGGGTCCTCACGCAATGTAACTGGTGTCCTTATAAGAGGAGATCAGAACACAGACCCACAGAGGGAAAACCAGTTGCAAGCCAAGGGGCCTCAGAAGAAACCAGCACCTTGATTTCAGACTTCCAGCCTCCCAAACCGAAAACGTCATCTCTGTTCAGGCCAGCAGTGTGTGGGACTTTGTGATGGCAGCCCTGGTGGACTAACACCTTCCTGCGAATGCTCTGGAAAGGACGGACTGCCTCTGCTCCTCTACTTCCTCAGCCACCATTTGTCTCCCTACTCTGCTGCCTGGCCTCTCTTCACCCCCCTTACCCCCCCACCCCCACCCCATAGCTCTGCATTTGGCACAAAGGCTCCCACACACAGTCTCTGGCTCTGACACTGCATTCTTTCTTCCTTAGGGCTCTCTCCTGTCACCTCATAAATGCTGAACACAAAATTCAGTCCCAAGCCCACTTTCCTTACTCTGCTTGCACCAGTTCATCACTCTCCTCGTTTCAGCTATTTTGGAAATTTGTTTGTTTCCCAGATGTGTAACTCCAGCGTCTAACAAGCCCTCAAGCTGCAGGGCTGCATAGCTGAGCATCCACCGGACACCTCTTGTCTCCCCAGATCCGTATTTCCCTCAGGACTCCCTAGTTGATTACTACTAGGGTGACCAGGCTTCGTCACCCCATCCACCCTGTGACTGTTCTCCCTCCCTTGCCAATCTTGGAGGTTTGGTTTTATTTAGTAGGGGAACTAGAGTGTCTTTTTATCGCATTTAATTTCCATGCTTAAGACTTTCCCATGGCTCCATCTCATCCCTGGGGTAAGTGGGGAACTCTCTTCAATGGCTTGTAGGCAAGACCCACCTGTTCAGCTTTACCTCTGCACCCTCCACGGTGCTCTGGGTCCCCAGCTGCCCACATCTAAAAGCTGTTCTCTTCTCAGTGCCTTTGCTCAGGCTAGACACCAAGCTGGGGATGCCCCCTGCCTTGGTTCCTTCACTAACTCATCATCCTGCACTTAGGTATACCTCCTCCAGAAAACTCTACCTCCTTTCCCCTCTCCCTCCCTGTTACTCCTTAAGTTGCATAGAACTCTCTGCCCTTCCCACATTCTTTCCAACATGATCTATTTATATGTCTGACTTTCTAACCAAACCTCAAATCCTTCAATGGCACAGACTGTGCCCGTGTAATTCCTGGTGTCCTGGTGTTTTTCTGAACCAGAAAAATAAATTAGCTACAACTTTCCAGGACTCCCACATTCTGATTCTTTAAGGTTTTAGCATGTCTAGCGTCACTTTTTAAGTTAGAGTTCTGACTAATTAATTAGCTAATACAGTCTCAGTTGGGCTATGATTCCTTTTGGGTTTCTGTTTCTAGAACTATTTGGGCAGAGTTAGGCTACTTCTTGTTACTCATCTGGCTCCCCCCAATCCCAGTTGTAGACTTTAAGGGTGAAGAGGGAAAAGGAAAAAAAAGAAGAGGGAAAAGGAATTTTTAAAAAGTAGATCTACCCACTTTCTTTAAATTCATGTGGATTTGCCACACCAAATCTGTGTGATTTCAAGTTGGGATTATTCATGTAGAGGCATTCTTATTTACAAGTGTGTCCTCGTGGAAAAAATTTCTCCAACCAACTGCCCAGCTGCTCCTCAAACACATTTGTGATCCAGACCTACTGTCAACTAAGGGTCTCCATAGAAAACATGGATCTGTTTCATTCCTGGCTGATGGTGGTTGCTCTGCATTTTACAAGAGTGCATTTTTTTTTTTTTTTTGAGCCAAAAGTCAGTGGTTAATGAATACAGAATAGAATTCTCAAGTAGAATTTATACCATAGGGGATACCTGGGTGGCTCAATGGTTGAGCATCTTCCTTCAGCCCAGGGCATGATCCTGGAGACCCAGGATCTAATCCCACATCGGGCTCCCTGCATGGAGCCTGCTTCTCCCTCTCTGCCTATGTCTCTGCCTCTCTCTGTGTGTCTCTTGTAAATAAATAAATAAATAAAATCTTAAAAAAAAAAAGAAATTATGCCATAGGCTAAAAGCTTCCGTAGGGATCCCTGGGTGGCGCAGGGGTTTGGTGCCTGCCTTTGGCCCAGGGCATGATCCTGAAGACCCGGGATCGAATCCCACGTCGGGCTCCTGGTGCATGGAGCCTGCTTTTCCCTCTGCCTGTGTTTCTGCCTCTCTCTTTCTCTCTCTGTGACTATCATAAATAAATAAACATTTAAAAAAAAATAAAAAAAAATAAAAGCTTCCGTAGTGTTAAGACGTGGTGGGGGCAGGGGGGTAGGGTGGGGTCAGGAGGTATTTTTTTGTAAAGAGCAAGTTTTCAAAAGCTCAACTAATTTAATTTTTTCTCTCAGTTCATACTCCAGGAGTCTTACTCATAAAAGATGGTTATGTTTCAATCCATATTTCAATTTATATGAGCTATGAAATAAGAACATCATTTCTTGAGCTTTTGAAAGCCCAGTGAAATGAAATTAGTTGACATTTCCCTTGGGACACCCGGGTGGCTCAGCAAATGAGCATCTGCCTTCGGCTCAGGGTGTGATCCAGGGGTCCCGGGATCGAGTCCCACATCGGGCTCCCCACAGGAAGCCTGCTTCTGCCTCTGCCTGTGTCTCTGCCTCTCTCTGTGTCTCTCTCATGATTAAATAAATAAAATCTTTAAAAACAAAACAAAACAAAGATCCCTTGGCAATACAGAAGAAAAGAACTAAATCCTCTGTTGAAGTCTATTGCAAATATATTCCCCATAAATAGTTACTGTTGGAGAAAACCAGCAGAGTTCTTACCCGGGAGCTTGCCCCAGTGCCTCTCTGCGATCTCTGCCTCCCTGCAGTCCAGAGGTAGTTTGGAAACTGAGACACCACCGCCTGCGGCCTCCGCACCGGGAGATCCTCTGCAGGCCTGGCCTTCACTTTGCCACACACTCCACCTCTCCATGCCCGCACCCTCCTCAGCCTCAGCCTCCAGACTACTCCCAACGGAACACGCCCACAAAAGGATGCTCTGTGATGGCCTTCTGGCATCCAGACCTTTTTCTTTGTGCCCTGTGCTGTGCAGAGCAAAGTAAACTGAGCCTTCCAGAAGGTTAAGCATAAGACACATCACACATGCACGATTTCCTTGTCATTACCGCCACTTCCTCTGTGGTCACTAATTTCAGGTTGGCGAGACCTTAAAAGAAAGACTGCAGTGTGTGTGTAGGGGTGGTGGTGGTGTGTGTGGGAGCGTGTGCGCGCGCGACGGCTGGAGGAGGGAGGGAATTTTTGAAGATGACTTCAAAAGTAAGATGAGGGGGATCCCTGGGTGGCTCAGCGGTTTAGTGCCTGCCTTCAGACCAGGGTGTGATCCTGGAGAACCGGGATCGAGTCCCACATCAGGCTTCTTGCATGGAGCCTGCTTCTCCCTGTGCCTGTGTCTCTGCCTCTGTGTGTGTGTGTGTGATGAATAAATAAATAAAATGTTTTTTTAAAAATTTTTTTTAAAAAGTAAGATGAGAATAAACAGAAAAGAGCCAGGATGCACCCACCTCACCCTGCTTCAAAACACACGAGGCTTGAGGCAGAGGACCTGCAGAAATCAGAGGCCGCGCTCCTTTGCTTGCCACCCACAGGCTGCAGGGCCACGCCACGGGCAACCCGGGCCACAGGAGCCCGGTGATCGCACCGATCGGCGCTCCCAGGGATGACCGTGCGCAGCTTCTGTAACTCAACCTGAAACCAGGTGAACCCCACTGCAGGTTTCATCACCAGCCCCACGTTCGCTGCCAAGGCTCACAAGCCTTCTGGGGGACCCAAGGCCAAGTTTCACTAACTTGGATGCTATTACCAGGCAAAATTAAAGCGGAATTAATCGGCCTCCTGCACACGCTCTAGGTTTATCAGTTCATTTCAGATAAAGCCTGAAAATTCCGCATGTAAGTTGTCCACAATTCAGGAGGCAAAGATAGATTTCTGAGGACAATCAGCCAGTATTTCGCCCTGGGGCCACTGAAACCTGAGCCTCTGTTTTTCTCCGCATTGCTAGACTGCATTCCTAGTTAGGAGCATTTGGTTCCATCTGGCCATTTCATTCCCGGTCAGATAATACCAGACGTATCTATGTAACATACAAGCCACTGTCAAATAGCACTGAGCCATCTCCCCGAGACAGCTGGTTCACACAAGGGCTTCATTGTCTGAGAAAAGCTTGTATCATTTTACTTCAAGTGCTGGGGGAACAAGCATTCTATCAGCTGCCAGGCCTCGGAGGAAACCTCACTCGCTGCAGATTTTTATTATTTGGTCACCAAGCCAAAACTCTACCATTGACTCCTGGGGATGAACATTTAAAACAAGAACTGAAGTCTCTGCTCTGCTTTTATTTTTATCGGGGAACATAATAGCTCCATGCACCCAAAGAATTTACAGTTACACTTTGCAAAGATAATACCACGTTACCAGGCGACCACAAATGCCTGTTCTCATTCTGCCCTTTGTTGCACACATTTCACAGCTTCAGGTAAACCAGGAAAGGGTTTTTCCAGTTCTGGAATGTCCAAAACTACGTCCCTAGGAAGCAGCTGTCAGAATCTGGATAGTGGCATCGTAAAATAATTGATAACTGAATAATTATATAAAATCGATGGCTCCTTTCTTTTTTAATGCTCTAATCAGGAAAGATGACTGCAACTGCCCAACACCCTATATCTGGATCTCATGCTCCCACTGAGCGAATAGGTTCTGTTCCTAACTTCTTTTTCATCCCCCATGAACATAGCGCATTTTAAATTCAGGAAGATATTGAATGAAATACCTCACATTCTTTTTTTTTTTTTTTTATGTTTTAGATTTTATTTATTTACTTGAGAGAGAGACTGCACACAGAGGGAGAGGGAGAAGCAAACTCCCCCACTGAGCAGGGAGCCCAACCCATGAGATCATGACCTAAGCCGAAGGCATATGCTCAACCAACTGAGCCACCCAGGTCCCCAATACCTTACATTCTTATAAGCGTGATGAATAACTATGAGCATGATGATAGAGTGCTTCTTCTACTCCTTTCAGCTGCTGAAGACTTTTTTTGGAGGGAGGCAGGATTTTTTTGTGTGGTAAAATATACATCAGATCTACATTTCAACCATGTTTAAGTATACAGTTCAGAGGCTTTAGGTGCAGTTCAGAGGCATTTTAGGTACATTTTTTAATATTTAAGAATTGGGATGATTCCGGTGCCCTACAAAATAAACTAAGCAAGTATGGTAAGGATCTTCCTTTCTCTCACCCTAAACTACTTCCCCTTCCATGATGATTTTGAAGATACATCTCATAGGAGAGACCTGTCAAGGAGCCACCTACATCATATACCTTGAATGGACCTACTTGTAGGGGACCCAAAAACACATAAGGTGGCTTGGCCAAGAGATAGATATATCCAGGCTTGACCCATATGTCAAAGCTATTTTTCTGGATGTACACAAATTTTTTTTGAAGCTGGTAACTCAGACATTGGCTGTGCCTACCAGACAGGACTGGCCTCTGGCCTCTCTTCCTCTTTTTCTTTTTCTTTTCTTTCTTTTTTTTTTTTTAATAAAAAAAGAAAAGGCTAAATTAGAGAATGAGTAAAACAAAGGCCCTCTACGGCTCCAGGCACAGTTATCAGAACAGAATTGTGGTTGCCAAGGAGCCAGAGACAGATACATATGGAGAGCTTTAGAGGACAGCACCAAGCGACACACGACACACGGAGTATTATTATCTTGTCAAATGTTATTCATGTTGTATCTGTCCTATCAGACACTTCTGTGTTCTGTGACCTTGGACAAGATCCTGCCAGAGAGCTGTTCTGAGGGCAAATAAAACACCTGTCAAACCCTCCGGCCCACTGCCAGGGGTATTGTAAGGACAAGACGAATATTCTCTCTTGTGCTTCTATTTTCCCTTCCTCCTGGGGAGGGTGGCCACAGCTCTCTGGTCAGACCCTCACGGATTGGAGTTTGCCTCATTGGAAATTGGCAACTCTTTGACCTGTGAAATTTGGCATGGGAAGTTACCTCTGCACGATTTAGAATTCTGGGATGCTGGTAGATCGAGGCTCTTGGGTGTGAAGGATAAAGCTTTCAAGTGCTTGTCAAATGGAATCGTGTCCAAGAGCTGGACGGGGCATAGAGGGTTCATCTAGATTATTCAGCTGACCAACACAGAAGTCCTTTCTACCATTGCTGTGGCAGGTGCTCATCTCTCTCTGCCAGATTCTTGCTCTCATGATCAGAAGAGCTCATCACCTCACCAGGGAAGCCCCTTTCCCATTTCTGGCAACAACAACTGCTAGTTACTCATAGAGTATTCTATAGTATTCTGGGAAACATTTTTGCAAGGTAAAATACTTTTGTAAAACAGAATTTCCAAAATATTTCCAGGACTCAAATACATATTAATTGATCCCCTACTATGTACCAGGAACCATCAGAGGGGCGGTGACTGTACAGATGAGTGAAATAAGAATAATTTCTGTCCTCAGAGAGCTCACTTTACAGTGGAGGAGAGATACGTAGACGAGTATAAAATACTGTTGGAAATTGCTGATAGACAAATGTACAGGCTATTATGGAATCACCAGGGAGACACACCCAATTGAGCCTGAGGGGAAGCATTCCACAAACTTCCAGAAGGTGAGGCCCAAGCTGAGACTTGAAGGAAGTCTAGGCAAGATGGGCTTATATGAATGGATGCTACTAATTTGAATCAGCTCTGTACATTCAAAAAAGCATAAAGGGCATTTACATCTAAAATTTGTGTTAAATAAATAAATAAATAAATAAATAAATAAATAAATAAATAAATAAAATTTGTGTCAGCTGTTTGACCTAAAGTTATAAAATTATAGGGAAGCCTGGGTGGCTCAGGGGTTGAGCATCTGCCTTTGGCTCAAGGTGTGATACTGGAGTCTTGGGATCGAGTCCCACATGGGGCTCCCTGCATGGAGCCTGCCTTACCCTCCGCCTATGTCTCTGCCTCTGTCTGTGTGTCTCTCATGAATAAATGAATAAAAATTTTCAAAAAATAAAAAAATTTAAAGTTATAAAATTATATTCGAAAAAATTAATAATTTGGACTTTTCACTACAGACCATTGGCTTTATTTATTTTATTTTATTTTTTTATTTTTTAAGACCATTGGCTTTAAAACTGTATTCTAGAAACCCTAGAATCTTTTGGCTGTTAGGGGAGGGGCAGAGGTGTTGCTAGGGATCTTGGCATTAGAGGCTATGTTTCTTTCTTTCTTTTTTTTTTTTAAGATTTTATTTATTTATTCATGGAAAACAGAGAGAGAGGCAGAGACACAGGCAGAGAGAGAAGTAGGCTCCCCAGGAAGCCCAACGTGGGACTCGATCTCAGGACCCCAGGATCATGATCTGAGTCAAAGGCAGACGCTCAACCACTGAGATACCCAGACGCCCCTAAAATATGTTTCAAACTACAAAGGAAGACCAATGGTCCAGTGAAGCAGGTTTTGTTGCACACTTGCCACTTAAGACTGATTTATTCAGTTTAGTGCTTTTAAAGCAAAGTATCAAAAAATACTCCCACCCCTGGTAATCTTTGTCTGTTCTGCAACCACAACCACTGCACCTCCCTCCAGGCAGCAACCTTGTAAAATAAAGTGGTAGATCTGAGAAAATTTATCACTACTCTGAAGAAAATGTCCACAAAGGTGTATAGCTTATTAATGGTGGGAACTTCATGTACAAAGATAGCAATTATTATTCTTTAGAACCCCAACCCTTGTTATTGCAAAATACCTTCATATGGAATAGATTTGTTAAGTCCTATGTATAAGTTAATATTTTAAGTAACGTGAAGTAAAATTCTATAACAGTAAATGAATGGGTTGCTCTTTCGTGTTCATTACCTTGGGACTTTTCCAATAGTGTATGCTTCTAAATACAAAAATACTTCCCTTTTATCCCAAACACAAGATAAGAACTTGGTTTTCTTTTTTAAAATTTATTATTATTTATTTATTTATTTATTTATTTTTTAATGTATTTATTTATGGAGAACTCAGTTTTCTGACAAGACTTTCGCCTTTCAAATACATGTGTTTGTATCAAAACATGTTAACTTGTTTTCATACCTCCTTTAGTGTCACAGAAGATTTTCCTAAATCTTGATACAATGACTGTCCTATGCATCATTATAAAGCTGGGTTGAGAGAAGGAGATCTACTCTTAGATGGAAAAACAAAACCAGAAACAAAAAAACAACAAAAATCCAGATCAAAAGACAACAGATGAGCAGCTTTCCTAGGTCCTATTTGAAGTCAACCAGAAATTAGAATGAGCCCCACGTTAATGAGTTGAATGCACTGAAATCTGAAAGGTAGCTTGTTCTGTTGAGCAGTGCACCAGAGGCTGTCGCTCCTTAGACACCAGGATTTTTCCTAGGAAGCATCCAAGGAACTTCGGTTATACCCACAAGGGAAAAGGAGAATAAGATGTAAGTGCTAAGACTGTTTGCTGAAAACTACACCATCCATTGCTGTTAGGCAGTGCCTCCTTCACCTATCAGGCCAAAAGCTAAATCTGCTTGTGAATCAACACTCAGGTGAGCCTGCCATGGCAGCAACTGTTAGGGGCAAATGTCAAGGAGATTTACTTTCCCACTGCTAAGTTGTTTGTATTATAATACAAAAGAACAAAAAGCATGTTATAGAAACCTACTTATGGATTCTCTGCCCTGCCCCTAAAGGCGACAGGTAAGCTACTCAGCCAGTTGATAAGGTTCAGGCAGGAGGAATGAGTGCAGAGAAGAGCTGAGAACAAGACACAGCAAGGAAATCCCACAGTCTGCTAATTGATATTTTTCCAGACTCGGTTTTCATAAAAAATGCTTCTTTTATGGAAAACTCACAGCCCCTTGACACAATTAGTTTGGTTCATTTAATCTATTTAACATGATTTAACATAGTCTCAAGGCCTAATCATTAAGAAATTATTGATACTGTTATTACAGAAGATAATATATGATGATTATGTAAAAAAGAATCCTTATCAGTGGACACAGAGTAAAGTGCTATGATGCCTCAGACTTTAAGATAATCTGGCAAAAATGATAAGTGGGGGGAAGATAAGAAAAGGAAGGAGACTGGCCAGGTCATGCTGGGTGATGGGTACATTGTACTAAACTCTCTACTTTTGTGCATGTTTTAAATCTTTTATGAGAAAAAGTTAAATCACTTAAAAAATAGGTAGGCCTAAAAAAGCCCTACCTCGGGGATCCCTGGGTGGCTCAGCGGTTTGGCACCTGCCTTTGGCCCAGGGCGCGATCCTGGAGCCCCGGGATCGAGTCCTGCGTCGGGCTCCCTGCATGGAGCCTGCTTCTCCCTCTGCCTGTGTCTCTGCCTCTCTCTGTGTGTGTGTCTATCATAAATAAATAAGTAAATAAATAAATAAATCTAAAAAAAAAAAAAAAAAAAAAGCCCTACCTCTAGATGCCTAAATTTCTTCGATTCGAAAATACCATCAGTTGGAAGATTCACATTCATTCCATAATAGTTTTTCAGAGGAAAATAAACACACAGCATTCAAATACACACTGATTATAAACTGTATCTCAGTTTCAGAATTCTTGAAAATGTGGAAACCATGCCTCAGAATCGAGGTAACCTGGTCATTTTCTTGTCAATTATTTCCTTTTTTTTTTTTAAGTACGCTCTATGCCCAACGTAGGGCTTGAGCTCACAACCCTGAGATCAGGAGTCCCACCCTCTACCGACTGCAGCCAGCGGCCGGCCCGCCTGCCCGTCAGCTGCCCCTGGTCAGTTGTTAGCAGGAATTACTGCTGCGTTAAAAAGGCGAGTTTGGGGATCCCTGGGTGGCGCAGTGGTTTGGCGCCTGCCTTTGGCCCAGGGCGTGGTCCTGGAGACCCGGGATCGAATCCCACGTCGGGCTCCCGGTGCATGGGGCCTGCTTCTCCCTCTCCCTCTGCCTCTCTCTGTCTCTGTGTGTGTGACTATCATAAATAAATAAAAATTAAGAAAAGAGGCAAGTTTGACAACAACGGTGCACGAGGCCTCCGTCACTTATTTTCTTTACTCCTATTTTATCACTTATTTGGACCCTTATTTTAAGTCGAAATTTGAGATAGTTGATTTGGAGGCTGCAGCTTTGCCCCCGCAACACCCGGAAGGTGAGTGCGCGCTAACGGGGTCCAGGAGCGCGAGCGAGCCGGGCGCCTGCAGGGCGGCCTCGGCCCCACACGGCAGGTCAAGGGCGGCAGCAAAGCCGCGAGAGCGCACACGGCCAGGCCCGTGCTGGGCGGCCTCGGCCTCGGTCAGCATCGCTCAGTTCCCGGAGAGTCGGCACCACTTCAGGAGGCCCTCGGGAAAGAGGACCCGCCGCGGCGACGGGAGGCCGCCCCCACGCGGGGCTCGGCGCTTCTCGGAGAAGAAAGGATGCGGGGCGGGCGGGGTCGGCCCAGAGCTCTCCTGCGCACGGTGCGGCCTGCGCGGGGCGGGGCGGGGCGGGGCGGGGCGGGGGGACCCCCCACGGGGACGGCGGCCGCGCGCCCTCCTGCCGGGGCGCCTGGAGGCGCGGCGGGACCCGGGAACCGCGCGGGCAGGAGCCGCCAAGCGTCCGGCGGCCCGAGCGCTGCTGCGCGGCGGCGGTTACTTACTGTCTTCCGGCAGGTTGTTTTCCCGCTCTTCTCTCTCCATCTGCTGGCACCACCCTTCCATGCGGTCCCGCTCGGCCTGGAGGAGCTTCAGAAACCAGTGGCCGTCCCGGTGGCACACTGACCTTTGGACGGCCTCAAGGGGGTCTTCGGTGATGGAGTCAATCCAGGGGTCGGGGGGAGGCAGGATCGAAGGGTCAAAATCCGCATCGAAGTCGTCGTCGGCTGCGCAGGCGTGGTAGTGGTTTCCTGAGCCCTGGATGCTGACCGTGGAGGTGCTGGCGTCCCGGGAGAACTGTCTGGCCATGGGCCCGGGGCACGAATTGTCCTCTATCGACTCCAGAGAGTTTTCCAGATTGTCGTGGAAGTCCAGGTCGGCCTGCACCGCAGTCGTCACGCTGTTGGATCGAGTGAACCTGCGGAAGCTTGGAGGAATAGAGAAAGGAAATTTAGTCCAAGGCTATTCCTCGCAGCCAGAGCATTTCTACGTTTCTTCGTGAGCGTGACAGTGGAAGGGGGCCTCGCCCCCTCAGTGTGGGCAGGTGGGCCCTTGATGCAGGCATAGCAGTTGCCATGGCTCTAACGCACAGAATACAGGTCTCTCGTCTTTGTTCGACACAATATTAAAGCACATCTAGAGGAATTTCAGAAGCAGAACAATGTGTACAGCTATCGCAGCCAGCGTAATGTCCAATGTCCAGCTTCCTCCTCAAGTCCGTGTGCCTTGAATTCTGGTATTCACGTTGCTGAGGGGGTAGGGAAACAATCCAGTTATATCTTAGTCTGCATAATTTGCTTAGAAATCGGGGAAACAAAACCAACCTGACCAGGCCCCAAGCCTATTGTGAATCCTGCATAACCCGCTCCCCACCCGCCCCCCCCCCCACCCCCCAGGGACAGCTCTTATAAAGTCAGACTTTCTGAAAGCAAACTAAAATGCCATTAGGTTCCTCTCAAAATTAAAACTCCTTCCCCTGGTAAGGATTCACCTGTTTCTTGATGGACTAGGTCATTGTTATAAGTTGGCACAAAATGTCTGGGGCAAATCAGTTCACAGTTCTAGAGTTCTCTGGTACCATTCTCCTTTGCACCTTTAATTTCCCTTCCCACAGTCCTTGTACCAAGACGATAAAAGACAACTTGTTCACAGATTCAATCTGACCATTTTATACAGATATTCACATAATTGGTGTTTCTCAACCAGATGGCTCTATGCACCTCTGGTTGACCCCTACAATGAAGGTGAGGGTATATGGGAAGTGGGAGGGGTGGGGAAGAACAGGGGAGCAATGAATTCTTTCTCAGACAAGGGGCACGGGAAGGTGTGGGCCTGACGTAATTTAAAACTCACACAAAGGGATCCCTGGGTGGCTCAGCGGTTCAGCGCCTGCCTTCCGACCGGGGCATGATCTTGGAGACCCAGGATCGAGTCCCGCATCGGGCCCCCTGCATGGAGTCTGCTTCTCCCTCCGTCTCTGCCTCATTCTCTCTCTCTCTCATGAATGAATAAATAAAATCTTTAAAAAAAAATTAAACTCACACAAAATATTTCATTGGCTCCTACAGCAGGCAGGCAACAATGACAGAGAATATAAGTCCAATAAAGGCAGCATCATATGTAAGTCCAATAAAGGCAGCAAAAAAAATGCTCTTTAGGTTTTTAAATTTTATTTTTTTTAAAGATTTTATTTATTTATTTGAAAGAGAGAGCAGGAGTGGAGGGAGGGGCAAAGGGAGAAAGAGAAGCAGACTCCCTGCTGAGCAAGGAGCCCTATGTGGGGCTCAATGCCAGGACCCTGAGATCATGTCCTGAGCCGAAGGCAGACGCTCAACCTACTAAGCCATCCAGGCACACCTGTACTTTTTTTTTTTTTTTTTTAAAGGTAACTTCCTGGGACACGTGGGTGGCTCAATGGTTGAGTCTCAAGGCATGATCCCGAGGTCCTGTGATCAAGTCCCACATCGGGCTCCCCACAGGGAACCTGCTTCTCTCTCTGCCTATGTCTCTGCCTCTCTCTGTGTGTCTCTCATGAATAAATAAGTAAAATCTTAAAAAAAAATAAAACGGTAACTTCCTTATCTAATATTTTATTTTTCCTTGTGTAGACATAAAATTTACTATTTTAACCATTTTTAAGTGTATGGTTCAGTGGCATCAAGTGTATTCACATTGTTGTACAACCACTACAACCATCTATCTACAGAACTTTCTCATCTGTCTCAGTTGAAACTCTGTATGCATTAAAAAGTTCTCCGGTGTCCCCTTCCTCCCAGCCTATGGCAACCACCACTCTTTGGCTTCTCTATGTCGCTCATATAAGTGGCATCGTACAGTATCTGTCATCTTATGATCAGCTTATTTCATGTAGTATGTCTTTAAGCTTCTTCCTTGTTGTAGCATGTGTCAGAATTTCCTTCCTTTTTAAGGCTGAATAATACTCTGTTTTATGTATATACTACATTTTGTTTATCCATTCATCTGTGGATGGACACTTGGGCTGCTTCTACCTTTTGGCTATTTTGAATAATGCTTCTTTGTTCATGGGTATACAAATATCTCTTTGAGACCCTGTTTTCCATTCTTTTGGATATATAAACCCTGAAGAGAAATTACTGTATCATATGGTAGTTCTATTTTTAATTTTTTGAGGATCCACCATACTGTTTTCCATACTGGTTATACCACTTTACATTCCCATCTGTAATATGCAAGTGTCCCAATTTCTCCACATCCTTGCCAACAAATATTTTTTCACTTTTTGATAGTAGCCATCCAGACCGGTGTGAGTTGGTACATTTTCTTTACTGGCTCTTTACATGCCATGTTAAGTTGGTTTATGTGCCAATTGATTTTCAATTGATGTTTCATATTTAATAGTACCAGTCTTATAGGATGGTGTGCTAAACAATGTCATTACAACATTTAATAAACCATAGTATGTGTTCTTTCTTAATTCTTCTGGAACACTTTCTTAAAGCCAATTGATATTTGGTTCATGAAAAAAGAAAAAGTGACCAGAACAATACAGATAAGTAGTTATTTGTAAGACGGTAAAAGGACTAGAAGTCACAAAAAGGCAAGAGTACAATCATCACAAAAAATCTATTTTTTTCCCTTAAAAAAAAATGTTGAAAAAAAAAGGTAGCTGCTCTGTTGATCTGTGTTAGTTGTTAGGATGATCAAAATCATCAAATATGGTATGATTCTGGACATTCATTTTATGAAGATAGACCAGCCAGAAAAAGCTGGCCTATCTCATTGTTTGCTGTTTTCAAGAAATTACTTATGTTGAGGGTTAGTTTACCTGGTCATTTTATGAGTTCTTGGTATGGCCCTAGAATGGCCATACCAAAAAAAAAAAGAAAAAAAAATCACATAGTGTGAAAGTCTGAAAGCCAAGTTACAGGTGTCTTGTACTAGAGCAAAAGGAAGAACAATTTTGCTACTGTGGTTCTTCCAATAGCCACTTACTTCTTGGCTGCAGCACGCCTTTTCTGCACTCTTCTGGTTCATCCCCCCGCAAATGTTAAATGTAATCTCCTGAAGCTCAGCTTTCTTTCCCGACACATATGTGTGAGCTGGATGACTTTCCCTGCAACAGTTGACACTCTGGCTGTTCTACCAACACAAAATCTCAACTGTGAAAACACTAAGCTTCCCCCTCCAAGATCATGTACTGCCAGAGGCATTGCATTTTCCAGACTTAAAGGAGTGCCTTATTGTTTTCAATTGCAGCAGACTTGCCAGAGATAGAGTCTGTTCCACATTCATAACAGAGTGACCTCTCTTGGGTCTCTGTTTTTACCTACACAAAACTGTACCACCAGCATTCCTGACAGAGGGCTCCTGGCTATGAATCTTGTAAAGTATCCACCTTCTTAAGAAAAATTACTTGGCAGTAGATGAGTAGAAGTTTGCAGTTTAGTCACCCAGAAAGAAATAAAAGTTAAGTAAAATTAAAAAGGTTTGGGATTAAAAGCGGTGCCTTTGAACTCAGGCAGCCCCATCCAGGCTGCACAGTTTCTCTCAATTAAGTTCCTTAAGCAAGGGCTTTCTTCCACCCAGAGCTTTCAAAGAATGCTCAGCTCTACAAAACGTTTTATGTCTTTCAAGTGCAAAGTTTTTCTCCTGAGTGAAGAGTACAATCAAGTTGTTATTGCTGTTTTAAAATTTTGATAGGAGCACAAAAGGAGTCATTGGATTAATTTCTGTATTTTTAAAAAGAAGAGATCGGTTGCTGGCAGATGGTATAAACCTATAAGCTGAACCCAGTGGCGTGCCATTTCCAAACCTACAATCCCCTGTCTTGAAGCTTCTTCAGTATTTCATGCCCTGAAGGTACAATGTGTAGTAATTACAACTTCTGAAAAGGACCGGCCAATATTCTGGCCTAAGGAGCAGAAAACCATGAAACCAAAGACTGGATCAACCAGTATGGGATACAATACCCTGTCTGTTTTGAACTGCAAGAGGAAAGTCACTTGGTAGCATTCACCTCTGCTGTTGCTTTGTACCCCTCCTTTAAAAAAAAAAAAAAAAAAGATTATTTTAAGTAGGCTCCATGCCCAATGTGGGACTTGAACTCACGGCCCTGAGATCGAGTCGCATGCTCTACCAACTGAGCCAGTTAGACACCCCAAGTGCCCTTTCTATGAAACACGTTTATATGTGCAGAGGATTTTCTGCCTGCCTCACTCACCCTGCTGCAACTTTTTCTGTACAGTGGGTTACAAATCAACACATAGATGGTAAATCACAGAGGCCCTTCTTATTCCCCCTGTCTGATGGGGCTGCATTTAAACAAAGTTAAGTCATGAGCAAAAAAAAAAAACCCCAAAGTGCAGTCCAGTATCTTTAGAACATACATGCTTTGGACTTGCAAGGCGTTCAACTGTGTGAGACCCAAGGCATAAACTTATCTCGAGGAGACAACTCAGTCATTCTGTTACCAAACTCTCTGGCCTCTGGTTATCTTCTTCATCCCTCTCATTCACATAATGGTTGCTTTTGAGGGCTAACTCTGGTTTCAAAGGGAGAAACACTAGTTCAGTGCTGTTCTTTCTTTCTTTGTAGGAGGCTTTAGACATTCTTCACTAAGCCTGCTGTCAAGGCTGAATAGATGTGGGATCTGAAAATGCTACTCTTCAAAAGTGCAACCATCTGGGTATTTTATGAAATGGCACCCTTTAACTGATGTAAAAACCCAAGACGTCTCATTATATAAAAGATAGATCAAAAGAAAGGTGTGGGGGTGAGAGGAGATTGAGATCCAGAATTAAACTTTCTACAAAAGAGATTCGCTCTTTCTTGTCAGATCAGCTTCGCAGTTAGAACAGTGAATGGGGGATCCCAGGCAGAATGGAAGCCTGGTCACAGATGCAAACCCTGGCCAGGGGAAGGGACAATCCTGCTCCCAGTTCCTATATGGTCAGCACCATCCTCTCGACAGATTGCACAACGACCTGAAAACAAGCATCTGCTCATTATTCACAAGCCACCATGTTCATTGTTTCTCTTACCTGCAGGTCTCTTTAAGCAAAGGAAATAGAACTTATTAGTTCTTTACATAAAGATGCTTTCCATCCTAAGTAATTGTAATGCATCTGCCAATTAGAGAAAGGGAAGAAATGGACAATAATGACAGTGGGCTTGTAATCTTTGGGATCACTTTGGAGAGGGCCAAAGTGATCTTTCTGCACCACCTGGCCAGGTGCTAGCATCCCTGATGGGCTATCTCTATAGGAACCTTAGTTAGAAGTCTCAACAAAACATCTTCAAACTGACTGCGCCCCAGCAACCGCAGTTTTAGGTCACTCCTTGACTCTTGACTCCAGGTAACTAACAAAAGCCAGAGAGGTCTCACCCATAATTCGTTTTTATTGTCTGATTTTGGGGTCAAATGGAGGCCACGGAGGCTTGTGAGTCGGAGGATCATTTTTCTTTTGCAAAAAGAGGTTATCTGTAAAAACACATGAAAAGGAAGAAAGAAAGAAAAAGAGAGAGACTGAGGGAGAGAAGAGAGACAGAAGAAGGGAAGGAAGGAAAGAGAGGGAAGGAGAGAGATGGAGGGAGGGAAGGTGACAAAGGAAAGGAAGGAAGGAAGGAAGTATGGGAAGGGAAGGAGGGAGGGGAGAATGTATGAAGCATATCAGGAATTATGCCAAGTTTCAGGCTTTTCAAATTTGAAATGCATGAATGCCATGCCTTTAAAGCTCAGGTGTATTGTAAGGACTATTTGGCTGGGTCATGGTGTTGTTAACTTGGCAAAGAAAAGAAGTCACTTGCCAAATGTAATATCAAGGGTGGGTCCCGGGCTATGTAGTACTCCAGTGAAGCTGTGAGGAGTGGGGATTGATCCAAAGCTTCCAGGTTGGCAAAGGGGGGCTGTTTTTGAATGCCAATGGTCTTTCTAAGTCTGTGGTTCCTGAACTGGCTGTCAGAAGATATCTCAATTTTGCCTTCATGTTTTCACATCCTGCTTAGTTGAAAAGGCACAACTCACTACAAGCCCAAATGTTTATACATTTAAGTCGTTTATGATCAAAAGAGATCTTTTATAGTAGTTGATGTTATACTAAAGGAGAAAACAATGCTATCTTTGCACATGCCTGTTATACCCAGTTACAAAGCCATGAGCTTCAATGGGCAAAGCAAGGGGAATTTTTAAAACTTATAATTTTTTGGAAAGAGAGGTAATTTTGGTGAAAAATAAGAATCTGATTATCTTATTCACTGAGGCATTTGTCTCTAGAAATGGGGAGCAGCTTTGATAATAGCTTGAAGGTGCTTTCTTTTAACACTGATGACTCAGTATGTGTGCTCACAGACCTGCTGAAATGGCAGGTGTCATTCACAACCACGTTTTGATGCCAGCATTTTTTCCCCTTAGCATTAAAGTGTCCCGACACTTGAGCGTTGAAAGTATTATTTCATAATGTACAAAAGGTATACCAGGGGAGAAGGAGATGGCTCTACCAAATGGAGATAAGAAAGACAACAGACTTTTCATGCAGATTATCAAAATATCCATCTGCTCCTGTTCCCATCCCATAAATGAAATATAAATGGAAAGATCTCGGTTTTCCCTTTCCATGCATGTTCCTCCAAACATACAGATCTTGCTCTAGACATTCACTGTTACCCAACTTCACTGATTTAATAAAGGAATGGCAGGCGTGGGGGAGTTGATGATGAAAGAGGTCACAAGTGATTTACTACCCACTTATTCTAGGAAAAGTTTTCTCCTCTAATTCCCTGGATGGTGAAGGAAAATATTCCTTTCAGTAACACTGACTCTCACTTGGATGGTCTTTAGATAAAGATCCCAGCCAAGTAAGAAGTGGTATACAAAGACACAGATAAAAATATTAAGTGACACCTGGCTGGCTCAGTCAGTGGAACACCTGACTCTTGATCCTGGGGTTGTACATTTGAGTCCCATGTTGGGTGTAGAGATTACTTAAAAATAAAATATTTTAGGGGTGCTCAGGTGGCTCATTTGGCTAAGTGTCTGCCTTTGGCTAAGGTCATGATCCTGGGGTCCTGGGATTGAGCCTCCCCCCACCCGCCCCATTGGGCTCCCTGCTCAGTGGGGAGCTAGCTTGCTTCTCTCTCTGCCCCTCCCCCCAACCGCATGCTTTCACTCTCTCTCTTAAATAAATAAATACATAAAATTTTTTAAAAATAATAAAATAATAAAACAAAAACTTTTAGAGGTACTTGGGTGGCTCAGACAGTTAAGCATCCGACTCTTGATTTCAGCTCAGGTCATGAGCACAGAGTCCTGGGATCAAGCCCCATATAGGGCTCCCCACTCAGTAGGGTGTCTGCTTGACATTCTCTTGCTCCCTCTGCCTCTCCCCCTGACTACCCTTCCTCCTTGCTCGTTCTCATGTCCCCTCTCTCTCAAATAAATAAATCTTTTTTAAAAATCTTTAAAAAAATTAAATATACACACACCAGAAATATAGCATTACAGAATATCCTTCCCAGAAAATTGTTGTTAGACCAGTAGTTTTTCTTTTTGCAACCATGAAAGACAGACATCAATTTGTCAATGTGACAGTGTTAATAAATAATCAAGAGTATATAATTTCAAAGTCTCTACCTCTCAGTTGTAAAGACAAAAGATGATTGCTTTATAAATGTTCTAAAATGTATCATAAATATCTACCCTTATAAAAGGTAGCTGAGTTACAACAGAAGCAGGTAGCCAGAACCTGTATCACACACTTATTCACACTTCTCTCTTGTTTCTAAACTAGAGATTATGACAACAACACAGCCACCTGGGAAATATGACAATAAGCAGAAAGGCAAGACCCAGAAGATTAGGCCTAGACCTCAACAAAGAGTCTTCATGTTTGCATAATGGTATCTAAATTTGAGGAAACACTGCTGGAATGTTGAATCAGAGAACTTACACCTTAATCAGAGAACTTACATTAACTATTGATGTTAATTCTATCCAACTCCCACATTGTAAAGACAGAAAGCTAAAGTTATTTTCAAGTTGGATCATATGACTGGAGTATTTTTACCCCCAGGTTTTCAGTACATTCCCATATATTCCATGACTTTTTGAGCCAGAGAGCAGTGCTCAATAACGGGGCTTACACCAATTGTAGGGCAAATAAAACCTATATGGATGATGTCTGCTTCTGGCTTAGATGGAATAAGAGTGACTGAATTTATTCTCCTACCTGAAGTAACTAAAAAACCTCACAAAATGTATGAAAAAAAGTGTTTTCAAAATGCTTGACATCAGTCAAGGAAGAACATTGATTACTGAGATGTGGGAAACAAATAAAGTCTATGATTGTTCATGTTTACTGATTACAGAATTTCCAGGCTGCAGCACAGGGAGTGGTCTCAGTGTGGTGCAAGCAGTCTCCCTGAGCTGATGAGACATCGCTGGGAATATCAGGAGGGTAATGCAGTGGGAGTTTGCAAGGCAGAGTGTGGAGGAAGAGAGAACTGCACAGAAGGAACCCATAGATCTATAGGGTCCCAGTAGAGTATGTATCAACATTAAACTCATGGGGTAAGAAATCTACCCACAGCTAGGGTATCTTTGTTCCTCTTTGAAGAAAATACATCTTTTTTTATAGTATTTTTTTTAATTTTTTAAATTTATTTATTTATGATAGTCACAGAGAGAGAGAGAGAGGCAGAGACACAGGCAGAGGGAGAAGCAGGCTCCATGCAGGGAGCCTGACGTGGGACTCGATCCTGGGTCTCCGGGATCGCACCCTGGGCCAAAGGCAGGCGCCAAACCGCTGCGCCACCCAGGGATCCCAAGAAAATACATCTTTATAAAATAAAGACAAAATAATGACTCTAAAGTTGAAAGCTTTCATCATGAGCAGATATATACTATAAGAAAGGTTAAAATAAGTCTTTCAAGAGTAAGGAAAATTATGCTAGATGGAAATTTGGATCTACACAAAAGAATGAAGAACACTGGAAATCATATCTTTATGGATAAATAGGACTTTTTCCCTTTTATTAATTAATTAATTAATTAATTTATTTATTTATTTATTTAGAAGATTTTATTTTTAAGTAATCTCTACAATGAACATGGGGCTCAAACTCAGGACCCTGAGATCAATGGTCACATGCTCTTCTGACTGAGCAGATCAGGTTCCCCTATTTAAATAATTAAGGATAATTGACTGTTAAAGCAAAGATAACAACACTATATTATGGATCTTTAATATATGTAGAAGTAAAATGTTTGATAACAATAGCACAAACTTGGGTAGTACAGGAATGGAAGCATACATACCATCATAAGTTTCTTACACAAGAAATGATCTAATTTCAGTTGAAGGTATAATATAATAAATTAAAGATATATAATATAATTCCTATAGCAACCACTAAAATTGTAATGAAGTGTTATAGCTAATAAGACAACAAAGGAAATGGAATCATAAAAAGACAACCCAAAAGAAGGTAGAAGAAAATGAAAAGTAAAACAAAGAAGAGATATAAATAGCAAGCACAAGTGGTAGACTTAAACCCAAGCACATCAACAATTACATTAAATGTAAGTGGTCCAAGTATTCCAATTAAAAGGAAGATGTTGTATGATTGGGTTAAAAAGCAAGACCCAGGGATGCCTGGGTGGCTCAGTGGTTGAGCATCTGCCTTCAGCTCAGGATATGATCCCAGTTCGAGGATTGAGTCCAACACTGGGCTCCCTGCAGGGAACCTGCGGCTCCCTCTGCCTATGTCTCTGCCTCTCTCTGTGTCTCTCATGAATAAATAATAAAATCTTAAAAAAAAAAAAAGCAAGAACCAACTATATGGTTCTCATAAAAAACCACTATAAATATAAAGCCATAAAAATTTTTAAAGTGAAAGAATGAAAAAAGATACTTTATGCTAACACTAGTGAAAAGAAAGTTCAGGGGCATGTGGCTGACTGAGTTGACAGAGCATGTGACTCTTGATCTTGAGGCATAGAACTTACTTAAAAAAAAAAAAGAAGGAAAAGAAAGCTTGATTGGCTATCCTAATATCAGACAAGGTAGGGAGCCTGGGTGGCTCAGTTGGTTGAGCATCTGCCTTTGGCTCAGGGTGTGATCCTGTGGTCCTAGGATCAAGTCCCACATTGGAATCCCCGCAGGGAGCCTGCTTCTGCCTATGTCTTTACCTCTCTCTCTCTCTCTCTCTGTGCATGTGTCCCTCATGAAAAAATAAATAGAATCTAAAAAAAAAAAAAAAAAAAGCGTCAGATCTTAAAAAAAAACTATCAGACAAGGTAGATTTCATAACAAAAAGTATTACCAGAGAGAAAGAATGATGTTTCATAATCATAAAGGAGTCAATTCGTGAAGAAGACATAACAATCTTAAGTGTTTGTGAACCTAATAAAAGAGCTTCCAAATATGTGAAGCAAAAACTGATAGAATAATAAACAAAAATAGATAAAATCACAGAGTCAGAGATTTCAACATTGCCTTTTCAATACTTGATAGAATACATATATTTTTTTAATTGATAGAATATATAGACAGAAAATCAGAAATTTATGGAGAAACTAAAAAACCTAATTGGTTTTTGCAGAAAACCTAATTGGCATTTACAGAACACTCCACTTAAAAATAGCAGAACATACATTTTTTTCAAGTGCACACAGACTATTTAGCAAGATATACAGTATTTGGGGCCACAGAACAAATCTTAAATGAATTTTAATGAATTCAAGACATAAAGTATAGTGTCTGGCCACAATGGAAATAAATAGAAAATAGGGCAGCCCCGGTGGCTCAGCAGTTTAGCGCCGCCTACAGCCGTGGTCCTGGGGACCCGGGATCGAGTTCCATATCGGGCTCCCTGCATGGAGCCTGCTTCGCCCTCTGCCTGTGTCTCTACCTCTCTCTCCTCTCTGTGTATTCTCATGAATAAATAAATAAAATCTTAAAAAAAAAAAAAGGAAATAAATAGAAAATAAATGACATTTACTAAGTCCCAAAATATTTATGAGCTAGATGGCACATAGACTATGGGTTAAATTTTAAAAAAGAAATAAATATTTTGAACTGAATGAAAATGAAAGCGCAATAATCAGAATTCATGGGATGTAGTTAAAACAGTATTTAAGTGGACATTTATAGCATTAGACACCAATAGTACAAAAAATAAAGGTCTCAATTCAGTGTTCAACTGCTACTTTAAGAAATTTAAAAAAGAAGAGCAAAGGCAAAATAGGGTAAATTAAATAAATGAAATGAAAAAGATAAAAGTAAAAAGTCAATGAAATGGAAAACAGTAGAGAAATACCAGTGAAATCAAAGCTTTTTCTTTTAAAAATTGATGAAATTAATAATCCTCTAGCCAGGCTGATGAGGAAAAAAAAGAAAAGTCACACATTGCCAATATGAGAAATGAGAGAGATGACACCACTCCAGATTCTACAGCTATAAAAATTATATGAAAGGAATATTATGAACAGTTTTATATCAATAAATTGGATAACTTAGATGAAACAGACAAATTCCTTGAAAGACAAACTACCCAGGATCAAATAAAAAGAAATCAATGACCTAAATAGCCCTATTTATTAAAGGATTTGAATTTGTAGTAAAAAACTTTCCCACAAAGTAAACTCCAGATCCACACAGTTTCATTGGTTAATTCAATTAAATATCAAATGAAAAATTATAACAATTTTATACAGAGACTTTAGAAAACTGAGGAAAAAAATAACTCTTAAGGCTTTCTATGAAGATAGCATTACTCTACACCAAAGACAACAAAGACAATACAAGAAACTACAGAACAATATTTCTCATGAATACAGATACAAATATTCTTAACCAATGAATATCAAGTCCAACAACATATAAAAAAGGATTTTTAAAAAAGATCTTATTTATTTATTCATGAGAGACACAGAGAGAGAGAGAGAGGCAGAGACATAAGCAGAGGGAGAAGCAGGCTCCATGCAGGAAGCCTGACGTGGGACTCAATCCCAGAACTCCGGAATCATGCCCTGAGTCAAAGGCAGACATTCAACTGCTGACCCACACAGGCATCCCATAAAAAAGGATTATACATGATGACAAAATTGAACTTATCCCAGGAACACAAAGTTGGGTTAATGTTAAAAAATCAGCAAATGCCAGACAACTGAATATTCACATGCAAAAGAATGAAGCTGGAATTATAACTCACACCACATAGAAAAGTTAGCTCAAAATGGGTCAAAAGCCTGAATTTAGGAGTTTAAACTATATAATTCTTGGAAGAAAACATAGGGGCGAATCTGCATTATTTTGGCTTTGGTAATGGTTTCTTAAATATGATATAGAAAGCACAGTGATGAGAAAAACTGGACTTCATCAAAATTAAAAACTTTTGTGCATGAAAAAACACTACCAATAAATAAGGAAGACAACCCAAAGAAGGGGAGAAAATATTTGTAAATCAAATATCTGATAAGGGTCTGGTATCCAGAATATATAAAGAACTATAAGCACTCAACAATAAAAACAAACAACCTAATTTTAAAAATGGGCAAAAGTTGGGGCATTGGGGTAGCTTAGTTGGTTAAGCATCTTACTCTTGATTTTGACTCAGGGCAGGATTTCAGTATCATGAGATCTCCATGTCAGGCTATAAACTCAGCACAAAGTCTACTTGTACCTCTTTCTCTCTCTCAAATAAATAAATAAATAAATAATATTTAATTTAATTAATTTAATTTAAAATTTAAAATTTTAATTAATTTAATTTAAAAATTAAAAATGGGCAGAAGAGGTGAATAGATATATCTCCAAAGAGATAAACAAATGGCCAATAAACACACAAAAAGATAGTCAACATCAGTAGTCATTAGGGAAATGCAGATTCAAGCCATAATGAGATATCACTTCATATCCACTAGGATGGTCATAATTTTTAAAAATGGAAAATAACAAGTGTTGGCCAAAACGTGGAGAAATTGGAACACTCATACATTGTTGGTGGGAATGTAAAATGGAAGAGTTGCTGTGGAGTATAATTTGGTGCTTCCTCCAAAAGGAATCTTAAACATAGAATTACAATATGACCCAGCAATTCTACTCCTAGGTAAATACCAAAAAGAATTTAAAACAGATGTTCAAACAAAAAATTGTATACAAATGTTTGTAGTAGTTTTATTTGTAATAGCCAAAAGAGAAAACATCCCAAATGGCCACGAACAGATGAAAAAACAATGTTTTTTTTTCTTTTTTTCTTTTTTTAAGTTTATTTATTCATTCATGAGAGACACAGAGAGAGAATGAGGCAGAGACACAAGCAGAGGGAGAAGCAGGCTCCATGCAGGAAGCAGGCTCCATGCAGAGAGCCCGATGCAGAACTTGATTCCGGGACTCCAGAATCATGCCCTGGACCGAAGGCAGGTGCCAAACCGCTGATCCACCCAGGGATCCCCAAGAAACAATGTAATATGACTATATAGTGGCTATTCAGCCATAAAAAAGCATGAAATACTGATACTTGCTACAATATGAATGAACCTCAAACCAGACACAAAAACAAAAGGCCACATGTTGTATGATTCCATTTTAAAGAAATATCCAGAATGGGCAAATCCATAAAGACAGAAACCATATTAGCAGTTTCAAACGGCTGGGAAGAAGGGTGAATAGACAGTGACTGCTTAATGGTTATGGGATTTTTGTTAGAAGTGACGAAAATATTTTGCAGCTAGGTAGTAGTGATGGTTGTACAGCACTGTGAATGTACTTAGTGCCACTGAATTGTACATGTAAAATGGTATAAATGGTAAGTTTTATTTTGTACGCATTTTACCATAATTTTAAAAAATTAACCAATGCAATTCAACATATTAATAGTTTAAAATGAAAAACCTTGTGATATCTCATTAGATACAAAAAAAGCATTTGACAAAATCCAATATCCATTCCTGATCATAATTCTCAACAAACTAGAAATAGATAGGAAGTTCTTCAATTCAATAAAGGGCATCTACAAAAAAACCTATAGCTTGGGGTGCCTGGGTGGCTCAGTCAGTTAAAGCTCTGCCTTTGGCTCAGGTCATGATCCCAGGGGCCTGGGATTGATCCTCTCATTGGGCTCCCTGCTCAGTGGGGAGTCTACTTCTCCCTCTGCCCTCCCCACCGCTCATGCTCCTTCTCCTTCTCTCTTGCTCTCTCAAATCAATAAATCTTTTTTTTTTTTTTTTTAAGAAGCTAAAGCTCACATAATACATAGTGGTGAGAGAATATTTTTACAGAAGATCAGAAATAAGGCAAGGGTGTCCATACTCATGACTTCTATTCAAAATTGTATTGGAAGTTTTAGCTAGTGTAATAAAACAAGAGAAAGAATACATCCAGATGAAAAGAAGAAATAAATCTGTCCTTTTTTGGGTGGATAATGTAGTAGTCTAGAAAATCATATGGACTCTACGAAAAAGCCACTAAAACTAATAGCCTGGTTTAGGAACATTACAGGATAGAAGATCAACACACAAAAATCAATGGTATTTCTATGTCCTAACAATAGACAGTTGGTAAGTGAAGTTAAAATAAATACCATTTGTAGTATCAGGGGAAAAAAAAGAAATATCTATGAACAAAGCTGACAAATTATATGCAAGGCCTTTACACTGTAAATTATGTAATATTGCTAAATAAAAGAAGAGAGAGGGGTGCGTAGGTGGATGTTGGTTAAGCCTCCAACTCTTAGTTTATGCTCGGATCATGATCTCAGCTGAGTCAGGCTCCTTGCTCAGTGGGGAGTTTACTTCTCTCCCCCATCTCTCTGCCCCTCCCCCTGCTCATATGGATGTGTTCTCTCTCAAATAAATAAACAAATCTTTTAATAAATAAATAAATTAGAGAGATTGTTAAGATGCGAAATCTTAACTTTTATTACAAATACATGTATATATTATATACATAAAATGGAACTCTCGCCACCATCAAAATAGAGAACACAATCCTCACCTCCAAAGGTCCCCACTTACCCCTTCACTTTCAGCCCCTCCTGCCCACCCATCTCTTCTCTTATGATATTTATCATAAATACATGTAAAAATTTATCAAATTATACACTTTCTATGTATATATGTATGTATTGAAATTGTACGTCAATTTCAATAAAGCTGTTAAAACAGTGAGGGGATTTGAAGAGAACAGGTAACTGTGGCCTCAAGTGCTTCCCTCTGAGTGGAAAGTGCTGCAGATCTTTTCAGGAGCTATTTGCCAATGGATATCAAGAACATTAAAAAAATGCTTGCATTCTTAAGCCCAGAAATGGAAGAAGCTGAAATAGCAAAAATACTTATTGCACAACGATATTTACCACAATATTATACATCACTATTTCGATTGGTCACTTCTGATTTTTAGTAGTTATACATGCACACAATTTTAAAATATCAAGTGGCTCTACAAGGCTGGCTATGAAAAATAGAAATTCCTGGTCCAGTGATGTAATAATTTTCTGTTCCACAAGCAGCCACTCTTAACTATTACTTCTAAATAACAAACATTGCTATTTGTTAATCATTTAGTTTTTGTCTTTAGGAAAGATGAACCTTTAGATTTTTCTCACCTCGTCTTCATTCTCTCCTCTTCATTCTCTGTCTCTGTCTCTGTGTCTGTGTCTGTCTATCTGTCTCTCTCTCTCTCACCACACACACACACACACACACACACACACACACATACACACACACTTCTGGTCTGCTCCAGTATTTTTTCCATTCTCCTGATACAATTACATTGTATATTTGGATCAATATTCTGAACTTGCTTTTTGTAACTACACTATTTTGAACAGGAAATAGTATACACAGCTGACTGTGTGTTATGGCCTTACTTGTGCACTTCCCCACTTCCAGATGCGGTAACTCTAACCTCCAGTACTTCAGAATGTGACTGGTTTTGGACATCGGGCTTTCAAGAGGTAATTAAAGTAAAGTTATATGAGTGGGCCCTGATCCAATGTGACTGATATCCTTAAAAAAGAGGAAATTGGGACACAGACAGACACAGAGGGAAGAACATCTGAAGACTCAGGGGGAAGACAGTTATCTACAAGCCAAAACCTGCAAAAGAAACCAACCCTACCAACACCTTGATCTTAGACTTCTAGCTTCAGAACTGTGAGGAAATAAATTTCTGCTGTGAACACCTCCCAGTCTGTGATGCTTCGCTATCACAGCCCTAGCAAGCTATTATGCCATATTATATTCTACTTCCTATACCTTTTTTTCTTATTTAGAAATTGCTTAATTTGTATGTACTTAGCACTTTCTCAATCCTCAAAATCCCCCCAGATGTGTAGTTTCCTCTGCATGCACTGAAACAAACACATTAGGTATTCCTCAGGTCTTCTTGAATTAATCTTTCACAGAGCATCTGACCTGCTCCATCATAGCTAGTCCCTCCCTAGACCTGCTGCACAACTGTTGTCTGGGGATTTTTCTTTTCCATCATCCTGGACCCTCCTTTTCCCCTATCTTGGATGGGATTACCTGTTTCCTGGATTACTTCTTTGCTTTTCCCCTTTTGTGCTTTTTCTAGAAATTTCTTCAATTTATCTTCCAACTCTTCTATTAGGTTTTCCAGTTTCGCTATTAAGTTTTTAATTTCTAAGAGCACTTTTCTTTTTCTTCCCACCCTACTGCCCCCTCCCCACCTCAGGAGGATAAGATGCTCTTCAAGAGACCATATACATTTTCCTTTTCTTTTTTAAAAAGATGCTACTTTTTTTATTCATTTGAGAGAGAGAGAGAGAGAGAGAGCACAAGCCAGGGAAGAGCAGAGGGAGAGGCACAAGCAGACTCCACACTGAGAGGAGAGCCCCATGTGGGGCTCAATCCTACAACCCTGAGATCATGACCTGAGCCGAAATCAAGAGTTCAATACTTAATGGACTGAGCCCCCCAGGTGCCCCAGAGACCATATCAATTTTCACTTCTATCATGGAGCTTTCCTTGTCTGCCTTTCCCTTCTTTTCTCTCAAAAATAACTTTTAAATTTTCTAAATGTTCCTTAAAACTTTTGGTTCTTCTTTATGACTCTGATCTGAGTGTACCGATTCTTAGCTGTCTGCTCATGGCTGAAAGGCACAATAAAAGCCTCCTTAGAAATTTGTCCTTTAGGGATGCCTGGGTGGCTCAGTGGTTGAGCGTCTGCCTTCGGCTCAGGTTGTGATCCTGGGGTCCCGGGATTGAGTCCCACATTAGGCTCCCTACAAGGAGCTGCTTCTCCCTCTGCCTGTGTCTCTGCCTCTCTCTCTCTCTCTCTCTGTATGTCATGATTAAATAAATAAAATCTTTGGGGGAAAAAAAAGAAATCCGTCCTTTAGTAGGGGCTTATCCACTATGATCCTCAGTGTAGGTGACCTCACTGGGCTCTCACCTTGCAGAGTTCTGATGTTATGGGTCTTTGAGTCTTTGGGCTCAGATTGGTCAGTTCACCCACAATAGATTGTTCCACGCTTCTGCTTAGAGGAAATAAGCCTGGCTGCCAGGATTCTGGGAGCTGTGGGAGCATAAGGAGGCTTAGGGCAGGGTGCCTCAGCATTCTGTTGGTAAAATTTCACTTATCTTCCTATTTTTAGGATAGTAATGGTGCCCTCAACTGTGCTGCTGTCCTGCAGCTCTGAGACCCTTTGTTTTAGCATCCGAAGAAGAGAGATCGCCAGTTCTCTGCCCGGGTGGGAGGGGCCATCACCTGGTTCTGCAGGGACAAAGTTCTTAGCTCCTTCAACCCTACTTCTCTGAGCACCCAAGGTTGTCAGGCCCTATGGCTTCTGTGGGTTCTGAAATTTAAATTGAATTGCATCTTGGATTTTTGCAACCCTGGCTTTAGATTCTGCTTCCCCTGGTCAGCTGAGTCAGAGATCACTTGTCTTTCTGCCTTCCAGCTTCCAACAGGTCACTGTTCTTTTTTTCTATCCTGTTCTCTACATCCTTGGCAGTTTATGCCCAAACAAGCAAAAAAATCCTTTTACTGCCATTTAGTTTCAGAAGGCCTCAAAGATGATATGTGTATTTTTTCACTGTCTTTAACCAGAATTCAATCTAGAAATAATGGAGATATTCAACAGTGCGAGACAGGGGGAGCAAATTATGATTCATACCTACTCTTGAATACTGTATAATTCAAGTATATATACAATATACAATACTGTATATTTCTTTTCTTTTTTTTTAATTTTTTTTTAAAATTTATTCATGATAGGCACACAGTGAGAGAGAGAGAGGCAGAGACACAGGCAGAGGGAGAAGCAGGCTCCATGCACCGGGAGCCTGACGTGGGATTTGATCCCGGATCTCCAGGATCGCGCCCTGGGCCAAAGGCAGGCGCCAAACCGCTGCGCCACCCAGGGATCCCTGTATATTTCTTTTCAACAAAAGAAATATTTGTTGTGAATTTTTAATAACGAGAAAGCTTCTAGCATTAGTTAATTTTATTTCTTTTTAAAGTCTTGTTGTGGGTTTTTTGTTAGTAATCTCTACATCCAATGTGGGGCTTGAACTCAAACCCCAAGATCAAGAGTCACATGTTTTCCTGACTGAGCCAGCCAGGCACCCCAAAATATTACTAAATTTAATACATAGAGCAATTTTAGTAACTCATAAAATGTTTATGGAAGGGGTGCCTGTTGGCTCAGTTAAGCCTCTGCCTTCAGTTCAGGTCATGATCCCAGGGGCCTGGGTTCAAGCCCCTGCTCAGGCAGGAAGTCTGCTTCTCCCTCTCCCTCTGCCCCTTCCCCCATCTTATCTTTCTTTCTCTCTCTCTCTCATAAATAAATAAATAAATAAATAAATAAATAAAATGTTTATGGAAAATGTATGTGCAAACAACATACCCCTTTATTAACTAATGGTTAATGAGTGAACTTATGGGGAATTTTATTTCTCTAATTTATAAATTTTAATAATGTATAAATAGTATCTTATTTTTTAATAGTTAATTAGATTCAATAATACATAATTTTTATAGAAAAGATAGATAATGGTGGCGCCTGGGCGGCTCAGTGGTTGAGCGTCTGCCTTCCACTCAGGTCGTGATCTTGGGGTCCTGGGATCGAGTCCCACATCAGGCTTCTCACAGAGAGCCTGCTTCTCCCTCTCCCTCTGTCTCTGCCTCTCTCTCTCTGTCTTTCATGAATAGATAAATAAAATATTTTTTTAAGAAAAAAAGAAAAGATAGATAATGCTTAAGATACACACACACAGTGTCTTCATTGTTCCAAAGTCCATCAGATAGATATCTGTCAACAGATAAACTGTCAACGTGCTGCTGCTCTATGTTCTCCTCCAAGTAAATTTACATGCCACTTTTATGTTGAAAATAAATATATTCTTCTTCTTTTTGTGTCCACTCTTAGAGTCTTGGAGTCACTAGTGGGGTAATGTAAGAAAGTCTTAAAAAAAAAAAAAAGAAAAGGAAAGCCTTGTATGAACCATGGTTGATATACAATTGTTACTTGGAAGGAAAGGGGAGATCCCTGAGAGCCTCTTAGCTTTCTCACCTTAGTAAATAGGAAGGATTGGTTTACTGGATTTGCTAATTATCAGCTCGAAAGACAAGAAGACCTCACGCAAATTCCTGGAGAGCAGTCAGAAGGATGAGAGAGAATGGGGACCGGATGCTAGGAGGCATTGAGATGCAGAGCAAAGGCAGAGCAGGGGAGGTGTTGGCAAGGTTTGCTGGCTTTGCTTGGGGTAAGTCAATCCTGCATATGAACAAATACCTTATGTCGTGTGGATCCTATCGAACTGTGCTGCTAGGTGACCCTTGAAACAGGAATTGGGGAAAGACAGCAAATGTTTGATGGAGATGAGGCATTTCTTCATTGGCGTAAGAGGAGTAGTCTTGTTTCAAAACCACAGGCATTCGTTATCCCCGGTTTGGCGCTGCCATGGCATTTAAACTAGTGACCTTTAGACAGCATTCCTCAGTGCAGGGTCCCCACCATGAGGGAGCCCTGGAGAAGGGAAATGGCACATCTGCTATGGATGGCATTTTGAGGATGTCATGGCCGTCTGCAAATATACCAGGCAGATTTATAGTACTCCATTTAGATTCCTCTTTTGGAGCAGACAGGTTACTTAATCCATTTTACTTTTTACTAGTGAGTTATTAACTTCCTCCTTTTGTTTTAATTTGTAACACTGAAGTCTACCCCTTAATAGACAAATTAGCCAGGTGTACTTTGCTATGTTAATTTTGGTTTCTAAACTGTGATGGATTCAAAAGGTGATAATGAGTTTCTTGCTCTCTTACAAATTCTAGTTAATCATCCTCTCTTTGTATGATCTCTTTCTTTCTCTGGCTCTGTTTTCTTTCTCTCACTTTTTGTTAGGTTGCACTTGTTTATCAGTCTATTTATTTGGGGAAGGAAAAGATGGGTTGTGCTGGCCATTCCAACGAGAAGACAATTTATCACTAGAAAATTTAAAAAGAATTCCCTTAGCTATCATTGGTAATCTCAGTTGCCCAATTTTGCTTTTAAGATCCTATCTAAATGAATTCTACCAGCAGAACTGTAAAAAAGAATCCTAATTGGAGGCAGAAGTTGTAAGAATCCCTGTTTGACAATGGATTTCTTTTGGAGAGGTTGAAAACAATCATTAACATCAATTTAAATGCTTATTTACTTTACAGCAGTTAACTATGAAGTGACCTTTGAGGAAGGGTGGTTTTGAAAAATTAAGCAGGAAATTTGGGCTGCTGGTCCATAAGCCACTCAAAGTACTGAGAAATTGACCATCCTATAAATTTCAGTAATTCATTAAATGTTCAACTTTTTCAGAATACGGTAAAAGTGGTTCATTTGAAGTTCTGGGGTTGTTATCATGTGTGTCCAAAGAATGCGGTATTCAGCATTCTGGTAGATGGATATGTGTTAGGGTGTTTATTTGATAAAACAGGATAGTTGACTGCAGGGGACATGTTTGAAGTCAAATTACAAAATCGAGGTAATTTTTTTTCTTATTGTTTCAGAAAAGGTGGTATAATTGCTTTCTTGAGATTTCAATCTTTAGAGAGATTCTACTTGGGTACATAGGAGAGTAGTAAACACAAAAAAGTGCTTCCCATGTGTCAGGTGTTTTTCTAAAAGTTTTATGTATCTTAAACAACACACCCTAAGACAACACTCTGAGGTTAACACTATTATCTACCATTCCTCTCTTTTTTTTTTTTTTAATTAATAGACTTTGTTTTTTAGAGCAGTTTTAGATTCACAGCAAAACTGAACAGAAAGTACAGTGATTTCTAGTATACCCTCTGTCCTTTCTCCCACCCCCGGACCCTCCTTTAACAACACCCCCGACCAGAGTGGTACATATGTTACGATGCTGAGCCCCTGTTGACACATGGGTACCATGCAAAATTCATAGTTTACATGTAGGGTTCACTCTTGGTGGGGTACATTCTTTGGATTTGGATAGGTGTATAATGATGTGTCTCTACCATCATAGCAGCATACAAAGTAGTTTCACTGGCCTAAAAACCATCTGTGCTGTGTCTCGTCATTCCTCTTCCTCTCTTAATCATTACTTTTACTATCTCAATAGTTTGGCCCTTTCTAGAATGTGACGTAGTTGGAATCATACAGTATGTAGTCTTTTCAGATTGGCTTCTTTTGCTTAGTAATATGCATTTTAGTTTCCTCCATGTCTTTTTGTGGCTAGATAGCTTATTTCTTTTTAAATAAGAAATGCTGAATAAAATGCCATTGTTTGGAAGGACTACAACCTATTTACTTATTTACTTACTGGAGGATGTCTTGATTGCTTCTATGGAGGCCGAGAAAAATTAAGGCCATTCCACCTCAAGTTTAGCTTTAGCACAAGTACAGCCATCTTAGGTCCCTGGGAATAAGAGCTGAACTTTATAGGAAAAACTGCAGATTGTCCTAGGCAGGGAATCCCATATCGGAAAGACAATAAAGCTCAGAATGCCCTCAATCCCGTATCAGATCTTAAGAAACTCCCCCACCCTTTCCCCCATATTGGAATGGAAAAAAATTCCTCCACCCCTTCTGAAGATCCCTTAGACCAGCCCATAAAAAACCCAGCTGTAACCCACTTCGGGTCCAAGTCCCTGCTCTGCTGTATGGAGTATACTTGGACCCAAGCTCGAGCTTGTAAATAAACCCTCATGTGTTTGCATCGGCGTCGGCTTCTTGGTGGTTTCTCGGATTTGCGATCTTGGGCACAGCAGCTTTCAGGTTTTGCAATTATGAATAAAACTGCTAGCAATATCCGTGTGCAGGTTTTTGTGTGAACGCAGGTTTCCAGCTCCTTTGGTACATGCCAAGGAGTGTGATTGCTGGATTATATGGTAAGAGTATGTTTAGTTTTGGAAGAAACCGCCGAAATATTTTCCAAAGTGGCTGTGGCTGTACCATTTTGCATTCCTACCAGCAACGAATGAGACTTAATGTTGCCTTACCAGCATTTGGTAATGTCAAGGTTTTGGATCTGGGCCATTCTAATGTGTGAGTAGTGGTATTTCATTGTTTTCATTTTCAATTCCCTAATGACATATGACTTTGAACATCTTTTTATATGCTTACTTGCCATTCAGGTATCTTTTTTGGGGAGGTGTCTGTTAAGGTCTTTAGCCCATTTTAAAAATCAGATTGTTTTCTTTCTTAGTATTGAATTTTAAGAGTTCTTTGCATATTTTGGATAGCAGCCGCCCTTTATTAGATGTGTCTTTTGCAAATATTTTATCCGAGCATGTGGCCTGCCTTCTCATTCTCATGATGTTGTCTTTCACAGAGCCAAAGCTTTAAATTTTAATGAAGTCCAGAGTTTATCAATTACTTTTATTCATGGATTGTGTCTATGTTTTGTATATCACATCTATTGTACACTGTATTCTTACAATCTAGTAAGCTAGAGAAAAGAAGACGTCATTAAGAAAATCATCAGGAAGATAAAATGTACTTACCAAAACTCTACTGTAAAAAATCTGCGTGTAAGTGGACTGCACAGTTCAAACCGGTGCTGTTCTAGGGTCAAGTGTGCTTCCTTTCTTACTCTTTTTAATGGTTGCCCTAGAGTTTGCACCATGCATTCTACAACTCACCCAGGTCTGCTTTCAAATAACCTCATACGGTCTTGGGAGTGGTGCAGGCACCTTGTAGTTAAATAGTCCTAATTCTTCCCTCCCATCCTCTGTATTGTTGCTGTTGTTCAATCCACTTACACACAAGCACATATCCTTTGACTTCAGACAGTTCATCTGAATGTTAGCAGAGTGGAGCCGAGAGCCTGTGAGACTCGAAATGTAGAGCCTGGGGCAGGCTCCTACTTTCAATACCAGGTTGCTCTGTGATTCAGGGGAAGACACTTCCCTGTGAGCCTGAGGGATGAGATGCTGTCTAAGGACCATTCCAGGCTGCAGTCGTCTGGGGGTTCCCATTCTCCTGAAGTTCGTAGTAGCAGAAGTGCTCCATCTGAGTTCTTAACAGGTGTCTATTGCTTCCATATGCATGGAAAACAGGCTACTACGTACAGATACATACAAAGCGCTCCAACATGTTTTTGGAAGACTATGGACCAGGTTCTTGGAGCATTTTGACAAGTTTCAGATAGAGGTACCTAGTCCTGACCCTGGAGGTTTGGAAAGGCTTATCAGCTATGCTCTTGATTTCTGGCTATTGGCTAGTTATGGAGTGGCAAGCATCTTAATTGTACATTAATAAGGACTTAATTGTACATTAATAAGGCTTAATTACAATTAACTGATTTTTTTCCTTTTAAAAAAAATAGTTTATTTATTTATTTGAGAGAAAGAGCAAGCACAAGCAGTGGGAGTGGCAGAGGGACAGGAAGAAGTAGGCACCGCACTGAGCAGGGAGCCAGGCCTGGAGTGGGATCCCAGGACCCTGAAGATGATGAGTGGAGCTGAAGACAGACACTTAGTGAACTGAGCCACCTAGGTGCTCTACAATTAACTGATTTCATAGCAGTTAGTGATGATTAGCTTTTAAAGAAAGCCTATTTTAGTTCATGTAGTTCCCACAGCCTTTCAGGCTGAAAAATGATGGACTATAAGATACCTTCAGAGCAGAGCTCTCCATGACTCCAGATGTCTCCATCGTTTGAACTTTAGGACAGAACGCATCCTCAGGTTACTCATATGACTAAGACTTCTTCTAAGGGGGGGGGTCACAAACATGGCAGAACAGGGTGTGGACACTAGGATTCCAAGTCAGGCTTCCCTATCTTATTAGCTCTTTGGTTTTGGACAAGCTCTGTGTTGGAGGTTAGAGTTCTCACTGGGTTGATAGGAAACTTATGTGATAAAAGACATGAAAAAAAGAAAGAATGAGAAAAATAAAAGTCTTTTTCTAACTTCACTTACTTCTTCTGAGAGGCTCTTTTTTTTTTTTTTAGATGCTCTTGCTTTTTTATGCGGATTCATTTCTGGCTTATATGATTTTTCTTTCCTTTGAAGAATTTTTTTTTTTAAGATTTTATTTATTTATTCATGAGAGAAACAGAGAGAAAGAGAGAGAGAGGCAGAGACATAGGCAGAGAGAGAAGCAGGCTCCCCACAAGGAGCCCAATGCAGGACTCAATCCTGGGACTCCAGGATCACACCTCAAGCCAAAGGCAGATGTTCATCCACTGAGCCACCCAGGTGTCCTCTTTGAAGAACTTTTTAAGTTTATTTATTTATTTTTAAGTAATCTCTAGCCCAATGTGGGCTTCAATTCATGAGCCAGTCAGGTGACGCTGACCAGCTCTCCTGACAACAAATTTCTTCAATTTTTGTTTGTTTGAGAAAGCCTTTATTTCTCCTTCACTTTTGAAGGATAATTTTAGGGTACAGATTGTTTTTTCCCTTGTTTGTTTATTTATTTATTTTTAAGGATTTTATTTATTTATTCATGAGACACACACACAGAGAGAGAGAGAGAGAGGTGGAGACACAGGCAGAGGGAGAAACAGGCTCCCTGCAAGAAGCCTGATGTGGGACTCCATCCCAGGACCCCAGGATGATGACCCGAGCCAAAGGCAGACGCTCAACCACTGAGCCACCCAGGCATCCCTGTTTTTTCCTTTAAATATGTAATATTTCACTCCACTCTCTTCTTACTTGAATATTTTCTGAAGAAAAGTCGTATGTCATTCTTATCTTTGCCCCAGTATAGGAAAGGTAGTTTGTTTTTGTTTTTTTCCTCCTTTTGTTCCTTTCAGGACTTTTTCCTTTTGATTATCCTTGAATATGGTATCTCTAGGTGTGGTGTATTGGGCATTTATCCTACTAGAGCTTTTCTGAGACCTGGATCTTTGGTTTGGAGTCTGACATTAATTTGGGGAAGTTTTCAGTTATTATTTTTTAAAATATTGCTTCTTTTCCTTTCTTTCCTTCTAGTATTCCCATTATGCATATATTATTGTTTCTATAATTTTCCCACAGTTTTTGGAAATCCCGGTTTGGGGCTTCTTTTTTTTTTTTTTCCCCAGTTTGTTTCTCTTTGCTTTTTAGTTTTGGAAGTTTCTATTATTACACCCTCAAGCTCAGAGATTCTTTGCTCAGCTGTGTCTACTCTACTAATAAGCCCATCAAAGGCAGTCTTCTTTCTGTTACAGGGTTTTTGATCCCTAGCAAATCTTTTTTATTCTTTCTTAGAAGGTCTATCTCAAAAAAAAAAAAAAAAAAAAAAAAGAAGGTCTATCTCTTCGTTTCTATTATTCATCTGTTTTTCTTCTTCTTCTTCTTCTTTTTTTTTTAAGATTTTATTTATTTGTTCACGAGAGATACAGGGAGAGGCAGATACACAGGCAGAGGCAGAAGCAGGCTCCTCACAGGGAGCCTGATTTGGGACTCAATCCCCGAACTGGGATCACGCCCTGAACCAAAGGCAGACGCTCAACTGCTGAGCCACCCAGGTGTTCCTATCCATCTGTTCTTATGTGCTATTTTTTCCATCAAAGCACTTAGGATATTAATCATAGTTTTTAAAAATTCCTGGTCTGGGGGTACCTGGGTGCCTCAGTGGGTTAAGTGTCTGCCTTCGGCTCAGGTCACGATCTCAGGGTCCTGGGATCGTACTCCGTGGCAGCTACCTGCTCAGTAGGGTGTTTGTTTCTTCCTCTCCTTCTGCCCCTCCAACCACTTGTGCTCTCTCCCTCACTCTCTCTCAAATCAATCAATCAATCAATCAATCAAATATTTAAAAATATTCTTGCTCTGATCATTCCAATATTCCTGCAATATCTGACTCTGGCTCTATGCTGGTTCAGACATTCTAAACTGTGCTTTTTACCTTTAAGTATGCCTTGTAAATTAATTTTGAAAAGTAAGCATGGTGTCCTGGGTAAAAGGAACCTTGGTGGATAGCCCTTTGGTAATGTAATGGTTAGGTGAAGGGGAGAGGAAGCATTCTGACTGATTAGGGATCTTTTTGTAAGCTTGCACCCTGGACTGTGAACTTTCAGTTTCTTTCCATCTTATCTAAGACAGAATGGCTAGAGGGGGCAGGGGTTGGGTGTTTCCCTTCTTCCATATGTAAGGCTAGAGGGAGCTAGAGTTGGTATTTCCTTTTCCCCAGGTAGTTTAGATTCTGATAAGACCCCTGCAGGTTAGGCTCTGGTAAAGCAGTTTCTCCTGAGGGCAGATCTTGTTAAAAACAGAATGTTCTGGCATATTTCAAGATGGTTTCCTTTTTCCTCTCTTGGCTAGAAGGAGCACCTGGGGATTTTTCTTTGATATTCGCTTTGGGGACTTGGTAACCTCTTGGAGTGACTTACAAAACTGGAAGGACATACCCTCCACCCATTACTGGGCCCCCCTGAAATATTTCATTCTCAAATTTGTCCTCACCGAGCCTCTAGCAATTTGTCAATGCATTTTAGCTGTTCCTACCCTGGCACTGCTTCCCACGGAGGTTTTTGCTTGTGGGTTTCTACTCTGGTCTTTTCTATATCTGTATGTCTGTCTCTTCAATTTGAGGGGGGGCAGTGGTTTGCCCTGGGCTTTCACTTCTCTGACTGATTGAAGTAGAGTTGTTGATTTTTCCATTTGTTCAGCTTCTACAACAGAGTGACAGCTTCTAAATTCCTTTCATGCTGGACCAGAAGCCACCAGCTATCCCCCTTTTTACATATAAGGAAACCAAGGATCAAAGCTATTATTTATTAATTTGATCAAGGCCCCCACCTGGCATGCAGTAGAGCCAGGATTTGAATCTAGGTGTTCTGGCTCAAGGGTCTGTGCCCTCAATCACCACATCATTGAGGAAAACAAGTTGGGCCAGTGGGGAAAGGAAAATTATATGTTCTTACCATGAGATCATTTATGTCTCCTACGTTATGGTTTCAAAAAGTTTTCCAAAACACTTCAAGGAACAAGTGTCAGAAAGGTTGGCTTGAAAATAATGATTACTAAAATTTGAAGTAGACACAATGAGTAAATATTGTAGAGTAAAAAAAAAAAAAAAAAAAAAAATCACTCCTAAACCTACCATCTTTACAGATTACATTTCAGTCTATAAAGACTGCCCATCTTCATGGACATTAAAATTTATAAAAATATTCTTTTATAGTTTGACATTTGCTAATTATTATTTTTCATTTGCAATAATCGATAATGTTCTCAGCTGTTTCCCCTCCTTTGAGTAATTTCATTCAGGATGACTCCATGAATGTGCTTATTGAGTCAATGGGTATGGATACAGGTGTAACTATCTCTGACTTTTGTCATATTAGTTTCCAGAATGGTTGTATCGATTTTCTGGGCTTCCAACATTGTATAATTATAGGAGATTATGGAAAATATTATAGATACATATATTGAAAACCTCTTAGATCCAAGTGTGGTGTCAATACCAGACGGCTTTAAAATTGTATCCCTTCCCTAAACTGATACATAACCTTTTCCCAGATACTCAGTCTATGTTGCATATAGCCTTGCATGTAGGAAGCAATCCATAGATATTTATTGGATGGATAGATAGATGGATGGACGGATGACATCCAACTGATTCCTTCTAATCAACACATAGTGTTGAGTGGCAAAGTTGAGATGATACTCTAATTTATAATGTAGAGATTTTTCTCCTACTATAATTGCAGTTCTACTTCATTCACCAATATATATTGTATACTTAGCATGTGCAAAACACAGTTCTAGAAGCTGGGGGTACTACCATCAATAAAACATAGTTTACCCATTATGGACCTCACAGTTTGGTTGAGAAATTCACATACGTCTCTGGATCAAGTTCTCATTCATAAAATGAATCTAGTGACCTCAGAGGTTCCTTCTAGTTTCTGAAACTCTAAATTTCCTAATTCTAGATATGAAGATTCTAGAGAAAGATTATTTTATTTTATTTATAATAAATTTATTTTTTATTGGTGTTCAATTTACCAACATACAGAATAACACCCAGTGCTCATCCGAAAGATTATTTTAAAGAGCAATCTAAAAGAACTTGTGATTCAAGACAGTGATAGGAAATATTCTCTTTGGTCCTTCCTTCCTTTCTTCTTTCCTTTCTTTCTTCTTTCCTTCCTCATCATTGAGTGCATACTGAACACCAGACAATTAAGTGCCAGGAGTAAAAATAGGAATAAAATATGTCCTCTTCTCTTAAAAAGTCTACAGTCCAAAATGGAAAGGTCTTTTGAAGAAGAATGATTTGGCAACACAACAGTATTGCACACAGTGTTTATGTGTATGTGAATGTGATATACTTACTTAACTCTAATATTCTAGCTGAAACTTAACTTGAGTGGTCTTCAGTATTAAAGTAGAGGAGGGAATCAGTTAAATGCTTCCAAAAGTTAAGGGAAAATATCATTTAATCTTCTAGGTTTATGTCAGGGGAAAATACTGGTACCATACTTGCCAATATCAAGACGAAAGAAGACAAATGCAAATGGACTCACCATTTCTCTTCTTCTACTTGCACTCCTATGGACTGGAACTTACTGGGTGCTTTATTTTCCCCTGTTTTGTCAGGCTCTTCGGCATCATCCACCTGAAGAGATAATCAAATATGTAGAGGTACCCCATTTTAGTCATCTTAGCTTGAAAAACAAATGTCACATTTTATCAGAAACATCTGCAGTACTACTGGAATATTTTGTGATTTGTAATCTTTTTGTTCAGTATTTGTATATTTGATGAGGGCCATCACTACACTGTTAGCATGTGCTTTGACTCTGCTGATCTTAGTAAAATGAAATTTTATTCACTCTTAAGATAAATGTCTATGATTGCTCCATGGATATATGAGTATGTGCTTACCTGTGAATGCTATATTAGAAAGGGGTACTGCATGGAAATGGGTTTTTAGAAGTTTTGAATTTGCAGATAACAAAATACAAAAGAAAGAAGAAATTTCATTTATTGTAATTAGAATTGTTGATATTGAGAGATTTAGGTACATTTTAAGATAAACTATATAGTATCTTCATTTTTATCCCTCTTAAACTAAGAAATTCACTTTGAATATCATGCCACATGGTTCCTAAATGGCTATGTATAGACTATAGCTCATATAGAAAATGTATCTATATTAAATGATAGCCTATGTGACAAACCTAAATTTGAAATAAATCTTATGGGACGCCTGGGTGGCTCGGCAGTTGAGCATCTGCCTTTGGCTCGGCATGATCCCAGGATCCAGGATCGAGTCCCATATTGGGCTCCATACATGGAGTCTGCTTCTCCCTCTGCCTATGTCTCTGCTTCTCTCTCTGTGTCTCTCATGAATAAATAAATAAAATCTTTTAAAAAATGAAATAAGTCTTATGATGATTCAGAGCAATTAGATTTTTTCCTCTTTTTTTCTGTGTTTAATAAATTATTTTTCTAAATATAAAAGCAATCTAATGTAAGTTATATGGAATTAAAATACATAAATATAAAATGTAGAAAGATAAACCTCCTCAAGAATCACTTTCAAGCCTTTGAAGCACATTTATCCATCTATTAATATGCATAATATATGTAAATGATTATTAACCCTAAATATACACAGATGAGGTTACACTATAGATATTTTTTCTGTGACTTACTTTATTCAATAATGCTGATATCTTTTGGATATTTTATCACATCAGTAGATATAGCTCTATCTTAATCCTTTTATTCACTACATAAATATTCCTTGTAATGACTATAAGCAAGGTGGGCATCAGGGTAATTTTCTTTCTCTTTGTTGCTATTATCCAGTATTACAATTACTATTGCACATGTAATAGAACAACTTAGAACAATTAGAAAAATTGTGCAAATGTTATTTGGGAAAATCCTTAGAAGTCAAAATGTTAGAAAGGTAGTGAATGTGTTCAACAGTAAGGGATATTGCCAAATTGCTTTTCAAAGCATTTATCATCCTGCCATAATTGATGTATGGAGATATCCATTTTCCTATACACTCACCAATGCTAAATATGGCAAACTGTAAAATTTTTGCTAATATCACAGGTGAAAAATATTTATTGGCCTCTAATATTTCTATCTGTAAATTGCCTATTCATATCCTTTGCTAGTTTTTGTGTCTTTCTTCTATTGAGGTTTTTCTAAATTTTCTTATTTATAGAAACTCTCTTTTTTTTTTTAAGATTTTATTTATTTATTCATGAGAGACACAGAGAGAGAGAGAGAGGCAGAGACACAGGCAGAGGGAGAAGAAGCAGGCTCGATGCAGAGCCCGATGCGGGACTTGATCCCAGGACTCCAGGATCATGTCCTGGGCAGGCACTAAACCGCTGAGCCACCCAGGGATCCCTAGAATCTCTATCTTATGACCCTTAATAATCCTTTCTTGATTATATACACTATACATATTTTCTCCCAGTTTATCATTTGTCTTATTTATTTATTTTTAAGATTTTATTTTTAGGTAATGTCTACATTCAACATAGGGCTTGAACTCACAACCCTGAGATCAAAAGTCCTATGGCCTACCACTTGAACCAGCCAAGGTCTTTTATTATTTGTTTTTAAAACTTTGACCTTCATTGTACAGAATCTTAAAATCATTGTGTGGTAAAATTTTGTATGGCTTGTATGGCTTCTTACCCTGAGCATAATTTTTAAAGTTCTCATGTATTTACTTTCATGCTTTCATTTTTCTTTTTCATATTTAGCTCTTAAATCAGCTATTCTAAACTTTTCGTGTGTAAGAAAGTAGAGATTTAATTTTTTTTTCCCCTACATGAATCATCATCAATTTATCTGGCTCCTTTTATTAACTAATCCTTTTTTTTTTTTTTTTAATTTGAGATGCCAATTTTATGCTCTATCAAACTTCATCCAAACATTCCCATGTATACAGCCCTGTTTTTGGTCTACTGATCTTCTGGTCTTATTATTTCTCCCATTTGTTTTCCTAATCCAATTTTGTAATAGATCTTGATAATTTCTATGGTGTGAGTCTTCCTGTAATTCTTTTTTTAATGTAATTTTTAAAATTTCTAGGTTATTTTGGAGTATTAGCTTCTAAATAAATTTAACATCAGATTGTCAAATCCTTCCTTCCAGCTTCTGGCTATTGATAAAAATCACATTGGAATTTTTATTAGAGTTTCTTTAAATTTTTGTATAACTTTTGAGAGAATTGCTATCTTTACATTATGGAGTACTTTTGTGCAGGAATATTGAATAGTTTTCCACTTATTCAGATCTTCATGTTTTATGGGAAGTTTTTAGATTGTTTTCAGATAGGTGTTATATATTCTGTGTTTTTTTTTTTAATTTTTTATTTATTTATGATAGTCACAGAGAGAGAGAGAGAGAGGCAGAGACATAGGCAGAGGGAGAAGCAGGCTCCGTGCACCAGGGGCCTGATGTGGGATTCGATCCCAGGTCTCCAGGATCGCACCCTGGGCCAAAGGCAGGTGCCAAACCGCTGCGCCACCCAGGGATCCCTATATATTCTGTGTGAAGCTCAGTCATGTTAAATTTTTTTTGTTACTAATGTGAATGGGCTTGTTTTGTTTCATCACATTTTCCGTTTATTAATAATATACAGAAAAGTTATTGATTTCCCTGTATTTATGTTGTATTGTTTCACTGTACTGAATTCTTTCTTTTTTTTTTTTTTTAATTTTATTTATTTATGATAGTCACAGAGAGAGAGAGAGAGGCGCAGAGACAGGCAGAGGGAGAAGCAGGCTCCATGCACCGGGAGCCCGATGTGGGATTCGATCCCGGGTCTCCAGGATCGCGCCCTGGGCCAAAGGCAGGCGCCAAACCGCTGCGCCACCCAGGGATCCCGAATTCTTTCTTTAAAAAAAAAAAAGATTATATTTATTTATCTGAGAAAGAGAGAGCAGGGGGAGGAACAGAGGGAGAAGGAGAAGCATATTCCATTCTGAGTGTGGAGCCCCAGGTGGGGCTCAATTTCATGACCCTGAGATCATGACCTGAGTTGTAATCAAGTCAGACACTTGACTAAGCCACCCAGGTGCCCCTCACTCTACTGAATTTTAATGATTTTTCAGTGGTTTCCATTAGATTTTCCAAGTGGACATGCATATTATCTGCAAATAAAAGCAATTTTAGGGACCCCTGGGTGGCTCAGTGGTTGAGCGCCTGCCTTGGCCCAGGGCGTGATCCTGGAGTTACAGGATGGAGTCTTACATTGGGCTTCCTGCATGGAGCCTGCTTCTCTCTCTGCCTGTGTTTCTGCCTCTCTCTGTGTCTCTCATGAATAAATAAATAAAATCTTTATAAAAAAAAGCAATTTTACTCTTTCTTTGGAATGTTTAGACCACATTTCACTTTCTTGCTTTGTGTATTGGCTAATAAGGGTAAATAGTTTTGAATAAATCTCTGAAAAACAGACATCTATATCTAGTTTCTGAACCTAATTGGAATGTCTCTACCATTTCACCTTTAAATATGTTTAATTCAGTTTCTTATAGATGCTTTTTATCATGTTAATAGTTGGAATGACTTCTGAATTTTATACAATACTGTATTTCTTAGCATGCATCTGGATGTCATATTTTCCCCCCTACAGCTAAAATAACTTTGAATTTCTGTAACATACACTATTTGGTAATGGTGTATTATTTTTAAAATATGTGTTTTTTTTTTTAAGATTTTATTTATTTATTTGACAGGGAGAGAGACAGAGAGAGAGCACTAGTAGGCAGAGTGGCAGGCAGAGGAAGAGGGAGAGGAAGAGGCAAGCTCCCTGTTGAGCAAAGAGCCCAATGTGGGGTTCAATCCCAGGAACCTGGAATCATGCATGACCTGAGCTGAAGGCAGACGCTTAACTGACTGAGCCACTCAGGTGCCCTAAAAACATGTATTTGGATATATTTTCAAATTTAATTAGAATTTTTGCATCTGTATTTATAAGCATGTTTTCCTATAGTTCTTTATCTTGTATTCTTTCACGTGTATCAGAGTTATGTTTATTTGATAAAATATATTGAGAATCTTGGCATCTCTTCTTGTATTATTAAATACTTTTTAAAAAAGACTTTATTTTTTAATCTCTACTCCTAACATAGGGCTTGAAACCACAACTCCGAGATTATGAGTCATGCATTCCACTGACTGAGCCAGCCAGGTGCCCCAGTATTATTAAATACTTTAAATAAAACAAGAATTATTTGCTTCTTGAATGATGGAAATTTTCTGTGACTCTATCCCAGTTTCCCATTTGGGGTAAGTATAAGCCTCAATCAGACATATTCTTTATTTTTTTCCCAAAAAGCCAATTTTGGCTTAATGTATCAATTCTACTTTAGTTGCTGTTTTTGTCTTCCAATGCATTTATTTCTACTCTCATCATTAATAACTCCTTTCAATTTATCATTCTTTTCTGACTTTGTGAATTGAGTCTTGTTTATATTGTGATTGATATTTCTTGCTTAACTATGAAAAAACTTAGGTCTATGAATTCTTCTCAGATCATAGCTAGGATCATGACCCATAGTGATGATTTATAGGATTCTCGTCATTTATTTCACAATAATCTTGAATTTCCTCCTCTATTCAAACGTTACTTAGAATATTTTTTAATATTTTTAGATGGCGAGCTTTTGTTATCTGCTTAGCATTAATTTCTAGTTTTAATATGTCATGATTGGAAATCATGATTGTAATATCTCTTCTTTTTCGGAATCCATTAAAATTACCTCTGGAGTTTTGACTTGAGATAAATCCCCCTAAAATATCTCTTCCTGAATAGGCACTGCTTCTGATTTCAAGGACATCAAAATAGGGACGCCTGGGTAGCTCAGTGGTTGAGCATCTGCCTTTGACTCAGGTCATGATCCTGGGGTCCTGAGATCAGATCGAGTCTTACATCAGGCTCCCTTTAGGGAGCCTGCTTCTCCCTCTGCTATGTCTTGCCTCTCTGTGTGTCTCTGGTGAATATATAAATAAAATCTTTAAAAAAAGAAAGCCTCAAGGACATCAAAATAAAGTTTACAAAGTCTGAATGTACTGAGTACTGTTAAAGAAAAAACTATTTGTGACATTTGTTAAAAAATTGGCAAGGTACACTTTATTCAGGGAAACTATTGTGATAGGCATATGGACCATAGTGGGATTGGACTCCCAAATGCAACAAGAAAAAGTAGAAATTTACAGCCAAGGAACAGGGTGGAGGCTTGTCAGTGGGTAGAAAATTATAGAGAATAGATCCCAGGGATAAGAGGGGACATCCCAGAGTCCTTGCTGGGGGCAGGCCAGGGTAATCAGGCATCACTTGGGAGATAATAGAGGATGTGGAGCATGATCCGATGAAGAACATGTCCAGACACCAATCCTGGGGCATTCTGGCTTAGCTGACTTAGCGGGATTCTCATTAAAACTGGGTGATGGAAAGGGACACACAAGCACAAAAGTCGAGGCCTTGTCAGGAAGAGATTTCAGAGTAGCCTGAGTAGATAGAGTCTGGCCAAGAGGTGGCTCATTATCAATACTCCCTCCACAGTACTCCCTCCACAGCTTTCCTTCATTGTTTTAAGTCCATTGATTATGAATCAGAGATGATATGACCTTTTTATTTCTTAAGGCCTTCTTTCAATTAACAGTAACAACTCACTTGGCTTGTATCATCCTCTGAAATAATTCACTCAACTTGGCAGTTGGACTCATCTCTTCACATGGGGCATAACATGGATCTCTTTACACATGGAAAGGCATTAAAGGAAATCAGTAAGGAAGGCCTAGGAGTACAATCTCAGATAACTTAATGTTCTTTCCTTTTTAATTCAAAGAATGAGAAAGCAACCACATGTTATGTAATGTCAAGATTAGGCTTAAAGCTCTTTTAGGCTGTCAACATGAGTTCAGTGATCCTGGAGGGAAGTCACAATCTAATATCTGGAGGTGGAGAAGTTAAGGTCTAAAGCTACTACATGAAACTCAGCTATACTTGAAATAATTCTTGAGAGACTAAAAGACACTATAACCTGCTGCTACCTTCCAGGAAGGGCAGAGGGGTCAGAAGCAGAAAGAAGGGGGGATTTCCTTTTTTTTTTTTTTTAAGATTTTATTTATTTATTCATGAGAGACACAGAGAGAGGGGCACAGACACAGGCAGAGGGAGAAGCAGGCTCCATGCAGGGAGCCTGATGTGGGACTCCATCCCGGATCTCCAGGATCACACCCTGGGGGCGCTATACCACTGAGCCACCCGGGCTGCCAGAAGGGGGGATTTCATATTTTGTTGTGTATACTTTCATACTGTATGACTCTTATATGACAATACCATATGCATACACTACTTATTTTGTAATTTTAAGGAAATCAAATTACCGTTAACGTGACTCTTGACTTTTTAGAAAGACATACAACTTTGCTCTAAATCCAGAGCAACCAGTTACCCTCCCTTTGACCTGCGCAGCCCTAGACCACCAGAAAAAGCACCAGATAAAATTGTTGACTTGAATTTTGGAGTCATGTTATAAAAAGAATACATACTTCAAGATATTATAGAATCATATTTAGTGCCATAAAATGTTCCCACTTGAATACCAAGTAAGTATTTTTTTTAAGATTTTATTTATTTATTTGACAGAGAGTGTATGTGCACAAGCAGGGGGAGCAGCAGGCAGAGGGAGAGGGAGGAGCAGGCTCCCCATGGAGCGGGGGGCCTAATGGAGGGCTTGATCCCAGGACTCCAGGATCATGACCTGAGCCAAAGGCAGATGTTTAACTAATTAAGGCACTCAGGCACCCCACTCCAAGTAAGTATTCTAAGACTTAAGTGAACTAAGACTAGAAATTCACCCTACCCATCTTAAGCTTTTTAATACACATGCTTATGGTTGTTTTATTTATTGGACAAAGTGCCTTTTTCTGGTGACTTACTTATTGTCTAGCAGCTCCAGGCCCATATTCTATACCCATCTGCTCTGTGGCACTGGGGCCTACAAATTTTGACTCTACAAATTACATTTCCCAGGCTTCATTGCTGGCCAGCTTCCAGTTATAGTCTAACAAAAGAAGGTGGAAGAAAGGAAGGGACTTTCTTCCTGTTTCCCCCTTCTGTAGGCATTACTCCAGCATGTGAAGGCAGCTGTGCTCCACCTTCCAGCCCCTTTGAACCATGCACCAGATGCACTGCTCCCTTAGACTTCCCGCACCAGCTGATTACACCTGCTGCTGTGGTCCAGGGGTGGTTTGTACTGGGGACTCTCCCCTGAGCTCCAAAACTATGGGTACCCCACCTTTCTCTTTTTGCTCCCTTAGTTCTAGAAGTGGTAATTGCTTCATGCATCCCATTATTGCTCTCTTAATCTTCCCATACCTATAGAACTGTCTATCAAACTGCCTCTGTTTGAGAACTTAGCGTCGTTTCTGTTTTCCTGAATGGGATTCTAACAGGTTCCATGTGGCTACACTCCTAGCAATGAAAAATGCTTAGAGTGTCAGCCAAAGCAGGATGTTACAGCTTTACAACATGGGGTAGTAGAAAAATTAACCAATGAAACTTTTCCCAAAGATGCATGATAGGTATTTCCCTTAAGAACTGCGATCTTCAATGCTTAGAGAAAGAGAGAAAGGAAGGAGGACATTGCACTCTGCAGATGGAGGACATTGCACTCTGTGTTTGAGCCCCACCCCACCCATCTAAACCTACAGCTGATTTGCATCGAAGTGTTGTCATCTTCCAAGCTTTAGTCATTGTATGCAAATTTATCTTTGTGACTTTTCCCCCCTTAGATCCAAAAATGCACAATTCACCACTCTTACATAGTAATTAGGGTAATCTATTTAAATTTGTGAAGCGACTTTCAAAATGTTTCAAGAAATTTAGTAATTACATCTCTGTCCTGAAAAAAATTAAGAAAACCTTGGCAGACGATAACATTTCAGCATGTTTGTCTGATTATGATTTTAGAGGAAGGTAATGATAACCAGCTCTGATATTTAGTGAGCCCACCACACTTAGAGCCTTATATACATTGTATCAGTCAATTTTTACTACAACCTATAATAAAATACCCTGTGGAATAGTGACTGTTATTCTCAATTTCCAGATGAGGAGACTGGGACTATTAAGTAATTGGTCTAAACTCACACAAGTTGTAAAGTAAATTATTGTAATGTTAGTTATTAGGCATGGATTAAATTTAAAATGTTGGGGAAGGTTTGGAAACTCTGACCCTAAAGAGGTAAAGGGTGGGAAAGAGCCCAAGATCTTAGTGTTATATATTTTGGGGATTAGTATTTAAATTAGGGGGGGGTCACCTGGGTGGCTCAGTTGGTTAAACATCTGACTCTTGGTTTCTGCTCAGGTCTTGATCTTGAGGTCATGGGATCAAATCCCGTGTTGGGCTCTGTGCTCAGTGCGGAGTCTACTTCAGATTCTCTCTCCCTCTCGTTCCCACTCACTCTCTCTCTCTCTCTTTTTTTTTCTTTTTTTTTTTTTAATTTTTATTTATTTATGATAGTCACACAGAGAGAGAGAGAGAGAGAGAGGCAGAGACACAGGCAGAGGGAGAAGCAGGCTCCATGCACCGGGAGCCCGACGTGGGATTCGATCCTGGGTCTTCAGGATCGTGCCCTGGGCCAAAGGCAGGCGCCAAACCGCTGCGCCACCCAGGGATCCCTCTCTCTCTCAAATAAATAAATAACATCTTTAAAAAGAAGGATTTAAATTAGGTTATAGTGCACTGAAATTTAATGACTATTTTGCGTTTTGAATTTTTACTTATTTATTATGCTCCATCAAAGAAGTGGTATAGCATGGTCACATTAAACACCAAGGTACAATCTAGGTTCTGTTAATGGAAGATGTGTGGCCTTGGGCAAGTTACTTAACCTCTCTGTGTTTTCATCTATAGGGTAGAGATAATCACACCACCTATGCTATAGGGTTGCTGTAGGGGCTAAATGAGACAATCATGTAGAGCACTCAGTACTTCCATATAATTTCTATGATAGTGAACAGTGATTGGAAGAAGAGTTAGAGCAATTTTTTCGGTCACTAAATTATTAAAATATTTAAGAGGCAGAATGGTGTCGAAATGAAACTTTCTCCCCAACATTATATGTGGATTTCAGAGTAGTTCCATCTTACTGGGTGAAAATAACAATCATATAAGGTGGATTTCATGTATATGAAGGCTTTATTCTGAGTAAGAATTATTTGGGGAGGGGGCGCCTGGCTGGCTCAGTCATTACAGCATGTGACTCTTGATCTTGGGGGTCTATAAGTTCGAGAGATTACTCAAAAAAAATTATCTGGAAAAGAGCCTAGGAGACCAACTGGCACACCTGGAAGCTGAGTTAAGACAGATATATAGACGCTTTTAAATAAAATGAACGGTAAACTGAAAACCTCTAAAATATGCTATTATTAAGTACAAAAAGGCAAGATATAGAACAGTGTGAGGTATGCTAACATCTGGGTGAACAAGGGGGAATAAATTAAAATATATAATTGCTTGAATATGCACAAAGTATCTCTGTACAGAGATGCAAATATTGGTTATATTAATTTCCTCTGGCAAAGAGAACTGATTTAATATTTCTGTTAAATAAGAATGAGAGGGAGATAGTCACTGAACGTCTTTTTATAACTTTTGAATTTTGAGCCAGAGGAATATATTATCTACTGAAAAATAAAGTAAAACAGAGAAAAAACTTAACTGAAGATTAGGGAAGTAGGAGAAAGCTAACATGACTGGGTGCCAGCTATGTGCCAGATAAGGAAGGTAGTTGGTTTTTTTTTTTTTAATCGTGGATAAAATATATATATCATAAAGTTCTTCATCTTAACCCCTTCTAAGCCTATAGTTCCAGCCAGCATTAAGTACATTCACAATGCTGTGCTATCATTGTTATTATTCACGTCCAGAATTTTTCTGTCATTCCAAATTGAAATTCTGTACCCCCATAGAAAGCTGGAGTTTGTAAATTCAATCTTCAAAATAATCCTGTGAGGGATAGTTAAGAAAACGAGCTCAGGAAGATCACATCATTTGCCTGAGACAGCACGGATGACTGGGCCCCAGCTCTTCCCTACTCCTCCAAATCCTTTGGGTTCTAGGAGGAGGTGGGAGTGGACACGGGGTGGGGGGGTGTGTGGAGGCTGGCTTTGCGCATGTGCTTGCGTGTCTTCTAGTACCAGGCACCAACACCACAAGTTCTTTTAGGAAACTTGACAACTTGTGCTATGGTAACCTGTAAATTATATTAAAAAACAAAACAAAACAAAAAAAAAACCATTTGACTCTTTGCTACTAGACAAAAATTTAATTGCCCTTTAGAAGTGCACTGTGCAGAATGCACTGTGAAATACATCATCATTGTGAAAACCTACCCCACGCCTGGCTTTTAGATGTGCCTTAGAGTTGGTTCATTGTGAATAGATTTATTGGCCACCACGTCAGGAAGTTATTATTCAAAGGGCACCTGCACGATATGGCACAAGAAAAAAGGGAGAAAGGAATGACTCTTCTCCATTGAGAGAAGGAAATTTCTAGCAGGGTAAGCCAAGCTGAACAGATGTGAAAAACAAGAATCAGTCTGATCTTATCTTTGAGCGGCAGAAAACACTGGGCTGAACTGAGAAGCCTGCTGAATTATCTACCATTTTTTGAAATGCATGATTAAATAACCAACAATTATGCTGAAACTACTGCACATTCTTTGCTCATGAAGCTGTGATGGGAGTGATTGCTTTCTACACTACCAGTCGCTTTGGTCTTGCTCTCCCTCACTCCCACGTGTATGAGAAGTGATTCACATTTTTGTTCTCATGTGGTTACTCAATAGTGTCGAACACACTGTAACACAACCCAGTAACCCAGGTTATTCTTGGACGTCCACTCCTTTTTTGAGAATCAAAATGTGCATTCGGAATTGAGGGCACTTTGTGTTTGATTGTGTTCGTGTTTGTTTAGCTATCCTAATGTTTTGAGTCACACATTTGATTTAGAGAACAAAAATAATAGCCTCTGATAATGCTTACAGACAAGATATCTTTGTCATTTTTCAAGTCACATTTAGCCGTGTAGGAATTCCAGGGCCAATCATTTAAAAATCTGGTCTCACGCATGGCCCCGTCACCCGAAATGGCCAGGTGGCAAATCTTCTGGAAAAAGAAAAAGTGCTACATTTCTTAAGTTTGGGGTCCCTATTTCAAAGGACAGAGAGGGAGGCTGTTACCTGTATCCCAATCGAGAGACATCGATTTTTCTTAAAGTGATCCTTCTTCCTGTCCTCTGTGGTGACAGTGGCTATGGTGGTCGTGGTAGTGACGGTGGTGGGGTTGTTGTTCATGTGTTGACTTGCCGGGCCGTGGATCTGGGCATTTGCTGCTTCGATGGCGGCTGTCAGAGCCTTCATACTGTCCAGGCTCTCCGTGGAGTTGCTCAGTCCAGACTGGCTGATAATATCTCCTCGCTGGCCCTGTCCATCCATGTAGGCATCCTGCGCAGACTCTGTGCTACTCTGGGCTGTGATAGAAATGAAAGGTTTCGTGGTAGTTCTGGGTGGGACTGGAGGTGGTGTCTTCTTATATGTTGTAATGCAAGATGACACTGGAAGACAGTGAAAACAGAGACACTGTGATTTCTGTGTGGGTTTTAATTTCTGTATCGTAATTAACATCCACTGGAAATCAGTGCACACGAAACACACAAAGACGTTGACCATGAAAACAAGTCCGTTGATAGAGTAAGTGAGATCCCCGCGTAAGGAGGACATCTGAGCCTCCTATGGGGAGCCACTCCCACCAGACGGAGGGAAAAAAGGCTGGAAAACAGTTCGACCTCTGAGATGGACATTTCTGAAATGGAAGTTAATACGAATCAACATAGAATAGCCTCTGTAGAAACCCTCCCGGGCAACAGTCCCCTGAGAGGTAATATATACACACACGCGTCTACCGGCTCAGGAAAATATTAACTAGAGCTAATGTTAAACAAGGCAACTCACTGGAGAAGATTGCAGTGGTTGATAATAAACACTGGGACAGGAAGGAAGAAAGCAAAGAGGTTGTGAGCAAGTGTGGTCTCATCCTAACCACACAGTGGGAAGTGCCCTGGTGGGCAGGCGTGGCAGCGCCCAAGGCCATCCCAGGGTCCTGGAGCTCCCTTTCTTCCTTTCTGTCCCCCTCCCTCCCATCCCCCCTGCTCCCTTCCTGTCTTGGTCTCTGCCCTCCCTCCAGCCCTCTTCCCTCCTTCCCCTCTTCCCTCCCTCTTTCCCTCTTTCTTCCTCCTACTTCCTTCTTTCCTTCTTTCCATCCTTCTTTCCTTCCTTCCTTCCTCCTCTCCCTCCCTGCTTCCTTCCTTCCCCCCCTTCTCTTCCTCCTTCCTTCCTCTCCTTTCTCCCTCCTTTCCTTCCTTGCCTCCCTCCTGCCCTCCTTCCCTTCTTCCCTCCCTACTTCCTTCCTTCCCTCCTTCCTCTGGATAGATGCTCACTATATAAACTTCCACTTGAATTTTTGTTGTTTTTTTCTGAGCATAACTGTCCTCTAAGAGGGAATACACTGCACAAAAGTATTGTAGGAGACCTGGGTGGCTCAGTGATGGAGTGTCCGCCTTTGGCTCAGGTCATGATCCTGGGGTCCTGGGATTGAGTCCCGCATCGGGCTCCCTGCATGGAGCCTGCTTCTCTCTCTGCCTGTGTCTCTGCCTCTCTCTCTCTCTCTGTCTCTCATGAATAAATAAATAAAAAAAAAGTCTCCTATTGTAGTTTCCCTTGTTTCTCTTTGTGGAGGGGGCGGTGAGGTGGCTCCCGAAAATCCTGTCCTTCAAGGCAACTTAATCAACTCAGAGGCCTGAGTCTGTGCCTAAACATGTCCTTTCTAGACCTGTGAGGGTTGAGTTGAGGTCCTCCCTGAGGCTCCGGCTGAAGTCGCCTCTGGTCTCCTCCCCAACTACCTGATTAGGACTGTGAGGTTACATGAAGAAGCTTTACACACCTCTCTTTAGCTTTCCGTTTGTGGAGCATGAGGTGCAAAATACAGATCAAAAAAGAATGATGAAGTTTTCAAGTGAACGCCCTGCCAGAAAAGAACAATTCCTTGACCAGCTTTCTAAAGATGTTTGTTAAGACCTCTTTAAAAATGATTCCAACTGTTGTGTTTCCATGGCACCCCCACCCCCCAGGCCGCTCCCACTCACAGTGGGCGGTCACTGTCACACCAAATCAGCTACTCCTGACCACAGGATCCAACTGTCGTTTGAGCTGCCACTGGGCCGTCTCACTAAATGAAATACTTGCTTTAATATTTAGGATGTTTCCTGAGGCCACTCAAAGGAAGTGTCCTATAAGGAACAATAAACAGAAGGATCCTATTACACTGTGCTGTGGTTTCACTGGCTTGTGATTTGGAGTAATTTCCTTAACCGTAAAACAGGGAAAGAAATATTTTGCTATTTCCTAGGGATTACCTGATGGAACTAAGCCCTGGAGGTGGGGGGGTAACGTAAACAATATAAATGTAGCCACCACTCAGTTACCCGGGATGAATGATTGCCAGAGGCTCACGCGGGGAAAACCTTCCACCTGGGCTTAGTGCATGGACTATACATCCTTTAATTTGAACAGAGCTCAGCAATTCCCAGCCCATCGTCTACAGTTTTCAGCTCAGGTGCCTAAGAGGTAATGCAACCAGTGGAGGTTCCCAGTGCCCCCTGAGATGGGCAGAGCCAGGAGCAAAGCCAGCCTGGTCTGGGTTCTCCCTCTGGGCTACAGTGAAGCCTCCGGCTACTAATGCAAACACATGCAATGCTGATTTTCTCACTTCACCCAATTTAGTGTCAGGTAGTGTATCTACTGTGGAGCTACCTTCTGCTTCCAGGAAGGTTTGCAGGGATAACCCTACTCAGGATGATGCTCAGTCTCAGTTATTCATTGGAAGACCAGACTGGGTGGGACGGGGAGTGACCATATGTAGGATAAGATCAATCTATCTCTTCAAATCTAGTGAAACCAGTTAATTTCATTACTTCTCTTAAGACAAGTCTTTACAGTGTAAACTCGTTATTTTGCTCAAAATGGATGTTCAGGACAGTCTGCCCACTCATAGTCCAAAGAAACGAAATGCCACATTCTTACAAAGAAAGTCTGATCTTTTGGGTTGTTTATGCCTCGTTAGTTACCCTGTTTCCTCTTTCGGTGTGGATAATCAAAATTGCACAATGCAGCCAAATAGAGTATTATTTCATTTGCTGTGAGTTACAGTAGAAATTTTGCCATGATGGGATGTGCTATAGGGAACATAGAAAGGAGGGTGTCACATTATTTCCAGTCTAATGATGGGGTTTGGGGACACTCCCTGGGGCCAACTGCAATTTGGTGCCACCTGCTGGCTGCTGTCAGCTCCCCTTCTGGATCTATAGGGATAACTCCCAGTACTTTGATCAATGGGGACCTGCAGGGCACAGGAGCAATGCAAGAAATCCACTAGGATAAGACTGGAGAGGGAGTATCTTGGGCACATGGCTTTCCCAATAGGCCCAGCCCCGATGCCCAAAGAAGGTAAGAATTTGAGATTGCCTTACCTTGAATACGGGAACTGAACAGAGGCCGGGAATCACTTACTATGGTGTTGTATTCGAGGGGCTTGGCACAAATCTTATGAGATTTCACTGCATTGTGGGGCTTGGCACAAATCTGCCACAGTTACCACAGTTACACTCAAAGAAGCACCGCCCATCAATTTTCAAACAGAAATTTAAAAGGAATTCCAATCTTTAAGAATGCCCCCTGTCAGAGAAGAAAGGAGATCCAAGACACAACTTACACTTCCCATAATCCCCTTCCTTCTCATGCCCCAATTCTTTTGCAATTCAAGGCTGCTCCAGAAACTCATACAACCAAATCCCCAATTTTTCCCAGCGTCACTCTTAACTGGTTTTACAGGCTAGGCTCTGAATCCTTTCTTCTCTCCTAAGATATATATATATATATATATTCTCTTAAGATATATATATATATTCTCCTAAGATATATATATATTCTCTCCTAAGATATATATATATCTATATATATAGATATATAGATATATTTCTAATTCTACTCTCATGATTCAGCACCATGAATAATTTAGAATCCACTGGAGTCTGAGTGCCAGGAGGGGTGCAGTAGAGTGGGGTTCAAGAAGATGAAACACAAGTAAATAAATCTTGTTTGGTCAAGACAGAAAGAGAAGACAAGTGGCGTATATGCCATAAATGAAATACTTCTCTTATCTAATAGTAACATTGATTAAAGTTGTGATTAAAAAATGTAAGTGCTCAAAAAGAAAATGCAAGTGCTCCTTTTATTCAACTGGAACATGAAAAAGAAAAGATATTGTACTTTAACCATTGTTATTGCTTTCCTTTGCCTGATATATTTATTTGTTCATTTCAAATAAACTGATTTTCTTTCTTATTTGGATCCTGATGATTTATTACCCCAGCTCAAAGTTGGTGAAAGGACTCCTATTTATAAGGACGATCAGCACGAGTGTAGTTACAGATTTTGATGACCTCACTTCCATTCAGAGGACACTGCAGAGCATAGACAGCAGAGACTGGTTTTTACATTGAGTTAAGAAATTACTGAAGAAGGGGGAGGGGGAGGGGTTGGGGAGGAGGAAGAGGAAAAGAAGGAGAAGTAAAAAAAAAAAAAGAGAGAGAGAACAGATTCTTATCCTATTTCAGCGTCTAGCTGACTATTCAATATTGTCTCTATTTGAATGGAAAGATAATGCTGGTGTTGAAAGCCTCAGGAAGGCCTGTGCCAGGAATTATTTTTTTCTGTAGTGGTGAAGGTTTTCTGAAAAAAAAGAAAAAAAAAAACCACTAGGCTTTCTTATCATTCTGGTTATCCTCTGTGATCAAGAGCACACATGTGTCAGACGGCCACAAAACAGATGTAGGTTCAAGCCCATGTTTTAGATCTTCTCAATAATACATTCTGACTGGGATGCCTGGGTGGCTCAGTCTCAGTTGAGCATCTGACTATTGATTTCGGCTTGGGTCCTGATTTCATGGTCGTGAGATGGAGCCCCACCAGAGGCTCTGAGCTCAGAGTGGAGTCTGCTTCTCCCTCGCCCTCTACTTCTCCCCTTGCACATGCTAGCCCACACTCTGTCTCTCAAATAAATAAGTGAATAAAATCTTTAAAAAAAAACAACAACAACCTTCTGACTGGTTAAACTATTGTGTCACATACTATAAAGCTACATTGAGGAATTATTTAGCACTTCCTTGTTACTGAATTTTAGAAACTCTTTCAGATACAATGACAAACCCATAAGAAGCATAGATTAAAACCACAAAAGGACAACAAAAGAATTCCAAAATATACATATACATAGAGTTGTACAGTAGTCAAACGACACCTTTTTGATGTAAACAAGTTATCCTAAGACTTGATTAACCACAAAGCAAGCTGTGATTTGATCTGTGTTTAGTAGCTGCGGGCCTTCTACACAGGAGTGATGGTCAAAGTGATCTTGGATTTGTAGAGTTGGATCAGATGGTCTGCTCTGACCCAGCTGAAGACCACCAGAAAGAGAAGGCCCACCTCAACCCGCTGTCTAGTTTCTGTTGAGGGCAAAGGTCTCCTGATTTGGGTGATTTGGTCCAGCCAACAATAATTTAACGAGCCCTCAAAAGAAGATTTTTTTAATCTTCTTTCATCAAATGGGGTTACCAGTGGGGTGCTGGAACTGGCTCTTCTCAGTTTGCCAGGTAATTGTGCAAATCTCTTTCCAAGTCTCTGTTTAGTGACATTTCATCGATAGCTTGAAACTGACCTTGGTGTGAATGTTTACATATGGAAATTGGGAAATACTACCCCTGCCTCAGAGAGCCAGTTGTTAAGCATTTCCAGCACACCTGTACCCATAGAGTGGCACTGTTCAAAGTGTGGTCCACAGACTGGTGCCCATTCACAAAGTATTTGATGAGTGTAGAGTGAAATACACTGAGAAAATTGAGAGTGAACTTTTAGAAACTTTTACAACGATTCTAAAGACTGTTTATTGGTCAAATCTAACAACAAAGAAGACTGGGGCTTGTTTTGGGGTGCCCTATTTTAAACTTTTCCTTTATCTAGTGATTCTTTTATTGCATTTTTTATCAAAATGCCAATCTGCAACAATCAGACACCAAACAAACAAACTAGTCTATCACCAGAGAGAGTTTGAGAAGCACTTACAGGAAACATTTGCAAATCCAGTGGACAGGATGGAGGTAGTGCATGTAGGATTAAGAACATATTAGGGAAGTAACTTGAAACTACAGGCTATTTTAGAAAGCAAAATGATGTGAAGAGGCCAAAGGAAAAAAAGGAAATGGGGAAGGATGTAGGACATAAAGGGACTGCTGCACAAATACAAGATTGTGGTTTTAACATCAGGTAAGCTGCCTATTTCTAAGAGGGTGTGCAGGAGTACAAATGTGATGTCTAGAACAAGGGGAGGATTGTGGTGCTGCATTTCATTCCGGGCTCTTCTCTTTAAGGGGAAATTGCAAAGTGCTCCGAGGAAAGAAAAACCATCTCTTAAGAGGAGTGGATTAAGGAGAGGGGATGTTTGGTTTGCAAGAGAAGGAAGGCGGAAGAATTTCCAATGATTTTGAAGGCTCTTGCCTCAACGTTGGCATGGACTAGTTCTGTATAAGGCCCCGTGGGAAATCACAAAGGTAGGAAGAATAGTTCTCTAGTAGTCAGTTGTCCAAAGGTGGAATATGGGGCCCTTGCTGGGTAGTGATCTTTTGGTCTCTGGACGTGTGAAGCACAGACCAGCTCATCTTTTGGCTGGGCAGTTATTAAGATTGTACCACCATGTGAGAGGAGCCTGCCGTAGGTGACAAGATTTCTTTCAAACTGAAGCTCCTGTGGTTTTATGAATATGAATAAAAGGTAGAAAAAAATTGAGAAGTAGAGACCCATTGAGAGTGATGTGAAAAAGCTGAAGAAGGAAGCCAAGAGAAGCCGTTAGGGAGCATTACCAACAAGGATGTTTGGTAGCAATGACCAATGTTCTGGCATCCTGGGAATGCGTTCTGGCACAGGCGAGGGTAAAGCTGCTAATAAGAGAAATTTGCTGCTGCTGCTTCGCATCAAGGAGGCCCAGGCGTGCCGAACTGGCAACCAACTGGAGGTCAGGCTCCCGGGGGTGGCATGCCACACAGGCGGGGCTCCTCTCCCACCAAGTGCCAGACAAACCAGCCTTCTGGCTTGAGTCCTTCACAGTGAAAGGCACAAACCCAGGTGAAAACAATGATAAGATGGAACATTAGTCCAGACTCTTTTTTATTTTTTAAGCTCTACATCCACCATGAGGCTTGAATTGAATTCACAGTCCCCAGGGATGGCGACTCCTGTGCTTCACCAGCTGAGCCAGCCCGGTGCCCCTTTAGTTCAGGCTCTTGACCTGCCCTGAGGTGAACCAAATCACCAGGGTGAATCCTTGCTCCATAACACACTGTGCTAAGTATTTAATAGACATGATGTCATGACAGAGGAAGCTCTTGCCACCCCCATTTGTTTGATGGTAAGACAGAGAGGCTCAGAGCAGGTAACTGAGGTCTTTATCTTACACAGCTACTAAGTAGTGGAGTCTGCCTAAGTCGGAGGAGGCCTCGTTCCCAGTTCTCTTCCTTCCCCCAAACCGCCTGCAACCAGCTGCCCAACAAAACTTCGATTAAACGCCTTGTCCAGTACAGTCTATCATGCTTCTCGTGAGAAAATGCCCCCTAACGCTCCCCATTGCTGTGCTTGGCACCCTGCCGGAACCTGTCAAAGGCATGGAGACCGAACACATCTGGGGTGGCCAGCGAGGGGTGCACCAGCCGCACGGTTCAAAGCGCTGCGGGATCCCGGGGTGGCTCCGCGGCTGAGTGTCCGCCTTCGGCCCAGGGCGTGACCCTGGAGGCCCGGGATCGAGCCCCCGCATCGGGCTCCCTGCATGGAGCCTGCTTCTCCGTCTGCCTGTGTCTCTGCCTCTCTCTCTCTCTCTCTGTCTCTCATGAATAAATAAAATCTTAAAAAAAAAAGTGTGGGATCCCTGGGTGGCTCAGCGGTTTAGCGCCTGCCTTTGGCCCAAGGTGTGATCCTAGAGCCCCCGGGATCGAGTCCCACGTCGGGCTCCCTGCATGGAGCCTGCTCCTCCCTCTGCCTGTGTCTCTGCCTCTCTCTCTCTCTATCGTGAATAAATAAATAAAATCTTAAAAAAAAAAAAAAGTGTTGCAAGAGTCGGGCTCCGCGCTGGGCGTGCAACCTGCTGAAGATCCCCCCTCCTCCCCAGCCCCTCCAGCCGCTCTGCTGCGCCTGTGCTCCTTCTGGCAAGATGAAAATACTGTCCCCCCCCACCCCCCCAAGGAAAAAAAAAGAGGAGGAACTCCCCAAAACAAAATATAGACATGGAAAAATCGCTCCGTCGTTTCAAAATATTTACAGCTGAGCGTCTCCGGGCCACCCAGAGCGCGGCGCGGGGGAGGCCTGGGTCCCCCGGGGAGGGGGTTGGCCCGGGGCGGGGGGATGGGGGGGCCCGGGAGCGGGTCCCGCTAACCGTCCTGCACGGAAACCGCAGGGCCTCGGGAAGGTTTTCTGGGTCCAAGCAGAGAACAGCGCGCTTGTGTGGACCGAGGGAGGGGCGCGCTCCTGACTCCCCGGTCGTAAGACTTGCCAGCTGGGAGCTGCCGGTGTTCCAGACGCTTCCAACGCCAGACGCGCGCCCCAAGCCTCGGCTTGTCTGGCTGGGAGATCCGCGCCCGATCGCAGGCGGCTCCCGCGGGGGGCAGAGCTCGCCCCGCCGCGCCGCTGCTCCTCAAGCAGCACATTGTTCTCCCCGGGAAGAATGGAAAGGTTTGTTTCGGTCACAGCTCCCCCCTCCCCCCCTCTTCTTTTCTAAGAGGCACCCAAGTTGTTTTAACACGTTGCTACAATCCTTGGGCTTCCCGAGGTGAGGCCGCGGCGCACAGAGCCTGCACTGTCCCGACCTCCCGGGAAGGAGGGCGCGGAGTTAGTCATTAAAAGGGGGGGTGGGTGGGGAGGGGTGGGGAAGAGCCCCAGGCACTTCATGCCTGGAAATGATGTAACAGGCAGCCACTCCTCTGTTAGCACCACGACCGAACAATGCTCGGGCGATGCGCGGCAGCTGCGCTGCAAATGTCAGCGCCAGCCCCGTCCAAAGAGCTTGAAAGGCACCAAGCTGGAGGACTTTGTGCTGTACCTTTCTCGCCCACATTTTCCCCCAAGCACTCCCAGGAACCTGGCAACAGGTAACGTGGCAACCTTTGCTTTAGAAAGTGGCAAGTGGCATGACTTCAGAGGACAAGTGGATTTTTTTTTTTTTTTAAAGCCAACTGCAGCTCCCCTCCCAGCACCTCCATACCCCGCCCCGCCCCCCCCCCATGCCCGGGGCCAAGGAGCTGCGAAAAAGGTAGCGCTGCCGGCAGCCCTGCTCTCGGGTGCCACCTTGTGGCTAAACTCGGAAGAGCACCGAGGTACCTGCAAATCCGCGGCCTAGCTCCAAGGTAAGTCAAGTCAGGCTATGCGGGGGTGGGGGTGGGGGTGGGGGTGGGGTGGGGTGGTGGTGGACGTCTTTGCTAGGCTTTGACTTCCGGAAAGAAACACCGGGAGTGTTAGTCAACATTCAGAATGCCCTGCTTTTAAACTCTCACCGCAACAAGAATTTTACCCTAAAGCAAGAACTGCTGCCGCCCGTTTGGTTAGGTGGATGGCAGCAAGGATTAAGAGCCAAGAAACTGAGCACTCCTGCTGGGTGAGACTTGCATTTTCCATTTTTATCTTTTTTACGTGAGTTGTATGCAGAAACCTTTCTCTGGGGCGGAGGCATTTCTAATTCACATCTCTGGTTTCCAGTTAGTCTACTTGCAAGGATTATTTAGGATTTCCAGACTGCAGGCCCAGCTTCCCAGAAAGCAGGGCTTGCAGTACCAGTTTAGCTCTTTTATCTCCGTGTGGGGCAAACACCCACAGAAATGCCAAGGGCACTGTTTTTAACCAGTCTTCTTTCTCTCAGGTACTCTCCCTTCTGGTGTTTCTTGATTTGGAGGAATGGCTACAGTTGCGAGCTGCTGATAGCTCCAGCCAGTTGTGAGGGCATCCGTTCTTTCTCCCTCTCTGGAAATGTTAACTGGAAACCAAGCAAGAGGTTTAGATCAAAGTAACTGTGCTCTTCAGAAAGTTCCATTAATTAACTAAATTAAAGGAAGTTCAATGATGTTTGGAGGAAAGTCATTTTAGAAGGCCCAGGTCCAAGGGACTTTAGTCTAAAACTTCTAATGTGGACTTTTAATGAAGTTTGGCAGCAAGTTAAATAATATTAGAAATTGAGGGTTACCATATGGAAAACCAGTTGTTGCCTGAAATCAATCATTTCAAAGGAACATCTTGAAGTAGACAGACATTTGGCTAGTATTTGCTTAGACCATTTAATACTAAAGATTAAAAGCCCACGGCTCTGAGTAAGAATCATTTGACCAGTAGCCACGGTGAGTCATAGCCTTCCTTCTTAAGAACTAGGATGTTGAGAACACTGGGCTTACTAATTTGCAAGGCAGGGCCATTGCTTCCAGAAGGGAATGTGATCAGAATTTCACGGCTCATTTTCCTGGTCTTTCCAACAGGTGCTGTTGAGTCATCCATGTACAGAAGTGACTGCCCTGGCAGTTTCATCTGTTAGGATTAAGTTTCCATTTGTTCCATCACTTTATGAAGTGATTTCTACCATTGAGTCAGATATATCACTTCCTCTAGGACTTAGGGATTTTTTTCAATGTTTGTAACTTTGTGTGTGTTTTTCAAAATTTGTCCCAGCCGGTCTGCAGGTTTTCCTGGATTGAATGGATTGTTTACAGGAGGGGAAGATTCAGGGCCCAAGGTCAGGGTTACCGAATTATATAAGGTTTCCTGTTTGGGCAGTTGGTCTACCAACCCCTCAGGTTAGTGCAGACTGGGTCTTGCCAAAGAACAACATGCCTACAAGGCCTGGGGGTAGGGATGGTGCCAGGAGCAGGGAAGGATTTTTTTTTTTTTAAGCTTTTCATCAAGCTTTGATTTCTTGTCAGAGGTCACTTCACAGTGATACTTTCCTATAGTCTCTGTAGGTGATTTTTTTTTTTTTTTTCCTGACTAGGAATTCTGAGAAAGGAATTTAGTTAAGAATGTAAGAACCACCAGGTCAGGCACTGTTGTCCGTTTTTTTTCATGGTGACCACAGTGCTTGAAACACGCATGGCACATGGTAGGACCGTAGTAAAGTACTTGTTACCTGAAGGAATGAACAGGGATGAAAAGGCACTTCCTGGAGAAAAAGGAAAAAAGGACCACTAATCAGGATAGGGAAGTCACTGGGGCGGAAGTGAAATGACTACTCAGCAGCCATTCTGGGTGACCTTGGGTCTTACAGTTGAATCTCCTGTCACCGACGCCCACTTCTCTTTGGCATTGGCTGAGGGCTGGCCGAGTGCAATTGCGACTGGCCAACTTTCACCACGAGCTAGTAGGCAAAAGCCCGACCTAGTATCAGCTGAAAGCAGTTGGTCCTATGGATTATTCACCAAACTTCCTCCATCCTCTGGCTTTACCTATGAACCTCAGCAGATGGCTATGTGAGAGGCCTGTGATGCTGTTTTTACCCCGTGCAGTTTCCTTTCTTTGCCCTCTTATTATCCTGCTATTCTCTGCTTGCACAAGATGGATATCTGCGAGCCCAGAACTTTCTTTACCTCTTGGTCTTATTTCATGAGAATTAGTATCACCTGCACAATGGGACCTGGAGCCTGGGATACAAGGAAAAGTCTGTAATGGAATCACACAAACAAACAGGACTCTCCTGTCGTGTCATTTTGGGACTGGTAAAGTAGAACTCAAGCCCACCTGGGACACGTGGGTGGTTCAGTGGTTGAGCATCCGCCTTTGGCTCAGCGTGTGATTCCGGGGTCCTGGGATTGAGTCCCACATCGGGCTCCCTTTGAGGAGCTTGCTTCTCCCTCTGCCTGTGTCTCTGCCTCTCTCTGTGTCTCTCATGAATAAGTAAATAAAATCTTAAAAAAAAAAAAAAAAAAAAGAACTCAAGCCCACCTAACCCCGGGTCTGTATGGGAGTAGCTAACAGTAGTTAGGAGCAGTGAGGCATCAGACACATGCTGCCAACTTGTCCCCCTTAAGAAAGTGAGTTGGCCGTGTAGACAGTGACCTGTGCACAAAACTGTGTATGTCACCAGTCTCGTCTGGCTAAGTCCTAACGGAAACTTCCAGCTGGCTCTGTCAGTAACCCCTACTGCCTGTCAAGCTCTCTGGGCTTTGGAAACAGGGCGGCCCTATCAAAGTCGCCTGCTTCTGCTGCCTTGTGGATGGAGGGTGTGCAGGGAGGGCTTGGCCTGGAGCAGAAGCTTTTGCACAAGGCAAGCTCAAATCCCCAAACTTGGGAAAACAGGATATGTGGGGAAGCATAAAAGAAAGAAAATGCATCCACCATTCCTTCCTGTTGGTTTCAGCATGATGAGGAGTGATTACCCGGGTCTGCAGAGCAGGGCACGTGGGAGGCCATAGGACACCCTGGTGTGTGGAGTTAGGCAGTTCATTATTCATCCCACTCCATTCCTCTTCCTCTCTGAAACCCCCCTTTTCAAAGGAAAAACAGGAAAACTGTCTGGGTTAGTCTGTAGAACTGTTTCGGTCAGCCCACTCGGCCCAGGAAGGATACCAGCCTGCTGCTGAGTCTCAAGGAGCTGAGCCAGTGCTTACAAATGACAGCTCCTTACCCAACTGCCTGGACAGAGGAGGACATAGAGGCAGAGAGGGACTGTCCAGGTGTCCCCGGAGCTCTCGGCCCATGCCATGCTCCAAACAGGACTTTGGCCCTCCAGTCAGCCTTTACGGTTGGTATGGAAAGGGCCCCTTAAAGATTGCATTACACATTCTACTTTACAGTTGGGTTTTGTCCTTAGGTAAAAAAATTAAATAAAAATAAGCTAGGACACTGACAAGGCTCGCGCTAAAGCTGGCATCACTTTTTCCACCTGTGTCTAGTGTCCTGCTGGTTCGCCATGAGAGCCAGACGCCGCGCCTGGGATCCTGGTTCCGCAAGGGACAAGGGGGCTGCAGAGTGCGGGCTGCCCACGCTCTCCGGGGGCTCTGGGCGGTGGCGGGGGGGGGGGGGGGGGGGGGTCTGGCCGGAGCCCGAGTTCTTCCCATCTCAGCCTCCGTACTTAGATTTGAAAGAGCTGCCTCCTAGTTTTGTCCTGAAGATTATCCTTTGGACCCTCATGAGAACATCGTCTGCATCTGGAAGCTCTTATGTGACTCTTTTGGTTGAATGTTTGGAATTCAGAGCTTTTTTTGGATGGTGGAAGGTGCATACACCCGACACACCCAGGGGGGTCTAGGGTGGCACCTCTGAATCCCGGACTCACCTAACCTCTTTGTCCGCAGAAAGAGGTAGAACAGGACCCTGCAGGTAGTTCCAAGGTCAGGTTTTGGCTGGTGGCTTTCAGACTTGCAGATGAAGGAATGACGTTTACCTGCTCCTTCAGAAGCCTCAGAGCAGTAAGGCTCCAGCTGGGGACGTCCTCCTTCAGAGGCATGGGTGGGGGGTGCTGCCTGGAGCCCAGAGGAGGATGGTGGGTGGCTGGTGAGGGGTGGGGGCGGGCTCTGCGTTGCAGGTGGGCAAGGTTTCCATATGTTTAGGGGAAAGAGAAATCCCAGATCAGGTTTGATAAGACTCCTGATGTCGTCTCTCTTGCCTTGACCGTGTTGGAGTTTCTGGGTGTTCACCGGTTTTTTCTTTTAAAGATTTTATTCATTTACTCATGAGAGACACAAAGAGAGAGAGAGGGAGAGGCAGAGACACAGGCAGAGGGAGAAGCGGGCTCGATCCCAGGTCTCCAGGATCGCGCCCCGGGCCGCAGGCGGCGCTAAACAGCTGAGCCATCCGGACTGCCCTGTTCACCAGGTTCACACGCTGTATTCAGAAACATCTGGTTTTGATTTTTGTGAAAATGGCAATGGGGGTGCTAGTAGGGGCTTTCAAGTAACCTTTTCCCACAGGGCAGAATAACGTCTACGTAAACTGCAGGATGTGTTCTTGAAGACAAACACCTTGTATTTGCAAGGTTGCGTGGATGGGTCTTCACTCATCTTTTCCTTCGTTCTTTTTTTCATTCTCACCCCCCTGCCCTCAGGCAATAGTCATTTCCCAATAAATAAGTCATTATTTATTTTAAAATAAAACCAGCGCTCTTCTCCTTGACCCACCGTAATTTTTGTATTCACGGGATGGTGGCCCTGCCCTAGGTCCAAGCTGGGCACCCTGCCAAGTAGATGCCGCTTAGGACACTCACCTAAAAGTTCGTCTGCAAAGGCACTCTCCAGTCCCCGAAGTGCTACCTAGCGCACACAGTTTGAAAATAATTTTCAAGATGCATATTTTTAGACTGCGTTTCCAACCCGAGAGATCACAGAGATAATCCATGTGAGAGCTCGAATTAAAGCATAAACCGAGGGGTGGGTAGACACATTATGAACAGCAGACATGCATATAGATGAAGCACTAGAGATTTTTAGTGTCTAAAACAAGCACTAGGGCAGCCCCAGTGGTGCAGCGGTTTAGCACCGCCTGCAGCCTAGGGCCTGATCCTGGAGACCCTGGATCGAGTCCCACATCAGGCTCTCTGTATGATGCCTGCTTCTCCCTCTGCCTGTGTCTCTGCCTCTCTCTCTCTCTATGAATAAAATAAATAAATGAATAAATAAATGAATAAATAAATAAATAAATAAATAAATAAATAAATAAATAAATAAAACAAGCACTACACCACCAACCTCCTGACGTGGGTGGGTAACGGTCTCCCTTTACAAAAAGAACCAGAGGAGGTAGAGGCAAGTGATTTGATTATTTTGGATTTCTACCGTCACGGGTGAAAGATTCGATCAACCCTTCGAAAAAGTGACCATGCCCACTGCAAATCCACCGAGCCAGAGGATGTCCGAGGCGTCTGTGTGTTGCGTGCTTGGGGCCAGGGCTTTGTCATTCACACCGTTGGTCATTACGGTAGCAGCGCGGCGGCCGAAGTGCCGAGGTGCAGGCCTGCCGAAAGGCTAGAGGAAACCAGTGGCGTTTGGATCAAAATTAACTACCGATAGGGGATCCCTGGGTGGCGCAGCGGTTTGGTGCCTGCCTTTGGCCCAGGGCGCGATCCTGGAGACCCGGGATCGAATCCCACGTCGGGCTCCCGGTGCATGGAGCCTGCTTCTCCCTCTGCCTGTGTCTCTGCCTCTCTCTCTATGTGTGTGACTATCATAAATAAATAAAAATTAAAAAAAAATAAATAAAAAATTAACTACCGCTAAAGAGCAGGGAAATGGAACACAGAGAAGGGGGGAGCACTTGGATGGCCGCTGCTCAAGATCCAGCCCGTTCGCCGTCGCCTCGTCTTGTCCCCCTCAGGCACCAGGTAATAAGACAGTGGCCTTATCTTCTAAGGGTGGAGTGAGGCCAACCTCCGTGGTAATTATGGTAAACTGAAATTGCTTGCCATTTACTCAAAAAAATGGGAGGGAGGGAGAAAGGAAAGGGCTTAAGGCAGGAAACAGTTTGTGTCTCTTGGATTGTAAAAGCACAGCAGGCCAAACGGCCGGGAGTTTTCCCGGGAGGGAGAAAAACAGCCCGGCCAGGCCGCCCTCTCCCGGGGGTGACAGGATTGCTGACAGCTCAGGTCCACGTGATGGTCTAGGAAAGAGGCTCAAGCTGATGAAAACCCAAGAAATCTTCTTAGGAGTCTTCCTTTCTGAATGCAAATGACTGAGTCAGTGCTTTGCTAAGGAGGGAAGGAAGTCACAATCCCAACGAGTGACTCATTCAGTGCTGTTAGCCCAGGCAGTTGGATAAAAAGTTTCAGCCAAAGCAGCAACAAATCTACTTTAAATACTAGCACAGTAAGGAAATTCCTCTTTCGGGCTGAATGCCACCCGCACAAAAGAGCTCCTGTTGACATCTCATTTACAATCTCCCCCAGGACACAGACAAGACCATTTCAATAAACCCGGCTCAGAAACACCTATTGTTCGAAATCTTCAACTAGCAACAGGCGACCACCACTCCCCATTGTTTTGTAAAAGAAAAGATTTAGAAGGAGAAGGATTGCCACTGTGGAAGCTATGAAAAGAGGAAGGAAAAAAGTCCCTTTGACCCGGTGCTGTCAGAGAGCGTGCATGAAGAATAAAGTTAATGGATTTCCATTTTTATAAGAAGTGCCTAAGAAATGCCTGTTAAGTTTCTGAACTGGTGATGGGAAATTTTAAATTTGATGCCAACTCTGTGCGTTAAGAAGCGAACTCCTGCCAACGGGCTTGCTAAGTGAAAAGCCATAGGCTACACTTACCCTATTCTCAGCCTTACAAAAGCCCTGATAGCACCAATAGCAGAGCACCAGGTGAGTCTTTGATCTGGGCTGTTTCCCTGGGAATTAGAGCCGGACTGTCCTTTCCAAGTAGAATTTCCAGGCTCAGAGCCCACTCCTCCCCATTAATGATTTCCTTTTTTTTCCATTGCCCCATTTTGCTTCCTCTTTTAGTAGAAGTTGAACACTCTCTGGAGTTATGTTATGTGGTCCTTAGATAGGTTTTCTTCGCTATGCCCCCAATTCAGGGATACATTTGTGTTTACCCCAAAAAGGGGCATTTCTCAAATGCTTCTTATCTTGACCCTCATAATATGTCTTGCAGTTAACGTTACCCATCTCTGCAAGTGATTCCTTTATCTACCCAGAGCTCAAGCCAAAACTGGGCATTATCTAATTCCTTTTGAGTCCTCTCTCCTCTCTTAAATCCGCCTGGAATCCTACCTCCTACAAGCCAGCTTTCTGCTTTCCTAGATCCTATTACCTCCCCTCTGGGGGATCACAGCAACTTCCTAACTCACAGTTTCTCTAACTACCAGTTGTGACTTATTCAGGGGTCATGAAATCAATTGAGGTGGGTCATGCAGTTTCACCCTTTAAAAAAATGAAGTAGATTTAAAAAAACATGAAGTAGACCAAAATGTGAGGTTGCATCAAACAAAGGAAAAAGTAAGTACTGTTTCGTGAAACTTGTTTCAGTTTGTGTGTGGATCTGTGTACGTTCTGGGCAACAGGTAAAAATGAATTTTCTTTGCCAAGATGTTTTGAGAAATACTTTTCTAATTGGTCTCACTGGGTCTGTCTTATCCTTGCTTCCGCACTACTGTAGACGCTTAGAGCAAAGGTTGAAGATACTGAACAGAACCTGTCACCCTCCAGCTGACAGGTCTCCCCACAGGAGACAAGTCTCGCATAAAGTCTAGGGCTTTGGAGATTCTGAATAACTCAGTTCCTGCTCACTTTGCAAAAGGGCCTTGGAACTCTATATTGTCCTGACCACTTTTACTCTTAGTTATTAAAAGCATTGAGTTCCTTAGAAAGAAAAAGGGGACTTAAGAAACAAAATAAAACCACCACCTCCCTAATGGATTCTTGCGTACCATTTAAGAGAACAGTCTTGCTTTTGTTTGCTATTATATGGAGAGATGTTCAGATTTCCTTTTTATACCGGAAATGAAAAATTAAAGATATCTGCACATCCTGACCCCTTGTAGTGGTCATTCCACGAAAGCACATGGGACAGACTCCACCTTCCTGAAGATTCCAACAAGCACATCCTTATCCCTTTCTTAGTGCTGGGGCCCTGCCGCCTTGACTCATAACCACTCTCCAGATGAAAGTGCATCTTGCTGGGAAGAGATGTGGCTCCAGTTCTTGCAAACCCTCCCCCATACTAAAAGAAGTCCTGCTTCTTTGCTGCTTGCCTTACTTATGTTATGGAATCTGGATTTAGAGAACTTGCTCCATTAAGTAGAAAGTCAACAGAAATTCACCTCCTTAGAGAAAAAAAAAGAAAACCAGCAACTTTTATTTATTTATTTTTTAAGATTTTATTTATTTATTCATGAGAGACACAGAGAGAGAGGCAGAGGCACAGGCAGGGGAGATGCAGGCTCCACGGAGGGAGCCCAGTGTGGGACTCGATCCCGGCACCCCGGGATCACACCCTGAGTCAAAGGCAGCCGCTCAACCGCTGAGGCACCCAGACATCCCACCAGCAACTTTTAAATTTTACAATTTGTAAGCCAGTGTGTTGCTTCTTTCTTTAAACTGACCAGCAGTTGGGATGCCTGAGTGGCTCAATGATTGAACGTCTGCCTTTGACCCAGGGGATGATCCCAGGATCCAGGATTGAGTCCTGCATCGGGCTCGTTGCAGGGAGCCTGCTCCTCCCTCTGCCTGTGTCTCTGCCTATGTCTCTCATGAATAAATAAATAAAATATATTTTTAAAAAACTTAAAAAAAAAAAAAACTGACCAGCAGTAGCTTGCCTTTGTTTGGCAGAAAATTTAACAGAAAATTATGATAAGAAGAAATTGAAAAAAAAAAAAAAAAAGAAGAAATTGACGTTAAAGTGCAGTCTAACAAGGAAAATAAGTCACTATTGTAATTCTGTACAAAACTATATGTACTCTGACATCAAGTAGTTATAGCCAAGTGATGAGCTTATGGATGATTTTTACTTTATTCTTTGAGCTTCTCTAAATTTTCCAATTAAAAGAATCCTTACTGTTGTAATCGTTAAAAACATGTACATATCAGAATACAAAAACATATTATCAGAATACCAATTAGATACACTATTATGTCATCACTGGTGTGACGCCTGACTAAAATTTGAAAATTTCATTCTCACCATCTATATTGTGTATTTTTTTAACCATTTGGTTTTGACGAAAATTTTATATGAATCCCACATTTAAGGAAATAATGAAAACCTCTTAATATCGTTTGATATTTCACTGTCTTTAAGAGCTTAAGGAACACTGATCCATAAGATACCACCCAACACTGGCATAGAACTCCTGATGTTTTCACACCTAACAACTTACCATTTCCAGAATGCCATCTTTTTACATGTCTTTATGCCTGGGGCACACATTGCTGTTTGCTTTCTCATCACCACCCTCCTTGCCAACAGGACCTCAGTGCTGTTAACTTTTCCAAGCAGCCATGACTTTTTGGGAAGGTCAGCCCCTCAGATTTGGAGGCTGAGTCTTCATTGAAGCCTAGTCTGATGGGAGTGATTCTGGGAAGGTTTACCTCCCTAGTTAAAGCCACCCAAGTCAGGGACATCCCTTTTCTTCCTCTGGATATTGTCATCAGCAAGATACCCTGAGCTGTGGCTGCCTTTCTGGGGGAACCCAAGGGGCATCTGCCCATACAGACAAACCCACACTGTGGATGATGGGTGGGAAGATGTCAGGAAGCTGGTTTGGATATATTCATTGGCTGCCTTACCTCTAGATTTGCTATTATTTGACAAAACGATGCCTTTCTCATCTAAGTCACCTTGATTTTATTTCTAAAATTTTATTTGCTTATTTATTTGGCTTGGACCTATGCAAATGAATTTATATATGCTGTCCTTCTTGCTTTAGCACTTCCGTTCATTCATCAAGATTCACTTCATTTGTATTCCATTAGTACCTCCTAACATATCTTTATTATAAAACTCAAAACGGGGGCACCTGGGTGGCTCAGTTGGTTAAGCATCTGAGTCTTGATTACAGCTCAGGTCATGATCTCAGGGTCATGAGATTGAGCCTTGCATTGGGCTCTGTGGTATGGAGCCTGCCTAGGATTCTCTTTCTCCCTCCCTCTCTCTCTCTGTCCCTACCCCTGTTCTCTCTCTCTCTCAAAAACAAAAACAAACAAAAAAACCCAAGAAACAAACAAACAAAAAAAACCCCTCATCACACTTTGCTTGGTACAGTACTACTCCAAAGGTTTTGGATGAAAGCAGAGGAAAATTAGTGATCAAGTAGATCTTTGTTTACTCTTCTGTTTACTTGTTGGATTAAATAATTCTACGTGACAAATTCTATTACACAAGATATCATCAGACCAAAATATTTCTATTTCAGAAAGATTCTTAGTCTTGGTGGCCCAACTTCCACCTGCAGTAGTATGGTGACTAGGAAAGGTAGTTCTTCAAAGTTAGCCAGACCTGGTGCAAATCCTGACCTGCCAACTATAGGCTACACGACCTCCTATGATTCAACTCTTTTAACCCCTGTTTTTTTTATCTGCTGAGTTAGGGTAATGACATTGATGATCTCAGTGTAATGAGATGAATGAGAAAATTAATACAGGTAAATTAACACAGCGTGGTACTTGTATCTGACACAGAGGAAGTACGCTCTTTTCCTTTACTTCTCCTTCTTACATTATTTGATACAACAGAATTCAAATATAACAAAAACCATCCTGAAGACTTAACTTCCTGAGGGGGAAATCCTATACTTTTCATATGTTTGTGTTTCCACACATCCATAGCCTGAAGAATCCGGCACAAATGTTACGTGCATGAGCACACATTTTCAGATGCCTCTCCCTGGTGGGTAATATTAAAACTTCATCTTATCACTCTGGTCTCAACTCATAAATTCTCTCTTTAAAGAGCCTTCCTTCACTGCCCCAGTTTCAAGCTCTCCCATCACAGCCCAGTAGCCACCTACGAATAGGAGATGCACAGAAAAAATGTAATTGGCCACGAAGGTGATGCATCTTTCATAAGCTAGAAACACGTTCCAAGGGTGGGAAGTTATCACTGACCCGTTCTGCTCTTCAGGTGAGTCCTTACCAGTCTCGTGTCATTGTACCCCATCCTGGCACCTCTGCAGCCTCCAGCTGCAGCTGTCTCCAGAGGGCCTGCGTCCCTCCACCCTCCGCCACTCATTCAAATCACACAGTGTGACTAGCTCCAGCCTCTGCTGCCTTGAACTGTGGAAGAAGTAGAAATTGCTATGAATTTCTGATGTCTTGCAGGATAGATCCCTATCGGTTGATTAAAACTATTTCAGACTCTAGAGTCCAGAAAAGACAAAAACAAGACAAAAACCAAAGCCCTTGCAAGTATGTTTCCCTTTGCCTTCATAGTCAACACATAATTTCCAGCCAGACAGGGCGGGAGGGACCTGCTTACTGTAAGCTCAAGTACTTGAGAATTTAAAGTTGCAGACCCTCTCCAAGCTCTGCTGAAGGCCTGTCAGCTAGATTTCCTTAGTTTACCATAGTAACAAGGTAGGATACCAGCTCTAAAATTATCCACGTAAATTACTGGAAATCTATTAAACGACAACTGCTTTGCTTTCTCTGCCTAGCAAATAATATTGCATGATGTTTCAAAATGTAAGTTTTAGAGGCAGACCTTGATTTAAAAGTGTGTTACCTAGGGAAGATTACTTATTCTCTTTGAATATCAGTTTCTTATTGTATAAAATGAGGATTAGAATACCTTCCTTAGGGGGTTGTTGGGAGGATAAAATGAAGTAATATATGAGAAATGCTCGCCATGTTAACTGACCCATAGTAAGTGCTGAATACATCGTGTACAGTAACAGCAACAATAATGTCAACAATTTCAGAAGAGAAATCCCTTCATTTTGTCTTAGCAGCTACTAAGCCAGGTGCAGCCTGTGCAAAGGGCCCACTCCGAAGCATGCAAAGCTGGTGAGATTATGTCATCCCACCTCCATAGCAACCAGATGTCTCAGTTATCTTGTCTAGTGCCAGGTAGATGGTATGTGATGAGACAAAATTGAACGTTAGGCTAAAACTCTGTTGTTCAGTATATTCACTAGCAGGGCTCCTGTCTGAGATGTCCTCAAACTTCTGATTTCATGTGACCTTTAAATTCATAGTTTCAGTTATAAAAGTACTTCTGAAACATGGACCATCTCAGACATATTTTCATTTTTGTTATTTCCCAAGGACAAAATAAACAAAACCAAAATTTTCTACTGAAGATATCTCAATGTGTGTCATTTAGTCCCTTTTTCTATTGCTAACATAAGAGAGATTAGATTAAAATTTGAATTTACGTGAGATGTGGGTAGCATTCTATTTTATAAGTTTTGGGTATAAAATCAACCAATCCAGGGCACTTGGGTGGCTCAGTCAATTAAGCATCTGACTTTGACACAGGTGATGATCTCAGGGTCCTGGGATAGAGCCCTGTGTCAGGCTCCTTGCTCAGGGGGGAGTCTGCTTGTCCCTCTCCCTCTGCCCCTTCCCCACTTGTTCTCTGTCTGTTATATAAACAAACAACAAACAAACAAACAAATAAATAAATATCTTAAAAAAAATCAACCTAACCTTTCTTGAGAAAAAAGAGGTTGGTATTCTGGAGAAAGGAGTAAAAGGAACAGTGTTGGTTGAGAGGGCCCTGTGCCCAGGGCACTTAAAAAGTATGGATTTATAGGGTGCCTGAGTGACCGACTCTTGGTTTTAGCTCAGGTCATGATCTCAGAGTCATGGAACAGAGCCCTGTGTTGGGCTCCTCCGTGCTCAGTGCAGTCTTCTTAAGTCTCTCCTCCCTCTCTCTCTTTCCCCCCACTGCCACTCTCTCTAAAATTAATAAATAAATCTTTTTAAAAAAACCAAGGTGGTATGAATTTATAAATGAATAGAACGCCTGGTTGAAGCAAAAGTCTATGGAACTCTGGGTCGGTAAATAGGTAGGTCTATGATCGAGGGCAATGCACGTAAATATTCATTTTATAACAAACTGCAGAGTGCATTCTGTTTCATTTTATAATGATCTGTAGGATGGGACCATTACTGTAAGATAGTTGTTATAATGAACATGAAAGAGACAGCAAGTATGAAAGCTCTTTGTAAATTGCAAAGTGCTCTGCAGATGTTATAGTAGGAAAAACAGCAGTAGTAGTAACAATTGATACTTTTTTGGGAGCCAGATGAGTAATTTTTCCAAACCCCAATTCTTCTTTAAAGCAGCATAAATTGAGTTGACCTTTGGCTGATGTTGAGTTGGGACTCTGGGGATAATTTTATAAAATTTGCATGAAGTTGCAAAATTTAGGTAATTAGGAGGGGAAAAATGCTGTAAAAATTAATAGGGCCAAAGGGAATGGTCTCTAATCATCAAATTGCATACTTTCCCTCCCATCCACCCCAAAACACTTATAATATTTGATATAAAAATAACATGGCAACAAATAGCTGCATGAAAAACGAACGGTTCTTCCAACATTGCTTCAAGTGAAGCTAAGTGGATTTTAAAAGTGATGGGAATCAAACAAAACTTGGAGAGGAGATAGAAAATAATTTTTCAAATACTGCATAAATAGAGTTGATAACTGGTGGTTTTGAATAAAGGAGTAGAAAAGTTGGGACTGGCAGGTCTAATGTTACCGTAGTAAGTGCTAGTTGAGGGGTCTCTATTTTCTTGAATAGAAATGTGCTTCTAAAGAGATAGAGTCCAGAAGCACCTAATTAATAGGATCCAGGATGCCCCTTTGTGAATTTGGCACAAGGAACAGAGCTGTGTCAGGTGCAGATCATCTTTCAGGGAGTTGCTGAGGAATTGGCCTTGAAAATAGCCAAGTGATGAGACAGGGAGACCTTGGCAGGTGGGAGGGAGTCGGAATGGAGCTAACTAGTCTGAGCAATAGGAAAAGGAGGTGATGGGTAAGGGGAGGCCAAGAAAACATTTTTCTTTGCTTTGTCTGAGACAGAGGCAGCTTTGAGCACAAATGTAAAGTAGGTAAAATTTCCTGAGTCTTTCTCTCCATAGGCAAAGGGAGATCTGTGGCCACCTTGCTCTTCCCCACTCACTCAATTTGAAATTTCCCAGATTTCTTTCCTTCCCTTAGGTACTGGCTCCTTGAAGGGTAAAAACTCTCGCTAGTCTGATAAATGAATGCATTGCATTTTTAGAAGAATTCTTGCAAACATTTTTCCTCCAGAGTAATAAAAATGTATTTTAAAAGAGGTTCTCTGTAAAGTCTGCCTTAATTCCAAGAAGTGCCTAAAATTGGGAATTTCCAATACTGCTAATAGGCCCACAGTGACGGCAAACACCATTCTGTGGCTCCCTAATCATAATAAATCCTGGAAAGGGAAGAACTACATTTTATACTTCACCTGTGTAGGCATGGAATTGTGCTAAGTACTTTTTACATATGATCTTCATTCCATTTTACAGACTTGGAGAGGGAGGTGAAGTTCAGAGAGGTTAGTAACCTGCCAGAGGTGGATGCAACCTATTTTCCATCTGACACCTTCTTCTAGACCAGGCCAGGAAGCTTTTTTTTTTAAAGATTTTATTTATTTATTCATAAGAGACACACACACAGAAAGAGAGAGAGAGAGGCAGAGACACAAGGCAGAGGGAGAAGCAGGTTCCATGCAGGGAGCCCAACAAGGGACTTGATCCTGGGTCTCCAGGACCAGGCCCTGGACTGAAGGCAGTGCTAAACCACTGAGCCACCCGGGCTGCCCTAGGAAGCTTTTCTATCAAGAGCCATAAATATTTTAAGTTGTGTGGACAATGCAGTCTCTGGTCCCAAACACTTAACTCTGCCATTGAGGCAAATCCAGACAACATGCAAATGAGCGGGCATGGCTGTCTGGGAGAGGTGAGCCAGATTTGGTCTGAGGACATAGCTGGCGAACCCCTGTTCTGGAACTTTAACATTTCCTGTTGAGAGTTCCTCTCCCTTTGAATCTGAGGGGTGTACGATTTGCTTGTGATCAAGGGAGGCTGAAGGAAGTGACACTGACCTCTGATGCTAGATCAGAAAAGGTGATGCAATTTCTACTTCACTCCCTGGGCAGCTGCCTGCCTGAAGCTCTGAGCCACCACAGGAGCACTTCAGTTGTCCTGAGGTCGCCATCTGTAAGGAAGCCCACATCAGCCATGTGGAAAGATCACATGGGGAAGCCGTGAGGCTATTATGAGAGAGAGCAATGCTCCCCACCAGACTGCAAGCCCCGGAAAGCCCTTGAGCCAGAACTATGCAGCAAAAGATCTCCCCAAATTCCTGGCCCATAGAAACTGAGGAATAACAAGATGATTGCTGTTGTTTTAAGGTCCTAAGTTTTGGGGTGATTTGTGACATGGAAATAAACAGAAAATTGCCTCTAATCTAATGAGTGGCAGATATGGGGTTAACCTGTGTTGGCCTGACCCCAGCCATGTGTTTTTTCTATTATGTGATTGCTTCCAGCAGCCTTTTTTGGGAAGAAAGAAAAAAAAGTTATGCTGAAATATATATCACAAAAAATTTACCATGTTCACTATTTTTAAGTGTACAGTTCATAAGTACATTCACGTTGTCGTGCTGCCAGGCTCCAAAACTCTTCATCTCCCAAAACCAAAACTACCCACAAAAACAACTCCCCCAGCCACTGGCAATTGCCACTGCCCTTTCTATCTGTATGAAGTTGGCCACTCTATGTCCCTTGTGCAAGCGGAATCATACAATATTTGTCTCTTTCGAGATTGGCTTATTTCTGTGTGTGCATGTGTGTGTGTGTGTGTGTGTGTGCGCGTGTGTGTGTGAAGCCTAAGTTGGTTAGTGAGTCTGAGCAGCAAGCAGCAAAGGTGTGTCAAAGAAGAATGTCAGAGATTCCCAGTCCTGTCAGTCATAAACTCAGGATGTCCCAGGACATGTTGCAATGACACTCTAACAAGGACAATTCACAGTATCCTGCCTCTAAATGGCTTTGAACAGAGGAACCCGGGAATCAAGAATAAGATAAAGCTGTTTGGTTTGTTCCAACCTGTGGGCTCTTTGACTTCCCTCAGAACCAAGCTTCGAGAATGAAATCGCTCTCTGGGGATCCCTGGGTGGCTCAGCGGTTTAGCGCCTGCCTTTGGCCCAGGGCGTGATCCTGGAGTCCCGGGATCGAGTCCCACGTCGGGCTCCCTGCATGGAGCCTGCTTCTCCCTCCTCCTGTGTCTCTGCCTCTCTCTCTCTATGTCTATCATAAATAAATAAATAAATCTTTAAAAAAAAAAAAAAAGAAATCGCTTTCTGTCACACAGTCCTTCCAGAACATCAAACACAAACACTCTCTGTCTACTCCTTGATTTCCTCTGCGTCCAGGGTGCATATGGACTTGGTGGAATTTCTGTGCCTAGCCGTAAATTATGTATCAAGCAATAAAGCTTCTGCAGGGAATTGGCTCTGGGGAAGGTGGGCCTTAAATGCTGCTGCTTGCTTACACAGCCTAAGACTTAGCCTTCAGGTGCTACTTTGACCTTCTCTGCGTTTCTCATCCTTAATCGAAGACCGAAAGGCAGTTCTGGGCCAGGGTGCACACTCTTAAAGTCAACAGCTTGACCTTCTCCCCAGCACTCCCCCTACTTCTATCCAGCCCACCTGGTACAGCAAGACAGAATGGAAGTAACCTTCTGGGATCTCCCAGGGAGGGCCCCAGCCCACTATCATGGGCTGAACGTGTGTCCCATTCCCACCCCCAAATTCACATGTGGAAGCCCTAACTCTCAGTATATCAGAACAACTGTTTTTGGAGACAGGGTCTTTAAAGAGGTGTGATTAAGTTACAACGAAGGCATGAGGTCATGCCAACACCTTGACCTTGGACTTCCAGCTTCTAGAACTAAGAAAACACATTTCTGTTGTTTAAAGCCACCCCCACTGTGGTACTTTGTTGTGGCAGCTTCAGCAAATTAATACACCACCAACAGAAATTTCACAGCCTTGAGGTTGGGACCTCGGCCCAGAAATTCAGAAGGTGATAATCATGAAACTCAGAAGGCAAGAAAGCGTTTTGATTCGGTTCCTCTTCATCTTTCACAAGCGGCCTGCTAGTAGGTCTGGAAGGTGGTGCTGGTGACTGAGCCCAGAGTGAACAAGCTCAGTGGGGCCCCTGGAGGATCCTGGCTCAGAGGAAGAGGGACTGTGGTTCCAGATGCTAGAAAGTCTGGCAAGTATGGGGAGACTTCACTGGTATTTGGGGCACGATCTGATAGACTCATCTGGACGGGCACTTCACTAACTCCTAACTCCTTCCCTCTTCTTCTTTATTACCAGGAAAGCAAGAAGGATTGCATCATGCAAATCCCGATTCTATTTTGGTTTTCTTTTGTGGGAAGGACAATATGGGATAGGAGGGACACCTGCTGTTTAAACAGGTGGTGGGGGGAGTGGGGCGGTGGACAAAATAATGGTCTCTAAATTCTGAATCTTTGAAATCTGCAAATGTGCTGTTACCTTACACAGCAGTCGGGGACTTGGCAGATGTGATTAAGTTAAGGATCTTGAAATGGCAAGATTATCCTGGATTATCTAGGTGGCCCCAATATAATCACAAGGGTCCTGGTAAGAGGGAGGCAGGAGGGTCAGAGTCAGAGAAGTAGACGTGATGGTGGAAAGAAACAGAGGAGGGAATGGTGAAGGGAAGGGGGAGAGAAGGGGCGTGAGGCGCGAGGTTTTAAGATGCTACGTCCTGCTGTCTTTAGAGATGGATCAGCCACAAGGCCAGGGATACAAGCGGCCAAGCAGTCTCTAGAAGCAGGAAGAGGCAATGAAGTGAATTCCCCCCTAAAGTCTCCACCATGGAGCGCAGCCCTGCCCACCCATTTTAGACTTCTGACCTCCAAGCTGTGAGATGAATGGTGTTGTTTGAAGCCACTAAGTTTGTGGTACCTTTTTCCAGCAGCCACAGGAAATCAGTGTAGATGGTGAGGATGGAAGTCCTTGAGAAGAGCTGCTACCACATTTGAATAGGCGGCGGTAAGGGCCCCACCAGGAAATGACAGACAAAGCTAAGGCTTCCATCCCCTAAAATAGTGGTTCTGAAAGGGTGGTCTCCCAACCTGCAGTGTCTGCGGCACCTGGAAATTGTGGCTCAAACTCTTGGGCTGCACCCCACACATACTGATGGAGAAACTCGGGGGTAGTGTGGGGGGCTGCTGTGCAAGCTGTGGTTTAACAAGCTTTTCAGGTGACTCCAAAGCACACCAAGGTTCGCTTCAAAAATAAGTGACCTGGACTGGTTCTTCAGGGGTGAGGGATACCTGGGGACCCTCCAAGTGGGTGTGTTCCTATTGAATCTACACTTACATTAGTCATTTCATGATTTATGCTTGGCTTGGCACCTGGGAACGATGGGCAAAGTTACCAATCCCAAGATGGGTTCTGCAGGGGGAAGGAGAAGCCCAGAGTTCAGTCTCCACGTCCCTACAAGTCCCCACGCCCCTTCACGCAGCCTGTGCCTGTGGGAGTGACCGAGAATAAGGCTAGATGGTGCTGAGAGAGCCTTGCACTGCCACATGTACCTGTCCCAGCCTGGGGCAGCACAGGAGGTGGCTATTTCCTACCAACTCCTCACTCAGACAAGCCCAAGCTGACTGCCTGGAAAAGTACTCACTTCTGAAAGCCTGAGTGGCCGTCCCTTCCGGCCACAGCTTAAAGTTTTGGAATCATACAGACACTGAATTCAGTCCCAGCTCTGCCTCCTATTAGCTGGGTGACCTCGGGGCTTCATCTCTCTGAGTCCATAAACAAATGTGCTCAAGTACTTCTCTGATAGAGCTGTTGAGAAGTTTCCTGAAATAATGTATGTGAAGATCCCAGGGCAGAGCCCAGAACAAAGTAAATGCTTCATACTGTTGCTACTTATGCTCATCAATTGTAGTTGATGTTGTTAATTGCCACAAATAGCTATAATTTACACCAGCCCCGGGATCCCTGGGTGGCGCAGCGGTTTGGCGCCTGCCTTTGGCCCAGGGCGCGATCCTGGAGACCCGGGATCGAATCCCACGTCGGGCTCCCGGTGCATGGAGCCTGCTTCTCTCTCTGCCTGTGTCTCTGCCTCCCTCTCTCTCTCTCTCTCTCTGTAACTATCATAAATAAATAAAAATTAAAAAAAAAATTTACACCAGCCCCGAATTTAGTCTATTTCCAGGCTTCACACGTATGAAGGATCCAAATCACAAGTTCATCCTTTAAAGAGACTGCGCCCGTTTAAGTTCTGCTAACAAGGGGCACCTGGGTGGCTCGGTTGGTTAAGCTTCTGCCTTCAACTCCGGTCATGATCTCGGGGTCCTGGGATCGAGCCCCACATCGGGCTCCTGGCTTGGCCTGGCGCCTGCTTCTCCCTCTCCTCCCTGCTCAGGCTCTCTCTATCTCTGCAAACACCACCTCTCTCTGAGGTTCTTCAAGGCTCTGTGAACAGGGAAGGTCACCTGGAAGGTGAGGAGTCTCCTAGTGCTTCCCAGCTGATGGGAGTCCTCGCAGCAGCCCAGGAGGTGGCTGGCGGGCGGGCCTGTCCCCTGTCCAGGCGGCTCTGGTATTGCCCCCCCTCCTCCGGGCCTGGCCTGCAGAGCACCCAGACGGCCGCTGCCACATCCCGCTGTTCCAGAAGCGGAAGGAAGGCCCCTTTAGCACCTTCCTGGGTGAGTGACAGCCTTTGAGAGGAGATTAATAAAATGCCAGCGCATAGGGGAAACCGGACTTTGCCCCTGTCACCTCTGCTCCTCCTTTCTCGTGACACAGAAAACGAGCCCCGGGCCACGTCTGTGTGCGTGATCGGGTCGTGTCAGCCTTTCTCCGTGAGACCATGGGCACTGGTGACCCGAGTGTGAACAGTCCCCTGTGAGTGGGCGCCTCGGACACGCTGCCACTGCACGAGCTGTTGCTGTATGTGACAGGCCCCTCTGTGCTCGTCTGTGCCAGGGAGCACACGTGGGGCTCTGAGCGCATCACTTTGGGTATCTGTCCCCTGGTGTTAGGTGACGTGTTGTTCCAGTCCACTGAGGAGGGGGCTGCAGGGCTTTTCCTTGGCCACCCCATGCAGCAGAGTGAAAGCATTCCAGGAAACGAGAGGGCCTCGGGGAGCCCCTGGAATTTCAAGGGGGAACAGCTTTAAGATATACCTTTCTTAGAAGGAGAAAGCCTATTTATTTTACCTCAGCAGAAACAGTTTAATTTCTGAAGATTCAAGATGTCCCCAAAGGTCATGATAAAGACTAATTACAAGAACAGGGGAAACAGACAGATGAAGAGTATCCTCCCTTTTAATTCAAGTTTATTTTATTTATCCTGTTTAACCCAAGGGAGGGGTTGGTCATAATATTATATCTGATTTAGGCCATCCGCACCTAAGGGTGTCTGTCTGCTAGGGCCTGAATGTTTGTGTCCTCCCTAAATTCATAAGCTGAAGCTCTAGCCCCTAAAATGATGGTATTTAGAGGTGAGGCCTTTTGGTGGTGATTAGGTTTAGATGAGGTCATGAGGATGGGGTCCTCATGATGGAATTAGTGCCCTTATAAGAAGAGATAACAGTCTCTCTCTTGTTCTCTCTCTTGTCACATATAAAGGTCATGTGAGGACACAGCAAAGAGGCTAGTATTTGCAACCCAAGAGGTGAGCCCTCACTAGGCGATGACCCTGCTGGCAATGACCTTGGACTTTCTAGACTCTAGAACAGGGAGAAACAAATGTCTGTTGTGCAAGCTGCCCAGACTGTGCTATTTTGTTCTAGCAGCCCCTGCAAAGACTAAGACAGTGCCTCAAGAGCAAAATAATCTAAACTCCAAGAAATAGGCTACAAAGACCCAGGCAGCTTTCACCAGATGCTTCTCTCATTGCCAAAGACAAAATAATGGCCTTTTGCAGATACTTGCAGGAGAGTCTACCCTCCACACACACAGAATGTGTAAAAGGGAAGAACCAAAGCAAGGAGCCCTTGGATCTGTCTGGTGCTTACAGACAGAGCCTCTCCTTCCATCTAGCCAGGGTTCTTGGCAATGGTTATTACTGGCCTGCTTCCTGAAGGAGATGGTTCTTCATTTTCTCTCCCAAGCACGCTTCACTTCCTCCTTCATGGAAATCTAGCTCTAGCCCATTATATGCCAATGATTGCATGCCTGCCAGGTGGGACTTGGGAATAGCCTACTGCTATTCATGAGGTTATCTAGGAGTGGACATATTCCACCTATTAGCTTTGGTGGCCAAGACCTATATGCTGTTGTGTTGGCCTTTTCTGTCCTCATACTCAGTTAAAGGCTGTGTGTGTGTTGGGCCTGTGTGAGTCATGGTGGTGGGGAAAGACCACCTTAGGTCAAGCATTTGCCATGAAACTGCTTGGCATGTGTAATATTCCTCAAGGTGACACCACACAGATGCCCCAAACAAAACAGTGGGAGGCTGAATTAGCGATTATTTTCAGGAGCATCTTCAAGGATTCATGATCCAAAAAGTTTGTTTACTTTAAGGCAGTTAAACCAGAAGCATAAATTTTAATTCTGAGTGACAAAAAGTAGATTAGTGGTTGCCTAAAGTTTGTAGGTAGGGAGTGGAGAATGGCTCATTGGGGTGACGAAAATGTTCCAACCTTAAATTATGGGTGATGTTTACACAACTCTGTGAATATACTAAAAAACAAACAAACAAACAAAAAAACAAAAACAAACAAACAAACAAAAAACAAAAAAAACCCAACCTCTAATTATATACTTTAAAAGGATGAATTTTATGGTATGTGAATTCCATCTCAAGCTGTTAGACATTTAATTCTGAGAGAATTACATGCTCTATAAAAATAGCCGTAATATTTTATTGGCATTAGTAACTTTTTTACCAATTATTTCTGGTGTGTGATGACTAATACTTTAGGTTATGTATGCTCTTGGGAAGAATAGACTGGAGAAGTCGTAGGGCTTCAGACAAGAACCAGGTCCCAAGCACGAAAATGCTGGAGTGGATTTGCTCAGTCAGAATGTTCTTTAGTTTATTTCTATGTTCTCTCACATTACAGATCCATGGGCTAGAAGGGGCTGTCTGAGCATGTGTGGTTCCTCCTACCTTATCTCTGGAGTCATTCCCCTGTACTCTACAGCCCTAAACATCACCCAGCTGATTCTCCCACAGGAGGACATAAAAACTCTTCAGGGGGAAACAGGACAGAGGGTAGTTTTTGTAATTTAAAAAAGCATAGAGATGCTTGGGTGGCTCAATTGGTTGGGTGTCCAATTCTTGGTTTTGGTTCAGGTCATGATCTCAGGGTCTTGAGATTGAGCCCCAAGTCCCACCTCAACCTCCGTACTCAATGCAGTCTTCTTGGGACCCCTACCCTCTTCCTCTCCCTCCTTCTCTGCTCCCCAGCCCCCCCTGCTTCACCCACCTGCCTGTGTGCACACATACACTCCCTCAAATATAAATTTAAAAAATCTTAAAAAGAAAAAAAAAGCAAGTTTGCCTAGTAATCTATTTATTTTATTATTTATCAAGGGGCTCTTTCTTTCTCTATGTAATATTCTTTTTAAAGATTTTATTTATTTATTCGACAGAGAGAATGAGAGAGAGCACAAGCAGGGGGAGTGGCAGGGAGAGGGAGAAGGAGAAACAGCCTCTCTGTTGAGCAGGGAGCCTGATGCAGTGGCTAGATCCCAGGACCCTGAGATCATGACCTGAGCCCAAGGCAGACATTTAACTGACTGAGCCACCCAGGTGCCCTCCAGATAATATTCTTAAAGAATAATTACAAAGCACCATCTGGGATCATGATTTGGAATGTGACTGGCACCCTAAAACACCCAGCTCACAGCCCCTTCTACATTTTTTCCCCATTATGAACCACCTCTCCTTTCCCCAGGAATAACTACATTTTCAAATCTCCAAATCATTGTTCATTTCTTATTCCCTGTAGATCTTCTAAAGTTTATCTTTTATTTATTTACACATAGCCTGTAAAGGCATATTATAACTATATTTATGTTGTCACACCTGAATCCCGCAAACTTTAAGATTAATCTTTCTTTTTTTTTTTAAGATTAATCTTTCTTAGAAGGGAAAAGCCTATTTAATTCTAATGATTTAACATCTTAATCATTGATGTGATTGTTCTCCTTCATGATGCCTTTCTTCCTTATGCTTAGTTATTTTTGACAGCAAGAAGATCATGTTCCTTGCAAAATTATTTTGCAAAGTTATTTGTGGCCTAGAAAAATATTCCTTTCATAAAATAAAATGAGTGTCCTTTCATAAAATAGTCCTTTTAAAAAATATGGAAATATTCATAGCTTGAGGTCCTTTATACCACTCAGCTGATGTAACTTTGGATCTAGGATGTGAAAGAAGTCCATGTATGGTTACAATTTCTCATGAATGGCTACCCACCACTACATTAGCACCAGGATGGGAGTTTTCTTTGTGTATGTGTTTTATTTTGCTTTGTTTTGTTTGGAGTGAGGGGAGGGAAAGGGGGAGGGAAAGTGGATCACAGTGATAGACTTACCTTCTGGTTCATGCTTACCTATAGAGTGTAATCTTTTAAGGGTGCAAGTTTTATGGGATAGCTTTCTTTTTTTTTTTTAAGATTTTATTTATCCATTCATGACACACACACACACACACACACACACACACACACACACAGAGTCAGAGACACAGGCAGAGGGAGAAGCAGGCTCCATGCAGGGAGCCCGACGTGGGACTCGATCCCCGGACTCCAGGATCATACCCCTGGCCGAAGGCGGGTAAACCGCTGTGCCACCCGGGCTGCCCCTGGGATAGCTTTCTTATTAGACCTCTCCTTGGGAAGACTGGGGCTTTAACATCTGCCTACTACTTCCTATTCTAGGATATTATCAAAACCTAAACGTGGGATCAGCCTGATTCAGCAAATGCCCTCAGTACAGAAGCACCTTTATTTTGTTCTCTAACTTCCTGCTTTCCAGTAACTCCTTATTAACTCATTAGATCTTTGTTTTGCAGGATATATATGTATGCTTATAGATGTATGCATCCTGCCATATTACTAGAAGTGAAGCCCTGTGAAAACATAATTTTAAATTTGTAAAATGAAATATTTATTGGTTTTATATTGCAGTGACTGAAAGTAAAGCCTGGCCAAATCTTTTTGGCTGGAGGTGCCATGACTCTTCTTGTGACTGAGGTTTGGGGGACAAAGGGGAATAAAGAAAAGGAGATGCTTTGCGTATTTCCTTTGGAGAAGTTTATCAGAATTTCTGAGTGGAAAGAGGCCATTTATGCTAAGGGTGATTATGTATATATCTATATATCTATACCTATATCTATCTATAGATACAGATATATGTATCTATAAAGTATATCAAACTTGGATTTTCAAAAAGTTTAGAAACACTATTCCATAATGATTCAATCCTGATTTCTAAAACGTCATTGAAGTTGCAATTCTACAAATTTTATAATGAAGGGGCTCTTTTACATTTTAGGCCGTTGACTTTTTAGATAATCTGTTAAAAGTTATAGATGCTCTTCTTCAGAAATGATTCACACATGTACACATATATAAATATGGGTTTAGAGGGTTAAAGGGACCCTCTAAAGTCTACTCACTAGAAAAAAAAAGGCCATTCATTGGTCTAGATTAAGAACTTCAGCTCTAAAAATACTAAGTACTTGGGGCACCCGGGTGGCTCAGCAGTTAGGCATCTGCCTTCAGCCCAGGGTGTGATCATGGGGTCCCAGGATCAAGTCCCACATCGGGCTCCTTGTGAGGAGCCTTCTTCTCCCTCTGCCTGTGTCTCTGCCTCTCTCTGTGTGTCTCTCATGAATAGATTAATAAAATCTTATAAGAAAATAAAAATACTAAATACTACTTGAGTTTCCATAAAAGAATAAAGTAAATAACCTATGGCAGTCCATAAAAGTAGAATCTTATGCAGGTATTAAAAAGGAAATAACTCAGGGTGCCTGACTGTCTCAATTGGTAGAGCATGTGACTCTTGATCTCAGGGTTGTGAGTTTAAGCCCCATGATGAGCATTGAGCTTACTTAAGAAAAAAAAAGGGGGGGGAAGTAACTCTATGTATACTAATATAGACAGATGCTAAAGATACAATGTCAAGTAAAAAAAACAAATTGTAGATTAGAATGATTTTGTGTATACACTGTGTAATTATAATTCTATTTGTGTACATGTGTAGAAAATATCTGCAGGGATACGCAAAAGACATTGTGACTAGATGAGTGCTGTGGAGACTTTTTTCTTTAAAACAAATAATATTTGGACCTCCCACCATAAACTTGTATTTCTTGTATGTATTAAGGCAAATTAAGTTAAAAAAGATGAACATTCTTCTAAAATACAATGTTTATAGTCTATAATCTACCCCAAAGAAAGAATCCCATATTATGTATTTTTTACTATCCAAATGAGATCCTTTCCTCTAATTGAAAACTTTTTTCTCCTTTAGCTTCTTTGTTTTCCAAAAGGTTAGACATTTTAGACTTTTCTTTTTTTTTTAGACTTTTCCTTTTTAACTTGACTATCATTGTCCAATTATCTTGCTTTTGCTTCTTGTTTATATAATGCATTATATGAATGAAATCTAGACATATGTAAATTATATTGAGAATATTGCTTGAATTTCTACATTAATTCTCTTATTTCATGACCTACTAATACATAGATTATTATTTTTATGCAAAATGTTTCATGGATTGTTAACTCAAATTATGCTGTCAGAGTCAAGTACATGACATGAGCTAATTAGAAAGTTATCATGTTCTTACATGATGATCTTCGTCTTAAATACTAGGAGACTCAATCTGTCATATATTTGCAGCAATGGATTTATTGGGGGGTGAATAAAATATTTCTAGTTTTTACCAGAGATTAAATTTTTCACCTGCTATTTCAATGTAATTATATCCTATTTTATAAGTAGATCAAATTTTCTGACTTTATCTTCTGATATAAGGCATTTTGGGTAATATTAGAAGAGACACTTTTTCTGGCTTCAGTTACAGTGGGATTTAGAATGAAGTTGAGAGGAGCACCTGCATGGCTCAGTCAATTAAATTTCTGCCTTAGACTCAGGTCATAATCCTAGGAGATCCTGGGATTGAGCCACTGCATGGAGCCCCCACTGGGCTTTCTGCTCAGTGATGAGCCTGCTTCTTCCTCTCCCTGCCACTCTCCCTGCTTGTGTTCTCTCTCTCTCAAATATATAAATAATGTCTTAAAAAAAAAAAAGAAAGAAAGAATGAGGGATGCCTGGGTGTCTCAGCGGTTGAGCATCTATCTTTGTCTCTGGGTGCAGTCCTGGAGTTGCAGGATCGAGTCCCGCGTCAGGCTCCCTGCATGGAGCCTGCTTCTCCCTCTGCCTATATCTCTGTCTCTGTCTCTCTCTCTCTCTCTCTGTGTGTCTCTTATGAATAAATAAATAAAAATATTCTAAAAAAAATGAAGTCAAGAAATGGGTATAATAATCACAGAAATTACTACAATAGAAACTCTAACTATCCTAGCCTGTTGATCACAGAAAGTTTCATATACAAACTGGTCTAGAGTCTGGTTGTCCCATTTTTTTTCAATGAATGGGGCTCCATCTCCTTGAAAATTTTCAGACTTGTATCACTGATGCAGCCAACTCCTTCATTCACATGTGAGCATGAGTGTGGCCTCTCCTGTACAGAGGGTAGATGATTGGCTGAGGTAACCTCCCAGGGATTCCAGAAGCTTCCTGGGATGTATCTTAATGGGGATTCCCTTTGACCGATGGCCACCATCTACATCTTGCAATTGGTTATTTGCTGACAACTTTCTTTTTCAAAAGATTTTATTTATTCATGAGGGACACACACACACACACACACACACACACAGAGAGAGAGAGAGAGAGAGAGAGAGAGAGAGGGGCGGAGACATAGGTAGAGGGAAAGGCAGTCTCCCTGCCAGGAGCCCGATGTAGGACTCCATCCCAGGACCCCAGGATCATGCCCTGGGCCAAAGGCAGATGCTCAACCACTGAGCCACCCAGGTGCCCCTACTGACAACTTTCTTATGTTCAATTGAACTTTCTTATTTAATCAAACAGCTTTATATTTAACTCTAACTTTCAAAAATAAAGAAATTAGCAATATCCAATTTGCAGCCCCACATTCTTCTCCTTTATATCCATGTTTAAATAGTCATCAGTTTCATGAATCCAATCTCCTCTATCCCACAGATTGCCCTAGTCTTGACAGGATCTTCCATAACAATCAGAGGATTCTCTGCCTCCAGTCAAAACCCTTATTAATTCATTCTCTACACTGTCTTCTGAATTATCTTTTGAAGAGACAAACATGATCATTGCATTCACCAGCTTAAAGATCTTCAATGGCTCCTTACTTCCTAAGGATGAAGTCCAAACTCTGTGTTGGATTTTTTATAACTTAATCCATTCCTTTCTGTTTCCTACTATTCTCTCCCCATACATCTGTTGCTCTTTTCTCTTACTTTTCTGCCTGCAGCTTGGCACATGCTGTTCATTCTGCCTTTATTTTTTGTCCTCTCTTTCTTTACCTGGCAAACTCAGACTCATCTTTTAGATTTCATATCTGTTGTTATCCCTCCTGTAAAACCTTCCTGAATTATTTACCCTGTCCCTGTCCTCTCTTAACTTTTAGAAGGAGCCTCTTCTATTTTTCATCATTGCACCATCATTATAGATTTGTCTCTCCACAAGAGAGCACACCCTGTGTCTTGATCAATCCAGTACCTCCACAGTGCCTGGCTCAATACAATTTTTTTTTTCAATTATACGTTGCATATCTGAAACCAATTCATATGTCTTTCTAAGGTGACTGATGTTTCCCTAAGAACAAAACTGGACTATCACAAAATGAACCTCAGAAACAGCCTGATTACCTAATTGCCATTGGGGATACCCCCCTACTCCAGTAATATAAAATGGAGAAGCTGCAGACTCTGGACAATTCTCCATCAGAGTCTTTCCTCTTATCTGCCTTATAGAAATATGTTTATTTTCTTGGGTAGAGGTATGTTTATCTTCTGGGGCCGCTGTCTCCTATCTATGATTTTAATTACTTTTTTAAAAATGTTTTTCTGGTTCTTTAAAAAATATATTAATATTGGGCACCGGGTGGCTCAGTCAATTGAGTGTCTGACTCTGGATTTTAGCTTGGGTCATGATCTCAGAGTCATGTAATTGAGGCCCACATTGGGCTTTGCACTTAGCAGGGAGTCTGCTTGGATTCTCTCTTTCCTCCCTTTGCCTCTCCCCCTGCTTTCTCTTTTTCTCTCTAAAATAAATCAATATTAAAAAATATGTATTATAGAGTTGTGGTAAAAACCAATTGCAATGGTTAGAAAGACTGACCCATCTGATCCTTGTGTTGTGCTGCCAGTTTTAAGTATTTTCGACTCACAAATCAACTGGTATTTCACTATCCATTTTGTTTGTTTTTCTGCTAGACAGCTTTTTCCTCCTTTTCTGTCTTGTGATCTCATACTTTTGTTCTCTTCTCTCAGTCACAATGATGTGCATTTCCCTGCTCTGAACGTCATCTTGTTAATATGCTTTATAAGATCATAGTGACTATTCTATTAGTCTTACATTTTTAGGAGTGGGAAAATCTAAAGGGTAATATCAAGCTCTTGAGGCATTGTGTATTTGCTATTTTTAACATCAGCCAACATACTATTTCATCAGTACTTGATGCTGTCAGTATCTGATTCCTATATTAAGAGAACAGCTCTAAACGAGTCTCATTGTAGCATAAAGTTTGCCAAGATACTACAATTGTCACATCAGTTTAGGGTATCAAAGTGGATATTAGCTAGGCAGCAATAGTTGTATAATGTCTCATTCATTTGATCTATTTTACCTCCATATTCAGTAATAACTCCACAGGAATGTAAAAACTGATACTATACTGTACCTTTGGTTTCCTAGTACAGCCTTCAAATGCCATGAGTTACAAGTAGAGAAGTCCATAAGCTGTGGTCCATGGCCTGGGTACTCTCATCTGTGTCCAGAAGGGCCCATACAAAAGCACAGGAAGAGCATGAATGTGCTGTTTTATGGAGACAGCCCAAAGTCATGGACTATCACAGGACAAGAATTTTGCGCAGGAAACATGGCCCCTTTGCTGAAGAGTCAGCTTGGCATAGTGTCTACCATAGTGACCCAGGCAAGGGTCACTCTTAAATCTTGTATGCATGTGATGATGAAGCATCAGTTTGAAGAAGATACAAAATATACCATCTGACGTACCTTCGCTATTGCTATTCATGGAGTTGCCCTTTAAATTGATTAGCCTAATGAGATAGATTACATGATGATTTTTCTTTTTTGTATCCCCTATAGCTCTTAGGATAGTAGTGTCTTTGTGTTGCAATATATGCTTACTAAATATTTGTTGAAAAAAAGAGGCATAGAGAAAGAAGTGCAGTAATTTGGAATTAAAGTTTTGTGTAAGGCCTACTCTGGGCTGAGAGCCATGCTGCCCTGTTCTCAAAGCCAAGGGGCTCTTCCTCCAAGCCTTCTGCTGAAATCCTTGATTTCTGGGCCAACCAATGCAAAATGGCCCACTCCCATGATCAAAACCAGATTTCTTTCCAACATACAATAATAGGATACAATCTTCAAAAGTACTTCAAAGTAACCAGGAAAGTTAGGACTTGCCATGGCAAGAAACAGAGCAGTGGGCCCCTTGACCGGGGTCTGAAATGAATCCTTGGTTGAACAAGTCATGGAAACTGACAAAGCTCCCAAACTAAAGAGAACCCAGCATACAGAGAGGTTGGTTAATCAGACTCAGTCATGTTCCCATGTGACATTCTACACGGAAGACACAGCACTGAGGGAAGCCAAACTGGCGCCTGTGCTTACGTTCTTCCTATACTGATGTATAAATTGAAAAGGCCTTTCCAGCTGAGGGCCAAGTCATGTACCCCTCAAAGCAGAGCAACCTCTGCTCACTGCTTCCTTTACTTTGTAGCAAATGCTATGTCTGGAATCATTCTCAACTTCCTTTTTCCTAATAGGCCTACTACTACTGTTACTAGTATGATCATCATTTATTGAGTGTATGCAACTTGCTATATATTAACTGTTGTCATCTCAACTGTAAGTGAGGAAAGAGAAGCTCAAAGAAGTTAGTTAACTTGCCTATAGTCACACAGCTAGTAAATAGGAGAGCCAGGACTGAAACCCAGGCAGTCAGACTCTAGATACAGTATATTATTACCTTGAATAACAAGGGTTTGAACTGTACAGACTCACTTATAGGCAGATTTTTTTTTTTTTAAGTAGGCTCCATGTCCAGCATGGGGCCCAACATGAGGCTTTAGCTCATGACCCCAAGATCAAGACCCGAGCTGAGATTAAGAGTTGTATGCTTAATCGACTGAGCTACCGAGGTGCCCCGCACACGATTTTTTGGATAAATATTACAATACTGGAAATGTATTTTCTCTTAATGATTTTCTTAATATTTTTTCTCTAGCTTATTTTATTGTAAGAATATAGTATATAATATATAACATACAAAATATGGATTAATTATCTCTTTATGTTATTGGTAAGACTTCCAATCATCAGTAAGCTATGAGCCGTTAAGTTTTGGGGGAGTCAAAGTTATATGCAGTTTTTGGGCTATATGGAAGTCCATGCCCAAAACCCAACATTGTTCAAGGGGCAATTTTATATATTGGTCCTCTATGGTATCAATAGTAGATTGGTTTTTCTACACATAGCAACAAATTCATGATAGCAAATACTTACACTTCACTCTAGAGATGAGCCGTACTTCCAGTCTCTCACTGCACTTAACCTGACAGCAATCCCATAGGGACATAAAGTACTACTATTAGGTCCAATGTGCTGTGGGTGCCAGGTCCCAGCTTATGAGATTTTCAAGATGATATAGAATATTTGAATCTTGAAAAAAGGGTTACTGGCACTAAACCATGAATAAAAACTGCAAAATCAAAATTAATAAAAATGGAATGAAATGCTATTCTAAACTACCATTATGTTAGCATTACTAATTGTTACACTTACTATTACAAAATTCAATTATGTTTGAAAATACTTTGTGGATTAGGTATTTTTCATTTTGTGAGAAATTCTGAAATATGTATGATTGTTAAGGAATCAGAGCTAATCATAAATGAAATGAATTTTACATATGTAATTTAATTATAGATAAAAACACTTTCAAAATGTTTACAGAAAACTCATTGAGAAGAATGGGGATCACTGTAAGGTTTTTGAAATGTACAGAGTGGATTTTCTTATTTATTTATTTTAGAAGGGTTGGGGGATGGGAGGAGAGAATCTTAAGCAGACTGCACTGGGAATGGAGCCTGACATGGGGCTTGATCTTACCAGTCTGAGATCAGGACCTGAGCCAAAACCAAGAGTTGGCTGCCTAACAGACTGCGCCACCCAGGTGCCCCATCAATCTCTCTTGTTTTGTTTTTTGATTTATTATGTTTTTAAGTAGGCTCCACACCCACAGTGGGGATTGAATTCACAACCCTGAGATCAAGAGTCATGTACTCTACTGATTGAGCGTGCCAAGCACCCCCTACAGGGTGTATTTTTTAAAAGAAGCTGAGTCTTAGTCCTATGAGTTTTTTTTTTTTTCCTATGAAGTTTTTAAATCACCTGACTACACCCCTGAAGGATGAGAAATGATTTGCCTAAGGCAAGTGGTTAAATATGGAGGTGAAACTCAAACCTCACCTCCGGAGCATGGTGTTCCTTCTGGTCAGAGTCTTTGGGGAGCCATCTCCATTGACATCTAGATCCCCTTCTTAAATAGGACCAGCCAAACCAGTGTCTGTCATTGATGGACACATATTCTGGGTTATGTTCACTGTAATTATTTACAAAAGCTAACCAGCTGCTCCCTCATTGAATCTTGTGAGATTGTGCCTGGAAGCAATCGGTACCTTAGGTAAACTTAGAGATTTCGCTTTGCGTGATTTCCCTTGGACAGTTTATAACAAACTGAAATAAAATCACTTTTAACCTATCTGGAGATGCAGCCACATAGAAAAGGAGGGTTGTGTAGCAGAGGACTTCAAGGGTTCAACTGTTAGTCATTCTTGGGTTTGAAAAATCTATGACCTCAAATTAGTAACTTCTCCATACCTCAGTTTCTTTCTTTATAAAACCAGATGATAATAAAAGTAGTTACTGAGTTATTGTTTTTTTTTTTTTCTTTTCAAAGATTTTATTTATTTATTCATGAGAGACACAGAGAGAGAGAGAGGCAGAGACACAGGCAGAGGGAGAAGCAGGCTCCATGCAGGGAGCCCAATGTGGGACCTGATCCTGGGACTCCAGGATCACTCCCTGGGCCGAGGGCAGGTACTAAATAGCTGAGCCACCCAGGGATCCCCTATTGTGAGGTTTTAATGAAATAATGTATGTGTTCTCTTTGCTTGCTATAACTATGAATAGTTTATAAAGTGCTCAACAAATGTTAGCTCTTTGTATTATTACTTGTCTTCATATCAATAGTCTAGCTCTTTGTACAGGACTTAAAAAGCATACCCAGGAGATATTTTTATATATTGCTGGTCGAGTGAAGAAGGCACAGCTCCTGTGGAGGGGTATGTGACAGTATCTAGTACAAATATGTATGCATTTACCCTTTGACCGAGCGGTTCAACCTCTAAGAGTTTTTTTTTTTTTTTAATGATTTTTAAAAAGTAATCTACATCCAATGTGGGGCTTGAACTCACAACCCTAAGATCAAGAGTTGCATGTTCCACCAACTCAGCCAGCCAAAACTTCTATGAGTTTTGAGCGAATGTCATAAAAGTAAAAACAAAAAAATATAAACACCTAAAATATATTGAGTGTCTATAGGCCAAACACTTTGCTATATACTTCAACATTGTCTCATTTTATTTAAGCCTCTAACCAACTGGAGTGCTAAGTAGCTCTCAATCCATTTAACAGATAAGACAAGTGTGGTTCAGTCACTCGCTTCTGATTACATCACATCAAGAAGTCATGGTGACTGGGGTGCCTTGGGTGGCTCAATCAATTGAGCACCAGCTTTCGGCTTGGGTCATGATCTCAGAGTCCCGGGATTGAGTCCCACGATGGGCTCCCTGCTCAGTGGGGAGTAGGCTTCTTCCTCTGCCTCTGCCCCTCCCTCCTGCTCATACTCTCTCTCTGTCTCACATAAATAAAAAAAAATCTTTTTAATAAAAGAAAGATTATTTCTCTTTTCCTCTGCGCCTTCCCTCTACTCTCTCTCCCTCTCCAAATAAAACCAAATCATGGCTACAAAGTTTGAAACTAGGAATGTCTTTTTTTACTATCCTATACTTTCTTTCAAAAGAGAGTGTTCCAAACTCAGTGTTAGGAGTTTATATTTAAGGAGGCCATCTATAAAATCAACACTGGAAAGGAAATTAAACTAGCCTCTGTTTCCTGATGGGCATATATTCAACAACACTAGACTTGGCAGAGCTACATCCGGTAGCTTTCTGTGTTCACCTAAGCATATATGTTGATTAAAAGCTAGAAAAGACCTGAACATCCATACACATCTCGAAAACATTTCAGATCCATAAATATTGGGACTGGTATCTGATTTTGCATTTCATTGACATATTATTGTAAAAATACTTCAGCTTTTTTGCCAGCAAAACCAAACAGAAGCCATGTGTGTACTCTTTCAACTTAAAGCATTCATGTCTTCCACAGAGCAATTGTATATGCACATGCAGCGATATTTAGACGTGTAAACATTTTAGTTAAATACGAAATATATGAGGGATCAACATCAAGTTGATTTTACAATTAATTTTAATGGGTGTGAAAGATAATTTAGGAGGGTGTGATTTCCAAGGTCAAATTCCAAACCTCAGTGTCCAGTGATTTTAGCAGTTGTCTGAATTATGGCATGTTTCAAAATTAGCAGTAAGTTTAGAATATAATTTCAGATTTAAAATGTAAAAGCCATTTTCTAAATTTGGGATTGAAATACTAGAAGTGGCTCTGATATCACTATTGAATTGGCTTCAAAGACTGCTAATTAGACCACTGTCCTTAAAAGCTGTTTTCTTTTTTTTTTTTTAAGATTTTATTTATTTATTAATGAGAGACACAGAGAGAGAGAGGCAGAGACACAGGCAGAGAGAGAAGCAGGCTCTGTGCAGGGAGCCCAACGTGGGACTCGATTCCGAGACTTTAGGACCACACCCTGGGCAGGAGGCAGGCACCAAACCACTGAGCCAACCAAGGATCCCCCTAAAAGCTGTTTTCTTACATAGTTTAGTTGAGTTAGTATTCTTCTATAGGAGGAGCTTTGTTTACATTGACAACTTCCAGTGGGTCGCTAAAAATAATTAAAGCAAACACATAGACATTGAAAATAAAAAGAGAAAGAAAATTGTCTAAAATTGGTAGATTTACCTATACAGCTTGTTTTTGATCTCTAACTTTCTATTTCCTGGGATGCCTGGGTGGCTCAGCGGTTGGGCATCTGCCTTTGGCTCAGGGAGTGATCCCAGGATCTGGGATCGAGTCCCACATTGGGCTCCTTGCATGGGGCCTGCTTCCCCTCTGCCTGTGTCTCTGCCTCTCTTTGTGTGTATCTCTCATGAATAAATAAATAAAATCTTAAAAAAAAAATTCTATTTCTTACCCCAGAGAGGGTGGTGAGGGGTAGGTTATGGTGCTTTGGAAGCAAGTGGTCTTCTGGGTTATGCTAATTTGTTGCTAGGTGCTGCTCAAGGCCAGTTATTCAGCAGAGACTTTATTACTTTTTGGTGACAGAGGTTCAAAGATTTACAGAAGGCTGCTCTCCAGATAGCTGTGGTTGCAATCCCTTTAGTCCTCCTTACTTAAAACTCCCATGTTCTTGTAAATGTTCTTGATCAGTGTTGACAAATGTCACACTCAGGAACACTGTAGATTTATAAACTATTTCATAAGAAAATACTATTGATGAAATTAGTCTTTGACATTTTGTTGAACCAGCCTGAAAGCCTTTCCTTTCTTCCCATCCCCTCAGGACTAGAAGAGCAGATAAGGGGATAGTCCATCTGATGAGAACCCTCCTCCCTGTTTTGGGGTTGGCTCCTGGCACCGTTCACTCAGGCAGCTTCTCTCTCCACAGAGATGTCATGGCTCCCGCTGACATAATCGGGAACCCTATTCTTACCTGCTTCTCTCTGAGTTCTCTCAAAGTGGGAAAGCAAAGGCTTAGGTTGGTTGTCTATGGCTTGGCCCCAAGTCAAACTTAACTTCCAGCAGTAGGCTACAAGTGATTATTTGTTTGTAAGATCTTTGGACACCAGGAAGAGGGGGTGCTGTAGGAAGGCTTGGGAAGACTGCAGAGAACGAGGAAAGGTAGAGAACAAGCGCTTATTGAGCACCTACTGTATTCTGTACACCATATTAAGTCTTTTACATTTATGGTATCGTTTGGTCTTTATAGATGCTCTGAGAAATAGAGATCTCCATTTTATTGGACAACAAGGCAAATGGTGGTTAATGGCCATCCAGTTAGTGGTTGGCTTTTTATTCCTGACGGGGCACCCTGTTCACTTTCTATCACAAGGCAGAAAAAGAAATATAGTTGGAGTAGAGGAGGAGGGAGAGGGAAGAGAAGAGGAAAAAGAAAAACTTGAAAAAAAAAAAGGATGAATGTGAGAGAGCTCTGAACTTCTGCCAGTGTTTGTTCGGCATTAACACCGAAGTGAGGGTAACCCGGGTAAGACTGGAAACTAGGCATACCTTGACTCAACTTCCAGTTTCTGGGTCACACTGGGCCATCTTTGCCATTTCAGGAGGAGCCTAGTTTTTGGAAGCTATTTGGTAAATTTTTGACTTAATGCTCATCCTGCCAAGAGACATTGCTATGTAACAGGAAAATTTCACCCGAAGTACAATAAGACTCTGCAAAATACATTTGAGAAGAGGACATTGATTTGCTCAGTAGGATGATCCAGTTTCCAAATTAGCTTTGTAAGCAGGAGGCCTGGGTTTCTTTGCAGAAACAACTCTGTCGAGTATTGATTTCGGTTTCTTCAATATTCCATTTTTAGATTCCTGACACGTGGCTTTTTGCCTTTCACTCTGGAGTAACCAGGAGGAAGTCCATTCCCCAGGCAGCCCTTCCCTATCTCTGTGGCTATCTGACATAAAGGTCTGAAGAGATGTGTGGTTTTCATTTCCTACAGTAAAAATACTGAGACCTCATTCTAAGTTTATTACTAGAAATAGGTCCATCAGTTATCTATTTGTTAATGGATTTACCACAGTCTAACTTGACAACTGAACATATGGGCTTTGCTCAAAAAATAGACACAATGACAAGAACAAAATTCAGCTAGGGAGGAAATGATATTAATAAATTTGGAATTTTTTTAAATGTTTAATTCATTTGGGGTTGCTATGATATGAATATTTTGTCCCCCTAAAATTCACATGTTGAAACGTTAACCCCCAAAGTGATGGTATTGGGTGGTGGGCTTTGGGAGGCAAATAAGACAAGAAAGTGGAGCCTCACCGATGGGATTAGGGCCCTTATAAAAGGGATCCCAGAGTGCTCCCTCAAACCTTCCACCCTGTGATGACACAGTGAAAAGTCAGCAGAAGAGGGACATACCAGACACCGAATCTGCCAATGACTTGATCCTGGACTTTCAGCCTCCTTAAGGGTTAGAAATAAATCCCTGTTGTGTAAGCCACCCAACCTGCCATAATTTGTTGCAGCAACCCAAGCAGATGATGACAAGGATACTTTAAGATACACTGCATGTCATATCATGGGAAACAGTATTTCTTAAGCAAAGGAATGGGAGTATTTCAGTATTCAACATGTAGGTAAAGCCAGATCATAGTTTCATATCAGAAGAGCAGCTCCATTTTTATTGATTTACGATATAGACATGAAGCTGTGGGTATCATGCATTTTGAAAACAGGATCAAAGATTGAATAAAGCTTTTCCTTATTTTTTCCTATGCCTGAGAAGTCATTTCATTTTCTGAGTCAGAGGCTATGAGGTTGTAGAAAGCACCACCTTGGATGTGATGAAAATCCTAAGTCCCCTGTTCCGAAGGGGATTGTGGCTCATGAGCCATTACCACGGAGAAGTAAGATACTTAAAATATACCTAAATTAAATGAAATGACAAGAAGAAAAGAGGAAAACAGAAGCTCCGCATGGCTAGAGGAGCTTTTGCTTCTAAAATGGAAGCTTGTCACAGAGACATATGAGATTTAACCATTAACACGAGTTTCACCTCCACTGCTAACTGAAGCCCTGCATGCAGCACGTCCACACAGAAGATGATTGTGGGCAAGGGCTTGGATAATCACCTGGTCTATCAGACATGGAATTTTTCCCAAAAAGCCAAACTTCATTCCCTTGTATAGGCTTTCCAAAGACTTGGATGCTATTTTGGTATTTTGGATTCTCACCCAATTCTAAGGTATAAACAAATCACTTTGGAGGCAGGTTCTCGTCACGGAACACACCCTGGTTATCAGTCACCAAGGCCTGTCATCAATCAGCCTCTGTGGCTCATCTTGTCCCTCCAGGCTGGATGCCTCCGCCTGAATGCTTCCTTGCTGCATGTCTGAACACACTGCAGCTGTTGGACAAGGAGCTGCTGGCTGGGGCTGGACCTTTCCTCTCTGGAAAGAAATAGCTGCCTATGGAATGTCAGGGCAGGTCTAACCCAGGCATGACTCAGCTCTTTGTGACCTGCATTCTGGTTTCTCCTTGATGAGGCGGTGCAGACCCCACTGGTGGAAATAGGTGCTGACTCCCTACTCCTGCTTCAATTTCAAGAGGGAAAATCCCTTTTAAGAGGAATACTTAGAAGATTCTATCATGGCATTCTTGGTACAGAATGGTTTTGCTCCTCTTGGCTGAAAGAGTTTTCCTTCCCTTACCTCAACCACCTTCTCCCCAACCACCTCCCACCTTCCCTTTCTCCCAGTTTCCTTCTGGAGGTTTCTCTCTTACCCTGATTTTCTCCCAGGGGGATTATCAATGTAAAGTTAGAGTCTGGAATTCATCTGTATCATCGATAAAACTTTGCAACTATTCTCTCACAGCTTTTCCCCCGGTCAAATATTTTTTCTTCATTGCATAATAATGAAAGCATTGAGGTGTATTACTGTTTAAAACATAATTTTTAGTCTTTAAAACGTGAAAGGACATTTGACTTTTAATCTTACCATTCATGTGATATAAATAGCTTTGTTTCTTTCTGCTGATTTAAAAAGCTTACATGAAGCTGCAGGATGCTGAAGGGGGCACCCCTGCTTCAGAGAAAGAGAAGAAAATTGCATGCCAGAAATACTTGGTGGGAAGTAGCACCGGGAATCTTTGTCGATTTTTCTCTTACAACTTTGAGAATTGTTTTTCCTTAAAAAGAAGAGAAAAGACAACCCACCTAAAATATTAATGCTATTTTTAGAGTTCTATGATAATCCAGAATGGAGTCATTTTTCAAGAAAAGGTAGGTTTCATTTCGGGCAGTGGATCCCCTCCAC